>NC_067115.1:3796657-4403086 GCF_021347895.1 Acanthochromis polyacanthus | reverse complement strand
ACAAGTAGCAGCTTACCTCGAGTAGCCTGCAGCTACAACTGAAACGATTCGCATAATCTGCTAATAACTGCAATGAGGAGTGCCGGCTGGAATTGCCACATATTTTATGCGATTGTTTTGTAGCGAAAATCGACCTGAGCCGGCATTCAGCCGAGATATTGATAGCCGTATCTTCCGGTTTTTGTCATCGGAGGTTTGGAATGCATTATGGGAAACGGAGTAGTATACTACAGTGTGAACCAGTCTGCATTCTAATTCATACTTATAGTACGTAGTATACAGTATATACTCATTGAGAATGTAGTATGTAGTACGTTGATATGCGATTTCGGACACAGCCACTAACGGTACTTAATTGCAGTCAGACAGGAGACGCGCCAAACAGACGTTGCTGCTGTGTGGCCACAATGTTGTCAAAAAAACAAAAATCTGGTTACCAGAAGAGGAAGAAAGGAAAGAGAGAGAGAGAGAGAAAAGAAAGGCGTTACGATCTCTGAGTCAGTTTTTCAATAAGAAAGGTGAGTAGCCTGTAGTCTGTGAATTTAGCCTGTTGGTTTAGGCTAATGTCCATGGTGAAATTAAACCAAACTAGCTATAGATTAGTGTTAGCTTACATTTTATCAACATTTAGTCAGTGCAGGGAAACGTTTAGGAAGGATATTCATATTAAATCACTGCCCCTGCCCCTTTTAGCAGCTGATGATGATGAGTCAGCAGCACCCCAGTCTGCCCATACCATCACCCCTCCCTGCCCCAGTGAAGAAGGAGAGCAACACTGTGCTAATGACATTGGCATGTCAATTAGTAATCATTGCAGGGGAGTCTGTGAGGATTTCTGTCAATCTTGCTCTTTTCACCATTACAAAAAAGAAATGAAATATTAATTAATGACATAAATTCCAACAAATTATTTTTATCACATCATGAGCATTATGAAATGATTTATGAATAAACAAATAACCTTCTGTCTGTACTGGATGATACAAATCACCAGTAGTAAATCTTGCTAGTACTAGTATAGAACTACAAGAAGAAAGACAGTTGCAAGCCTTTAATTAGAGTCATGTAAAGCTTTTGATGGGACAGTTAGGTCCTAGAGATGTGGTAACAACGGTAGCGCAGCAGCACAGAGGGGGGCCCAATTTAATTTTTTTTCATGGGGGCCCAAAATTCCTGGCGCGCGCCCCTGCTCATTGGATCCATGCAGAGTCCTCCAGGTCCCTGTCTGTTTCTCCTACTACACTGTGCTTCTCCAGGTGGCAGGCAGGGCCGGCCGCTGGCATAAGCACTCTATGCCGTTGTTTATAGCCACATCCACTAGAGGGGGGCCACACCACAATAAGTGTGTGATTCGCATTTTGTCCCTGTCTTCATGGGCGCTAACGGACGCGGGGTACGCTTGGGACATGTCCCCCGCACTTTTTCAGCCGTTACAACAGCTAAACCCGTTATTAGCATCCAGTAACGTGTTTTCCCTAGCCGTCTTTGAATGCACCATGAGCGCATGCTAACGCAGGTGTTCCACAGGAGACGTGCTGCTGTGCTGAGCAGTGCTGAACGTGCGTCTGAGTAATGTTTAGCAAACCAGCCAGAGCCAGCAAGAAGCAAAAACTTTACACAGTTCTTTCCAAACAAACCGTGTAAGTTTTGTGACCTTGTTGGATGCAAACAATGTTAGACTTGTTAGCTAAATGATGACAAGGTAAAACGTGGCAATATATCAATATGTTAAGCGAGTTAACAATAATTCAAATGTGGTTGCCTCTGTTACATTACTGCCGATTAGTTTATTCTTGGAATAAACCCAGTCCTCTTTAATTTCTGGGCAGAAGATGTGCTCACAATTGCTCTCCATGTATTTAAATCTTTTGGTCCCAAAAGAGGAGAGTCAGGGAGGAGAAAAAAAGAATAGGCTATCTATGGTATAAATTTACAACTATGTTTTTTACTCCTTCTCTTTCTAATTCTATCTCAGAATTTTGATTTTCAGATTTTTTTAATGATTATTTCCATAACAAAGAGCAGAGTCAGGCAGGAGATGGACCAGAGGCGATGGCCAGCAGTAATGTTGACCATGCAGGGTCTGCAGAGGTGAAAAAAATATACAAGTGGCTGAGAAAAAAATATGTATCTATGGGTTAAAGTGATTTTGAGGTTAAATTCTACTGCAATTTTTACTCTTCCTAATGCTATTTCAGAAATTTCTTACCACATTTTTTATGTTTATTGCCATAACAGAAAGAGCAGAGTCGGGGAGGAGATGGATCAGAGGCCAGCAGCAGGGACAAGGATGTAGGGTCTTTACAGGTAAGGAGAGATTATAACTTCCTGAAAATAAGATATCTATTGCAGGGAGAAACCAGGCAGTACTGATCATTTCATGTTCAGTGTTTGGCACCTTTGGCTACTCGTCCAGTAGATGTTCAAGGGACATTGTTGTCAACTCAGCAAGAGCTTGGCCACTAAAACTTTAGATTTTGTAGTTTAAAGTTTTATACTTTATAGTTTAAAGAACTAGCCTAGTTGGTCCCCTGGTATTGCACTGTGGCTGTTAGGGATTATGTGGTTCTTTAGCCACTAAGGACGGTGCAATTAAATGTAAGAGAATGATAAATCGCTCTGAAAAATTTGTCTCCCTCACTTCTGAGATGGTGGTTACGCCCATGCCTGTCTTTATTCCAATAAAACATAAATCATCATGGTAACATATCAATTTAAACTGGCTTATTAGAAAACTATACGGGAAAAATACTGGAAAGAAAAAATAAGCCAGCAGTCAGTTGGTGACTCCATGCTTCGTGTGTAAGTTAGGCTACTGTGACACCACGGCACCGTTTCAAACTTGATCGATTACACTGGTCTGGAGAAGCCACAGATGGAAAAGCAGTAGCACTAGAGATGGCATCATGGCTCCAAAAAGGAAGTTCAGGAGTGGGCTGAATATTTGCTGTCAATCATGTGCATGTGTGTTTTAACCCAATTACAAGCTGTGCATGTGATTTGGTAGTTGCCCTGTGCATGTTTTGGGGCCACAAAAAAAATCTTGCTTAGGGCCACCAAAGTCCGAGGGCCGGCCCTGGTGGCAGGGGTTGCTGGATGCAGCATAGAGATTGTGGGTTGCCTGGAGAGGATCTGCATAGGATCGGTGAGCATGATGGTCTGGACATTGTTTGCTTGAAGCGGACTGCAAATTGTTAGTGTAGAAGTTTAAGGTTAAAGACGTTTGGGACATGAGTATTTAAGAAAATGGTGATTAACCACTGCATCTACAGATTGTGTTGTATGCTGTCTGAGATTCCTCGGATCAATACACAAAAAGCTCTAGTGAACTCTAATGAATACAGATTAAAATTAAAGCTAATTATTTGGTTGTCCATCCTCCCAGTTCTGGTATGTAACGTGTCCCCCTCCTGACCACTTCCAAGCAGTTTTGTTGTTTGGATCTCGATGAAGGCCGATCCATCCATAGTGAAGATTTCCATTTGCAGCTCTTGGAAGCTTGTCTATCTCACTCTGACAATTAAAAAATGAAAGATCAGTGTGATGTTGTCGACAGTAAGCCTGAGCTTTAGACCAGGTTGTTTTGTTTTTGATAAGGATGTGTCTTCTTATATTTCCCTCAACAGCAACGCAAAGACAAACAAAGAAGATGATTCTCTCCATGATCACTGCTCTGTAGCTGAAGCTGACAATGTTTTCTGTGGCTGTCTCTTCACTAAATGTCATTTAAATCACTTCAGGACATGACTTTGCATGGTTCTATCTTGTCTGCACAAACAAAACATGTTCATGGTCCACTGACAGGTGGAGAAACCAGGCTTTGAAGTGAACGCCACATTTGGTGAAAGTGTTCTGGATAAAAATGTTTTCCTTCATCTCCCTCATCAGCAATGCAAAGAAAAATGAAGATGTTTCTTTTCATGGTCAGAACTTTGTAACTTTAACGACCCTCCACCTGGACAGGTGTTCCTGTCTTGCTTGAGCTGAGGGTCGTCAGCTGATGAGCCCACACCTGTATCAAGTGGCTCAGCTCTATATAACCTTCCTCACTCCTGTGGGAGCTTCAGCTGCATGTTTTTGGGCTTTCCGTTTGTTGTTTGTTGTGCACATTTTGGTTTGTTTAGTTACAATAAAATCATTTTCAGTCACTGGTTTGTCTCCTGTTTTTTTGCAGCCTGTGAGCCAAGCTAGAACAAGCTGAAGCTGTTTTTTCTGTGGCTGTTCTTTCTCTAAGTGTCTTTTAAATCACTTGAGGATGTAACTTTGCATAAAGATGTTTTCTTTAAACAAACAAGAATACTTCATTGTAACTTCAAACCAAATACTAAAACAAATGACTCTCACAAGAACAGAACACTAAATAAGATGAGAGAACAGAAAAATGAACACAGTGGATATAAATTCCTTTTATTTTCCACTTGAAATATTTAACAAAGATATTCTGTAATCCAGTGCTTTGTAGTTGTTTCAACCCATTGATAGCTCTGGTTGTTTTGGGTGATCCACCAAAAGTGAAACATCTGACAAAATATATTTACATCTATCAGAAGAAGATGCTAAACTGTGAGTGTGTCCTCCCTGCAGACAACTCAGCACTGATGTCAGCATCCTCGTACATGATGGTCAGGGATGAAAAACGTCTCTGCCCATTGAGCATTTTTTGGAAAAGTGGAAAATCAGACACAGTTGGAATCTCACAGCACCAAGAGAACAAATGTAACGTTTCAGCTGTGAACCAACTCAGACACACAACACAAGAACACTCCACCATCATGGTTTGTACCTTTGCCTCACACTCCTCCAGCTATTTTCTGCCCTGCAGGTACTTGTTGAGGTCACAGGTGTGGACTGGAATATGTTCACAAAGTTCTGATGTGAAATTCAGGATTGATGAAGATACAAAGACTTCATGTCAGATCAGGACAGATTCTAATCAGTTCATCATGAAGGTATTTAAATGTTAAATGGCATTATTTATAGGTTTACTGGGATTCTCAGCTTTTCATTACAGATTACACAGACAGAGGGAGAATTTTTTAAAATGTATTTATTGATAAAAACTTGCTGAATAGGTCAAAATGTGAACCAGTTAACATGTTAAGCAGCTCTGTAACAACGTCACCACAGGATACTTTGAAAATCACTGATCCATTCAAATGTCCTGACATCATATTCTAATTTACATCACAAGACAAGGTCATGAAACACAAAACCCTTCACCTGACAAGTACAAACCACCAAATAAAAAACAAGAAAAAGTTCATCAGTTGTGACATTTATGTTTGAGCTGAAAATGTTTCTTTGAAATAAATCAACTACAGAAAGTTAAACAAGGACAGAACACATCATTATTTAGATATTTTTCATGCTTGCTCTTGCAAACAAGTGAACATGTTAATTCTCACTCTAACTTTATTCTACAACAACATCACCAGAGGATACTTTAAAAATCACTCATCTATTCAAATGTTCTCACAATGTATTCTAATTTCACTCACAAAACAAGAAACACACAAACCCCTCACCTGACAAATACAAACCACCAAACTGGAAAATTACTGATGAATATAGTCTGATCACAGAGAAGCAAACAAATGACAGTTTAGATGAATTTCTATAAGTATCAGTATATGTTTAAGTTAATCTGTTCTCTCTCCAGAATGTGTCAGACACAGATGAAGTTGAGTTTGTCTTGACAGTCCCAGTTCTCCCACAGTCCCTCTTTGGTTAAAGCTCCACAGCGTTTCATGACTGGACACTGCTGGTACTGAGCTCCTTCTTCATATTCCAGAGGGTCACCGTTCAGCCACATCCAGTGGTCACCCAGGAAACGCAGACCCATCCACACCCGCTCACTGATGTTCTTGTGCTTGATCTGAGTGTGGGCCAGAAGCCGATCGGTCTCAGAGAGCAGACTGGGGAGATCAGTTTGTTTCTCTCTGCAGTGGCTCAGAGCGTCTTCCCAGGACATCTTCTCCTCCACCACAGTCACATCCATGCAGTAGAAGTAGTGAGAAATGCTGCCTCTTCTATCATACCATTGTCCATTCCAAGAAATCGCTGCATAGTTCTCATTGCGGTGAGAACTATGTATCCAGTTCTGGTATGTAACGTGTCCTCCTCCTGACCACTTCCAAGCAGTTTTGTTGTTGGGATCTCGATAAAGGCCGATCCATCCATAGCGAAGATTTCCATTTGCAGTTCTTGGAAGCTTGTCTATCTCACTCTGACTATTAAAATAAGACAGATCAGTGTGATGTTGTCGACAGTAAGCCTGAGCTTCAGACCAGGTTGCACGTCTGTCGATAAAAATGTGTTTTCCTATATTTCCCTCAACAGCAACACAAAGACAAACAAAGAAGATGATTCTTTCCATGATCACTGCTCTGTAACTGAAGCTGACAATGTTTTCTGTGGCTGTCTCTTCACTAAATGTCATTTAAATCACTTCAGGACATGACTTTGCATGGCTCTATCTTGTCTGCACAAACAACATGTTCATGGTCCACTGACAGGTGGAGAAACCAGGCTTTGAAGTGAACGCCACATTTGGTGACAGTGTTCAGGATAAAAATGTTTTCCTTCATCTCCCTCCACAGCAATGTAAAGACAAATGAATATGATTCTTTTCACGGTCGTAATTCTGTAGCTGAGGCTCATTTTTCTGTGGCTGTTTCTGCGTTAAGCGTCATTTGATTCATTTGAGGATATAACTTTGCATGAAGATGTTTTGTTTATACAAACAAGAGTAATTCCTTTTAACGTCAAACCAAATACTAAAAGAACAGCAAGACATAGAAAAGGAGCGCTACCTGCACTCAGCAAAGTTAGTTTGAGGTGCTCTTTGGAAGGGGATTCAAAAAGTCCTTGAAACAAAAAGAGGAGACTCCAAGGCACTCTCTAAAAAATATTAAGATTTATTGTATGACTTCCTGATGAAGGCTTGATGCCGAAACGCGTAGAAGTTTTGTAGGTCTATATGACCATGCCGTTTAAATAAAGGCTTTTTAAATCTTAATAATTTTTTTAGAGAGTGCCTTGGAGTCTCCTCTTTTTATTTCAACAAATACTAAAACAAATGACTCTCACAAGAACAGAACACTAAATAAGATTAGAGAACAGAAAAATGAACACAGTGGATATAAATTCCTTTTATTTTCCACTTGAAATATTTAACAAAGATATTCTGTAATCCAGTGCTTTGTAGTTGTTTCAACCCATTGATAGCTCTGGTTGTTGTGTGTCTGTGCTACAGTGTACTAAACTAAGAGTCAATTCACTTCCATCACTGTAATATCGGACAAATCCCATCTACTGAGCTTGGAACATTTATGTCACTTTGTGCCTTGTGTAAAACATTTTTAAAAAGTTTGGTGAGTGATTTTTGTGGACACTTGCTCAGTATTTTCTGTAAGAAATTAAAACTTTTTTCAGTCTTGGCAAAGATATTTTTGGCATTTCACGAAAATGGCCCTGCTGTCATCTTGTTTCCTTTATATCTCAGCATCTTCAGAATGTAGTCACTGGTACAGAATATTCCTTTCCCTTATTTCATCAAATTTACACAGCTCATTATCAGGGAATAATAGTTTTGGTGCAGCTTATCTGACACAATGATGTAATTTTCAGTCACAAATAAAATGGTTGTAAATTAAAATGTCATCGCCTTACAGTTCATGAACATTAAACAATTATTTACACATTTTATGCACCTGATCTGCTAATGACGTCCTGTATGTGTGTCGTGAACCTCATGTTCTTCTGTTTTTAACTCGTCCAAGGCTGCGTTTCATTCCCCACACAGTTATCCAGAAAACGCTTTGCCATGTGTCAAACACATACTATACATGTAATAATGATAGTCTGTGCAATGCAGAATGCTGAAAATATCAGGATGTGCTGCTACACTTTGAGATTCTAAGCCAGCATGCTTTCTGGCCTTTCTGACCCACAATCCTCGACACAACAGAAGAGACTGTACGTCAGTGAGTCCTATTCAAGGACCAAGAAACTGTGACAACAAACAGGACTGTCCACATCAGCATCATTTCAGTTTATTCTAAATGCTGAAGAAGGAAACACTGCAGAAAGTTTTCAGTTTTAGCAGTAAATTTTCAGAAAATGTTTCTGTCGATGTTTCACTTTGTACTTTCCAGAAATAAAGAACAATTTAGGTTTTCCTTTCATCCTGAGTTTTAGTATTTTGTCAATACAGGTGTGAAAGTTGCCACAGTAATGGAGTTTATTATTTGACATGTTGCTGAAGTAAGGACAAACCTTCTCATTTAGGAATTTAACTGTTGCCATGTTTAATCTCATTATGGTTCATTTAAATCTGTTGAAGCAGACTGGGCTCAGCACTATGACAACGTCACCAGAGGATACTTTGAAAATCACTGATCCATTCAAATGTCCTGACATCATATTCTAATTTCCATCACAAGACAAGGTCATGAAACACAAAACCCTTCACCTGACAAGTTCAAAACACCAAATAAAAAACAAGAAAAAGTTCATCAGTTGTGACATTTTTGTTTGAGCTGAAAATGTTTCTTTGAAATAAATCAAGTACAGAAAGTTAAACAAGGACAGAACGCATCATTATTTAGATATTTTTTCCTGCTTGCTCTTGCAAACAAGTTAACATGTTAATTCTCACTCTAACTTATTCTACAACAACATCACCAGAGGATACTTTAAAAATCACTCATCTATTCAAATGTTCTCACAATGTATTCTAATTTCACTCACAAAACAAGATCACAGAAAAACAAACAACAAGTGACAGTTTAGATGAATTTCTATAAGTATCAGTATATGTTTAAGTTAATCTGTTCTCTCTCCAGAATGTGTCAGACACAGATGAAGTTGAGTTTGTCTTGACAGTCCCAGTTCTCCCACAGTCCCTCTTTGGTTAAAGCTCCACAGCGTTTCCTGACTGGACACTGCTGGTACTGAGCTCCTTCTTCATATTCCAGAGGGTCACCGTTCATCCACATCCAGCGGTCACCCAGGAAACGCAGACCCATCCACACCCGCTCACTGATGTTCTTGTGCTTGATCTGAGTGTGGGCCAGAAGCCGATGGGTCTCAGAGAGCAGACTGGGGAGATCAGTTTGTTTCTCTCTGCAGTGGCTCAGAGCGTCTTCCCAGGACATCTTCTCCTCCACCACAGTCACATCCTTGCAGTAGAAGTAGTGAAATTTGCTGCCTCTTCTATCATACCATTGTCCATTCCAAGAAATCGCTGCATTGTTCTCATTACCCCAATAATTATTTGGTTGTCCATTATGCCAGTTCTGGTATGTAGCGTGTCCCCCTCCTGACCACTTCCAAGCAGTTTTGTTGTTGGGATCTCGATAAAGGCCGATCCATCCATAGCGAAGATTTCCATTTGCAGTTCTTGGAAGCTTGTCTATCTCACTCTGACTATTAAAAGAAGACAGATCAGTGTGATGTTGTCGACAGTAAGCCTGAGCTTTAGACCAGGTTGTTTTGTTCTCGATAAAAACATGTTTTCCGATATCTCCCTCAACAGCAATGCAAAGACAAACAAAGAAGATGATTCTCTCCATGATCACTGCTCTGTATCTGAAGCTGACAATGTTTTCTGTGGCTGTCTCTTCACTAAGTGTTATTTAAATCACTTCAGGACATGACCTTGCATGGCTCTGTCTTGTCTGCACAAACAAAACATGTTCATGGTCCACTGACAGGTGGAGAAACCAGGCTTTGAAGTGAATGCCACATTTAGTGAAAGTGTTCAGGATAAAAATGTTTTCCTTCATCTCCCTCATCAGCAATGTAAAGAAAAATGAAGATGGTTCTTTTCATGGTCAGAACTTTGTAACTTTAACGACCCTCCACCTGGACAGGTGTTCCTGTCTTGCTTGAGCTGAGGGTCGTCAGCTGATGAGCCACACCTGTATCAAGTGGCTCAGCTCTATATAACCTTCCTCACTCCTGTGGGAGCTTCAGCTGCATGTTTTTGGGCTTTCTGATTGTAGTTTGTTGTGCACATTGTGGATTGTTTAGTTACAATAAAATCATTTTTAGTCACCACACTGGTTTGTCTCCCTGTTTTGTTGCAGGCTATGAGCCAAGCTGGAGCAAATGGGGGCTCGTCCACACTTTGGTAAACCAGCTAAATGTCTGTGGCTTGCTATACCTTTGTGGGGAACTGCATATTGTGGTTGTTTAGAGACAATGTGTGTGGTGAGGGTTTTCTGGAGTAAGAAGCAGCTCTTGGTCAGTTGAAGTTGTTTTGTTGATTGGCTCAGAGGACAGGTTTGCCAGGCTGTGATGCTGGTGTTTCTGGTTCTGAGTTCTGTTGCTTCTGTAGCAGCACAGCGGTGGTAAGTCGCTGTGGTTCTGTCCCTGTTAGGCTTCAGAGCGGAGTCCGTTGGGGGGTCGGTAGTGTGGTGTGAAAGTGGTTGGAGCAGTTGTCTCGGGAGCACGTCTGAGGCTGCAGGTGGAGCTGCCGCTCCTCGGTTTCTTCACCAGGCCTGCAGGAGTTAGTGCATAAATACCCGCCACGAGTAGCACCTGAAGACTAGGGGGGAGTCCAGTTAGAGGGACGGAACCACGATGATGAATCAGCTGTTTTAGCTGCAGAGGTTTTACTGTTAAATAGCAGTGATGTTAATAAGGTTTGTATCGGTTTGTGTAGTCTGTCTGTTGCTGTGTCATCCTTCAGAGGAGGATTTTTTTCAGGCATGGGTGGCTTCCATCAGAGGAGCTACTGGACCGCTGTTCACGGGAGCAGCTTATGAAAATAGCAGAATACTTTGGGGGAGGTCACCATGGGGATGCGTCCGGCTCTACCAGTCCAAGGGGTGCAGGTTATTCTGGGAAATGACCCGGCTGGTGGCCGTGTGTGGGCTGATGGTCCACCTCAGCCTGTGGTAACAGCTTTTCATTGTGTTGTGGAGAGGTTTTCTGGTTGGGCAGCTGCCCAGACAGTGTGCGTTAGAGAGGCAGAATCAGACTCCAAGCAGAGTGGTACAGAGGGTTGGGGGTCCTTCACTGTGATACCTGATTGATTTCCACCCTTTCACTTTCTCATAGTGACCTGGCAGCAGAACAATGAGCTGATCCTTCACTCAGTGTGATGTTTGATTCTGTTCTCTTCTGCACAGGGTTATCGGGTAGACAACAATCTATTGGTAAAGAAGTGGGTGCCAAATGGGAAAGGTTTCATTGGGGCGCCCTTTTTTCAGATTGTTGTGCCTTGAGCATTCCAGGGGAGGTACTGAGGACATCTTATGGTCGGTGTGGACATCTGGGGGTTGGTAAGATGTACTCTTACATCTGTCAGTACTTCTTTTGGCCTCGTATGAAGAGAGATGTGTCTCAGTATATTAGGGTGAGGAAGAACCAGGCCTCCCATCCCCAGAATGAACAGTGTTTGTATGACCCTAAACTGAGGTTTGTCAGTTCAGTCTGCTTAAGTCTATGCCCTGCAGCATCAGTCCCGTGTCTTTTATGTCTTTTATTTATGGTCCAACTGTTTGAATGCACGCCACATTAAAGGCTGTGAAATGTGGTGGCTGCTTGTCCAGAGCCATGGTTGGTAGAACTGTGCTCATTGGATCCATGCAGAGTCCTCCTGGTCCCTGTCGGTTTCTCCTACTACACTGTGCTTCTCCAGGTGGCAGGGGTTGCTGGGTGCAGCATGGAGATGGTGGGTTGCCTGGAGAGGATCTGCATAGGATCGGTGAGCATGATGGTCTGGACATTGTTTGCTTGAAGCGGACTGCAAATTGTTAGTGTAGAAGTTTAAGGTTAAAGACGTTTGGGACATGAGTATTTAAGAAAATGGTGATTAACCACTGCATCTACAGATTGTGTTGTATGCTGTCTGAGATTCCTCGGATCAATACACAAAAAGCTGTAGTGACCTCTAATGAATACAGATTAAAATTAAAGCTAATTATTTGGTTGTCCATCCTCCCAGTTCTGGTATGTAACGTGTCCTCCTCCTGACCACTTCCAAGCAGTTTTGTTGTTGGGATCTCGATGAAGGCCGATCCATCCATAGTGAAGATTTCCATTTGCAGCTCTTGGAAGCTTGTCTATCTCACTCTGACTATTAAAAAATGAAAGATCAGTGTGATGTTGTCGACAGTAAGCCTGAGCTTTAGACCAGGTTGTTTTGTTTTTGATAAGAATGTGTCTTCTTATATTTCCCTCAACAGCAACGCAAAGACAAACAAAGAAGATGATTCTCTCCATGATCATTGCTCTGTATCTGAAGCTGACAATGTTTTCTGTGGCTGTCTCTTCACTAAATGTCATTTAAATCACTTCAGGACATGACTTTGCATGGCTCTATCTTGTCTGCACAAACAAAACATGTTCATGGTCCACTGACAGGTGGAGAAACCAGGCTTTGAAGTGAACACCACATTTGGTGAAAGTGTTCAGGATAAAAATGTTTTCCTTCATCTCCCTCATCAGCAATGTAAAGAAAAATGAAGATGTTTCTTTTCATGGTCAGAACTTTGTAACTTTAACGACCCTCCACCTGGACAGGTGTTCCTGTCTTGCTTGAGCTGAGGGTCGTCAGCTGATGAGCCACACCTGTATCAAGTGACTCAGCTCTATATAACCTTCCTCACTCCTGTGGGAGCTTCAGCTGCATGTTTTTGGGCTTTCTGTTTGTAGTTTGTTGTGCACATTGTGGATTGTTTAGTTACAATAAAATCATTTTCAGTCACTGGTTCGTCTCCCTGTTTTGTTGCAGCCTATGAGCCAAGCTGCAACAACCTGAAGCTGTTTTTTTCTGTGGCTGTTCTTTCTCTAAGTGTCATTCAAATCACTTGAGGATGTAACTTTGCATAAAGATGTTTTGTTTCTACAAACAAGAATACTTCATTGTAACTTCAAACCAAATACTAAACAAATGACTCTCACAAGAACAGAACACTAAGATGAGAGAACAGAAAAATGAACACAATGGATATAAATTCCTTTTATTTTCCACTTGAAATATATAACAAAGATATTCTGTAATCCAGTGCTTTGTAGTTGTTTCAACCCATTGATAGCTCTGGTTGTTGTGTGTCTGTGCTACAGTGTACTAAACTAAGAGTCAATTCACTTCCATCACTGTAGTATCGGACAAATCCCATCTATTGAGCTTGGAACATTTATGTCACTTTGTGCCTTGTGTAAAACATTTTTAAAAAGTTTGGTGAGTGATTTTTGTGGACACTTGCTCAGTATTTTCTGTAAGAAAGTAAAACTTTTTTCAGTCTTAGCAAAAATATTTTTGGCATTTCACGAAAATGGCCCTGCTGTCATCTTGTTTCCTTTATATCTCAGCATCTTCAGAATGTAGTCACTGGTACAGAATATTCCTTTCCCTTATTTCATCAAATTTACACAGCTCATTATCAGGGAATAATAGTTTTGGTGCAGCTTATCTGACACAATGATGTAATTTTCAGTCACAAATAAAATGGTTGTAAATTAAAATGTCATCGCCTTACAGTTCATGAACATTAAACAATTATTTACACATTTTATGCACCTGATCTGCTAATGACGTCCTGTATGTGTGTCGTGAACCTCATGTTCTTCTGTTTTTAACTCGTCCAAGGCTGCGTTTCATTCCCCACACAGTTATCCAGAAAACACTTTGCCATGTGTCAAACACATACTATACATGTAATAATGATAGTCTGTGCAATGCAGAATGCTGAAAATATCAGGATGTGCTGCTACACTTTGAGATTCTAAGCCAGCATGCTTTCTGGCCTTTCTGACCCACAATCCTCGACACAACAGAAGAGACTGTACGTCAGTGAGTCCTATTCAAGGACCAAGAAACTGTGACAACAAACAGGACTGTCCACATCAGCATCATTTCAGTTTATTCTAAATGCTGAAGAAGGAAACACTGCAGAAAGTTTTCAGTTTTAGCAGTAAATTTTCAGAAAATGTTTCTGTTGATGTTTCACTTTGTACTTTCCAGAAATAAAGAACAATTTAGGTTTTCCTTTCATCCTGAGTTTTAGTATTTTGTCGATACAGGTGTGAAAGTTGCCACAGTAATGTAGTTTATTATTTGAAATGTTGCTGAAGTAAGGACAAACCTTCACATTTAGGAATTTAACTGTTGCCTTATTTAATCTCATTACGGTTCATTTAAATCTGTTGAAGCAGACTGGGCTCAGCACTACGACAACGTCACCAGAGGATACTTTGAAAATCACTGATCCATTCAAATGTCCTGACATCATATTCTAATTTAATCACAAGACAAGGTCATGAAACACAAAACCCTTCACCTGACAAGAACAAACCACCAAATACAAAACAAGAAAAAGTTCATCAGTTGTGACATTTATGTTTGAGCTGAAAATGTTTCTTTTAAATAAATCAAGTACAGAAAGTTAAACAAGGACAGAACACATCATTATTTAGATATTTTTTCCTGCTTGCTCTTGCAAACAAGTTAACATGTTAATTCTCACTCTAACTTTATTCTACAACATCATCACCAGAGGATACTTTAAAAATCACTCATCTATTCAAATGTTCTCACAACGTATTCTAATTTCACTCACAAAACAAGAAACACACAAACCCTTCACCTGACAAATACAAACCACCAAACTGGAAAATTACTGATGAATATAGTCTGATCACAGAGAAGCAAACAACTGACAGTTTAGATGAATTTCTATAAGTATCAGTATATGTTTACGTTAATCTGTTCTCTCTCCAGAATGTGTCAGACACAGATGAAGTTGAGTTTGTCTTGACAGTCCCAGTTCTCCCACAGTCCCTCTTTGGTTAAAGCTCCACAGCGTTTCCTGACTGGACACTGCTGGTACTGAGCTCCTTCTTCATATTCCAGAGGGTCACCGTTCATCCACATCCAGCGGTCACCCAGGAAACGCAGACCCATCCACACCCGCTCACTGATGTTCTTGTGCTTGATCTGAGTGTGGGCCAGAAGCCGATCGGTCTCAGAGAGCAGACTGGGGAGATCAGTTTGTTTCTCTCTGCAGTGGCTCAGAGCGTCTTCCCAGGACATCTTCTCCTCCACCACAGTCACATCCATGCAGTAGAAGTAGTGAGATTTGCTGCCTCTTCTATCATACCATTGTCCATTCCAAGAAATCGCTGCATAGTTCTCAATGCCCCCATAATTATTTGGTTGTCCATTATGCCAGTTCTGGTATGTAACGTGTCCCCCTCCTGACCACTTCCAAGCAGTTTTGTTGTTGGGATCTCGATAAAGACCGATCCATCCAGAGCGAAGATATCCATTTGCAGCTCTTGGAAGCTTGTCTATCTCACTCTGACTATTAAAAGAAGAGAGATCAGTGTGATGTTGTCGACAGTAAGCCTGAGCTTCAGACCAGGTTGTTTTGTTCTCGATAAAAACATGTTTTCCAATATTTCCCTCAACAGCAACGCAAAGACAGACAAAGAAAATGATTCTCTCCATGATCACTGCTCTGTATCTGAAGCTGACAATGTTTTCTGTGGCTGTCTCTTCACTAAATGTCATTTAAATCACTTCAGGACATGACTTTGCATGGCTCTATCTTGTCTGCACAAACAAAACATGTTCATGGTCCACTGACAGGTGGAGAAACCAGGCTTTGAAGTGAATGCCACATTTGGTGAAAGTGTTCAGGATAAAAATGTTTTCCTTCATCTCCCTCATCAGCAATGTAAAGAAAACTGAAGATGTTTCTTTTAATGGTCAGAACTTTGTAACTTTAACGACCCTCCACCTGGACAGGTGTTCCTGTCTTGCTTGAGCTGAGGGTCGTCAGCTGATGAGCCACACCTGTATCAAGTGGCTCAGCTCTATATAACCTTCCTCCCTCCTGTGGGAGCTTCAGCTGCATGTTTTTGGGCTTTCTGATTGTGGTTTGTTGTGCACATTGTGGATTGTTTAGTTACAATAAAATCATTTTCAGTCACTGGTTTGTCTCCCTGTTTTGTTGCAGCCTGTGAGCCAAGCTGCAACAAGCTGAAGCTGTTTTTTTCTGTGACTGATCTTTCTCTAAGTGTCATTCAAATCACTTGAGGATGTAACTTTGCATGAAGATGTTTTCTTTAAACAAACAAGAATACTTCATTGTAACTTCAAACCAAATACTAAAACAAATGACTCTCACAAGAACAGAACACTAAATAAGATGAGAGAACAGAAAAATGAACACAGTGGATATAAATTCCTTTTATTTTCCACTTGAAATATTTAACAAAGATATTCTGTAATCCAGTGCTTTGTAGGTGTTTCAACCCATTGATAGCTCTGGTTGTTTTGGGTGATCTAGTGTGTCCTACCTGCAGACAACTCAGCACTGATGTCAGCATCCTCGTTCATGATGGTCAGGGATGAAAAACGTCTCTGCCCATTGAGCATTTATTGAAAAAGTGGAAAAACAGACAACGTTGGAATCTCACAGCACCAAGAGAACAAATGTGACATTCCAGCTGTGAACCAACTCAGACACACAACACAAGAACACTCCACCATCATGGTTTGTACCTTTGCCTCACACTCCTCCAGCTATTTTCTGCCCTGCAGGTACTTGTTGAGGTCACAGGTGTGGACTGGAATATGTTCACAAAGTTCTGATGTGAAATTCAGGATTGATGAAGATACGAAGACTTCATGTCAGATCAGGACAGATTCTAATCAGCTCATCATGAAGGTATTTAAATGTTAAATGGCATTATTTATAGGTTTACTGGGATTCTCAGCTTTTCATTACAGATTACACAGACAGAGGGAGAATTTTTTAAAATGTATTTATTGATAAAAACTTGCTGAATAGGTCAAAATGTGAACCAGTTAACATGTTAAGCAGCTCTGTAACAACGTCACCAGAGGATACTTTGAAAATCACTGATCCATTCAAATGTCCTGACATCATATTCTAATTTACATCACAAGACAAGGTCATGAAACACAAAACCCTTCACCTGACAAGTACAAAACACCAAATAAAAAACAAGAAAAAGTTCATCAGTTGTGACATTTATGTTTGAGCTGAAAATGTTTCTTTGAAATAAATCAAGTACAGAAAGTTAAACAAGGACAGAACACATCATTATTTAGATATTTTTCCTGCTTGCTCTTGCAAACAAGTGAACATATTAATTCTCACTGTAACTTTATTCTACAACAACATCACCAGAGGATACTTTAAAAATCACTCATCTATTCAAATGTTCTCACAATGTATTCTAATTTCACTCACAAAACAAGAAACACACAAACCCTTCACCTGACAAATACAAACCACCAAACTGGAAAATTACTGATGAATATAGTCTGATCACAGAGAAGCAAACAACTGACAGTTTAGATGAATTTCTATAAGTATCAGTATATGTTTAAGTTAATCTGTTCTCTCTCCAGAATGTGTCAGACACAGATGAAGTTGAGTTTGTCTTGACAGTCCCAGTTCTCCCACAGTCCCTCTTTGGTTAAAGCTCCACAGCGTTTCATGACTGGACACTGCTGGTACTGAGCTCCTTCTTCATATTCCAGAGGGTCACCGTTCATCCACATCCAGCGGTCACCCAGGAAACGCAGACCCATCCACACCCGCTCACTGATGTTCTTGTGCTTGATCTGAGTGTGGGCCAGAAGCCGATGGGTCTCAGAGAGCAGACTGGGGAGATCAGTTTGTTTCTCTCTGCAGTGGCTCAGAGCGTCTTCCCAGGACATCTTCTCCTCCACCACAGTCACATCAATGCAGTAGAAGTAGTCGGAATAGCTGCCTCTAATATCATGCCATTGTCCATTCCAAGAAATCGCTGCATTGTTCTCAATGCCCCCTATATTATCTGGTTGTCCATAACCCCAGTTCTGGTATGTAACGTGTCCTCCTCCTGACCACTTCCAAGCAGTTTTGTTGTTGGGATCTCGATAAAGGCCGATCCATCCAGAGGGAAGATTTCCATTTGCAGTTCTTGGAAGCTTGTCTATCTCACTCTGACTATTAAAAGAAGAGAGATCAGTGTGATGTTGTCGACAGTAAGCCTGAGCTTCAGACCAGGTTACTCTGTTTTTGATAAAAACATGTTTTCCGATATTTCCCTCAACAGCAACGCAAAGACAAATAAAGAAGATGATTCTCTCCATGATCACTGCTCTGTAGCTGAAGCTGACAATGTTTTCTGTGGATGTCTCTTCACTAAATGTCATTTAAATCACTTCTGGACATGACTTTGCATGGCTCTATCTTGTCTGCACAAACAAAACATCTTCATGGTCCACTTACAGGTGGAGAAACCAGGCTTTGAAGTGAACGCCACATTTCGGAAAAATGTTCAAGACAAAATTGTGTTTTCCTTCATCTCCCTCCACAGCAATGGAAAGAAAAATGAAGATGTTTCTTTTCATGGTCAGAACTTTGTAGCTGAAGCTGACTCTTTTTTCTGTGGCTGTTTCTACACTAAGCATCATTTAAATCACTTAAGGATGTCATTTTGCATGAAGATGCTTTGTTTAGACAAACAAGAGCAATTCATTGTAATTTTAAACCAACCACTAAAAAAATGACACTTTCAACCCGTTGATAGCTCTGGTTGTTGTGTGTCTGTGCTACAGTGTACTAAACAAAGTATCAATGCACTTCCATCATCGTAGTGTCCTGGACAAATCCCATCTACTGAACTTGGAACATTTTATGTCGTTTTGTGGATTATATAAAACTTTTTTAAAAAGCTTTTCCCATGATTTTGTGGACACTTGCTCAGTATTTCCTGTTAGACTCCTAAGAATATCCTCTGAACATGATTGTATTGAAATATTTTGCTGCGTTGCTGCTGAGCAGTCAGTTCTCTCTGTAGCAGTTACAAGTGAAACAGTCTCAAGATGTGAGGAGCTTCATTTCTATCAGCACTGTCAACACTAAACTGAAAAATCCACTGAAACAGATTCACTTGTGGAACGGCATCAGGAACACCAGTCATGGTAAGAAATGGTGGTTCAGCCTCATGGATCATAAGGACACTGTCGTCTTTCTTCACGTTTGGTTTTCTTTCTTTCCTTTTTTTTTGGATTACACAAATGTCCCCACTAAAGCCCATGAAGACTCCTGATGTTTGATCTCCCTACCACTAGACTGGTAGGGATCCTTCATTTAGATCCTGATGAAGAATACAGCACACTTTTTGCTCGAGATACCTTCCAGTGTCACTCTTTCATTCCATATCACACTGTTATCCACAATTCTTTTGTCTTTTGATATTTGTTGCTGTCTGTCAGACTCCCCCTCTTACGTTTTGTTGTCGCTTATCTGTTATTTGAAACTGTTTGTCAGACCCATAGGCGTCAGTTTAGGGGGGGACGGTGGGGATGTGTCCCCCCACTTTTTGTCAGGGGTCATTTTGTCTCCAACACATTCAAATTCTTCACATGTAAGCCGTTGTAAACCCAGTTATTTTCAGTAGTATAGAAAATTCTGACGCTCCTGAACGCACCATCCGCACTCGGCCGAGAGTTGCACAGACATGCAGCACACCTTCGTGAGGTTAAAAAAAAACCGCGCAGATGCTAAATTTGCGCCTGTGCCAAGTGAAAGCTCCGACCAGAGGCGTGCAGGAGCAAAATTTCGGCCCTGGAGAATCAGTATTATAGCGGCCCACAGACCCCTCTACCTGTACCGATAGCTCAACAGCTTGAGCCTCTGCCTTTAGTACGGTGGTTGTGAGTTCCTGCCGAGCTTGTGGCATTTTGCCGCCGTTCTTCGACATTTTCTCAAAGTGCTGTGGTCTCCATCCCCCCCACTTTAAAAAACAAACTGACGCCTTTGGTCAGACCTCTCATCTCTTACCCTTTGTTGGTCTACCAGGACACTTGATTCATCTCCTGTTGTTCTTTATTGCCTTATACTCTGTCAGTGATTAGCAGTAATACATAAATTAACCACTAATGACCTTGGTATTTACATACAGCTCCTCTCCTTACACTCTGACCCACTCTCTGACCATTCCTATAAAATGTGTAATCTTCTGGTTCAGCTTACCTTTACAGACTCACACTCTGTGTTGGTAAGCCCACCGTATACTGGATTGCCAACAAACACCTCGGTACAGCAAACTTTGAAGGACTAAGAGTGGAATTTCTTCAACAATACATCGGAATCAAAGCACACAAACTGAACTTCATTCATTCCTCTGTTTACTTTTGCTTATATTTGCAGTGGAGGACATCTCAAAGATTTGTTGTTCTTCAGGTGAGCTGTTGTTGAAAACTTTGCAGCTGAGGTCCACAGTGTCTGCAGCTCTGCTCAGTGTATCGCTGTTGCTGTTGCTGTCACTCAGACTACACCTTGTCTTCTTCAGGAGCCACACCATAATCAGTGGCCTTCCTCTTTATCCTCTGTGGTGACACATCCTCTTCTACTTTTTCTTTGGAGCTGCTGTAACGGTGAATTTTCCCCTCTATGGGATCAATAAAGTTTATCCTTATGTATGTAAGTATGTATACTATATTGCCAAAAGCATTTGCTCACCCATCCAAATAATCAGAATCAGGTGTTCCAATCACTTCCATTTGTGGTTACGGTTGAAGACTGATGGTTGGATCAACGTTGATTCAACAACATTTTGTCAACATTGAAGTTTGTGTTTAAAAGATACCATTGAATCTACATTGTATTTTGGTTTAATTAAAATGTTTGACAGGTCAATGTTTAATTAATGTTGAATCTATGTTTGCAAACATGTAATCTATGTAAGCAAATGTTGACTCAACATTTTATCAACCTTGCGCTTTCTGTATAATTTCTACGTTAAGTCTCAACATAGATTCAACATTGATTCACCCATAGTTTGCTATCTGGGTTTGGATCTGGACCCTTCCTCTTCCAACATGACTGTGCACCTGTGCACAAAGCAAGGTCCATAAAGACATGGATGACAGAGTCTGGTGTGGATGAACTTGACTGGCCTGCACAGAGTCCTGACCTCAACCTGATAGAACACCTTTGGGATGAATTAGAGCAGAGACTGAGAGCCAGGCCTTCTGTCCAACATCAGTGTGACCTCACAAATGCGCTTCTAGAAGAATGGTGAAAAATTCCCATAACCACACTCCTAAACTTTGTAGACAGCCGTCCCAGAAGAGTTGAAGCTGTTCTAGCTGTAAAGGGTGGACCGACATCACATTGAACCCTATGGATTAGGAATGGGATGTCACTTATGTTCATATGCGAGTCAAGACAGGTGAGTGAATACTTTTGGCAATATAGTGTACATTAACATGAATGAAATAAACAGCTTACAGTGTAAATTATGCTTGCAACAGTGGAAAAGAAAAGCCCACCAAATGCCTCAGCAGCGTAGCGTTCTGTTTCACTGAAAGATAATCTGCTGCTGGGATCATGGGCTGGGATAATGGCGCCCTCTGGAGGACAGAGCCTGAAGTGCTAGAGAGCGCAGAGAGGAGGAAGGGCCTCTGAACGCATGCTGTATGTGAGCTAATAAATACAGGCACTTTGTGTGTGTGTGTGTGTGTGTGTGTGTGTGTGTGTGTGTGTGTGTGTGTGTGTGTGTGTGTGTGTGTGTGTGTGTGTGTGTGTACTTGTTTCTGCTATACCGGTGGGGACTTTGACCTGACTATTTGCTATAAAGGTGGGGACTTGTCTTACGGTGGGGACCTAAAATGAGGTCCCCACGGGTGGCAACACCGTTTTCTTAGCCATATTGTTGTTAATAAAAAATGTAAAAGTGCAAAAACGTTTGTTTAGGGTTAGGCATTGATTTGGTGATGGTTAAGGTTCGGGTTAGGGTAAGGGTTAGGAGTTAGATATGAATGGGAGTCAATGGTAAGTCCCCACCGGTATAGAAAAACAAACGTGTGTGTGTGTGTGTGTGTGTGTGTGTGTGTGTGTGTGTGTGTGTGTGTGTGTGTGTGTGTGTGTGTGTGTGTGCAGAAGTTGTACAGTTCATTTTGCAGTTTCCATGATTTGAATAAGCATTGATAGTGATGTTTTGAAGATAAAGATTCAAGAGCTTCAAGAGTTTTTATTTGTCACATGTTTATACAGTATGTGCAGTCAAAAGCAAAGTGACTGTTTCTCAAGGCCCTGCAAAAAAGTAAGACATTATGAAGAACAAACTTTAAAAAAAACCAACAGAAAATTAGAAAAAAGTCACGTCATGAAGTGGAAAGTGTCACTGTGTATATACAGCTGGTGGATACTCAGAATTTGGGCCCAGTGACCCAGTGACCCACTAAGACCATCCTGTAATGATGTTGCCCAGCTAGAATAGTCATTTACCACATTAACAATGTCTAGACTGTGTTTCTGATTAATTTAATGTTATCTTCACTAAAAAGAAATACTTTTCTTTTTTTTAAAAAACAAGCACATTTTTAAGTGACCCCAAACCTTTAAACGGTGGTGTACATGTATATCTACAATCATGTAAAAATAAATTATTTCTATATATTACAGGGAAAGGGTCTTCTTGATCAACATGCACATCAAGTGTATTCTTTACTTGAACTGCATCTTTATCTCAGGAAATAGACATAGGAGGAAGGAAGGAAGTGTTGTAATCAGACCATCAGAGCTGGATGGTTACTGCACTTCTCCAGACCAACTGCTGCTTTTTTAACCACTGCTCAATGTTCAACTTTCTCTTTTGGGCAGCAGCTGTGGTCAGGCTAATTCAATTACTGTTGTCCAACCAACTTTCTGAATAAACACTTAAGGACTACAAGAGCCATGCTGCTGCCAGGTGTGTTGATGGGTTTCTTCATTTCCATCTCAGGTATGAGTTACTGTTTATACTTTGAAAAAATCTGTTTCGTTGATTGACTATAAAACAAACAGTTTAAATGTTTATAGATAACAGAAATGTTCATGTGACATGTAACAATCAGCTCTTGAAACGGTATGAAACAAATGCAGATGTTTGCTCATTAAAGCTTCTGTTAAAGGGGTGAATGGTGAGACAAAAAGCATCTGTGCTTTGAAACGATCTTCGGTGGCTCTGCCCTGCTCGTCTCGCTCACCGAGTATGAAATGGTACACTGTACACAAGGACGGTGACAGCTATGTTCAGAAGGAGATCTCTGCAGATGAAAGTCATGGAAATTACAAGATGTCTGAAGAAAGCCCCCCTACTCTGACCATCAATGATCTGAGACGAAATGACCCAAAATATTACTGCTGCAGCAACAATCATGAGAAACCTGCAGGTTGTTTGGAAAATGCAGTTCAGCTCACTGTTTCAGGTACTATCCTTATTCATGACTATTACAACCAGAATTGCTGCAACAGACATGGAATTTTACATTTAATTTACCATGCCCTCAGACCTGCAGGTGAAGGTGTTTCCCTCCACAGAGGGACAGACAGTAACTCTGATGTGCAGCACCAGCTGTCCTCTGACTGAAAACCCTGCAGCCTACATCTGGTACAAGAACGGAGCTCTTCTCTATGAGGACTGGTCTCCCTGGTACCAAGAGCTGCTCAGCGGTGATGAAGCAGTCAGATACTCCTGTGCTGTCAAAGGCTACGAGGCTCTCAGAGCTCCTGAAGTCTCAGTGGGTGAGTGACTATGATTGGCTCCTCCTCCTCATCATCCAAAACTGTTGGCTAAACTGTTTCACAAATGTGCAAACTGTTGCTAAGCTCATCAGTAAATAAAATAAAGATTTCCTTCTCTTTTCCTCTTGACTGATTCAGATTCTGTCACATCGACCTGCTTCAGTGTGATCTACTCTAGAGGGAGGATGTGTTCAAATAATCCAACATCATACAGAGATTCGTGTTCGATCACATATCCAAGAGGTGAAGTTTATACAAATGTCTCCACACCTCCCACCTTCAGAGTTTAATTTAGTCTGTTGCTGTGTATCGTTTATTTCATGTTTGGGTTTCTCTACAAGTCACACTTTAAGGTGGGACACAGTTTCTGTAACTGTTCTTTTATTAAATTTAACATGAGACAAACGAAAAGTGCATTTCTCATTTTCCAACAGAATTAAAAGTTCAAAGGTCTGCAGGGTCAACGGTTGAAGTGAAATGTGCCACCAGCTGTCCTGAAGTTGATCCAAAGATTTCCTATCGATGGTATGAGAACGGAATTTTACAGAGACAGTCTAACAAACCACAGTTTTCAGTTCGAAGTTCTTCAGCTGCAAGCTTCTACTGTGCTGTCAAAGACCACGAGGATCTGCTGTCTGCTGACGTCTGTGAGTATGAAGCAACTCACAACTAATTCTTACAAACACAGTTTTATAGTTCAATTAGTTCCAATCGCTCCCTCCTCTACCTTCTTCCCTTAATGAGACTATGTCCATTTGTTTCAGTGTCAAACAGTCAGCTTTGGTCATAAAGATAGATTTCATGTAGATTCATGGTTATATCAAAAGAGAACATCCCAAATTCATTTTTATAGTAGAATTTATTTGCAACATTGCTTTTTGTATCAGATGATGATCACAAAGTAAAGGTCAATCAAGTATCAAGCTAATTTAATGAAGTTACTACAACTGTAATTTAGTTTTAATTTGATGAAAGTAAAAATCTGAGCTTAAATTACACACAATATAAAGTGGATGCAGTCACCAGCATCAGAAAGTCAACACATTTCATCCAAGCGTTGTTTGCAACTTAAATAGTTCATCTATAAATAGTCAGGAATAAGTTCATCGATCTGCTTTTGAGAATGTAAACAGAACAGCAGAACAGCTTTAATGCTCCTTGGTATTGATTCTCCAAGTTTCTGGAGCTGTTTTTGAGGAATGAACAACATTCTTCCAAAAGATCAGTCTGTCAATGATCATATAGTCGGTCAGTTATTATCCTAATTAACTCTTTGATGTACAACATGAGTTAAAAATGACCTGCATTCATTTCCCATGTTATTTCATGAAATAATTTCATCTTATGATTGCTCTATTCAAATATTTTGTTTTTGATTACCACAGATCATTATTTCTGTTTTTTTTTTCATACTTTATGAATAAAAGTGTATATATATTTTTAATTACTACATCAGGTTTTCACATGAGTCAAATATGATCCATTCATTCAAGTGTGTTTTAAAATTAAATGATTTAATGCTATAATAATCAGTAATTTCAAATAATTACTTTAGCAGTGAGTGGGGCCAAGCATAATATTTGCAATATGTTTATTTGGAGTTTTTTCACACATACCTCCAATAACAGATGACACAGCTATTAAACCACACTGTAGTTACTGTAGTTTATACTGTAACTCATCAGAGGAGTCTCCTTCATGGAGAAGAGCTGGATTTCCAAACACACTGACAACTCCAGCCAATAGTTGTCTGAGGTAAATCTGTTCCTGCTTGGAAACAAACTCACAGCTTCCTGCCAAATGCTGCAGTGAATGCATGTGGATCGTTTCTGACCCATGTGTGCAAACTTGATTTCAGAAATACTGAAGCTGTGCTTGTTCATGTGAGAAAGGAAAAATAAAATGATGATTTGTGCTGAACAAAAACAAGATATTTACTGAATATACTGAAACACTAAATGATAAAATAATGTTTATTTCAGTATATATGATAGAAGTCGTACGTGAAATAATATAGAAAATGAATGTGGGTCGTTTTTTGACCCATGTTATGCATCAAAGGATTATTTGATTAGTTGTTAATAAATGTCAAAAACTGGTTTTCCAAAGTCAAAGATGACATCCAATTATGCAGTATTTCATCTATAACTGAAAGGTGTTTAGTTCACTGTCCAAGATGAGTAAATATTAGGATTTCAGAAGCTGCAATCAGAGAATTTTGACTCCTTTTATTTAAATTACTCTGGGAAAGCAGTCACTGTTACAATCCAGTACCCTGGAATAGACAAAGATAACAGTGAGGGATACGGTGAAGGCAATGTTAAAAGAAAGACAAAAAATCTGAATATTTTGGTGCATGGGACAACATTCAATCCAGTTGGGTTATTCTGTATTTCAGGTGCTGTGGAGAAGAAGTGTTGGACGGTGAACTACAGCAGCAGTAGAATCTGTGCTCTGGAAGGCTCTTCAGTGAACATTACCAGTCAATACTCGCAGCCTGACAACGAGCAAACCACTTTTAAATCATGGTATAAAATAAAAAGTGGTGAGCAGGAGGGCGCTGTGCAGGAGTCAGAACATGTTAAGTATCATGACAAGAAGAATGAGCACATACTAAGCATCAAAAAGCTGAAGAGGAACGACTCAGGAGAATACATGTTCACAACACAGCAGCAGAAACTTGACGGAGGACGGAAACCGTTTGCTTTCCCCAAAGTGACGTTGGTTGTCACAGGTAATTCAGCAGAACTTGCAGCATTGCAGATGTTATCACAGGGCGTTTGTTCAGGGTTATCAAGAAAGAGGAACAATGATGAGTAAATGGTTTGTTCATGTTTGATTGGGCCAAGAGTCTTCAGCAGTTTAAAGGTTGAAGAGATGCTACAGACACAGTCAAGTCCTGTGACTATCATCAAAATCTAAACACTTATGCGAAAGCATCTTTTCAGAGTTACTTTTCCCCCAGTGATGTCTTCATTTCCTGAGTCGTCTACAGATCTTAAATGCAGGAGGCTGTGAGCAAGTTATCAAGGAGTGACCAAAAGGTTCAAAGCAGCAGAAAATGTTGATATTTAGTCATGATTCAAGACTTACTTTATTAACATTTACTAACACTAACAATCTTTCAGAGCTCGGCGTGTGGGTACATCCAGCAGAGGTGACAGAAGGTCAGACAGTCACTCTGACCTGCATCACCAGCTGTCCTCTGCCTGGTAACTACACCTGGACCTTCAACAGTAAACCTGTGAGCCAAAACAAGCGCCTGGTTCTGGATCCAGTCAGCATCCAGCATGCGGGAACCTACTCCTGTGCTGTTAGAATTGGCAGGAGAAGCATCACCTCCAGCGAAAAGACTCTGACTGTCGAACGTGCTGCAGGAACGTTTGTAGCAGCTGCAGGAGTCGGCGCTGCTTTTCTCATCGTCACACTTCTCGTCGTCTTCTTTTGGATAAGGTGAGCAGCTCTGTTCCACGTCACTGACATTCTGTTTCTCATCTGAATATTCGTACGTACTCATGAATCCATTTCCCTCAACAGAAGGAATAGGACGTCAGGTCAGTCTGTTACGATTGAAGCAACAGACAATGCAGAGCAGGTAAAGATCAGACATTTTTAAGTTCTTGGACAACATTTACGTATTAATAGTAGAAGATCCAAACTATCTAAAGCTCTCCACTGTGAAGTAGCCGAAAGAACCCACACACTTCTTCTCGGTTCTTTCAAAAATATTCTTTCTTGGTAACACGAAGAGTGCAGTATAGTTACGAAAAACAGAAATTTAGATATTCTGCTTTATTTTATATGTTTCCTCATTTATCCTGGTTATCTTCCAGTGAAATGATTCTTTAAGAGACACAAACATTATTTTACTGACTCTGTGACATCAGTGATGTGAATCCTGTTTTTTCTGACTTAATAAAACAGAATCCTAGTCCTGTTTAAGGCTTTAAATGATCAAAGAACAAACACAGTTGGGTCAATGAGCCTTCACTGTGTTATGGTGTCCATATATATTTATACTCCAGGCAGGGTCTGGACAGTTTTTGCTGCTGTCAGATTGTTACTGACTGTGGGATAATTTTTCACTGCAATATTAACTTGTCGTCCTCCTCCTCTATGGAAACAGCAAATCCTCGGCTGGAAGTGGAGAGAAGTCAGAAATGTCTCATAATACCATAAATAATCAAAGAAGCCGAATTTGAATTTATTTTACAAACAAAATTAAAAACTGATTTCAACATCTACAGCATATTTCCAAGTATTCAAAAACAGTGGTTCTGCGTACACTAGATGTTGAACTATTATCATTTTTACAACCTCTACAAGCTAGCCATTCCTCACTCTGCTCTGCACATCAAATATATTTCACCATGTTGAACGCATCGTCCAATAACTTGCTCCTCTGTATGCCGTTTTTGATTCATGCTGCATTTTATTCTTTTTGCTCAAGCATGTTTTATTTCCTCTTGTTTTCTCCTCTCTGTTCTGCAGAAACACAGCCTGCAGTTCATCCAAAAAGTTGTCAAAAAGTCAGAGAGTGTTTGTCCTGTGAGCTGAGCCAGTCTTGGCTTCTCAGTTTTCCAGAGAGGCTCAAGTTTGTTGTTGTTTTTGACTGGTTCTGGTTGGACCAAAGTGCAAACGGTTTATCTTTTTTCAGGTGATTTTGATGATAATGCTCCAAATTTAAGTTTAGATTTAGTCTTTTTTTTCCTGAAAGCTAAAAGTAGAACAGTTCTTTCTGTTTTCAAAGCTTCTGGCTCTGATAAATGCTGTAATTTTGCTGATTTTGCAAACAGAACATGAAGTTCAAACCTGTCAGCTGGTTACAGATGGTGATATAAACAACAACAGTAAAGGTTCATCAGTTCAGCTCCACTTCACCAAGTACATGTCTCCGATATAAATGAATATCCTTTGCTGTCTCTCTCTAGCTGAACCCAGGTCTTCTGTATGAAAACGTGTCGGCTCAGCCAGCAGAGCAGGAGGATCTTCACTACAGCAGTGTCCACTTCTCCAAGAACCCCACTGGTCCTCTCTACGCCACTGTCCAGCCTCATCAGCCCAAAGAAGACGAGCACGTTGCTTATGCCGTTGTGAACATTAGACCCAAGGAGACCCCTGAGTGAGCATATCGTCCCGGTATAACTGGTTTAGAGTCTCACTTTACTCAATCAGAATCAGAATCTGTTGTGAGTGACCGTTCTGCCTGATATGTCAGGTTTTCTGTTACAAGTCAAGGATTCTCCAGTACCATTTTCACTTCACTCTGAAACAAATTGATGCATTTGTCAGAAAATAAATGTTTCTGAAGAAGCAGTAATATGTAGGTCTGCCTATGCTAAAAGGCCAGACAGCACAGAAATGTGAAGAAGGCTGCCTCAGTGTTAACCCTCCTGTTGTCCTCATTTACAGGCACCAAAAAATATTGTTTCCTTGTCTGAAAAAAAAATCCAAAAATTGAGCAAAAAATTTTTCCCAAATTTCTGAAAATTTGCAAAACCTTCAGGAAGAAAATTCCAATAATTCCTCAAAAGTTTCCCTCAAAAGTTTTATTTTAAAAAATCCTCACAATTTAGCAAGAAAATTCTTGTAAATATTTTCAAAAAATGAGGAAAAATCTTCCAAAAAAAATCCTAAAAATATTTAAAGTGATCACATATATATCAGTAAAACTTGTAATATTTTCTGAAGAATATTCACATAAAAATCAACCAAAATCCAGCGAACTGTGCTGAATTTTGGTTTATTTTTATGTGAATGTTCTTAAAGAAACATCTTAAACATTTCATTTTCCACCAAAAAATGTTCAAAGATTTCCCAAAAATGTTGAAAATGTGGACATCAGAAGTTTCACTGTGAAAATATATTTTTTTATCCACATTTTCAAACTTTAAAATGGGTCAATTTTGACCCGCAGGACAACACGAGGGTTAAACTCTCACACTGACCTGGATTTGGATACATTATGCTAACCTGTCCTTGGTTTGTTCTTGGTTCTTGCATTCAGCTTAAAAACTTTTGACATCATCATTATAAACATTATAATTTCTATGCCTTTGTTGCTTTTATTATGTGTGAAAGCTGAATATCCAGTCTGATAATTACATTGATATCAGCACCGAGAACCAGTTCTCTGCCATCAAACACAAGCTGCTTTATTTAGTCAAGTCATGTATGAAAGATGACCACATGGAAACATGTTTTTAGTGTTGGTTAAGGTCGTTTTAGGCCTGTAGCTCCTCCACAGAGGCTCGTTGTGCTGGGTCTCTGGACAGACACATGTTCAATAACGTCTTGTGGTCTGAAAAGCAGGAGACAAAGAGCAGAGTGAATAAAACCACAAGAATGTCAGTGTGCAGACTGAAAATGTGATTTTAGTTTAATTATTTTCTTTCATTTGTCTGTCAGGATCCTTGTAGGCAGCATGATGGAACCACAGAGAGACAGTTTGGACCTTTAACCAGTGAACTGAAGTTCTGGACAGTTTATTCTTTATATTGATGCTGAGTAACTGAACATTGCTGCTTATTAATTTTTCTGCTTGTCCACTTGGAGAGAGACGTGTTTTGTTGCTTAGTTTGATGTAGTTGCTGTTTGTAATTACTACCACTAGATGTCAGTAAAGAGATCTCTGCTACTAATTGGACAGTTTAATGTCTTTAAGCCCAGCTGGTTTTATCAGCAGAGAATTAAAAACATTCTGTGAACCATTTTTACTACCTAACCTGCTCATTGCAATCATGTTATTGTTCTCCAAGGGGCGGCATGGCTCAGTGGGTAGAGTGGCCGTCTTGCAACCGGAGGGTTGCTGGTTTGATCCTTGGCCCGGAGAGCTCATGTCGAGGTGTCCCTGAGAGAGACACCGAACCCCTAATTGCTCCTGGTGGGTCACGGTTAGCGCCTTCCGTGGCAGCTTCCGCCATCAGTGTGTGAATGAATGGGTGAATGTGATGTATAATGTAGAGCGCTTTGGGTATCTTTCAGATTTAGTCATACATTTGTAACCTGGCAATAGCCAGATTAATAATTGTGTAGTACTTGATAGTACTCCACAATATCAATCTGGGACCGCTCCATGTAAATCCGTTCGGAGGAAAGAGGCACGGATTGGACAATGCAACAGTATGTCCCGCCTCTGACAGGTTTGTTTTTAGCCAATCACGGGATCTTCACAACGAGCGGAGCCAATTGGTAGATTAAACTCTTACCAAAACCCGTAGGTACATAAGCACAAACATCTTTACCATCCAGAAATGCGCAAAGCGCCTCTCGTTGTTCTTCCTTCAAAGAAGCGATAGGAGATTCAGCTAAAACTGACTTAATAGCAGCATCTACACGATCGTTGTCCTCCGTTGCCATGTTTGTTTTGATCTACTGGCGCTTGGTGTCGTCTTCACACCCGGATATCCCGCCCCACACACGAATACTGCTGCGTGATTGGCCCGTGTCAACTTGGCTCTGTACGAACAGTGAACGTGGGAGCGGAGCAAGATGGTTTGAGAGATTTGTGAACTCACAAATATCGCGAGAAATCAACTTGCTGGCAAGGTTAATACATTTGATTCGCATGTTTGATTTGGCCTAAAACCACTATATAAATGCAGACCATTTACCATTATCTTATTCACTGTAATTTATTTTTGTATGTTTTGCCCTGAAGAACATTGTATGAGCACTGACCACTGTGGAAATTGTTCAGTGTGAGTTTGAGACTGTTTCCACACTTAAATAAATGATGGTTAAAAGAAGTCAAAACTTCTTCTTTCTCATGTCTTTCTTCTGTTTATGGAGGATGTGTCAGGGCCTCTCCCTCCACATCCTCTGCCCCATCCTGACATCCATCTCCCCTTTTCCTCTCTCTCTTCCCCTCTCGCTCTCCCCTGCTGCTGCCAAGTGGAGTGCAGCCTCACGGCTGCCTCCACTTGGTAATCAGCATTCTCCCCAGTGCCCGGGCAGCTGTACGTCTTCTTACTGATTACACCACCAGCAATAAGAACCGGTCTCCACACGCCGTCAAATAGTAAACTCTGCAACGGCAATCAGTTTCGTTCTAGCCTATGTTTATGCTTCGTATCTCTGATTGTATGAGTACTAACCTTTCCTGTGTTTCCAAACACCCCGGTCCAGCTGCCCTGACCGCCTGTCGACCCTCCTGGTTCCCCGCATCTCTCCTCTCAGATCCCCCCCCCCACCTGGATAACCTGCCGTCTCCCCTGGACTCTGGTTTTCCCTCGCGGATCTTCCTCTCCTGGTCTGTCTGCTGCCCCTCCCGGATCTCGGCCTCCCCTTCTCTGATTCCCCCCTGCCTGGCTCCCTCCCCGCCTGAAGTCTCCATCGGGTCTGCTGTCACACTCCCCGGCCCTGACACGTGTTGGTCGCCACCTTCTCCGGAGCTCCGAGCAAGAGCTCGACGTTCACCTACTCGCCGGTGCCATGCTCTGGTCCTCCCGGGTGGCCTCCCACTGCTGATCTCCAGCGCCGCTGCTCCACCTCACTCCCCTCCTTGGTGTCCCCCCCCCCCCCACACACACACACACACACCCCATTAATAGCCTGTTTTCCATTCAGCCTGCCTCGCTGTGTGCTCTCTGCCAGAGTTGAAACCTAAAATCATAACAGGATGTGGTAAATGACATTGCTTGGTTCCAACAAATCTACTTTATCATGCTCTCACATCATTTGTCCGTTTGTTTTAATCTAACAGCATCTGTTCAATCATATCTATAAATGAAACAAAGGGGAAAAAACTAGGTGTATTTTTACACATACAGCCACAGCTTCTGTCACCTGCATAAAGTCATCTTATGAAGAAAACTTCCTTCTGCGTTGCAGATGAAGGTGTTAGTGAGTCATTTCCTTTATTAATAATGTGCAGACATGTTTTACTGCCTCACACAGAGATGAGAGCAGCAGCCATGAGTTTAACTGCTACAACCAGAGGATTTGTGGTGCTTCTTCTCGCTGTGACAGGTAATGTGGATCTACTCATAGATGTGGTACAATATTTCTACTTAGAGTGGCTGAAAGAAAGAAAACTGTCATTCATTTATTCTCAGAGGTGTCCATGTTGTGAGATTAACAGATAAAACGATGATCACTTTGATACAGCTTCCAACCTTGTTTAATCATTTTAGGACCATTTTTACTTTAAAAAAATGTTAAAAATCAGTCAGCTCTGCCTCTGGAGGCTGGTGTGGAGAAAGAAACAGGCTGATCTGAATCATAGACTGTATATAAAGATGGACGTAGCATCGGGCTCCAGAATTGAAGCCCACCCGGAAGTGTCAAAAACTTGCAATATCACGCCGTCTGCTAGGGTTGGCTCCAAAAAGCTTTTTCTCCATAGACCCCAATTCATTTTTGGAAAAAATAAAATTTGATAGACTGATTTTCTACAGCTGAGGATTTTTTTCCTGTTAGTTTTCATGGTCAAAATGAGAGATCAGGTGGCCGATCTTAAAATAAATCAATACTGAATTTTAAATAAATCGTTAAAGTTGGTGGAGCCAGGGGGCGTGGCTATACTTGATAGACAGCAACAGAAGCCTCTGCGGTAAAATGTGGGGGGGATAAGAGAGTCCTCAGCCAATCCTGCCCCTAGTTGCTCTCCGGTCCAGCCTGTTTGATGACGCTTTTTACGTCACTGGCTCCAAAAAATCCAAAATGGCGACCAGGAAGTAGCAAAATCCGGGCTTCATTTTCTCGGCGTTGAAACCAACGGGTGACGTCACGGTTAGTTTACGCCTGATCTGAATGCATCCTCAGGGGGGTTTACCTTAAATTGTTTGAATTTTATCATTGGATATGCGCAAATTACAAGTCTGATGATTTTACCTGGAATATTTGCCTTAAAGAGAATCCTTTTTTAATTCAGATGATTGTTCTTTTAAAACCTACAATAAAAATGTAGCAGCAATTTCAGAAAACCCCTTTAGTTTGATGACTACCGATGTCTGAGTTGAAAGAAATGATGTGTCTGCTCTCACAAACATCTCTACAAGCAGCATCTGGACGGATTTAAAGTGACAAAGTGACATGAAGACGTTGGTGTCAGATCTCTAGAATGTGTTAATGAACTATTTATAGTTATATTTCCTTCATCTCTGTGTTCAGTCTGACTTTGTGCAGAAATGACCTGATAACATTTGTTTGTGATCTGAATACAACCCTGTTGAAATGCTGCTCCTCCCTCATACAGACGTGTTTGTAAACGTGAATTTTAAGTGTGAAATCCTTTCAAAGCCGATCAGAGATGAAGCCTGCAGCAGTGATAAAGATCACAGTCTATTTATGTGTCCTGCTGTGTAGCAAGTAGACAGTCTGCAGGTTCTATTTCATCCCTACTGACCGCCAGAGGTGGTGCATAAAGCACTGGATGATCATCCTTACGCTTGCGCAGGTCGAGTATTAATGACAACAAAGTCACATGTGACCTCCCGGTGGCTCACGTGAACCTATATAGTCACGTGACACCGGGAGCTCAGTCCCTTTTTCACCTTCTCGCGCGCAGGTTTGGTGTGTGTGATTGTGAGCGTTTTCAGCTGACTACACTACTCTCCAGTCGCAGTTTGTTGCTGGAAGCCCTGTGACTGGTAAGGTCGGTACTGCGAGTGTTCTCGCCCTCCAAGGGCTGCACAATCAGCGCTGGTTTGATGAGCACTGACCACTGTGGAAATTGTTCAGTGTGAGTTTGAGACTGTTTCCACACTTAAATAAATGATGGTTAAAAGAAGTCAAAACTTCTTCTTTCTCATGTCTTTCTTCTGTTTATGGAGGATGTGTCAGGGCCTCTCCCTCCACATCCTCTGCCCCATCCTGACATCCATCTCCCCTTTTCCTCTCTCTCTTCCCCTCTCGCTCTCCCCTGCTGCTGCCCTGTCTGGACGACTGGCTGATCTGCACCCCGTCTCACGACGAAGTTGCTCAGGATACTCGAACTGTACTTGATCACGCGGCCTCTCTAGGCTTGCGCATCAATGTAGAGAAGAGCAACCTGGTGCCCACACAGGTGACGACTTTTCTCGGTATGGTGCTGAACTCGCGGACTATGACCGCTTGCCCCTCACCTCAGAGAGTCCGGGATATCTTGCATATGCTCCCACAGTTTCAGCGTGGACGGGCTCCGCCTTACGTCCTGTACCTTCGCCTACTTGGGAAGTTAGTGGCGGCGTCGACGGTAGTTCCTTTGGGTCTACTGTCGCTTCGACCACTCCAGATGTGGCTAAACAGCTTGCACCTCGATCCAGAACGACACGATCACAGGCGGAGGTGCCTCCGTGTGTCCCGACGTTGTCTCGAATCTCTCTCACAGTGGAGGAGGGGCCACTTCATCACTCAGGGGGTGCCTATGGGCTCTGTTCCAGCTCGCCGGGCGGTGGTCCACACAGACGCCTCCCTTCGAGGTTGGGGAGCGACATGGCAGGGCCACATGGTTCAAGGCGTGTGGGCGCCTTGGCAGCGGAGGCTTCATATCAATGTTCTGGAGCTGATGGCGGTAGAATTGGTGCTGCGGCACTTTCTTCCGTGTCTACGGAACAGGCATGTTTTGGTGAGGTCCGACAACACGAGCGCGGTGTTCCATAGCAATCACCAGGGGGGCACCCGGTCTCTGGGATTGGTGAGGCTCACCACGTGGATTCTGACCTGGGCTGCTCCACGTCTGGCCAGCCTGAGGGCTATGCATATCCCAGGCGTGCTGAACACATCGGCGGATTTCCTGTCCCGGCGGACGCCTCGACCGGGGGAATGGAGACTTCACCCGGAGGTGGTGTGTCATCTCTGGCAGACCTTCGGCAGGGCCGAAGTGGACCCGTTTGCGTCCAGGGAGTCCACACATTGTCCCGACTGGTTCAGCCTTGCGGACAACACGGCTCCACGGGACCTGGATGCTCTGGCGCACACTTGGCCCAGAACTCTCCTGTATGCTTTTCCACCTGTTCCGCTAATCTTGCCAATGCTGCTCAGGGTTTTTCACGAGGGCCATCGTTTGATACTGATAGCCCCATTTTGGCCGCCCAGGACATGGTTTCCGCTGCTGCGCAGGCTCTGCTGCAGCTTGCCGAGGCCCCTGCCGTCCAGAAAGGACCTCCTGTCCCAATTCGAGGGGAGGTTGTTGCACTCGAATCCGGATCAGCTCCGGCTGTGGGCTTGGCTGCTACAGGGCCCGGGATCTCATTCTCTGAGTATGACGGGGACATAGGCCGCACTATTGCCAATGCCCGGGCACCGTCTACTCGGCGGTTGTATGCCAGCCGATGGACGTTTTTTGATAGGTGGTGTCGGAACAGGAACCTTGACGCTGTCCAGTGCCCTGTGCCGTTCATCTTGGAGTTTTTACAGGAACTTTTTAACCTGGGTCGCTCGCCGTCTACCCTTAAGGTATATGTTGCCGCCATTTCTTGCTGGCATCATGGTTTTAATGGTTGTACTGTTGGCAGTGATAAGACTGTGTCGTCTTTTTTAAAAGGTTCTCGCCGCCTCCGCCCTCCCACATGGCCGGTGGCTCCGTCTTGGGATTTATCTCTCGTGCTGGAGTCCATTCGGGCTGCTCCGTTCGAACCCCTGGACCGGGCTGATTTGAAATGGCTGTCGTTGAAGACTGCCTTTTTGTTGGCTATAGCTTCGCGTAAGCATGTTGGGGAACTGCAGGCCCTGTCGGTTCATGACAGCTGCTGCAGGTGGAATGCTGACGGCTCTGGTGTTACTCTCTGGTCTGACACTTCTTTTCTTCCTAAGGTACTTACCGGTACCGCTATTGCACGTCCACTCCAGCTGGCGCGTTTTGGATCAACGACTTCGTCTGAGCCTCTGTGTCCTGTTCGTGCTCTCGAAATGTATGTACGGGCCACCGGGGGTGTCCGCAAGTCTGACAAACTGTTTGCCTGCTATGCCGGACCTCGCTTGGGCCAGGCTCTGTCAAGACAGAGACTTGCCCATTGGGTTGTTGATGTTATTAAGCAGGTTTATCTGTCGCAGGGGCGGTCTCTACCGGAGGGTGTGAGATGCCATTCCACGCGGGGTCTGTCCACTTCATGGACTGCGTTGGCCGGTGTTCCCCTTGATGTTATTTGTGAGGCTGCATCATGGGCGTTGGTGTCTACATTCTCGAGGTTTTACAGAGTGAACGTGACGGTGTCCAACCCGTTGGACGGGGTCCTTCGGCACGACTCGTCTGCTTTATAAGGTGGGCATGGTTTGCTGTTGTCTTTTATTGGATTCCTCGGGACTTTGTTGATATATGTCATCCAGTGCTTTATGCACCGCCTCTGGCGGTCAGTAGGGATGAAATAGAACAATGGTTACGAATGTAACTACAGTTCTATGAATCCCGGATGACCGCCAGAGCGTCCAGTCCCTCGGAATCTCCTGCTTGCGAGGAACTGAGCTCCTGGTGTCACGTGACTATATAGGGTCACGTGAGCCACCGGGAGGTCACATGTGACTCTGTTGTCATTAATACTCGACCTGTGCAAGTGTAAGGATGATCATCCAGTGCTTTATGCACCGCCTCTGGCGGTCATCCGGGATTCATAGAACCGTAGTTACATTCGTAACCATCGTTTTCATCAGTCATCTCAGCAGGTGGTTTCACTGAGTCCCTCCCCTCTGCATGAAGGAGGCTCATCATGTGTCTTTAGTTGAAATGAAAACCTGCAGACTGTTTGTTCTACAGGACACATTGTTCCCTCAAATGAGTTTTAAAATGTAGGTTAGAAATTCCAAAATAAGTTTATATCAATTAGATTTCTGATGCTGCAATGAATTCAAACTACATGTGTTTACTGATCCTGTTGTGTGTGAATGTGATGACTTCTGATGTGTTGTGTGTTACAGTGATACACAGTCAGAATGGCTGGGATGTGACTTATTCTTCTACTCACATCTGTGCCTTCAAAGGATCAACAGTGGAAATACACTGCAGCTACCATTACCCTTTGGAAAAAGATGGCCTGAAAACTAGTGTTCAAAAAGGATTCTGGTTTTCTAAAGACAGTAATTACATCTATGTGGATCTGAAAACAGACCCAGAGTATTCAGGTCGTGCACAGTACAACTGTGGAAAAAACAACTGCACTCTGAGAATCACAGACCTGAGAAAGAGCGACTCAGCTCAGTACAAGTTCAGATTCACAACAAGCCAACCAGGTGGAAGTTTCACTGCATCACCTGGAGTCACTTTGTCTGTGACAGGTAACATTTATTCATTTAGTTCTGAGGATTACTTTGAGTTTCTGTCTCGATCATGGGGTGGAGAACCCAAATGCAGGCACAAACAGACAGGCAGTCGGGTATAATAATGATAATAAAAAAGGTTTATTTATTAAGGCAACTACAAACTGAAAACGGGACTGACATGGCTACAACGAAACTAAACAGTGACAAACAGCAGGGCTACAAACAGATACTCAGACAAGGGGAAACTAATAACTAAGGTGAAACAAACTAAAGTCCATACCAACAGCCGAGTCCAAAAAGGGTAAATCCAAAAGGGGAGCAAAGCAGAGAAGTCCAAAAACTGACGTAATCCAGAAAAGGGAAAGTGGGGAGTGGAGTCTGAAGTGGGGTGTGTGTACAACAATGAGCCAGCAAAGAACTGAGGGAAAGCAGGGCTTAAATAGCAGAGGGGAGGACCAGGTGAATGGAATTGAACAGATTTCATCAGCTGACAGTAATCAGAGGACCGGGTGCTGCAGACAGGGGGAGCCAGAGGAACAAGACAACACGGGAGGAAAAAATTGGAAAAGGAACAAAAAGGCAGCAACTGGGGCAGAATCCTGACAGTTTCTTGGTGCTTCCAAATGTTTTGCCTGTTGTGTTAAAAACACTTGTGTTCCTTGTTATTAATGCAGATCTCCAAGTGAGCAGATCACGAAGAAATTCAAACTCAGTAGATCTGAAGTGTCAGAGCAGTTGTCCTCTAGCAGACCCTCAGTCCTACATCTGGTACTCCAATGGACACATCATTGCTGGACAAACATCTCAGTTTTATTTGAGTTACTTTCACCCCACAAACAGAATTTCCTGTGCTGTAAAAGGACATGAGGACTCTCCTTCTCCTTCAGTGTGTGAGTTTACTTCTCAGACGTCTTGTGTCTTGTATTTTCTGATCACAAAACCATCATGACTGTGTGTTTGCAGCGAGCTTTCTAAATAGTTTACAAAAAATATTCACCTCTGTCCTCTGATGTCCTGAATCTGACTCTGGTTTCTGCTTTGCTGTGTGTCACAGTGGTAGAGAATGCCTGGAATGTGACTTATTCTTCTACTCACATCTGTGCCTTCAAAGGATCAACAGTGGAAATACACTGCAGCTACCATTACCCTTTGGAAAAAGATGGCCTGAAAACTAGTGTTCAAAAAGGATTCTGGTTTTCTAAAGACAGTAATAACATCTTTGTGGATCTGAAAACAGACCCAGAGTATTCAGGTCGTGTACAGTACAACTGTGGAAACAACAACTGCACTCTGAGAATCACAGACCTGAGAAAGAGCGACTCAGCTCAGTACAAGTTCAGATTCACAACAAGCCAACCAGGTGGAAGTTTCACTGGATCACCTGGAGTCACTTTGTCTGTGACAGGTAACATTTATTCATTTAGTTATGAGGATTACTTTGAGTTTCTTTGTGCTTCCAAATGTTTTGCCTGTTATGTTTAAAACATTTGTGTTCCTTGTTACAGATCCAGATCTCTGGGTGAGCAGATCACTGATCAGTTCAAACTCAGTCATGCTGAAGTGTCAGAGCAGTTGTCCTCTAGCAGACCCTCAGTCCTACATCTGGTACTCCAATGAACACATCATTGTTGGACAAACATATCAGTTTTATTTAGGTCGCTTTCCCTCCACAAACAGAATTTCCTGTGCTGTAAAAGGACATGAGGACTCTCCTTCTCCTTCAGTGTGTGAGTTTACTTCTCAGACGTCTTGTGTCTTGTATTTTCTGATCACAAAACCATCATGACTGTGTGTTTGCAGCGAGCTTTCTAAATAGTTTACAAAAAATATTCACCTCTGTCCTCTGATGTCCTGAATCTGACTCTGGTTTCTGCTTTGCTGTGTGTCACAGTGGTAGAGAATGCCTGGAATGTGACTTATTCTTCTACTCACATCTGTGCCTTCAAAGGATCAACAGTGGAAATACACTGCAGCTACCATTACCCTTTGGAAAAAGATGGCCTGAAAACTAGTGTTCAAAAAGGATTCTGGTTTTCTAAAGACAGTAATAACATCTTTGTGGATCTGAAAACAGACCCAGAGTATTCAGGTCGTGTACAGTACAACTGTGGAAACAACAACTGCACTCTGAGAATCACAGACCTGAGAAAGAGCGACTCAGCTCAGTACAAGTTCAGATTCACAACAAGCCAACCAGGTGGAAGTTTCACTGGATCACCTGGAGTCACTTTGTCTGTGACAGGTAACATTTATTCATTTAGTTATGAGGATTACTTTGAGTTTCTTTGTGCTTCCAAATGTTTTGCCTGTTATGTTTAAAACATTTGTGTTCCTTGTTACAGATCCAGATCTCTGGGTGAGCAGATCACTGATCAGTTCAAACTCAGTCATGCTGAAGTGTCAGAGCAGTTGTCCTCTAGCAGACCCTCAGTCCTACATCTGGTACTCCAATGAACACATCATTGTTGGACAAACATATCAGTTTTATTTAGGTCGCTTTCCCTCCACAAACAGAATTTCCTGTGCTGTAAAAGGACATGAGGACTCTCCTTCTCCTTCAGTGTGTGAGTTTACTTCTCAGACGTCTTGTGTCTTGTATTTTCTGATCACACAACCACCATGACTGTGTGTTTGCAGTGAACTTTCTAAATAGTTTACAAAAAATATTCACCTCTGTCCTCTGATGTCCTGAATCTGACTCTGGTTTCTGCTTTGCTGTGTGTCACAGTGGTAAAGGATAGCTGGGATGTGACTTATTCTTCTACTCAGATCTGTGCCTTCAAAGGATCAACAGTGAAAATGTACTGCAGCTACACATACCCTCTTGGAAGAAGTGTAAATGAAACATTCTGGTTCAGTAACAGGAAGGATGATGAATATGTGAGACTGAAAGATGATCCACAGTATGCAGGTCGTGTTGAATACGATCAGAAGAGATGCAGTCTGACAATCAGAAATCTGACAGAAAGTGACTCAGCTGAGTACAAGTTCAGATTCATAACAGACCCACAAGAACAATATATGGGTTCACCTGGAGTCACTCTGTCTGTCAAAGGTAACATTTTCACTGGAAGTCAACATATTATAAACATTTCTATGAGTGTGTGTTGACATCTGTTTCTAAACTAACATTTCTGTTGGTTTTTCACAGATCCACAGCTCCAGGTCCATGTGAGCAGATCAGTCAACCAGTTTTCTACCTGGACAGAGCTGACATGTCAAAGCAGTTGTCAGCGGTCTGATAATTCTTCCTTTAACTGGTACAATAACAGCCTCAAAGTTCAAGAAGGAAAAAGATACCTATACCTGCAGACATTTGGTCCTTCAGACAGCTATTACTGTGCAGTACAAGGACAGGAGCGTTTCCGTTCTCATGCAGTGTGTGAGTTTACTGTTCTTTGTTTCATTCAGTTACCAAAGTTACAAAATGCATCATTATGAAACAGACATTTCCAGAGTACAGAAGATCCAACACATAAGATGTCACAGAATAAAATAAACAGTTTCAAGAAATAGTTAAAAAAAAAAGCTATCAGCTGTCTTTAGAAGAAATTATAAATAAACTTTTAACACTTGAAATCAAAAAAGTTTAAAGCCATCATAAAATGTTGCCTCTTTAAGAACACAATGAAAAACATTGAAAATGCAGAAACCAACTGGTGATATTTTCTGAACCATTTCTGGCTGCAAGAGACAATTTTATGAAACAAAACATATAGAATACTTTTAATATGAAATATTTGGTCACAAAATTGATGAAATTTTTTTTGTTGCACTGTCATGACTCTGAAGTTTTAATAATGACAATATTTTCTTTAATATGTTCATATTTTTCATTTTTTAATTTTGATCTCCAGAACTTGGTTCTACTTCGGTTAGGCTCTCTGCCATGTTTTTGTTTTTGTGGTACAAGTTGTCAAACCTGCTCAGTTCTGACAGTTTTAAGAACAGAAAATCAACTCTTTCATTTTTGTTTTTCAGAATTTTATTAAGTTATTAAGTTCATATTCATGAGTAAATTATTTAATTTTTATTACTATTAGTTTGTACTCAACAATGGGACTGTTCATGATGACTTTATTATATTCTTTTAATTTAATTAAAAAAATAAACTCACCAATAATCAGAGATGATTTGATTTTTTTTGTCAAATATTACAGATTCTAAATCACTGACATAATGAGAAATAACAGTGAAAACTTTAGGTTTTTATTTTTAATAATTCCTCACATTTTGCCATCCAAACATTTCAATGTGTAAAAAACGTAGTTTTAAAAAAGTATCTCAAAAGATATTTAATAAATCAAGCTAAAGTTTCACATTTATTGTTATAAATATCCAATTTTTATGCCTTAAAGTTTGGAGATAATCAGAGGCGGTTGGGCAGAAATTGTTCTCCAAACTTAATGATTTGAGATGAAATGAGTGATTAAGAAATAAAACAGGTTGTGTTCAGTCTCATCTCAGACTTCATGTGTTTTTCTCCTCCAGATGCTCCAAAGCTTCCCTCTGTGTCGGTGAGTCCCTCTGCTGAGATAGTGGAGGGAAGTTCAGTGAATCTGACCTGCAGCAGTGATGCTAACCCAGCAGCTAATTACAGCTGGTACAAGGAGAACCAAGACTCACCAAAAGCTTCAGGACAGATCTTCACCATCACTGACTTCAGAGCTGAACACAGTGGAAAGTATTCCTGTGAAGCTCAGAACATCTTTGGACGTCAGACAGTCTCTGTACATGTGACTGTTTGGGCAGGTAAGTTTCTGTTCACTGAAACACTGCAGCAGAGTGCAGAACACAGCATCAGTTATAATGCAGGGAGAAACTCCACACAGGATGTCAACAACAGCCTGGCTCAATGACTTGTTTAGAAATGCAGAATTTGTATCATCAGCAAAACTGTCAACTTTTCCATGGTGTAAAGCAAATATGAGGTTTTCTGGACATACTATACTTGGAAACAGTATCATATCAGTGGCTGACGACACTAACTGACTAACATTATCTTCTGGAAAAATTATTGATCAATCCAATCGTACCGCTAAGACCAGTCTGCTCTCTGTGTGTTTCATTTTGTAGATAAGTCAACAAATATAATGAATATCATCAAGCTGACCCTGGTGGTCCTGATGCTGATTCCGCTGTTTGTCTTGAGTCTGTGGACGAGGTAAATTCATAAAGTTCTCGTCACTGGTCTTTCATTATTCTTCAGCACTTTATTTTTAAAGTCAATGATTCCATTTTAATCTGTAGTTTTTTATTTGTTCTTTGTTTTTGTCAGGAAGAAGACAACTGTGAATGTAAAACCTGAACAGAATGAAGCTGTAGAAATGATGGAGGTGAGAGGTGCTGTTGATAACACTGGTATGATCAGAATAAATGGGTTTGTTCAGGCACATTTGGAATATGAGGACAGAAGGTCAGTTTAAGTGAATTAGAAGTTCAGGAATGAGTAATTCTATAATAAGCACAAACTCAGGAAGTCATTTTATCTCAAATATAAGAACAGTTTTCATGACTGAAGCCCTTTTCATCGGCTCATTTCATCTCTCCATAAGTTGGACTCTCATGACTATGAGAATGATCCAGCTTTGAAGGACGTCACTGCAGCACAGACAGACGACACAGAGGAGCAGGAAGACCTGGAGTGAAGTCCAGTCAGGTTAGAGCTCCTGCACTTCACTTCACATTTCATTCATGACAAGTACTTCACCCAAATCTCACGTGATTTTCTTCATGTGCAGTTGAAGCAGAGCTGAGAATGACCTGATGGAAAGACAAAGTAGTAACACTGAAGCAGCACAGGAGAGGCTGTGGGGGCATGAATATGTTTACCTTCAGCTTCAGAAACTAGATTTATACGTTGTGTGCAGTTCAAGTCATAGAATAGATGAAAACAAGTTCACTTGCTTGTTTTATTGATGTAACAATCAACAATCAAACTGTTACATGTATGGTGTTAGCGAGACGTTTTGTAAGTCTTTATTGTCATAGAACCACTGAGACACGTATTTCAGTAAATTAGTGGTTTCAAATCCCCTTGATGCTAAATCAGGAAGATTTTTAGGCCCGAGCCCCTGGTAGGGCGAAGGGCCTATTGCTTTTGCAACATAGACAACGACTAGTTGAGCGCGCAGCTCGAAAACTCACTAAATTTTGCACACATTTCAGTTCCGGCGAAAAATTTTTTTTAATATGCATTTCAAAATTGGGACTTAAAAATTGTCTCTACAGCGCCACCTGCAAAAATCAAAATGCATTGCGTCAATGGGAGGGGGTCTGACATCAACTTTTTCGTACAGCCACCAAATTCGGCACACACATGCGTCTTGTCGGGACAAACAAAAAATATTGTTATGACCCCACCCTCAGACAAACAGAAAGGTAGCTATTTGGGATTGAAATTTCAAAAATGCTGAGTCAGCATTTTCGAGGACGTCGTACAAAATGTTCGTTTTGATCGCACACTTCTCCGAATGAGCTGAAATTTGGTGGACACCATCTACACAAGTAGACAATTAAAGGTTATTCAAATCATAAAATTTAATTTCACGTTTTCCGCGTGGCGATGCCGCAAATTTGATGTAAAATTTTGTCATTTTTTGTGCGTGATAAATGGCTGCCATTCGTACATAACGACTCCAATCAGAACCAAATTTTAAACACTTGTTGACCCTTCCTTCCTGGACACATTGACAGTGAAATTTTGACAATTGGCATTACAGCGCCCCCTACAGAATCAAAATAATATCTGTATGGGGAGTAAAATTATTAGTTTGTCAGAAATGAATGAAATTTGGGTGACTATTCCTTCATGTGGTCCCGATCAAAAAAGCAAATGGTAACCATGTTGTAATTTTAACGGTGTTGCCGTGGCAATGGCTGAAGTTCCTCATGTTATTCTAATGGGCCCAAGTGAAAAATCTCCCATTATATTAAATTTACCTGTTACCATGGAAACGTTCCAAATTTGACACATAAATTCTGACACACATGCAGGTAAAAAACGTCAATGTTATCCATGCAGCATTTTGGATGGTGTTGCTGTGGCGATGGCCAACATGTCACATATTGTCATAATGCAGCAATGAATGAGCATGGCTCCTGTTTGCTGCTGTTCGCACATTTGGAAATATTTTGAAGAAATTTTGACGTACACTCGCCAGAAAAAAACGGGCCGGGTCAGGTCGGTGGCCGGCGAGGGCCTTTTGACGCCGCTTGCGGCTTTAATTTTGTTTTCTTATTCTATTTTCACCTCGGGCTGCACATTGGATCGGTGGTTAACACTGTTGTCTTGCAGCTGGAAGATCCCTGGTTGGCATCCTGGCTTTCCTGGGATCTTTCTGCATGGAGTTTACGTGTTCTCCGTGTGCACGCATGGGTTTTCTCCAGGTTCTCCAGCTTCCTCCCACAGTCCAAAAACATTCTGAGGTTAATTGGGGATTCTAAATTGTCCTTATGCGTGTTTGTCTCTATGTGATAGACCGGCAACCTGTCCAGGGTGTCCTCTGCCTTCATCCTACGTCAGCTGGGATAGACTTCAGCCCCTCCGTGACCCTACTGAGGATTAAGTGGCGTATAGATCACGGATGGATGGATATTCTCACCACATGTGCTGTAAATGAGCTGACATGTACAGTTCAATAATTAATCTGTGCTGTTAAGTGTGGGAAGACAGTGTTCAGTGTCCTGTTGTTGGCTCATGATGAGAATAAGAACGCCATGCAGAAAATGATTCCCTGTGGCATTTTATTTGTTGGATTGTTTTGGGTTTGCTTCTTTCTGTGGATACAAAAGGGCTTTGATTTAGTTGTGACGTATAGAAAATGTTTATTAATGACATAACTGTTAATATTTGACAAGGAAAGCTCCTGAAAACAGATAATTCCTCCATGTACAAAGCTTCATGTATCACACGTTAAATGCAGCTTCCTCCAACAACTCTGTAGATGCAGCATTATTTCAATTTATTCTAAATGCTGAAGAAGGAAACACTGCAGAAAGTTTTCAGTTCTAGCAGTAAATTTTCAGAAAATGTTTCTGTTGATTTTTCACTTTGTACTTTCCAGAAATAAAGAACAATTTAGGTTTTCCTTTCATCCTGAGTTTTAGTATTTTGTCAATACAGGTGTGAAAGCTGCCACAGTAATGTAGTTTATTATTTGAGATGTTGCTGAAGTAAGGACAAACCTTCACATTTAGGAATTTAACTGTTGCCTTATTTAATCTCATTATGGTTCATTTAAATCTGTTGAAGCAGACTGGGCTCAGCACTACGACAACGTCACCAGAGGATACTTTGAAAATCACTGATCCATTCAAATGTCCTGACAACATATTCTAATTTGCATCACAAGACAAGGTCATGAAACACAAAACCCTTCACCTGACAAGAACAAACCACCAAATAAAAACAAGAAAAAGTTCATCAGCTGTGACATTTTTGTTTGAGCTGAAAATGTTTCTTTGAAATAAATCAAGTGTAGAAAGTGAAAAAAAACACAGAACACATCATTATTTAGATATTTTTCCTGCTTGCTCTTGCAAACAAGTTAACATATTAATTCTCACTCTAACTTTATTCTACAACATCATCACCAGAGGATACTTTAAAAATCACTCATCTATTCAAATGTTCTCACAATGTATTCTAATTTCACTCACAAAACAAGAAACACACAAACCCTTCACCTGATAAATACAAACCACCAAACTGGAAATTACTGATGAATATAGTCTGATCACAGAAAAACAAACAACAACTGACAGTTTAGATGAATTTCTATAAGTATCAGTATATGTTTACGTTAATCTGTTCTCTCTCCAGAATGTGTCAGACACAGATGAAGTTGAGTTTGTCTTGACAGTCCCAGTTCTCCCACAGTCCCTCTTTGGTTAAAGCTCCACAGCGTTTCATGACTGGACACTGCTGGTACTGAGCTCCTTCTTCATATTCCACAGGGTCACCGTTCATCCACATCCAGCGGTCACCCAGGAAACGCAGACCCATCCACACCCGCTCACTGATGTTCTTGTGCTTGATCTGAGTGTGGGCCAGAAGCCGATCGGTGTCAGAGAGCAGACTGGGGAGATCAGTTTGTTTCTCTCTGCAGTGGCTCAGAGCGTCTTCCCAGGACATCTTCTCCTCCACCACAGTCACATCCATGCAGTAGAAGTAGTGAGATTTGCTGCCTCTTCTATCATACCATTGTCCATTCCAAGAAATCGCTGCATAGTTCTCAATGCCCCCATAATTATTTGGTTGTCCATTATGCCAGTTCTGGTATGTAACGTGTCCCCCTCCTGACCACTTCCAAGCAGTTTTGTTGTTGGGATCTCGATAAAGGCCGATCCATCCATAGCGAAGATTTCCATTTGCAGCTTTTAGAAGCTTGTCTATCTCACTCTGACTATTAAAATAAGACAGATCAGTGTGATGTTGTCGACAGTAAGCCTGAGCTTTAGACCAGGTTGTTTTGTTCTCGATAAAAACATGTTTTCCAATATTTCCCTCAACAGCAACGCAAAGACAAACAAAGAAGATGATTCTCTCCATGATCACTGCTCTGTAGCTGAAGCTGACAACGTTTTCTGTGACTGTCTCTTCACTAAGTGTCATTTAAATCAGTTCAGGACATGACTTTGCATGGCTCTGTCTTGTCTGCACAAACAAAACATGTTCATGGTCCACTGACAGGTGGAGAAACCAGGCTTTGAAGTGAACGCCACATTTAGTGAAAGTGTTCAGGGAAAAAATATTTTCCTTCATCTCCCTCATCAGCAATGTAAAGAAAAATGAAGATGGTTCTTTTCATGGTCAGAACTTTGTAACTTTAACGACCCTCCACCTGGACAGGTGTTCCTGTCTTGCTTGAGCTGAGGGTCGTCAGCTGATGAGCCACACCTGTATCAAGTGGCTCAGCTCTATATAACCTTCCTCACTCCTGTGGGAGCTTCAGCTGCATGTTTTTGGGCTTTCTGTTTGTAGTTTGTTGTGCACATTGTGGATTGTTTAGTTACAATAAAATCATTTTTAGTCACCACACTGGTTTGTCTCCCTGTTTTGTTGCAGGCTATGAGCCAAGCTGGAGCAAATGGGGGCTCGTCCACACTTTGGTAAACCAGCTAAATGTCTGTGGCTTGCTATACCTTTGTGGGGAACTGCATATTGTGGTTGTTTGGAGACAACGTGTGTGGTGAGGGTTTTCTGGAGTAAGAAGCAGCTCTTGGTCAGTTGAAGTTATTTTGTTGATTGGCTCAGAGGACAGGTTTGCCGGGCTGTGATGCTGGTGTTTCTGGTTCTGAGTTCTGTTGCTTCTGTAGCGGCACAGCGGTGGTAAGTCGCTGTGGTTCTGTCCCTGTTCGGCTTCAGAGCGGAGTCCGTTGGGGGGTCGGTAGTGTGGTGTGAAAGTGGTTGGAGCAGTTGTCTCTGGAGCACGTCTGAGGCTGCAGGTGGAGCTGCCGCTCCTCGGTTTCTTCACCAGGCCTGCAGGAGTTAGTGCATAAATACCCGCCACGAGTAGCACCTGAAGACTAGGGGGGAGTCCAGTTAGAGGGACGGAACCACGATGATGAATCAGCTGTTTTAGCTGCAGAGGTTTTACTGTTAAATAGCAGTGATGTTAATAAGGTTTGTATCGGTTTGTGTAGTCTGTCTGTTGCTGTGTCATCCTTCAGAGGAGGATTTTTTTCAGGCATGGGTGGCTTCCATCAGAGGAGCTACTGGACCGCTGTTCACGGGAGCAGCTTATGAAAATAGCAGAATACTTTGGGGGGAGGTCACCATGGGGATGCGTCCGGCTCTACCAGTCCAAGGGGTGCAGGTTATTCTGGGAAATGACCCGGCTGGTGGCCGTGTGTGGGCTGATGGTCCACCTCAGCCTGTGGTAACAGCTTTTCATTGTGTTGTAGAGAGGTTTTCCGGTTGGGCAGCTGCCCGGACAGTGTGTGTTAGAGAGGCAGAATCAGACTCCAAGCAGAGTGGTACAGAGGGTCGGGGGTCCTTCACTGTGATACCTGATTGATTTCCCCCCTTTCACTTTCTCATAGTGACCTGGCAGCAGAACAATGAGCTGATCCTTCACTCAGTGTGATGTTTGATTCTGTTCTCTTCTGCACAGGGTTATCGGGTAGACAACAATCTATTGGTAAAGAAGTGGGTGCCAAATGGGAAAGGTTTCATTGGGGCGCCCTTTTTTCAGATTGTTGTGCCTTCAGCATTCTGGGGGGAGGTACTGAGGACATCTTATGGTCGGTGTGGACATCTGGGGGTTGGTAAGATGTACTCTTACATCTGTCAGTACTTCTTTTGGCCTCGTATGAAGAGAGATGTGTCTCAGTATATTAGGGTGAGGAAGAACCAGGCCTCCCATCCCCAGAATGAACAGTGTTTGTATGACCCTGAACTGAGGTTTGTCAGTTCAGTCTGCTTAAGTCTATGCCCTGCAGCATCAGTCCCGTGTCTTTTATTTATGGTCCAACTGTTTGGATGCACGCCACATTAAAGGCTATGAAATGTGGTGGCTGTTTGTCCAGAGCCATGGTTGGTAGAACTGTGCTCATTGGATCCATGCAGAGTCCTCCTGGTCCCTGTCGGTTTCTCCTACTACACTGTGCTTCTCCAGGTGGCAGGGGTTGCTGGGTGCAGCATGGAGATTGTGGGTTGCCTGGAGAGGATCTGCATAGGATCGGTGAGCATGATGGTCTGCACATTGTTTACTTGAAGTGGACTGCAAATTGTTAGTGTAGTAGTTTAAGGTTAAAGACGTTTGGGACATGAGTATTTAGGAAAATGGTGATTAACCACTGCATCTACAGATTGTGTTGTATGCTGTCTGAGATTCCTCGGATCAATACACAAAAAGCTCTAGTGAACTCTAATGAATACAGATTAAAATGAAAGCTAATTATTTGGTTGTCCATCCTCTCAGTTCTGGTATGTAACGTGTCCTCCTCCTGACCACTTCCAAGCAGTTTTGTTGTTGGGATCTCGATGAAGGCCGATCCATCCATGGTAAAGATTTCCATTTGCAGCTTTTGGAAGCTTGTCTATCTCACTCTGACTATTAAAAAATGAAAGATCAGTGTGATGTTGTCGACAGTAAGCCTGAGCTTGAGGCCAGGTTGTTTTGTTTTTGATAAGGATGTGTCGTCTTATATTTCCCTCAACAGTAACGCAAAGACAAACAAAGAAGATGATTCTCTCCATGGTCACTGCTCTGTAGCTGAAGCTGACAATGTTTTCTGTGGCTGTCTCTTCACTAAATGTCATTTAAATCACTTCAGGACATGACCTTGCATGGCTCTATCTTGTCTGCACAAACAAAACATGTTCATGGTCCACTGACAGGTGGAGAAACCAGGCTTTGAAGTGAACGCCACATTTGGTGAAAGTGTTCAGGAAAAAATATTTTCCTTCATCTCCCTCATCAGCAATGTAAAGAAAAATGAAGATGTTTCTTTTCATGGTCAGAACTTTGTAACTTTAACGACCCTCCACCTGGACAGGTGTTCCTGTCTTGCTTGAGCTGAGGGTCGTCAGCTGATGAGCCACACCTGTATCAAGTGGCTCAGCTCTATATAACCTTCCTCCCTCCTGTGGGAGCTTCAGCTGCATGTTTTTGGGCTTTCTGTTTGTGGTTTGTTGTGCACATTTTGGTTTGTTTGGTTACAATAAAATCATTTTCAGTCACTGGTTTGTCTCTTGTTTTGTTGCACCCTATGAGCCAAGCTAGAACAAGCTGAAGCTGTTTTTTCTGTGGCTGTTCTTTCTCTAAGTGTCATTCAAATCACTTGAGGATGTAACTTTGCATAAAGATGTTTTCTTTAAACAAACACGAATACTTCATTGTAACTTCAAACCAAATACTAAAACAAATGACTCTCACAAGAACAGAACACTAAATAAGATGAGAGAACAGAAAAATGAACACAGTGGATATAAATTCCTTTTATTTTCCACTTGAAATATTTTACAAAGATATTCTGTAATCCAGTGCTTTGTAGTTGTTTCAACCCATTGATAGCTCTGGTTGTTTTGGGTGAAACATCTGACAAAATATATTTACGTCCATCAGACGAAGATGCAAAACTGTGTGAGTGTGTCCTCCCTGCAGACAACTCAGCACTGATGTCAGTATCCTCGTACATGATGGTCAGGGATGAAAAACGTCTCTGCCCATTGAGCATTTATTGGAAAAGTGGAAAAACAGACAACGTTGGAATCTCACAGCACCAAGAGAACAAATGTAACGTTTCAGCTGTGAACCAACTCAGACACACAACACAAGAACACTCCACCATCATGGTTTGTACCTTTGCCTCACACTCCTCCAGCTATTTTCTGCCCTGCAGGTACTTGTTGAGGTCACAGGTGTGGACTGGAATATGTTCACAAAGTTTTGATGTGAAATTCAGTATTGATGAAGATACAAAGGCTTCATGTCAGATCAGGACAGATTCTAATCAGCTCATCATGAAGGTATTTAAATGTTAAATGGCATTATTTATAGGTTTACTGGGATTCTCAGCTTTTCATTACAGATGACACAGACAGAGGGATAATTTTTTAAAATGTGTTTATTGATAAAAACTTGCTGAATAGGTCAAAATGTGAACCAGTCAACATGTCAAGCAGCTCTGTAACAACGTCACCAGAGGACACTTTGAAAATCACTGATCCATTCAAATGTCCTGACAACATATTCTAATTTACATCACAAGACAAGGTCATGAAACACAAAACCCTTCACCTGACAAGTACAAAACACCAAATAAAAATAAGAACAAATTCATCAGTTGTGACATTTTTGCTTGAGCTGAAAATGTTTCTTTTAAATAAACCAATGACAGGAAGTGGAAAAAAAAAACACAGAACACATCATTATTTAGATATTTTTTCATGCTTGCTCTTGCAAACAAGTGAACATGTTAATTCTCACTCTAACTTTATTCTACAACAACATCACCAGAGGATACTTTAAAAATCACTCATCTATTCAAATGTTCTCACAATGTATTCTAATTTCACTCACAAAACAAGAAACACACAAACCCTTCACCTGACAAATACAAACCACCAAACTGGAAAATTACTGATGAATATAGTCTGATCACAGAGAAGCAAACAACAAATGACAGTTTAGATGAATTTCTATAAGTATCAGTATATGTTTAAGTTAATCTGTTCTCTCTTCAGAATGTGTCAGACACAGATGAAGTTGAGTTTGTCTTGACAGTCCCAGTTCTCCCACAGTCCCTCTTTGGTTAAAGCTCCACAGCGTTTCCTGACTGGACACTGCTGGTACTGAGCTCCTTCTTCATATTCCAGAGGGTCACCGTTCATCCACATCCAGCGGTCACCCAGGAAACGCAGACCCATCCACACCCGCTCACTGATGTTCTTGTGCTTGATCTGAGTGTGGGCCAGAAGCCGATGGGTCTCAGAGAGCAGACTGGGGAGATCAGTTTGTTTCTCTCTGCAGTGGCTCAGAGCGTCTTCCCAGGACATCTTCTCCTCCACCACAGTCACATCCATGCAGTAGAAGTCGAGAGATTTGCTGCCTCTTGTATCATACCATTGTCCATTCCAAGAAATCTTTGCATAGTTCTCATTGCCCCCATAATTATCTGGTTGTCCATAACCCCAGTTCTGGTATGTAGCGTGTCCCCCTCCTGACCACTTCCAAGCAGTTTTGTTGTTGGGATCTCGATGAAGGCCGATCCATCCATAGCGAAGATTTCCATTTGCAGCTCTTGGAAGCTTGTCTATCTCACTCTGACTATTAAAAGAAGACAGATCAGTGTGATGTTGTCGACAGTAAGCCTGAGCTTCAGACTAGGTTGTTTTGTTCTCGATAAAAACATGTTTTCCGATATTTCCCTCAACAGCAACGCAAAGACAGACAAAGAAGATGATTCTCTCCATGATCACTGCTCTGTAGCTGAAGCTGACAATGTTTTCTGTGGCTGTCTCTTCACTAAATGTCATTTAAATCAGTTCAGGACATGACTTTGCATGGTTCTATCTTGTCTGCACAAACAAAACATGTTCATGGTCCACTGACAGGTGGAGAAACCAGGCTTTGAAGTGAACGCCACATTTAGTGAAAGTGTTCAGGATAAAAATGTTTTTCTTCATGTCCCTCATCAGCAATGTAAAGAAAAATGAAGATGGTTCTTTTCATGGTCAGAACTTTGTAACTTTAACGACCCTCCACCTGGACAGGTGTTCCTGTCTTGCTTGAGCTGAGGGTCGTCAGCTGATGAGCCACACCTGTATCAAGTGGCTCAGCTCTATATAACCTTCCTCCCTCCTGTGGGAGCTTCAGCTGCATGTTTTTGGGCTTTCTGTTTGTGGTTTGTTGTGCACATTGTGAATTGTTTAGTTACAATAAAATCATTTTTAGTCACTGGTTTGTCTCCTGTTTTGTTGCAGCCTATGAGCCAAGCTAGAACAAGCTGAAGCTGTTTTTTCTGTGGCTGTTCTTTCTCTAAGTGTCATTCAAATCACGTGAGGATGTAACTTTCCATGATGTTTTGTTTAAACAAACAAGAAAACGTCATTGTAACTTCTAACCAAATACTAAAAGAAATGACTCTCACAAGAACAGAACACGAAGATGAGAGAACAGAAAAATGAACACAATGGATATAAATTCCTTTTATTTTCCACTTGAAATATTTAACAAAGATATTCTGTAATCCAGTGCTTTGTAGTTGTTTCAACCCATTGATAGCTCTGGTTGTTGTGTGTCAGTGCTACAGTGGACTAAACAAAGAGTCAATGCACTTCCATCACTGTCGTATCGGACAAATCCCATCTATTGAGCTTGGAACATTTATGTCACTTTGTGCCTTGTGTAAAACATTTTTAAAAAGTTTGGTGAGTGATTTTTGTGGACACTTGCTCAGTATTTTCTGTAAGAAATTAAAACTTTTTTCAGTCTTGGCAAAAATATTTTTGGCATTTCACGAAAATGGCCCTGCTGTCATCTTGTTTCCTTTATATCTCAGCATCTTCAGAATGTAGTCACTGGTACAGAATATTCCTTTCCCTTATTTCATCAAATTTACACAGCTCATTATCAGGGAATAACAGTTTTGGTGCAGCTTATCTGACACAATGGTGTAATTTTCAGTCACAAATAAAATGGTTGTAAATTAAAATGTCATCGCCTTACAGTTCATGAACATTAAACAATTATTTACTCCTTTTATGCACCTGATCTGCTAATGACGTCCTGTGTGTGTGTCGTGAACCTCATGTTCTTCTGTTTTTAACTCGTCCAAGGCTGCGTTTCATTCCCCACACAGTTATCCAGAAAACGCTTTGCCATGTGTCAAACACATACTATACATGTAATAATGATAGTCTGTGCAATGCAGAATGCTGAAAATATCAGGATGTGCTGCTACACTTTGAGATTCTAAGCCAGCATGCTTTCTGGCCTTTCTGACCCACAATCCTCGACACAACAGAAGAGACTGTACGTCAGTGAGTCCTATTCAAGGACCAAGAAACTGTGACAACAAACAGGACTGTCCACATCAGCATCATTTCAGTTTACTCTAAATGCTGAAGAAGGAAACACTGCAGAAAGTTTTCAGTTCTAGCAGTAAATTTTCAGCAAATGCTTCTGTTGATTTTTCACTTTGTACTTTCCAGAAATAAACAATTTAGGTTTTCCTTTCATCCTGAGTTTTAGTATTTTGTCAATACAGGTGTGAAAGCTGCCACAGTAATGTAGTTTATTATTTGAGATGTTGCTGAAGTAAGGAGAAACCTTCACATTTAGGAATTTAACTGTTGCCATATTTAATCTCATTATGGTTCATTTAAATCTGTTGAAGCAGACTGGGCTCAGCACTACGACAACATCACCAGAGGATACTTTGAAAATCACTGATCCATTCAAATGTCCTGACATCATATTCTAATTTACATCACAAGACAAGGTCATGAAACACAAAACCCTTCACCTGACAAGTTCAAACCACCAAATAAAAAACAAGAAAAAGTTCATCAGTTGTGACATTTATGTTTGAGCTGAAAATGTTTCTTTGAAATAAATCAAGTACAGAAAGTTAAACAAGGACAGAACACATCATTATTTAGATATTTTTCATGCTTGCTCTTGCAAACAAGTGAACATGTTAATTCTCACTCTAACTTTATTCTACAACAACATCACCAGAGGATACTTTAAAAATCACTCATCTATTCAAATGTTCTCACAATGTATTCTAATTTCACTCACAAAACAAGAAACACACAAACCCTTCACCTGACAAATACAAACCACCAAACTGGAAAATTACTGATGAATATAGTGCACAGAGAAGCAAACAACAAGTGACAGTTTAGATGATTTTCTATAAGTATCAGTATATGTTTAAGTTAATCTGTTCTCTCTCCAGAATGTGTCAGACACAGATGAAGTTGAGTTTGTCTTGACAGTCCCAGTTCTCCCACAGTCCCTCTTTGGTTAAAGCTCCACAGCGTTTCCTGACTGGACACTGCTGGTACTGAGCTCCTTCTTCATATTCCAGAGGGTCACCGTTCATCCACATCCAGCGGTCACCCAGGAAACGCAGACCCATCCACAGCCGCTCACTGATGTTCTTGTGCTTGATCTGAGTGTGGGCCAGAAGCCGATCGGTCTCAGAGAGCAGACTGGGGAGATCAGTTTGTTTCTCTCTGCAGTGGCTCAGAGCGTCTTCCCAGGACATCTTCTCCTCCACCACAGTCACATCAATGCAGTAGAAATAACGAGAATTGCTGCCTCCAATATCATACCATTGTCCATTCCAATTAATCACTCCAGTGTTCTGATTTTCCCCATTATTATTTGGTTGTCCATAACCCCAGTTCTGGTATGTAACGTGTCCCCCTCCTGACCACTTCCAAGCAGTTTTGTTGTTGGGATCTCGATAAAGGCCGATCCATCCATTGTGAAGATATCCATTTGCAGCCCTTGGAAGCTTGTCTATCTCACTCTGACTATTAAAAGAAGACAGATCAGTGTGATGTTGTCGACAGTAAGACTGAGCTTCAGACCAGGTTGTTTTGTTCTCAATAAAAACATGTTTTCCGATATTTCCCTCAACAGCAACGCAAAGACAGACAAAGAAAATGATTCTCTCCATGATCACTGCTCTGTAGCTGAAGCTGACAATGTTTTCTGTGGCTGTCTCTTCACTAAGTGTTATTTAAATCACTTCAGGACATGACCTTGCATGGCTCTGTCTTGTCTGCACAAACAAAACATGTTCATGGTCCACTGACAGAGAAACCAGGCTTTGAAGTGAATGTCACATTTGGTGAAAGTGTTCAGGATAAAAATGTTTTCCTTCATCTCCCTCATCAGCAATGTAAAGAAAAATGAAGATGGTTCTTTTCATGGTCAGAACTTTGTAACTTTAACGACCCTCCACCTGGACAGGTGTTCCTGTCTTGCTTGAGCTGAGGGTCGTCAGCTGATGAGCCACACCTGTATCAAATGGCTCAATTCTATATAACCTTCCTCACTCCTGTGGGAGCTTCAGCTGCATGTTTTTGGGCTTTCTGTTTGTAGTTTGTTGTGCACATTGTGGATTGTTTAGTTACAATAAAATCATTTTTAGTCACCACACTGGTTTGTCTCCCTGTTTTGTTGCAGGCTATGAGCCAAGCTGGAGCAAATGGGGGCTCGTCCACACTTTGGTAAACCAGCTAAATGTCTGTGGCTTGCTATACCTTTGTGGGGAACTGCATATTGTGGTTGTTTGGAGACAACGTGTGTGGTGAGGGTTTTCTGGAGTAAGAAGCAGCTCTTGGTCAGTTGAAGTTATTTTGTTGATTGGCTCAGAGGACAGGTTTGCCAGGCTGTGATGCTGGTGTTTCTGGTTCTGAGTTCTGTTGCTTCTGTAGCGGCACAGCGGTGGTAAGTCGCTGTGGTTCTGTCCCTGTTCGGCTTCAGAGCGGAGTCCGTTGGGGGGTCGGTAGTGTGGTGTGAAAGTGGTTGGAGCAGTTGTCTCAGGAGCACGTCTGAGGCTGCAGGTGGAGCTGCCGGTCCTCGGTTTCTTCACCAGGCCTGCAGGAGTTAGTGCATAAATACCCGCCACGAGTAGCACCTGAAGACTAGGGGGGAGTCCAGTTAGAGGGATGGAACCACGATGATGAATCAGCTGTTTTAGCTGCAGAGGTTTTACTGTTAAATAGCAGTGATGTTGATAAGGTTTGTATCGGTTTGTGTAGTCTGTCTGTTGCTGTGTCATCCTTCAGAGGAGGATTTTTTTCAGGCATGGGTGGCTTCCATCAGAGGAGCTACTGGACCGCTGTTCACGGGAGCAGCTTATGAAAATAGCAGAATACTTTGGGGGGAGGTGACCATGGGGATGCGTCCGGCTCTACCAGTCCAAGGGGTGCAGGTTATTCTGGGAAATGACCCGGCTGGTGGCCGTGTGTGGGCTGATGGTCCACCTCAGCCTGTGGTAACAGCTTTTCATTGTGTTGTAGAGAGGTTTTCCGGTTGGGCAGCTGCCCGGACAGTGTGTGTTAGAGAGGCAGAATCAGACTCCAAGCAGAGTGGTACAGAGGGTTGGGGGTCCTTCACTCTGATACCTGATTGATTTCCACCCTTTCACTTTCTCATAGTGACCTGGCAGCAGAACAATGAGCTGATCCTTCACTCAGTGTGATATTTAATTCTGTTCTCTTCTGCACAGGGTTATCAGGTAGACAACAATCTATTGGTAAAGAAGTGGGTGCCAAATGGGAAAGGTTTCATTGGGGCGCCCTTTTTCAGATTGTTGTGCCTTCAGCATTCCGGGGGGAGGTACTGAGGACATCTTATGGTCGGTGTGGACATGTGGGGGTTGGTAAGATGTACTCTTACATCTGTCAGTACTTCTTTTGGCCTCGTATGAAGAGAGATGTGTCTCAGTATATTAGGGTGAGGAAGAACCAGGACTCCCATCCCCAGAAAGAACAGTGTTTGTATGACCCTAAACTGAGGTTTGTCAGTTCAGTCTGCTTAAGTCTATGCCCTGCAGCATCAGTCCCGTGTCTTTTATGTCTTTTATTTATGGTCCAACTGTTTGGATGCACGCCACATTAAAGGCTGTGAAATGTGGTGGCTGTTTGTCCAGAGCCATGGTTGGTAGAACTGTGCTCATTGGATCCATGCAGAGTCCTCCTGGTCCCTGTCTGTTTCTCCTACTACACTGTGCTTCTCCAGGTGGCAGGGGTTGCTGGGTGCAGCATGGAGATGGTGGGTTGCCTGGAGAGGATCTGCATAGGATCGGTGAGCATGATGGTCTGCACATTGTTTACTTGAAGTGGACTGCAAATTGTTAGTGTAGTAGTTTAAGGTTAAAGACGTTTGGGACATGAGTATTAGGAAAATGGTGATTAACCACTGCATCTACAGATTGTGTTGTATGCTGTCTGAGATTCCTCGGATCAATACACAAAAAGCTCTAGTGAACTCTAATGAATACAGATTAAAATGAAAGCTAATTATTTGGTTGTCCATCCTCCCAGTTCTGGTATGTAACGTGTCCCGCTCCTGACCACTTCCAAGCAGTTTTGTTGTTGGGATCTCGATGAAGGCCGATCCATCCATGGTAAAGATTTCCATTTGCAGCTTTTGGAAGCTTGTCTATCTCACTCTGACTATTAAAAAATGAAAGATCAGTGTGATGTTGTCGACAGTAAGCCTGAGCTTGAGGCCAGGTTGTTTTGTTTTTGATAAGGATGTGTTTTCTTATATTTCCCTCAACAGCAACGCAAAGACAAACAAAGAAGATGATTCTCTCCATGATCACTGCTCTGTAGCTGAAGCTGACAATGTTTTCTGTGGCTGTCTCTTCACTAAATGTCATTTAAATCACTTCAGGACATGACCTTGCATGGCTCTATCTTGTCTGCACAAACAAAACATGTTCATGGTCCACTGACAGGCGGAGAAACCAGGCTTTGAAGTGAACGCCACATTTGGTGAAAGTGTTCAGGATAAAAATGTTTCCTTCATCTCCCTCATCAGCAATGTAAAGAAAAATGAAGATGGTTCTTTTCATGGTCAGAACTTTGTAACTTTAACGACCCTCCACCTGGACAGGTGTTCCTGTCTTGCTTGAGCTGAGGGTCGTCAGCTGATGAGCCACACCTGTATCAAGTGGCTCAGCTCTATATAACCTTCCTCCCTCCTGTGGGAGCTTCAGCTGCATGTTTTTGGGCTTTCTGATTGTGGTTTGTTGTGCACATTTTGGATTGTTTGGTTACAATAAAATCATTTTCAGTCACTGGTTTGTCTCTTGTTTTGTTGCACCCTATGAGCCAAGCTGCAACAAGCTGAAGCTGTTTTTTCTGTGGCTGTTCTTTCTCTAAGTGTCATTCAAATCACTTGAGGATGTAACTTTGCATAAGATGTTTTCTTTAAACAAACAAGAATACTTCATTGTAACTTTAAAAAAACTAAAACAAATGACTCTCACAAGAACAGAACACTAAATAAGATGAGAGAACAGAAAAATGAACACAGTGGATATAAATTCCTTTTATTTTCCACTTGAAATATTTAACAAAGATATTCTGTAATCCAGTGCTTTGGAGGTGTTTCAACCCATTGATAGCTCTGGTTGTTTTGGGTGAAACATCTGACAAAATATATTTACGTCCATCAGACGAAGATGCAAAACTGTGTGAGTGTGTCCTCCCTGCAGACAACTCAGCACTGATGTCAGTATCCTCGTACATGATGGTCAGGGATGAAAAACGTCTCTGCCCATTGAGCATTTATTGAAAAAGTGGAAAAACAGACAACGTTGGAATCTCACAGCACCAAGAGAACAAATGTAACGTTTCAGCTGTGAACCAACTCAGACACACAACACAAGAACACTCCACCATCATGGTTTGTACCTTTGCCTCACACTCCTCCAGCTATTTTCTGCCCTGCAGGTACTTGTTGAGGTCACAGGTGTGGACTGGAATATGTTCACAAAGTTCTGATGTGAAATTCACAATTGATGAAGATACGAAGACTTCATGTCAGATCAGGACAGATTCTAATCTGCTCATCATGAACGTATTTAAATGTTAAATGGCATTATTTATAGGTTTACTGGATTCTCAGCTTTTCATTACAGATGACACAGACAGAGGGAGAATTTTTAAAATGTGTTTATTGATAAAAACTTGCTGAATAGGTCAAAATGTGAACCAGTTAACATGTTAAGCAGCTCTGTAACAACGTCACCAGAGGATACTTTGAAAATCACTGATCCATTCAAATGTCCTGACAACATATTCTAATTTACATCACAAGACAAGGTCATGAAACACAAAACCCTTCACCTGACAAGTACAAAAACACCAAATAAAAATAAGAACAAATTCATCAGTTGTGACATTTTTGCTTGAGCTGAAAATGTTTCTTTTAAATAAACCAATGACAGGAAGTGGAAAAAAAAAAACACAGAACACATCATTATTTAGATATTTTTTCATGCTTGCTCTTGCAAACAAGTGAACATGTTAATTCTCACTCTAACTTTATTCTACAACATCATCACCAGAGGATACTTTAAAAATCACTCATCTATTCAAATGTTCTCACAATGTATTCTAATTTCACTCACAAAACAAGAAACACACAAACCCTTCACCTGACAAATACAAACCACCAAACTGGAAATTACTGATGAATATAGTCTGATCACAGAGAAGCAAACAACAATGACAGTTTAGATGAATTTCTATAAGTATCAGTATATGTTTAAGTTAATCTGTTCTCTCTTCAGAATGTGTCAGACACAGATGAAGTTGAGTTTGTCTTGACAGTCCCAGTTCTCCCACAGTCCCTCTTTGGTTAAAGCTCCACAGCGTTTCCTGACTGGACACTGCTGGTACTGAGCTCCTTCTTCATATTCCAGAGGGTCACCGTTCATCCACATCCAGCGGTCACCCAGGAAACGCAGACCCATCCACACCCGCTCACTGATGTTCTTGTGCTTGATCTGAGTGTGGGCCAGAAGCCGATGGGTCTCAGAGAGCAGACTGGGGAGATCAGTTTGTTTCTCTCTGCAGTGGCTCAGAGCGTCTTCCCAGGACATCTTCTCCTCCACCACAGTCACATCCATGCAGTAGAAGTCGAGAGATTTGCTGCCTCTTGTATCATACCATTGTCCATTCCAAGAAATCTTTGCATAGTTCTCATTGCCCCCATAATTATCTGGTTGTCCATAACCCAGTTCTGGTATGTAGCGTGTCCCCCTCCTGACCACTTCCAAGCAGTTTTGTTGTTGGGATCTCGATGAAGGCCGATCCATCCATAGCGAAGATTTCCATTTGCAGCTCTTGGAAGCTTGTCTATCTCACTCTGACTATTAAAAGAAGACAGATCAGTGTGATGTTGTCGACAGTAAGCCTGAGCTTCAGACTAGGTTGTTTGTTCTCGATAAAAACATGTTTTCCGATATTTCCCTCAACAGCAACGCAAAGACAGACAAAGAAGATGATTCTCTCCATGATCACTGCTCTGTAGCTGAAGCTGACAATGTTTTCTGTGGCTGTCTCTTCACTAAATGTCATTTAAATCAGTTCAGGACATGACTTTGCATGGTTCTATCTTGTCTGCACAAACAAAACATGTTCATGGTCCACTGACAGGTGGAGAAACCAGGCTTTGAAGTGAACGCCACATTTAGTGAAAGTGTTCAGGATAAAAATGTTTTCTTCATGTCCCTCATCAGCAATGTAAAGAAAAATGAAGATGGTTCTTTTCATGGTCAGAACTTTGTAACTTTAACGACCCTCCACCTGGACAGGTGTTCCTGTCTTGCTTGAGCTGAGGGTCGTCAGCTGATGAGCCACACCTGTATCAAGTGGCTCAGCTCTATATAACCTTCCTCCCTCCTGTGGGAGCTTCAGCTGCATGTTTTTGGGCTTTCTGTTTGTGGTTTGTTGTGCACATTGTGAATTGTTTAGTTACAATAAAATCATTTTTAGTCACTGGTTTGTCTCCTGTTTTGTTGCAGCCTATGAGCCAAGCTAGAACAAGCTGAAGCTGTTTTTTCTGTGGCTGTTCTTTCTCTAAGTGTCATTCAAATCACGTGAGGATGTAACTTTCCATGATGTTTTGTTTAAACAAACAAGAAAACGTCATTGTAACTTCTAACCAAATACTAAAAGAAATGACTCTCACAAGAACAGAACACGAAGATGAGAGAACAGAAAAATGAACACAATGGATATAAATTCCTTTTATTTTCCACTTGAAATATTTAACAAAGATATTCTGTAATCCAGTGCTTTGTAGTTGTTTCAACCCATTGATAGCTCTGGTTGTTGTGTGTCAGTGCTACAGTGGACTAAACAAAGAGTCAATGCACTTCCATCACTGTCGTATCGGACAAATCCCATCTATTGAGCTTGGAACATTTATGTCACTTTGTGCCTTGTGTAAAACATTTTTAAAAGTTTGGTGAGTGATTTTGTGGACACTTGCTCAGTATTTTCTGTAAGAAATTAAAACTTTTTTCAGTCTTGGCAAAAATATTTTTGGCATTTCACGAAAATGGCCCTGCTGTCATCTTGTTTCCTTTATATCTCAGCATCTTCAGAATGTAGTCACTGGTACAGAATATTCCTTTCCCTTATTTCATCAAATTTACACAGCTCATTATCAGGGAATAACAGTTTTGGTGCAGCTTATCTGACACAATGGTGTAATTTTCAGTCACAAATAAAATGGTTGTAAATTAAAATGTCATCGCCTTACAGTTCATGAACATTAAACAATTATTTACTCCTTTTATGCACCTGATCTGCTAATGACGTCCTGTGTGTGTGTCGTGAACCTCATGTTCTTCTGTTTTTAACTCGTCCAAGGCTGCGTTTCATTCCCCACACAGTTATCCAGAAAACGCTTTGCCATGTGTCAAACACATACTATACATGTAATAATGATAGTCTGTGCAATGCAGAATGCTGAAAATATCAGGATGTGCTGCTACACTTTGAGATTCTAAGCCAGCATGCTTTCTGGCCTTTCTGACCCACAATCCTCGACACAACAGAAGAGACTGTACGTCAGTGAGTCCTATTCAAGGACCAAGAAACTGTGACAACAAACAGGACTGTCCACATCAGCATCATTTCAGTTTACTCTAAATGCTGAAGAAGGAAACACTGCAGAAAGTTTTCAGTTCTAGCAGTAAATTTTCAGCAAATGCTTCTGTTGATTTTTCACTTTGTACTTTCCAGAAATAAACAATTTAGGTTTTCCTTTCATCCTGAGTTTTAGTATTTTGTCAATACAGGTGTGAAAGCTGCCACAGTAATGTAGTTTATTATTTGAGATGTTGCTGAAGTAAGGAGAAACCTTCACATTTAGGAATTTAACTGTTGCCATATTTAATCTCATTATGGTTCATTTAAATCTGTTGAAGCAGACTGGGCTCAGCACTACGACAACATCACCAGAGGATACTTTGAAAATCACTGATCCATTCAAATGTCCTGACATCATATTCTAATTTACATCACAAGACAAGGTCATGAAACACAAAACCCTTCACCTGACAAGTTCAAACCACCAAATAAAAAACAAGAAAAAGTTCATCAGTTGTGACATTTATGTTTGAGCTGAAAATGTTTCTTTGAAATAAATCAAGTACAGAAAGTTAAACAAGGACAGAACACATCATTATTTAGATATTTTTCATGCTTGCTCTTGCAAACAAGTGAACATGTTAATTCTCACTCTAACTTTATTCTACAACAACATCACCAGAGGATACTTTAAAAATCACTCATCTATTCAAATGTTCTCACAATGTATTCTAATTTCACTCACAAAACAAGAAACACACAAACCCTTCACCTGACAAATACAAACCACCAAACTGGAAAATTACTGATGAATATAGTGCACAGAGAAGCAAACAACAAGTGACAGTTTAGATGATTTTCTATAAGTATCAGTATATGTTTAAGTTAATCTGTTCTCTCTCCAGAATGTGTCAGACACAGATGAAGTTGAGTTTGTCTTGACAGTCCCAGTTCTCCCACAGTCCCTCTTTGGTTAAAGCTCCACAGCGTTTCCTGACTGGACACTGCTGGTACTGAGCTCCTTCTTCATATTCCAGAGGGTCACCGTTCATCCACATCCAGCGGTCACCCAGGAAACGCAGACCCATCCACAGCCGCTCACTGATGTTCTTGTGCTTGATCTGAGTGTGGGCCAGAAGCCGATCGGTCTCAGAGAGCAGACTGGGGAGATCAGTTTGTTTCTCTCTGCAGTGGCTCAGAGCGTCTTCCCAGGACATCTTCTCCTCCACCACAGTCACATCAATGCAGTAGAAATAACGAGAATTGCTGCCTCCAATATCATACCATTGTCCATTCCAATTAATCACTCCAGTGTTCTGATTTTCCCCATTATTATTTGGTTGTCCATAACCCCAGTTCTGGTATGTAACGTGTCCCCCTCCTGACCACTTCCAAGCAGTTTTGTTGTTGGGATCTCGATAAAGGCCGATCCATCCATTGTGAAGATATCCATTTGCAGCCCTTGGAAGCTTGTCTATCTCACTCTGACTATTAAAAGAAGACAGATCAGTGTGATGTTGTCGACAGTAAGACTGAGCTTCAGACCAGGTTGTTTTGTTCTCAATAAAAACATGTTTTCCGATATTTCCCTCAACAGCAACGCAAAGACAGACAAAGAAAATGATTCTCTCCATGATCACTGCTCTGTAGCTGAAGCTGACAATGTTTTCTGTGGCTGTCTCTTCACTAAGTGTTATTTAAATCACTTCAGGACATGACCTTGCATGGCTCTGTCTTGTCTGCACAAACAAAACATGTTCATGGTCCACTGACAGAGAAACCAGGCTTTGAAGTGAATGTCACATTTGGTGAAAGTGTTCAGGATAAAAATGTTTTCCTTCATCTCCCTCATCAGCAATGTAAAGAAAAATGAAGATGGTTCTTTTCATGGTCAGAACTTTGTAACTTTAACGACCCTCCACCTGGACAGGTGTTCCTGTCTTGCTTGAGCTGAGGGTCGTCAGCTGATGAGCCACACCTGTATCAAATGGCTCAATTCTATATAACCTTCCTCACTCCTGTGGGAGCTTCAGCTGCATGTTTTTGGGCTTTCTGTTTGTAGTTTGTTGTGCACATTGTGGATTGTTTAGTTACAATAAAATCATTTTTAGTCACCACACTGGTTTGTCTCCCTGTTTTGTTGCAGGCTATGAGCCAAGCTGGAGCAAATGGGGGCTCGTCCACACTTTGGTAAACCAGCTAAATGTCTGTGGCTTGCTATACCTTTGTGGGGAACTGCATATTGTGGTTGTTTGGAGACAACGTGTGTGGTGAGGGTTTTCTGGAGTAAGAAGCAGCTCTTGGTCAGTTGAAGTTATTTTGTTGATTGGCTCAGAGGACAGGTTTGCCAGGCTGTGATGCTGGTGTTTCTGGTTCTGAGTTCTGTTGCTTCTGTAGCGGCACAGCGGTGGTAAGTCGCTGTGGTTCTGTCCCTGTTCGGCTTCAGAGCGGAGTCCGTTGGGGGGTCGGTAGTGTGGTGTGAAAGTGGTTGGAGCAGTTGTCTCAGGAGCACGTCTGAGGCTGCAGGTGGAGCTGCCGGTCCTCGGTTTCTTCACCAGGCCTGCAGGAGTTAGTGCATAAATACCCGCCACGAGTAGCACCTGAAGACTAGGGGGGAGTCCAGTTAGAGGGATGGAACCACGATGATGAATCAGCTGTTTTAGCTGCAGAGGTTTTACTGTTAAATAGCAGTGATGTTGATAAGGTTTGTATCGGTTTGTGTAGTCTGTCTGTTGCTGTGTCATCCTTCAGAGGAGGATTTTTTTCAGGCATGGGTGGCTTCCATCAGAGGAGCTACTGGACCGCTGTTCACGGGAGCAGCTTATGAAAATAGCAGAATACTTTGGGGGGAGGTGACCATGGGGATGCGTCCGGCTCTACCAGTCCAAGGGGTGCAGGTTATTCTGGGAAATGACCCGGCTGGTGGCCGTGTGTGGGCTGATGGTCCACCTCAGCCTGTGGTAACAGCTTTTCATTGTGTTGTAGAGAGGTTTTCCGGTTGGGCAGCTGCCCGGACAGTGTGTGTTAGAGAGGCAGAATCAGACTCCAAGCAGAGTGGTACAGAGGGTTGGGGGTCCTTCACTCTGATACCTGATTGATTTCCACCCTTTCACTTTCTCATAGTGACCTGGCAGCAGAACAATGAGCTGATCCTTCACTCAGTGTGATATTTAATTCTGTTCTCTTCTGCACAGGGTTATCAGGTAGACAACAATCTATTGGTAAAGAAGTGGGTGCCAAATGGGAAAGGTTTCATTGGGGCGCCCTTTTTTCAGATTGTTGTGCCTTCAGCATTCCGGGGGGAGGTACTGAGGACATCTTATGGTCGGTGTGGACATGTGGGGGTTGGTAAGATGTACTCTTACATCTGTCAGTACTTCTTTTGGCCTCGTATGAAGAGAGATGTGTCTCAGTATATTAGGGTGAGGAAGAACCAGGACTCCCATCCCCAGAAAGAACAGTGTTTGTATGACCCTAAACTGAGGTTTGTCAGTTCAGTCTGCTTAAGTCTATGCCCTGCAGCATCAGTCCCGTGTCTTTTATGTCTTTTATTTATGGTCCAACTGTTTGGATGCACGCCACATTAAAGGCTGTGAAATGTGGTGGCTGTTTGTCCAGAGCCATGGTTGGTAGAACTGTGCTCATTGGATCCATGCAGAGTCCTCCTGGTCCCTGTCTGTTTCTCCTACTACACTGTGCTTCTCCAGGTGGCAGGGGTTGCTGGGTGCAGCATGGAGATGGTGGGTTGCCTGGAGAGGATCTGCATAGGATCGGTGAGCATGATGGTCTGCACATTGTTTACTTGAAGTGGACTGCAAATTGTTAGTGTAGTAGTTTAAGGTTAAAGACGTTTGGGACATGAGTATTTAGGAAAATGGTGATTAACCACTGCATCTACAGATTGTGTTGTATGCTGTCTGAGATTCCTCGGATCAATACACAAAAAGCTCTAGTGAACTCTAATGAATACAGATTAAAATGAAAGCTAATTATTTGGTTGTCCATCCTCCCAGTTCTGGTATGTAACGTGTCCCGCTCCTGACCACTTCCAAGCAGTTTTGTTGTTGGGATCTCGATGAAGGCCGATCCATCCATGGTAAAGATTTCCATTTGCAGCTTTTGGAAGCTTGTCTATCTCACTCTGACTATTAAAAAATGAAAGATCAGTGTGATGTTGTCGACAGTAAGCCTGAGCTTGAGGCCAGGTTGTTTTGTTTTTGATAAGGATGTGTTTTCTTATATTTCCCTCAACAGCAACGCAAAGACAAACAAAGAAGATGATTCTCTCCATGATCACTGCTCTGTAGCTGAAGCTGACAATGTTTTCTGTGGCTGTCTCTTCACTAAATGTCATTTAAATCACTTCAGGACATGACCTTGCATGGCTCTATCTTGTCTGCACAAACAAAACATGTTCATGGTCCACTGACAGGCGGAGAAACCAGGCTTTGAAGTGAACGCCACATTTGGTGAAAGTGTTCAGGATAAAAATGTTTTCCTTCATCTCCCTCATCAGCAATGTAAAGAAAAATGAAGATGGTTCTTTTCATGGTCAGAACTTTGTAACTTTAACGACCCTCCACCTGGACAGGTGTTCCTGTCTTGCTTGAGCTGAGGGTCGTCAGCTGATGAGCCACACCTGTATCAAGTGGCTCAGCTCTATATAACCTTCCTCCCTCCTGTGGGAGCTTCAGCTGCATGTTTTTGGGCTTTCTGATTGTGGTTTGTTGTGCACATTTTGGATTGTTTGGTTACAATAAAATCATTTTCAGTCACTGGTTTGTCTCTTGTTTTGTTGCACCCTATGAGCCAAGCTGCAACAAGCTGAAGCTGTTTTTTCTGTGGCTGTTCTTTCTCTAAGTGTCATTCAAATCACTTGAGGATGTAACTTTGCATAAAGATGTTTTCTTTAAACAAACAAGAATACTTCATTGTAACTTTAAAAAAAACTAAAACAAATGACTCTCACAAGAACAGAACACTAAATAAGATGAGAGAACAGAAAAATGAACACAGTGGATATAAATTCCTTTTATTTTCCACTTGAAATATTTAACAAAGATATTCTGTAATCCAGTGCTTTGGAGGTGTTTCAACCCATTGATAGCTCTGGTTGTTTTGGGTGAAACATCTGACAAAATATATTTACGTCCATCAGACGAAGATGCAAAACTGTGTGAGTGTGTCCTCCCTGCAGACAACTCAGCACTGATGTCAGTATCCTCGTACATGATGGTCAGGGATGAAAAACGTCTCTGCCCATTGAGCATTTATTGAAAAAGTGGAAAAACAGACAACGTTGGAATCTCACAGCACCAAGAGAACAAATGTAACGTTTCAGCTGTGAACCAACTCAGACACACAACACAAGAACACTCCACCATCATGGTTTGTACCTTTGCCTCACACTCCTCCAGCTATTTTCTGCCCTGCAGGTACTTGTTGAGGTCACAGGTGTGGACTGGAATATGTTCACAAAGTTCTGATGTGAAATTCACAATTGATGAAGATACGAAGACTTCATGTCAGATCAGGACAGATTCTAATCTGCTCATCATGAACGTATTTAAATGTTAAATGGCATTATTTATAGGTTTACTGGGATTCTCAGCTTTTCATTACAGATGACACAGACAGAGGGAGAATTTTTTAAAATGTGTTTATTGATAAAAACTTGCTGAATAGGTCAAAATGTGAACCAGTTAACATGTTAAGCAGCTCTGTAACAACGTCACCAGAGGATACTTTGAAAATCACTGATCCATTCAAATGTCCTGACAACATATTCTAATTTACATCACAAGACAAGGTCATGAAACACAAAACCCTTCACCTGACAAGTACAAAACACCAAATAAAAATAAGAACAAATTCATCAGTTGTGACATTTTTGCTTGAGCTGAAAATGTTTCTTTTAAATAAACCAATGACAGGAAGTGGAAAAAAAAAAACACAGAACACATCATTATTTAGATATTTTTTCATGCTTGCTCTTGCAAACAAGTGAACATGTTAATTCTCACTCTAACTTTATTCTACAACATCATCACCAGAGGATACTTTAAAAATCACTCATCTATTCAAATGTTCTCACAATGTATTCTAATTTCACTCACAAAACAAGAAACACACAAACCCTTCACCTGACAAATACAAACCACCAAACTGGAAAATTACTGATGAATATAGTCTGATCACAGAAAAACAAACAACAACTGAAAGTTTAGATGAATTTCTATAAGTATCAGTATATGTTTAAGTTAATCTGTTCTCTGTCCAGAATGTGTCAGACACAGATGAAGTTGAGTTTGTCTTGACAGTCCCAGTTCTCCCACAGTCCCTCTTTGGTTAAAGCTCCACAGCGTTTCCTGACTGGACACTGCTGGTACTGAGCTCCTTCTTCATATTCCAGAGGGTCACCGTTCATCCACATCCAGCGGTCACCCAGGAAACGCAGACCCATCCACAGCCGCTCACTGATGTTCTTGTGCTTGATCTGAGTGTGGGCCAGAAGCCGATGGGTCTCAGAGAGCAGACTGGGGAGATCAGTTTGTTTCTCTCTGCAGTGGCTCAGAGCGTCTTCCCAGGACATCTTCTCCTCCACCACAGTCACATCCATGCAGTAGAAGTCGAGAGATTTGCTGCCTCTTGTATCATACCATTGTCCATTCCAAGAAATCTTTGCATAGTTCTCATTGCCCCCATTATTATTTGGTTGTCCATAACCCCAGTTCTGGTATGTAACGTGTCCCCCTCCTGACCACTTCCAAGCAGTTTTGTTGTTGGGATCTCGATAAAGGCCGATCCATCCATAGCGAAGATATCCATTTGCAGTTCTTAGAAGCTTGTCTATCTCACTCTGACTATTAAAAGAAGACAGATCAGTGTGATGTTGTCGACAGTAAGACTGAGCTTCAGACCAGGTTGTTTTGTTCTCGATAAAAACATGTTTTCCAATATTTCCCTCAACAGCAACGCAAAGACAGACAAAGAAGATGATTCTCTCCATGATCACTGCTCTGTAGCTGAAGCTGACAATGTTTTCTGTGGCTGTCTCTTCACTAAATGTCATTTAAATCACTTCAGGACATGACTTTGCATGGCTCTGTCTTGTCTGCACAAACAAAACATGTTCATGGTCCACTGACAGGTGGAGAAACCAGGCTTTGAAGTGAACGCCACATTTAGTGAAAGTGTTCAGGATAAAAATGTTTTTCTTCATGTCCCTCATCAGCAATGTAAAGAAAAATGAAGATGGTTCTTTTCATGGTCAGAACTTTGTAACTTTAACGACCCTCCACCTGGACAGGTGTTCCTGTCTTGCTTGAGCTGAGGGTCGTCAGCTGATGAGCCACACCTGTATCAAGTGGCTCAGCTCTATATAACCTTCCTCCCTCCTGTGGGAGCTTCAGCTGCATGTTTTTGGGCTTTCTGTTTGTGGTTTGTTGTGCACATTGTGGATTGTTTAGTTACAATAAAATCATTTTTAGTCACTGGTTTGTCTCCTGTTTTGTTGCAGCCTATGAGCCAAGCTAGAACAAGCTGAAGCTGTTTTTTCTGTGGCTGTTCTTTTTCTAAGTGTCATTCAAATCACGCGAGGATGTAACTTTCCATGATGTTTTGTTTAAACAAACAAGAAAACGTCATTGTAACTTCTAACCAAATACTAAAAGAAATGACTCTCACAAGAACAGAACACTAAGATGAGAGAACAGAAAAATGAACACAATGGATATAAATTCCTTTTATTTTCCACTTGAAATATTTAACAAAGATATTCTGTAATCCAGTGCTTTGTAGTTGTTTCAACCCATTGATAGCTCTGGTTGTTGTGTGTCTGTGCTACAGTGGACTAAACAAAGAGTCAATGCACTTCCATCACTGTAGTATCGGACAAATCCCATCTACTGAGCTTGGAACATTTATGTCACTTTGTGCCTTGTGTAAAACATTTTTTAAAAGCTTGGCACATGATTTTGTGGACACTTGCTCAGTATTTTCTATAAGAAATTAAAACTTTTTTCAGTCTTGGCAAAAATATTTTTGGCATTTCACGAAAATGGCCCTGCTGTCATCTTGTTTCCTTTATATCTCAGCATTTTCAGAATGTAGTCACTGGTACAGAATATTCCTTTCCCTTATTTCATCAAATTTACACAGCTCATTATCAGGGAGTAACAGTTTTGGTGCAGCTTATCTGACACAATGGTGTAATTTTCAGTCACAAATAAAATGGTTGTAAATTAAAATGTCATCGCCTTACAGTTCATGAACATTAAACAATTATTTACTCCTTTTATGCACCTGATCTGCTAATGACGTCCTGTGTGTGTGTCGTGAACCTCATGTTCTTCTGTTTTTAACTCGTCCAAGGCTGCGTTTCATTCCCCACACAGTTATCCAGAAAACGCTTTGCCATGTGTCAAACACATACTATACATGTAATAATGATAGTCTGTGCAATGCAGAATGCTGAAAATATCAGGATGTGCTGCTACACTTTGAGATTCTAAGCCAGCATGCTTTCTGGCCTTTCTGACCCACAATCCTCGACACAACAGAAGAGACTGTACGTCAGTGAGTCCTATTCAAGGACCAAGAAACTGTGACAACAAACAGGACTGTCCACATCAGCATCATTTCAGTTTACTCTAAATGCTGAAGAAGGAAACACTGCAGAAAGTTTTCAGTTCTAGCAGTAAATTTTCAGCAAATGCTTCTGTTGATTTTTCACTTTGTACTTTCCAGAAATAAAGAACAATTTAGGTTTTCCTTTCATCCTGAGTTTTAGTATTTTGTCAATACAGGTGTGAAAGCTGCCACAGTAATGTAGTTTATTATTTGAGATGTTGCTGAAGTAAGGACAAACCTTCACATTTAGGAATTTAACTGTTGCCATATTTAATCTCATTATGGTTCATTTAAATTTTTTGAAGCAGACTGGGCTCAGCACTATGACAACGTCACCAGAGGATACTTTGAAAATCACTGATCCATTCAAATGTCCTGACAACATATTCTAATTTACATCACAAGACAAGGTCATGAAACACAAAACCCTTCACCTGACAAGTTCAAAACACCAAATAAAAAACAAGAAAAAGTTCATCAGTTGTGACATTTTTGTTTGAGCTGAAAATGTTTCTTTGAAATAAATCAAGTACAGAAAGTTAAACAAGGACAGAACGCATCATTATTTAGATATTTTTTCCTGCTTGCTCTTGCAAACAAGTTAACATGTTAATTCTCACTCTAACTTTATTCTACAACAACATCACCAGAGGATACTTTAAAAATCACTCATCTATTCAAATGTTCTCACAATGTATTCTAATTTCACTCACAAAACAAGATCACAGAAAAACAAACAACAAGTGACAGTTTAGATGAATTTCTATAAGTATCAGTATATGTTGAAGTTAATCTGTTCTCTCTCCAGAATGTGTCAGACACAGATGAAGTTGAGTTTGTCTTGACAGTCCCAGTTCTCCCACAGTCCCTCTTTGGTTAAAGCTCCACAGCGTTTCATGACTGGACACTGCTGGTACTGAGCTCCTTCTTCATATTCCAGAGGGTCACCGTTCATCCACATCCAGCGGTCACCCAGGAAACGCAGACCCATCCACACCCGCTCACTGATGTTCTTGTGCTTGATCTGAGTGTGGGCCAGAAGCCGATGGGTCTCAGAGAGCAGACTGGGGAGATCAGTTTGTTTCTCTCTGCAGTGGCTCAGAGCATCTTCCCAGGACATCTTCTCCTCCACCACAGTCACATCCTTGCAGTAGAAGTAGTGAAATTTGCTGCCTCTTCTATCATACCATTGTCCATTCCAAGAAATCGCTGCATTGTTCTCATTACCCCAATAATTATTTGGTTGTCCATTATGCCAGTTCTGGTATGTAGCGTGTCCCCCTCCTGACCACTTCCAAGCAGTTTTGTTGTTGGGATCTCGATAAAGGCCGATCCATCCATAGCGAAGATTTCCATTTGCAGCTTTTAGAAGCTTGTCTATCTCACTCTGACTATTAAAAGAAGACAGATCAGTGTGATGTTGTCGACAGTAAGCCTGAGCTTTAGACCAGGTTGTTTTGTTCTCAATAAAAACATGTTTTCCGATATCTCCCTCAACAGCAACGCAAAGACAAACAAAGAAGATGATTCTCTCCATGATCACTGCTCTGTATCTGAAGCTGACAATGTTTTCTGTGGCTGTCTCTTCACTAAGTGTTATTTAAATCACTTCAGGACATGACTTTGCATGGCTCTATCTTGTCTGCACAAACAAAACATGTTCATGGTCCACTGACAGGTGGAGAAACCAGGCTTTGAAGTGAACACCACATTTGGTGAAAGTGTTCAGGATAAAAATGTTTTCCTTCATCTCCCTCATCAGCAATGTAAAGAAAACTGAAGATGTTTCTTTTCATGGTCAGAACTTTGTAACTTTAACGACCCTCCACCTGGACAGGTGTTCCTGTCTTGCTTGAGCTGAGGGTCGTCAGCTGATGAGCCACACCTGTATCAAGTGGCTCAGCTCTATATAACCTTCCTCCCTCCTGTGGGAGCTTCAGCTGCATGTTTTTGGGCTTTCTGTTTGTAGTTTGTTGTGCACATTGTGGATTGTTTAGTTACAATAAAATCATTTTTAGTCACCACACTGGTTTGTCTCCCTGTTTTGTTGCAGGCTATGAGCCAAGCTGGAGCAAATGGGGGCTCGTCCACACTTTGGTAAACCAGCTAAATGTCTGTGGCTTGCTATACCTTTGTGGGGAACTGCATATTGTGGTTGTTTGGAGACAACGTGTGTGGTGAGGGTTTTCTGGAGTAAGAAGCAGCTCTTGGTCAGTTGAAGTTATTTTGTTGATTGGCTCAGAGGACAGGTTTGTCAGGCTGTGATGCTGGTGTTTCTGGTTCTGAGTTCTGTTGCTTCTGTAGCGGCACAGCGGTGGTAAGTCGCTGTGGTTCTGTCCCTGTTCGGCTAAAGAGCGAACTCCCTTGGAGTCCGTTGGGGGGTCGGTAGTGTGGTGTGAAAGTGGTTGGAGCAGTTGTCTCTGGAGCACGTCTGAGGCTGCAGGTGGAGCTGCCGGTCCTCGGTTTCTTCACCAGGCCTGCAGGAGTTAGTGCATAAATACCCGCCACGAGTAGCACCTGAAGACTAGGGGGGAGTCCGGTTAGAGGGATGGAACCACGATGATGAATCAGCTGTTTTAGCTGCAGAGGTTTTACTGTTAAATAGCAGTGATGTTAATAAGGTTTGTATCGGTTTGTGTAGTCTGTCTGTTGCTGTGTCATCCTTCAGAGGAGGATTTTTTTCAGGCATGGGTGGCTTCCATCAGAGGAGCTACTGGACCGCTGTTCACGGGAGCAGCTTATGAAAATAGCAAAATACTTTGGGGGGAGGTGACCATGGGGATGCATCCGGCTCGACCAGTCCAAGGGGTGCAGGTTATTCTGGGAAATGACCCGGCTGGTGGCCGTGTGTGGGCTGATGGTCCACCTCAGCCTGTGGTAACAGCTTTTCATTGTGTTGTAGAGAGGTTTTCCGGTTGGGCAGCTGCCCGGACAGTGTGTGTTAGAGAGGCAGAATCAGACTCCAAGCAGAGTGGTACAGAGGGTCGGGGGTCCTTCACTGTGATACCTGATTGATTTCCCCCCTTTCACTTTCTCATAGTGACCTGGCAGCAGAACAATGAGCTGATCCTTCACTCAGTGTGATGTTTAATTCTGTTCTCTTCTGCACAGGGTTATCGGGTAGACAACAATCTATTGGTAAAGAAGTGGGTGCCAAATGGGAAAGGTTTCATTGGGGCGCCCTTTTTTCAGATTGTTGTGCCTTGAGCATTCCGTGGGGAGGTACTGAGGACATCTTATGGTCGGTGTGGACATCTGGGGGTTGGTAAGATGTACTCTTACATCTGTCAGTACTTCTTTTGGCCTCGTGTGAAGAGAGATGTGTCTCAGTATATTAGGGTGAGAAAGAACCAGGCCTCCCATCCCCAGAATGAACAGTGTTTGTATGACCCTAAACTGAGGTTTGTCAGTTCAGTCTGCTTAAGTCTATGCCCTGCAGCATCAGTCCCGTGTCTTTTATGTCTTTTATTTATGGTCCAACTGTTTGGATGCACGCCACATTAAAGGCTATGAAATGTGGTGGCTGTTTGTCCAGAGCCATGGTTGGTAGAACTGTGCTCATTGGATCCATGCAGAGTCCTCCTGGTCCCTGTCGGTTTCTCCTACTACACTGTGCTTCTCCAGGTGGCAGGGGTTGCTGGGTGCAGCATGGAGATGGTGGGTTGCCTGGAGAGGATCTGCATAGGATCGGTGAGCATGATGGTCTGCACATTGTTTACTTGAAGCGGACTGCAAATTCTTAGTGTGGTAGTTTAAGGTTAAAGACGTTTGGGACATGAGTATTTAGGAAAATGGTGATTAACCACTGCATCTATAGACTGTGTTGTATACTGTTTGAGATTCCTCGGATCAATACACAAAAAGCTGTAGTGACCTCTAATGAATACAGATTAAAATTAAAGCTAATTATCTGGTTGTCCATCCTCCCAGTTCTGGTATGTAACGTGTCCCCCTCCTGACCACTTCCAAGCAGTTTTGTTGTTGGGATCTCGATAAAGGCCGATCCATCCATGGTAAAGATTTCCATTTGCAGCTTTTGGAAGCTTGTCTATCTCACTCTGATTATTAAAAAATGAAAGATCAGTGTGATGTTGTCGACAGTAAGACTGAGCTTGAGGCCAGGTTGTTTTGTTTTTGATAAGGATGTGTCTTCTTATATTTCCCTCAACAGCAACGCAAAGACAAACAAAGAAGATGATTCTCTCCTTGATCATTGCTCTGTAGCTGAAGCTGACAATGTTTTCTGTGGCTGTCTCTTCACTAAATGTCATTTAAATCACTTCAGGACATGACTTTGCATGGCTCTATCTTGTCTGCACAAACAAAACATGTTCATGGTCCACTGACAGGTGGAGAAACCAGGCTTTGAAGTGAACGCCACATTTGGTGAAAGTGTTCAGGATAAAAATGTTTTCCTTCATCTCCCTCATCAGCAATGCAAAGAAAAATGAAGATGGTTCTTTTCATGGTCAGAACTTTGTAACTTTAACGACCCTCCACCTGGACAGGTGTTCCTGTCTTGCTTGAGCTGAGGGTCGTCAGCTGATGAGCCACACCTGTATCAAGTGGCTCAGCTCTATATAACCTTCCTCCCTCCTGTGGGAGCTTCAGCTGCATGTTTTTGGGCTTTCCGTTTGTGGTTTGTTGTGCACATTTTGGTTTGTTTAGTTACAATAAAATCATTTTCAGTCACTGGTTTGTCTCCTGTTTTTTTGCAGCCTATGAGCCAAGCTAGAACAAGCTGAAGCTGTTTTTTCTGTGACTGATCTTTCTCTAAGTGTCATTCAAATCACTTGAGGATGTAACTTTGCATGAAGATGTTTTCTTTAAACAAACACGAATACTTAATTGTAACTTCAAACCAAATACTAAAACAAATGACTCTCACAAGAACAGAACACTAAATAAGATGAGAGAACAGAAAAATGAACACAATGGATATAAATTCCTTTTATTTTCCACTTGAAATATTTAACAAAGATATTCTGTAATCCAGTGCTTTGTAGGTGTTTTAACCCATTGATAGCTCTGGTTGTTTTGGGTGATCTCGTGTGTCCTCCCTGCAGACAACTCAGCACTGATGTCAGCATCCTCGTACATGATATTCAGGGATGAAAAACGTCTCTGCCCATTGAACATTTTTTGGAAAAGTGGAAAAACAGACACAGTTGGAATCTCACAGCACCAAGAGAACAAATGTAACGTTTCAGCTGTGAACCAACTCAGACACACAACACAAGAACACTCCACCATCATGGTTTGTACCTTTGCCTCACACTCCAGCTATTTTCTGCCCTGCAGGTACTTGTTGAGGTCACAGGTGTGGACTGGAATATGTTCACAAAGTTCTGATGTGAAATTCACAATTGATGAAGATACAAAGACTTCATGTCAGATCAGGACAGATTCTAATCAGCTCATCATGAACGTATTTAAATGTTAAATGGCATTATTTATAGGTTTACTGGGATTCTCAACTTTTCATTACAGATGACACAGACAGAGGGAGAATTTTTTAAAATGTGTTTATTGATAAAAACTTGCTGAATAGGTCAAAATGTGAACCAGTCAACATGTTAAGCAGCTCTGTAACAACGTCACCACAGGATACTTTGAAAATCACTGATCCATTCAAATGTCCTGACAACACATTCTAATTTAATCACAAGACAAGGTCATGAAACACAAAACCCTTCACCTGACAAGTACAAAACACCAAATAAAAATAAGAACAAATGTGTCAGTTGTGACATTTTTGTTTGAGCTGAAAATGTTTCTTTTAAATAAACCAATGACAGGAAGTGGAAAAAAAACACAGAACACATCATTATTTAGATATTTTTTCATGCTTGCTCTTGCAAACAAGTTAACATGTTAATTCTCACTCTAAGTTTATTCTACAACAACATCACCAGAGGATACTTTAAAAATCACTCATCTATTCAAATGTTCTCACAATGTATTCTAATTTCACTCACAAAACAAGAAACACACAAACCCTTCACCTGACAAATACAAACCACCAAACTGGAAAATTACTGATGAATATAGTCTGATCACAGAGAAGCAAACAACAAATGACAGTTTAGATGAATTTCTATAAGTATCAGTATATGTTTAAGTTAATCTGTTCTCTCTCCAGAATGTGTCAGACACAGATGAAGTTGAGTTTGTCTTGACAGTCCCAGTTCTCCCACAGTCCCTCTTTGGTTAAAGCTCCACAGCGTTTCATGACTGGACACTGCTGGTACTGAGCTCCTTCTTCATATTCCAGAGGGTCACCGTTCATCCACATCCAGCGGTCACCCAGGAAACGCAGACCCATCCACACCCGCTCACTGATGTTCTTGTGCTTGATCTGAGTGTGGGCCAGAAGCCGATCGGTCTCAGAGAGCAGACTGGGGAGATCAGTTTGTTTCTCTCTGCAGTGGCTCAGAGCGTCTTCCCAGGACATCTTCTCCTCCACCACAGTCACATCCATGCAGTAGAAGTAGTCGGAATAGCTGCCTCTAATATCATGCCATTGTCCATTCCAAGAAATCATTGCATTGTTCTCAATGCCCCCTGTATTATCTGGTTGTCTATAACCCCAGTTCTGGTATGTAACGTGTCCCCCTCCTGACCACTTCCAAGCAGTTTTGTTGTTGGGATCTCGATAAAGGCCGATCCATCCAGAGGGAAGATTTCCATTTGCAGTTCTTGGAAGCTTGTCTATCTCACTCTGACTATTAAAATAAGACAGATCAGTGTGATGTTGTCGACAGTAAGCCTGAGCTTCAGACCAGGTTACTCTGTTTTTGATAAAAACATGTTTTCCGATATTTCCCTCAACAGCAACGCAAAGACAAACAAAGAAGATGATTCTCTCCATGATCACTGCTCTGTAGCTGAAGCTGACAATGTTTTCTGTGGCTGTCTCTTCACTAAATGTCATTTAAATCACTTCAGGACATGACTTTGCATGGCTCTATCTTGTCTGCACAAACAAAACATATTCATGGTCCACTGACAGGTGGAGAAACCAGGCTTTGAAGTGAACGCCACATTTAGGAAAAATGTTCAAGACAAAATTGTGTTTTCCTTCATCTCCCTCCACAGCAATGGAAAGAAAAATGAAGATGTTTCTTTTCATGGTCAGAACTTTGTAGCTGAAGCTGACTCTTTTTTCTGTGGCTGTTTCTACACTCAGTATCATTTAAATCACTTGAGGATGTCATTTTGCATGAAGATGCTTTGTTTAGACAAGCAAGAGCAATTCATTGTAATTTTAAACCAACCACTAAAAAAATGACACTTTCAACCCGTTGATAGCTCTGGTTGTTGTGTGTCTGTGCTGCAGTGTACTAAACAAAGAATCAATGCACTTCCATCATCGTAGTGTCCTGGACAAATGCCATCTACTGAGCTTGGAACATTTTATGTTGTTTTGTGGATTATGTAAAACTTTTTAAAAAAGCTTTTCCCATGATTTTGTGGACACTTGCTCAGTATTTCCTGTTAGACTCCTAAGAATATCCTCTTGACATGACTGTATTGAAATATTTTGCTGCGTTGCTGCTGAGCAGTCAGTTCTCTCTGTAGCAGTTACAAGTGAAACAGTCTAGAGATGTGAGGAGCTTCATTTCTATCAGCACTGTCAACACTAAACTGAAAAATCCACTGAAACAGATTCACTTGTGGAACGGCATCAGGAACACCAGTCATGGTAAGAAATGGTGGTTCAGCCTCATGGATCATAAGGACACTGTAGTCTTTCTTCACGTTTGGTTTTCTTTCTTTCCTATTTTTGGATTACACAAATGTCCCCACTAAAGCCCATGAAGACTCCTGATGTTTGATCTCCCTACCACTAGACTGGTAGGGATCCTTCATTTAGATCCTGATGAAGAGCACAGCACACCTTTTACTAGAGATACCTTCTCGTGTCACGTGTCACTCTTTCATTCCATTTCCCACTGTTATCCACAATTCTTTTGTCTTTTGATATTTGTTGCTGTCTGTCAGACTCCCCCTCTTACTTTTTGTTGTTGCTTATCTGTTATTTGAAACTGTTTGTCAGACCTCTCATCTCTTACCCTTTGTTGGTCTGCCAGGACACTTGATTCATCTCCTGTTTATTGCCTTACGCTCTGTCAGTGATTAGCAGTAATACACAAATTAACCACTATTGACCTTGGTATTTACATACAGCTCCTCTCCTTACACTCTGACCCACTCTCTGACCATTCCTATAAAATGTGTAATCTTCTGGTTCAGCTTACCTTTACAGACTCACACTCTGTGTTGGTAAGCCCACCGTATACTGGATTGCCAACAAACACCTCGGTACAGCAAACTTTGAAGGACTAAGAGTGAAATTTCTTCAACAATACATCGGAATCAAAGCACACAAACTGAACTTCATTCATTCCTCTGTTTACTTTTGCTTATATTTGCAGTGGAGGACATCTCAAAGATTTGTTGTTCTTCAGGTGAGATGTTGTTGAAAACTTTGCAGCTGAGGTCCACAGTGTCTGCAGCTCTGCTCAGTGTATCGCTGTTGCTGTCACTCAGACTACACCTTGTCTTCTTCAGGAGCCACACCATAATCAATGGCCTTCCTCTTATCCTCTGTGGTGACACATCCTCTTCTACTTTTCCTTTGGAGCTGCTGTAACGGTGAATTTTCCCCTCTATGGGATCAATAAAGTTTATCCTTATGTATGTAAGTATGTACACTATATTGCCAAAAGCATTTGCTCACCCATCCAAATAATCAGAATCAGGTGTTCCAATCACTTCCATGGCCACAGGTGTATAAAATCAATCACCTACGCATGCAGACTGCTTTTACAAACATTTGTGAAAGAATGGGTCACTCTCAGGACCTCAGTGAATTCCAGCGTGGAACTGTGATAGGATACCACCTGTGCAATAAATCCAATCGTGACATTTCCTCGCTCCTAAATATTCCACAGTCAACTGTCAGCTGTATTATAAGAAAGTGGAAGTGTGTGGGAACCACAGCAACTCAGCCACCAAGTGGTCGGCCACGTAAACTGACGGAGCGGGGTCAGCGGATGCTGAGGCGCATCGTGCCAAGAGGTGGCCAACTTTCTGCAGAGGCAATAGATACAGACCTTCAAACTTCATGTGGCCTTCAGATTAGCTCAAGAACAGAGCTTCAGCAGAGAGCTTCATGGAATGGGTTTCCATGGTCGAGCAGCTGCATCCAAGCCGTACATCACCAAGTGGGATGCAGTGGTGTAAAGCACGCCGCCACTGGACTCTAGAGCAGTGGAGACGCCTTCTCTGGAGCGACCAATCGCGCTTCTCCATCAATGGATCCTTAGTTCCAGTGAAAGGAACTGTGAATGCTTCAGCATACCAAGACATTTTGGACAATTCCATGCTCCCAACTTTGTGGGAACAGTTTGGAGCTGGCCCCTTCCTCTTCCAACATGACTGTGCACCAGTGCACAAAGCAAGGTCCATAAAGACGTGGATGGACTTGACTGGCCTGCACAGAGTCCTGACCTCAACCTGATAGAACACCTTTGGGATGAATTAGAGCAGAGACTGAGAGCCAGGCCTTCTGGTCCAACATCAGTGTGACCTCACAAATGCGCTTCTCGAAGAACGGTGAAAAATTCCCATAAACACACTCCTAAACTTTGTGGAGAGCCTTCCCAGAAGAGCTGAAGCTGTTATCGCTGCAAAGGGTGGACCGACGTCACACTGAACCCTATGGATTAGGAATGGGATGTCACTTATGTTCATACCCAGTTGTCGCAGCATCAGAACTATAAACAAGGACAATCTCGCCTTCCCACCACCCATCACAGATCAAAAAAAGCGAAATAACTTAGTTCCTGTCACACCTGCTTCAACCTCCTCACACCGTGATGAAGAGCGCACGTTCACCACGAACATCCAGCTGGCCGTGTTGAACGTGCGCTCCCTTTTAAATAAAACTTTTATCATAAATGACCTGATTTTAGATAACAAGTTAGACAGCATCTTTTTAACAGAGACATGGCTTGGCACTGACGCATCAGTTGTTCTCACCGAGGCTTGCCCACCAAATTTTAATTTTTTATTTTCGACCAGGGGTGGTAAAAAAGGGGGTGGAACTGCCTCTATCACGAGAAACACACTGAACTCAAATGAAGTCTCCTTTAACAGTTATATATCGTTTGAGCATCATGCCTTTGTTTTTAGCAGAATTCATTTTTAACATGCCTGTACCACCACTTTTACCTGAGGAAACACTGGAGAGTTTTGCCCTGGTGGACGCTAGGACACTTGGTCGAGTTTTCTCCCAAGTACACCCAACAACCTGCCTTTTAGACCCAATTCCCACATCACTTTTAAAAAAATTTTATGGCTTTTTTGAGGAACAGATTTCAAATATTGTAAATTACTCTCTTCAGACGGGTGTCTTCCCCGCCGCCTTTAAAACATCAGTGGTGAAGCCCCTTCTGAAGAAGAGTAATTTAGACCCCAACATTTTTAATAACTACAGACCTGTGTCCAACTTACCATTTTTAAGTAAAATTTTAGAAAAGCTGGTTTTTAATCAAGTCAATGATTTTTTAAATAGTATCAATATTTTAGAGAAATACCAATCTGGTTTTCGGATGAACCACAGTACAGAGACAGCCCTTTTAAAGATTCTAAATGACATTAGGTATAACACAGATTCACAAAAACTTACGGTCTTGGTACTACTGGATCTAAGTGCTGCCTTTGATACAGTAGATCACCACATTTTATTAAACAGACTGAGAAACCTTGTCGGCCTCTCTGGTACTGTTTTTAACTGGTTCAGCTCCTATCTCACAGATCGATATTTCCGTGTAGGTTTGGACACATGTTCCTCCAGAACTCATAAAATAAATTGTGGGGTGCCCCAAGGGTCAATTTTAGGTCCAATTCTTTTTAATCTATATATGCTTCCCCTTGGGGACGTCATCAGGAGGCACGGCATCAGCTTCCACAGTTATGCAGATGATACACAGCTGTACATCGCCGTGTCTCCTGAAGACACAGGGCCAATTGATGCTCTTTTTAGCTGTATTTTAGATATTAATTCATGGATGGCAGAGAATTTCCTACAGCTCAACCAGGACAAAACAGAAGTCTTAGTCATTGGTCCTGAAGGCAAGAGAGAGAAACTTTTACCAAAACTACAAGATTTTAAACCAACACAATGTGTAAAGAACCTGGGCGTCATTTTTGACTCCGAGCTGAATTTTATTCCACATATTAAAAATGTAACAAAAATAGGTTTTTATCATCTTAAGAATATAGCCAGAGTCCGCCCATTTCTCTCTCAAGCTAACACGGAGGTGCTGATGCATGCTTTTATCTCCTGTTGTTTAGACTACTGTAATGCCCTGCTCTCTGGTCTCCCCAAAAAGACCATCTCTAATCTGCAGTTACTACAGAACTCAGCCGCACGTGTGCTGATGAAGACCAGAGGGCGGGCTCACATTACACTGATTTTAAAATCGCTGCATTGGCTCCCCGTGTGCTTCAGGATCGATTTTAAGGTTCTTTTATTAGTTTTTAAATGTCTTAATGGTCTTGGGCCCTCTTATTTATCTGACCTACTTTTATCATATCAACCCTCGCGGGTCCTGAGGTCCTCCGGCACTGGACTTTTAATTATTCCTAGAGTGAATACAAAAACCCACGGAGAGGCTGCTTTCAGCCATTATGGCCCTCGAATATGGAATAGCCTGCCGGAGAGCATCAGGACTGCAGAGACTGTTGATGTTTTTAAAAGGAGGCTCAAGACTCATCTTTTTGGTTTGGCTTTTAACTGATTTCTTTTAAACTTTTAATTCTTCTATTATGTTATTTTTAGTTCTTATATTCTTATAGCTCTTCTGCACTTCTGCATTTTATCAGTATTATATCTTAAACCCTTATTATTATTATTATTTATTTACTATTTATTTATTATTTACTATTTATTATTTATTTATTTGTCTATTTTATCTCTACATTTTTAACTTTCTTAAAGCTTTTAATTTTTATGCATTATACCTGCTTTTTTTTTTCTCGTTAGTCTTTTAGTTTTTAGCTTCAGTGTTTCCTCATGGGAGGCCTCCACACTGGGATGTATGCCCGGTCTGCCCGCGGGGGGCGTTGCCCTGGAGGCCTCCTGGGCCCGCGGGGCTGGGGCGGCTCTGCATTAAGTGCGGGGTCTGCCCCTGCCCATCGGCGTCTGGGTGATCTCTGTGGCGGCACTCTCTGTGGGCTGTGGCGTGTCTAGGTGTGGAGGGCTCCCATAGGTGTTTCCCCACATGGTTCCTCAGTGCCCTGCCGTGTCTCAGCACCGTGTTGTGTGTATGTGTGTGTGAGTGTGTGTGTGAGCGCATGTGTGTATGCATTGTATGTTGTGTATGTGTATATATATATATATATATATATATATATATATATGTATGTGTGTATGTATATATATATATATGTGTGTGTGTGTGTGTGTGTGTGTGTGTGTGTGTATATATATATATATATATATATATATGTATGTGTGTATGTATATATATATATATGTGTGTGTGTGTATATATATGTATATATATATATATGTAGGTGTGTGTATATATATATATATATATATATATACACACGTGGACAAAATTGTTGGTACCCCTCAGTTAAAGAAGGAAAAACCCACAATTCTCACTGAAATCACTTGAAACTCACAAAAGTAACAATAAATAAAAATTGATTGAAAATTAAATAATCAAAATCAGCCATCACTTTTGAATTGTTGATTAACATAATTATTTAAAAAAACAAACTAATGAAATAGGGCTGGACAAAAATGATGGTACCCATAACTTAATATTTTGTTGCACAACCTTTTGAGGCAATCACTGCAATTAAACGATTTCTGTGTTTGTCAATGAGCGTTCTGCAGCTGTCAACAGGTATTTTGGCCCACTCCTCATGAGCAAACAGCTCCAGTTGTCTCAGGTTTGATGGGTGTCTTCTCCAAATGGCATGTTTCAGCTCCTTCCACATACGTTCAATGGGATTCAGATCTGGGCTCATAGAAGGCCACTTTAGAATAGTCCAACGCTTTTCTCTCAGCCATTCTTGGGTGTTTTTGGCTGTGTGTTTTGGATGGTTGTCCTGTTGGAAGACCCATGACCTGCGACTGAGACCAAGCTTTCTGACACTAGGCAGCACATTTCTCTCCAGAATGCCTTGATAGTCTTCAGATTTCATCGTACCTTGCACACTTTCAAGACACCCTGTGCCACATGCAGCAAAGCAGCCCCAAAACATTACTGAGCCTCCTCCATGTTTCACCGTAGGGACAGTGTTCTTTTCTTCGTATGCTTGGTTTTTGAGTCTATGAACATAGAGTTGATGTGCCTTACCAAAAAGCTCCAGTTTGGTCTCATCTGTCCAAAGGACATTCTCCCAGAAGCTTTGTGGCTTGTCAACATGCATTTTTGCAAATTCCAGTCTTGCTTTTTTATGAGTTTTTTTCAGCAGTGGTGTCCTCCTTGGTCGTCTCCCATGAAGTCCACTTTGGCTCAAACAACGACGAATGGTGCGATCTGACACTGATGTACCTTGGCCTTGGAGTTCACCTTTAATTTCTTTGGAGGTTGCTCTGGGCTCTTTGGATACAATTCCAACGATCCGTCTCTTCAATTTGTCATCAATTTTCCTCTTGCGGCCACGTCCAGGGAGGTTGGCTACTGTCCCGTGGGTCTTGAACTTCTGAATAATATGAGCCACTGTTGTCACAGGAACTTCAAGCTGTTTAGAGATGGTCTTATAGCCTTTACCTTTAAGATGTTTGTCTATAATTTTTTTCCGGATGTCCTGGGACAATTCTCTCCTTCGCTTTCTGTTGTCCATGTTCAGTGTGGTACACACCTTTTCACCAAACAGCAGGGTGACTACTTGTCTCCCTTTAAATAGGCAGACTGACTGATTATGAGTTTGGAAACACCTGTGATGTCAATTAAATGACACACCTGAGTTAATCATGTCACTCTGGTCAAATAGTTTTCAATCTTTTATAGAGGTACCATCATTTTTGTCCAGGCCTGTTTCATTAGTTTGTTTTTTTAAATAATTATGTTAATCAACAATTCAAAAGTAATGGCTGTTTTTGATTATTTAATTTTCAATAAATTTTTATTTATTGTTACTTTTGTGAGTTTCAAGTGATTTCAGTGAGAATTGTGGGTTTTTCCTTCTTTAACTGAGGGGTACCAACAATTTTGTCCACGTGTGTATATATATATGTATGTGTGTATGTATATAAATGTGTGTGTGTGTATATATATGTATATATATGTATGTGTGTGTGTGTGTATATATATATATATATATATATATATATATGTATGTGTGTATGTATATAAATGTGTGTGTGTGTATATATATGTATATATATATATATGTATGTGTATGTGTGTATGTATATATATATGTGTGTGTGTGTGTGTATATATATATATATATATATATATATATATGTATGTGTGTGTGTGTGTATATATATGTATATATATTGTTGGTTACACTATGTTTTTATTCTCTCTGTTGTTTTATTCTTATATTTTGTGAAGCACTTTGTGTTGCATTTTAAATGGATGAAAGGTGCTATATAAATAGTTTGATTTGATTTGATTTGATATGCGAGTCAAGACAAGTGAGTGAATACTTTTGGCAATACAGTGTACATTAACATGAATGAAATGAACAGCTTACAGTGTAAATTATGCTTGCAACAGTGGAAAAGAAAAGCCCACCAAATGCCTCAGCAGCGTAGCGTTCTGTTTCACTGAAAGACAATCTGCTGCTGGATAATGGGCTGGGATAATGGCGCCCTCTGGAGGACGGAGCCTGAAGTGCTAGAGAGCGCAGAGAGGAGGAAGGGCCTCTGAACGCATGCTGTATGTGAGCTAATAAATACAGGCACTTTGTCTGTGGATGTGTGCAGAATTTGTACAGTTTATTTTACAGTTTCCATTATTTGAATAAGCATTGATGGTGATGTTTTGAAGAAGATAAAGATTCAAGAGCTTCAAGAGTTTTTATTTGTCACATGTTTATACGGTATGTGCAGTCAAAAGCAAAGTGACTGTTTCTCAAGGCCCTGCAAAAAAGTAAGACATTATGAAGAACAAACTTTAAAAAAACAACAGAAAATTAGAAAAAAGTCACGTCATAAAGTGGAAAGTGTCACTGTGTATATACAGCTGGTGGATACTCAGAATTTGGGCCCAGTGACCCAGTGACCCACTAAGACCATCCTGTAATGATGTTGCCCAGCTAGAATAGTCATTTACCACATTAACGATGTCTAGACTGTGTTTCTGATTAATTTAATGTTATCTTTATTGAAAAAAAAATGCTTTTCTTTAAAAAAAAAAGGACATTTTTAAGTGTCTGAATACTTTCCATGTCCACTGTCAATAGACATTAGCAAAATATTGATTTCCAGCTAACATTACGTAACATATGAGGTCCAGGAGCAAAAATGACATTAACCAAGTAAGATAAATATTAGTGGTAGGACACAATTAAAAAAATAAATCTATCTAATTAGAGGCTTTTTAATTAACTAATCACGACTGATGGCATCAAATAGCAATATCTGACATAATCTCAAAGTTTGGTTGATGACTGAATTGGTGAACAGACACATACGTTAACTTAAACAACAAGTATATTTAATTTATACTTATGTGCATTTTTCATCTGTCTGCTACATTTACAGATTACTGCAAACTCAAAGTTCATTGAGAGTGATTTTATTCAATATTTTAAAGCTTTTTGTAAACTCAAGCACCTTTAGCATCTTGAAAAGTGGTCTATTATGGGATGGATACACCGGCTTGAAGTGCTGCGGAGATCAGAAAGCTATTTGTTGCACAATTTGCAAATAACCACACTTTTATCCAAGCTGCCATCAGGAAGATTTTTAAAAGAAACTTTCTGCCCAACACATTCAGTGTTCTCGTCTTCAATCACTGTTCACCAGACTTTGTCGTGCGCTGACAGTACATCCTGTGAATCTTCTTCACGGCTGGAAAACAGACTTTAGGTTCATTAGCGCTACCTACCTGGCTGGAGTGTTCATCAGTGTTACCGGTGTGCCAGAAATTTGGAAACTGAGAAAGGTGCATTTAAATACATTATTTTTAATGCATTATATTTTATTAATTAATTAGTCAAAATTAAATGCCAAAAGGATTTTACGGCTCCCGGTGTTTTCTTTTCTGTGGGAAACGGGTCGAAATGGCTCTTTGAGTGTTAAAGGTTGCCGACCCCTGCACTAGATGTTGAACTATTAACATTTTACAACCTCTACAAGCTAGTCATTCCTCACTCTACTCTGCACATCAAATATATTTCACCGTGTTGAACGTATCATCCACTAACTTGCTCCTCTGGCTGTGTGGTCTGGGGTCTTTTGGGTGGACCATTCTTTGCCTGAGGGTGTTATTTGGCTTAGAAAAGACAGGAATCTGGTGTTTGTTGACCCCACACCACACAGCCAGAAGAGCAACCTGGTGTATGCAGTTAAATGCAGCGAGGAATGCTCAGATCTCTACATAGGGGAAACCAAACAGCCACTTAACAAGCGCATGGGTCAACACAGGAGAGCCAATTCCTCAGGACAGGATTCGGCAGTCTTCCTTCACCTTAAGGAAGAAGGACACTCGTTTCAGGACACCAATGTTCAGATTTTGGACTGGGAGGACAGATGGTTTGAGAGAGGAGTGAAAGAAGCCATCCATGTCAAAGTAGAGAAGCCATCTCTGAACGGGGTGGGGGGTGGGGGGGTGTCTGCGACATCATCTTTCGCCAGTTTACAATCAGGTCTTTTCAAAACTCCCCAAAAGAACTACTCAGCAGACTCATGCTAATGACCACCATTAGCACACAAGGGCTCAGTGACATCTGTGCATTTCAACGTCACAGAGGTTTAAAAGCTGAGGCAACACCAACCACCACCAGAACTGAAGAAGCCTCTTGGATGAGAGGTGAAACATCTTCAAGAAACTTTCTTAAAGTCCAGTGGATTGATTTAAACTACTTTGGATAACCATGACCTGGATGAATGAGAACCTACACAGACACTAATTAAGAAGATAAAGTTGTGATAGGAATTAAGTTTTTCAAGTGTTGGAAGTTTTATTGCATCACCAAAATCTTAGAAGAGAAATCAAATGATCATCCTACATTCCATGACCACATCTGAGATTTGGTGTTGGTCAGATCTTGTAGATGCAGAATGAGGAGAGCATTTCAGTGGGCTGATTAGGAAAACTCTTCATGATGCATCTATTTTTTAAAAAAAAGAGATCTTACGCGTATCTGAATGTCAGATTCAAGCAGACAAGCAGCTGAAGTGCATCTTAAACTCTCCTCTCAAGCTTTCTTGACAGATTCTAACAGTCCTCTGCTGTTTGCTCCACCGTCTGCTCAGCGGTGATGCATACTCTGCTATATGTGCTGCAGACAGTGCTGAAAGTGTTGATTAACACCATTTCAAAATGATCACTGCATCTCTGTCTGCATTATGCCCTATAAAAAACATAATTTTCATGCAGATAGACAGATAGATCCTTTAATAATCCTTTGCAGGAAATTACAGTGACAGAGCAGCTTCATGGCAGACATAACAGCACACACTTCCTCAAATAACTTCCATACATAAGTTTAAAAAAACAATGAATAAATAGTAAAAACCAGAAAACAAAATGAGAAATGCAAAATCATTTCATATATCTGTGATATTCCAGCATTGGTAGATAAAATTGACAGAGTCATGTATAAAAAAAACTCAATAGAACTGACAAATGGTTTATAAAAGAAAAACAGACATGAATGCAGCTCCACAACTAACAGTTAGATGAGGAACCATTAATTTAAGCTCCAGCATGACAAGAAAACTTCACTACTGTGAATTAGTCTCATACCTCTACTTTCCATCTCCAAGAGCCGTTATAAATGGATGCAGAAATAAAAGCCCACAGGATGCAATAGGATAAACATGCGACCAATCAGATCAATAAAACATGTGACAGCATGGAGCAATGGAAAAATGGTGACCAAAGGGACCAGTTGGTGAATTAAACTTTGACCAAACTGTGTGAGGATCAGGGCCAGCTCATTTTCTCCATGTAGTTCAAGCTGCAGCTCACTGTTCAGTTATTTAGAATCAAATAGAAAATAGGTTTGAAGCTATATGTTTTCTCTTCTTTTGTCATTTCTGTGTTTGTTCTTGTGGTTGGACTCTACCATTAGTGCCCAGGAGAGCAGCCGACAACAACCAATGAGAACAAATTCCAAAAACTGACATCAGAATAACAAATACCATAAAGAAATAATAACAGTAGTGTGTTGTGCATCAGTTTTTAGAAATCGACAAGAAATGTACAGTTACTAGAACTACCAAGTCGTGTTGATTTAACCTGATTCTTGTTAAATTTGCAGTTTGTTGTGTTTATTTTTTAAATATTCATTATTGATCAGCAACAGAGCAAGAACATTATTGCTTGTATGTTGTATTTTGTAATAATATGATTCTCACATTGCTAATTTTAAAAAATTAGTTAATTGGAGTGTTTTGTGGGCTTTGTGTTTTACTAACCTGTATATTTACATTTCTATTAGAGTAAACTGTTACTGAAAGCCTGAAATATGGGAGTTCTCTGCATTTGTTGTGATTAATTAAAATATCGTACACTTTGGTGATTTAAGTTTTTGAAACTTTTTTATTAGAAAATGACCAAAATAACAGCTTCAGAAATACTTGAACTCAACATCACATTAAATAACTCCTTCACTACAGAGGTTCTTCACTAGAAGCCTCCTCTATGTTGACATAATTAACAGGAAGGAAATGCTTTTTGTGGTATTAAAACAGAAGCAGTGTCTCTGTCAGACACATTCACATTTTCCTCTGTGAGAAGACAGCGCTGTTGATTTCTATTGTTCACGATTATTTGGATATTTTGTAGCAGATTTCATAAAAGCAGCCGCTGTAATAAGGTCATTTAAAGAATCAAACAACCAACTTCCTGATTAGAAGCTAAAGTCTACAACAACCATGTTCCTGGCAGCAGCTGCATGTGTGCTTCTGGGGTTCATTCTCAACATCTCAGGTATGTTTGATCACTTTTCCTCTTTATGCTACTAAAAATAGAATGAAAATGTAATCTGGGAGTTGATGTTTTGACAAATTAAGATTCACTGTAAGTTCACTTGTTCTGCTGTTTTGAGCTCCTCGTGTTTCTGGAAGTAAGAGAGTGATCTTTAATAGTATCAGACTGTTATCAATAACTGATCAGAGGTATGTTGGAAACTGTAATTCTGACTTGATGTTTGCTCATGAAATCTTCTGTTAAAGGTGTCCAGGGAAAACTCATCAGCATCTGTGCTTTGAAAGGTTCATCAGTGAATCTGACCTGCTCAGCTGAACATCCAACTTCAGGTTTGGAATGGTACACCATACACTTGGATTACTCCAGGATTGAAGTTTCTGCAGATGGAAATCATTCAAAGTACAGCATCTCAGAAGAGAATAACTTCACTCTAACAATCAACAATGTAACGGATGAAAATATTACTGCTGTGGAAAACCTACTGACATATCAGACAACTGTCGACAGACTCATTTTCATCTCCAAGTTGCAGGTACAGTGATCATCATGAATGTATAAACTGATCACTTTAAGAACAAACAGTGAGTTAATGTTATTCATAATAACTGTCTCAGACCTGCAGGTGAAGGTGTTTCCCTCCACAGAGGGACAGACAGTAACTCTGATGTGCAGCACCAGCTGTCCTCTGACTGAAAACCCTGCAGCCTACATCTGGTACAAGAACGGAGCTCTTCTCTATGAGGACTGGTCTCCTGGTACCAAGAGCTGCTCAGCGGTGATGAAGCAGTCAGATACTCCTGTGCTGTCAAAGGCTACGAGGCTCTCAGAGCTCCTGAAGTCTCAGTGGGTGAGTGACGTTAAAACCTCAGATTTAATGCTCAAGAAAAACTCAGCTGGAACTGAATAAATCTGTTTGTAGACCTTTATGAGGTTCAATCATGCAGACACTGAATTTAACTTGTTTTTGTGCAGATTCTGTCTCAGCGACCTGCTTCAATGTGACCTATGCTACAGGGAGGATGTGTTCATTTAAGAGTGAGCCCTGCTCCATCACATATCAGAGGTGAAGGTTCTTCATTTACACACACCTCAAATCTAATGTCTTTGAAGCCAGTATTCTACAGCAGATCACTTATTCTGTGTTAAGACTGTGTTCAGTTCTACATAAATGTACGGACATGGTTTGGGTCCATCTGCCTCTTTACAGGGAAGAGTCACTGTAAATCAATACAAATCTATTCAGCACTACATCCATAGAACATGAGGGATCACTGAATGATTTGGTGAAGGTGAAAATGAAATGAATCATATATCGTGGCCTTTGTAGTCACCAGATCTAAGCACAACACCTGTAGGAGATTCTGGAGCAGCACTCTTTCACCACAATCATCAAAACACCAACTGAGGTGTTTTATTCCTCCACTAGAGTTCCAGAGACTTGGAGAATCAATGCTAAATAAACACTGAAGCTGCTCTGGCTCCATGCAGTGACTCAACGTCTTAATAAGACACTTTATGTTGCTTTTTCATTTAATTTGTCAGTTTCACATTTTGCAACATTTTGAAAATGTAGCATTTGATCATTTATCTGGTCGGTGTGTTGAATTATGTATTTGACATGGCAACGATAAATTAATGAAAGATGTGTTTAAATCTCCCCACAGAAATTCATGTTGAACTGATTCCTGCAGACAAAGATCATTTCAGACTGACCTGTAATACCAGCTGTCCTCTGACTTCATTTACGTTCTATAAGGACAGAAAAATACTCAAACAGAAGCAAAAACAACAGATTCTGTTTCCCAGCAGTGCTGCAGACAAGGCCAGCTTCTCTTGTGCTGTCAAAGGTTTGAGCATTTTGAATCTGCTGATGTCTGTGAGTATGAACCAACTTATTGTCAGTTAACTAACGGAACAGGACATTTGTATTCGTGGTCTGCAAATGACAATGAGATTTATGATGATTTTGTATTATTTAATGTTTGAAATATGTATAAGTCAAACACATTTGAGACTAGCAGGTCCTGATATCAAACATTTATGTCTAACACACAGAAATGTTTAAACATCATTTAAAGAAAGTTTAGCAACTCATTTCAGTTCTTTCTATGTATATTTCAGGTGCTGATGATAACAGCTGCTGGAGATTGAATTGTACCAAAAGAAGAATTTGTGCTCTGGAGAGATCTTCAGTCAACATCTCACATGAATATTCACATCCTGAAGATGAGGAGCCAATGTCTACACTTTGGTTTAAAGCAGAAGGAAATAAAAAGCATAAAGCACTACACGGGCATGATGTGAAATATAATAAGATAAAGAAGCAAAACATCCTCAGATTAGAAAACCTGAAGAAGAGCGACTCAGCAGAATATAAGTTCACTATTGACACATCCAACAATGAACTGAAACACTGTGGTTTTCCTGAAGTTTCTCTAGTTGTCACAGGTAATTATAATTTATTGTTCTCTCTTCATTTTGTAGCAGAAATCAGCTGTAATTAAGTAGACATCATGTAAATACTAACATTATCTATCTACATTACAGTTTTATATTTATTTTCTCCTGTTGGTATTTAGAAATGTGAAAAGCTGATACTGTGTTCATCCCAGAACCTGAACAAGTTGATAGTATTCGAACATTTATTCATGTTTCTTCATTAAACATCCAGGAGCTGGAATTACAGCTGAAACACAGGTTTTAATGCTACTTATAGACATGCAAAGAAAGCAGGGCTACACCATTACAGCCAACACAATAAATAAGGTTATTCTGATCAATACAGAGATCATGATTATTATTTGTAATTTATTTCTTGCTTTTAGGGACAAAATACTTTCATTTCACATTCAAATTTAAATGCATAGATCACTTCCTTCATTGTCATGATGTGTTGTCATTCTATAAATACACAAGATGTGGCATCAAGATAAGACTTAAACTAAATTTCTTCTGCTTCCTGAATTCCGTTCTTCTCTTCACTTAGTCTTCACTCAGTTACAGCAGCTCAGACAGATGTGGGACTAAAAACGACTTTGAAAAGAGTGAAATAGAGAGTTCTGACATAACCATTAACCTACACTGAAACTGAGTGACTTCATCTCTGCTGTGTGGGCTGTTTATGATCATCAGATTTTCTATAAGCAAACTAATAATTTAGGAGTCAATAATACAGTCCATCATGTTTATTTAATTGTGTAAAGTCAAAATCATGTGATGAATGTTTGACTAACTGTGCAGCCAGAAAGACAGAACAAAAAAACTGGAGACACTGTTTGATCTCTGCAAAAAGCATCAGGGCCAAAACTGGAATTGGTTGAATTCAGGTAAATTCAACATCCTAGTTTGTCGTTCCCATGTCCTACAGAAAGTTCACTTTGGTTTCTCTCATCCATTAAGGTGACAAAAAATGTAACTTAAGTTGCCTAAACTGAACACATTTCATGGGTCGTACCACAGTGTGAATGACTGAATCATGTCCTACATATTGATTAATAGCTGATATAAACGGCCCAATTTGCTCAAACTCAATGAAATATAACGACATTGTGAGGCTCACAGTGTACCACAACTTGAAAAACTTAAATTGCAGCATTCATGGTTTGCTTCTTGCTTAATAACTGCTCAGCTCTAATTGAAAACAAGTTGTGAACGTCTCTTTTGCATTTATGCACCGATCTAACCGTCTTCCAGGCCTGTCGGTGACCATGACTCCTTCTGCAGAGGTGACAGAACGTCAGAGAGTCACTCTGACCTGCAGCACCAGCTGTCCTCTGACTGACAACAACTACATCTGGTACCTGAACAGTCGACGTATGAGCCAAAACAAACACCTGGTTCTGGACCCAGTCAGCCTTCAGCATGCAGGAAACTACTCCTGTGCTGTGAAAACCCACCAAAACATGACATCAGCTGCAAAGACTCTCACTGTCCAAAGTTTTAAAGGAAACTCTGGAGCGGTAGCTGCAGGAATCCGTGCTGCTCTCGTGGTTCTAATATTTCTGATCCTCTTGTGGATTGGGTGAGCATCACTCCGCTCTATTTCAGATTAATGCCATTTGCAAACACACACCAGCTTGGCATCATTGATTCATATTCACTTATTTCACCGAGCAGAAAGAAGATGATGTCCTGCCAAGCTCCTGGAAATAAAACGTTGGACACCTTGGAGCAGGTAAAGACCAGAGTTTTAAAATGCTGCTACTTTATAAAAACATCACCTTCATCTGTTTCTGCATCTCTTCAGAAAGAATCATTCTTACATCTCAGCTGAAAAGGCAGGTTCAGTTCATGAAAATATGTTTCTCTAAAATCAGAGCGTGATTCTGCCCTGACTTTGTTAAAGATTCCCTCTGAGATCTGCATGTTTCCTAAACAATGTTTGTCTTCTGTTGACACAAGAATAAACTGTCCAGAAGTTCCACCAGTCCTATATTTTCCAGTGTAGGTCATAAATCTTATTGTGCAGCAGCCCATAATGAGCCAGTAGGGCTTTAGTAAAACATTAGACACTAACAGTCATCTTGTTCACCTCTTGTCTTATGAAGATTCTTTGTAACACTGAGCAAAAACTGTACAATTTATATGATCAAATGATAACTTACTTTGTCACACTTTGAACAGCGTCCTCAGCAGCAAGAACAAGAGCAGATCCCTCTCTCTGTGATCAGCTCCGTGTCCAACAACACCACTGAGTACGTATGTCTGCATATTTTATTTCACATTCTTTCTAAGTATTGTAAGAATTCTGTATCTTATTACAAGTTTGAGGGTGTGATATCATGATGTCTTGGTCAATTTGAAAGAATAACAAACTGGATTACAGATTATTTAGTTACGTAAAGCGTTATGTTAGATTCAAAATGTAGCTAAGGACTGTGGAACTCTTTTATTTAAATGCTTTGTTTTATTTTTAAGCCTCAGTACATTATTTTCTTTACTTTCAGGCCCATTTACCAGGCAGTGGATATCTAGAAAGTGTACAAACACAGCAAACTAAATGTTGGAGAGACAGAACACAACAGCACACCTGTCCGGATAGAAGATGGAAAAAGTTCAGTTCTTCACATCTGCACTGCAAGAAAACAAGAATCTCTTCTTGTTTTAAGTCTCAGTTGACATATCGCTCAGGGAGAAACCAAAGGGAACTTTTCATATTTGTATAAAATGTCTATCTATATCATGTTTTCATTTATCTACCTATACACCACTCTAGGGTCATTGGGGGGCTGGAGTCTATCCCAGCTGAGTTTGGGTGAAAGCAGGGCTCCCTCTGGACAGACCAGCAGTCCATCACAGGGCTGCACACAGAAAGACAAACAACCAATCACACCCACATTCACACCAATGGATAATTTAGAACCACCAGTTAACCTCAGCATGTTTTTGGACTGAGGGAGGAAGCTGGAGCGTTTGATGAGAACCCACACTGCACATAGAGAACATGGAAACTCCACACAGAAAGACTCCAGGCCCAGATTCAAACCCAGGACCTTCCAGCTGTGAGGCGACAGCGCTAACCACCTCACACCGTGCCGTCCTTGTTCAAGAATGTAAATATTATTTAAGAATTTGCCAGATACTGTATTTGGACTGCCAGTATGTTTTGACTTAATCAGATTATTGATAGGTTCTAGTCTGTGTTTAACATTGTTTATTAGTCATCTACTTGTGGCGTCTGTGTCAGAAAACAAAAAATAAAAACTATCACTTCCCAATCCAAGTTTTCTGTGTGTATGTATTTTGTGATAATCTGGCTCCAATGTGTAAAATATTTTATCTTTTTTCAGAATAAATTCACCAGAAAGCTTCATTGTGAAAATGTTTTAGAAATCTCTTGTTAACTGTTTGAAATATTAGGCTGTCTGCATTTGTTGTGATAAATTAAAACATCACATTTTTCACGTTTCTCTTCAGTGAAGTTTTCTTTTTTTCTACACCACAAAAATACCTCTGACACCCCCACATGTCTCTGCTCTCATTCTGGCGACCACAACAACTTTCTCATGAAAAAACAATGACATTTATTCCCACTTCAAGTTTCATGAAGACACAAGGAATGAAAAATAATAATTCTAAGAATGCTGACAAATTATACAGGGAGACAATAAATGTAACATTACATGATATAATCCTTTCACTACACAGGTTCTTCACTAGAGGTCTCCTCTTTGTCATAACAGTTATAAGGAAGGAAATGGTTTCTGAGTGGAACAGAAGCAGTGTCTCTGTCAGACACATTCACATTTTCCTCTGTGAGAAGACGGCGCTGTTGATTTCTGTCATTCATTAATATTCTGGATATTTTGTAGCAGATTTCATAAAAGCAGCCGCTGTAATAAGGTCATTTAAAGAATCAAACAACCAACTTCCTGATTAGAAGCTAAAGTCTACAACAACCATGTTCCTGGCAGCAGCTGCATGTGTGCTTCTGGGGTTCATTCTCAACATCTCAGGTATGTTTGATCACTTTTCCTCTTTATGCTAATGAAAATGGAATGAAAATGTAATCTAGAAGCTGAAGTTTTGACAAATTAAGATTCACTGTAAGTTCACTTGTTCTGCTGTTCTGAGCTCCTCGTGTTTCTGGAAGTAAGAGAGTGATCTTTTATAGTATCAGACTGTTATCAATAACTGATCAGAGGAATGTTGGAAACTGTAATTCTGACTTGATGTTTGCTCATGAAATCTTCTGTTAAAGGTGTTCAGGGAAAACAAATCATCATCTGTGCTTTGAAAGGTTCATCAGTGAATCTGACCTGCTCAGCTGAACATCCAACTTCAGGTTTGGAATGGCACACCATAAGCTTGGATTTCTCCAGGATTGAAGTATCTGCAGATGGAAATCATTCAAAGTACAGCATCTCAGAAGAGAATAACTTCACTCTAACAATCAACAATCTATCGGACAGTGATACAAAGCTTTACTGCTGTGGAAAACCTGCTGGCCAATCAGTCAGCTGTCAGACAGATCTGACAATTCCTCTCAAAGTTACAGGTACAGTGATCATCATTCATGTATAAACTGATCACTTTAACAACAAACAGTGAGTTAATGTTATTCATAATAACTGTCTCAGACCTGCAGGTGAAGGTGTTTCCCTCCACAGAGGGACAGACAGTAACTCTGATGTGCAGCACCAGCTGTCCTCTGACTGAAAACCCTGCAGCCTACATCTGGTACAAGAACGGAGCTCTTCTCTATGAGGACTGGTCTCCCTGGTACCAAGAGCTGCTCAGCGGTGATGAAGCAGTCAGATACTCCTGTGCTGTCAAAGGCTACGAGGTTCTCAGAGCTCCTGAAGTCTCAGTGGGTGAGTGACGTTAAAAACCTCAGATTTAATGTTCAAGAAAACCTCAGCATTCACTCAGAATTTAACTTGTTTTTGTGCAGATTCTGTCACATCTACCTGCTTCAGTGTGACCTATGCTACAGGGAGGATGTGTTCATTTAAGAGTGAGCCCTGCTCCATCACATATCCCAGAGGTGAAGGTTCTTCATTTACACACACCTCAAATCTAATGTCTTTAAAGGCAGTGTTTTACACCAGATCAATTATTCTGTGTTAAGACTGTGTTCAGTTCTACATAAAGATGAATGTCGAATTAAAGGAAAAGCCTCCAGTGACGGGATCTGGTGGCTCTGTGGTGCTGACATGGTTTGGGTCCATCTGCCTCTTTAGAGGGATGAGTCACTGTAAATCAATACAAATCTGTTCAGCACTACATCCATAGAACATGAGGATCACTGAATGGTTTGGTGAAGATTAAAATGAAATGAATCATATATCATGGCCTTTGTAGTCACCAGATCTAAGCACAACACCTATAGGGGTCATTCCATGTCAAATCAACCAATATCCAAAAAAGTTCCAGCAGCACCACCTTTGATTTCCACCATATTCAGTCTGTGTGTGCCATTAGGTCCCAAAGGAAGGTAGGAAACAGGTTCTCTGTAATATGTGTATGCATTTTGCTTTTACACCCCATTATATGGGGGTAGGTTTAGGCCTACAATTGATAGCCGTCATTCTGGTAGGTACTTCACATTGCCATAATTCTTGAAATATAACAGCTAAAGGCCTGAAATTCACAGGATCATCTCATTTTTCACTACTGATTACAAAACAATCTGACTTTTAGCCCTAGCCTGAGTGTGAACATTTTTTTTGGAGGGTTGATTTCTTGAAAAAAACTGAAAATCTTAATTTCGCCCATGTCTTTATAGCTCTCTGTATGCCATTTAAATCAATAAATTATGACTCATAGTATTTAATCATTGAGTATGGGTCTTGACTGACTGTTGAAGTACTCAGTTGTTTAGTTTGTCTGCAGGACCTATTTTAATGAGGACGAATCTGGGATTTTGTGAAATTCAACCATATTTTTCACCATGTGTGATAAATAGCACCACTCTGAAACTTTTAGCAGTGAATCTTCATATTCTAGTAATAAAAATTCAAAATATTGAATTGGTGTTCTGGCTCCTTCATATAGAAAATCTATGTCAAATAGGGGCCTGAAAGTGCCCTGGAGCAGCATTTTTGCCATACAACATATATTATTTTGAAGTATCAAATGTGTCATATTGCACCTCAGGTATATCAGCAGATGTTATGAAACCACACTTATTACCTGTTGAGGCCAACACACCCAGTCTAGGGACACCACAACTATTTATACTGATGATGTACTTTAAGGGGAGGGTTTGGTACAAGTTCTGAAAATCTCTACCTCAGTCTAATAACTCTCTGCTCTTCTGTGGGCAATTGGAACTTAAATTACTTTGGTACCTTGAACTGTACTTCAAACCACTATTTGTGAATTATACCTTTCTGATCTAAAGAAAGGGCAGCAAGATGGCTACAGCCATGCAACCCTGCTCGGTGGGGCAGCACATGAAATCCAGTGATTGCCATAAAAAAAATACAAAAAAAATAACAAAAAATAAAACCCTGGAACAACTAGCCGACCTTGTCGTGGCTCCAGGGCTTCATGGGAATGTTTCCAAAACTAACAGGCTAGAGTCAGTGAGTTCAGTATTTCAAACCATCTCCATATAGGCTTTGATGGAGTGTTGCAACCATCTTATCATACATAAACAACAAAGAAACCTGTATCCTCTAAGGGCCTGTGACACTTCTTTGCCCTAAATCTGGCAAAAATGATGGCCGAGGGCATTTTAGGCCTCCTTTTGGCCTAGATTTTCAATATGAAGGTGACAGAACACCAATTCAATATTTTGAAGTTTTGACAACTAGTACACAAAGATTCTTTACTAAAAGTTTCAGAGTGGTGCTATTTATCACACATGGTGAAAAATGTGGTTGCATTTCATGAAATTTCAGATTCGCCCCTAATTAAAGTAGGTCCTGCAGCCACACTAAACAGCTGAGTACTTCAACAGTGGTTTTAGCATGTCAGTAAAGACCCATACTAAAGAAAGAAATGCTGTTTTAATATGTTTTTTTAGATTAAAATGGCATACAGAGGCCTTTCAGACATGCGCAAAATTAAGATTTTCGTTTGTTTTTTTCTAGGAATTCCACCCTCCATAAAATTTTTCACACTCAGACTAGGGCTAAAAACATGATTGTTTTGCAACTAGCAGTGAAAAATGAAATGTTCCTGTGAATTTCATGCTTCTAGCTTGCACATTTCAAGAATTATGGACCTCTGAAGTATGTACCTGAATGACGGCTATCAGATTTAGGCCGAAACCGACCCCCTTATAATTGGGTGTAAAAGCAAAATGTGTACACATATGACCAAAAACCTGTTTGCTATCTTCTTTTGGGACCTAATGGCACACTGAAACTGAATATAATGCAAATCAGAAATGGTGCTGCTGGAGCCATTTGTTGACTTGAGATGGAATGACCCATAGGAGATTCTGGAGCAGCACTCATTCACCACAATCATCCAAACACCAACTGAGGTGTTTTATTCCTCCACTAGAGTTCCAGAAACTTGGAGAATCAATGCTAAATAAACACTGAAGCTGCTCTGGCTCCATGCAGTGACTCAGCATCTTAATAAGACACTTTATGCTGCTTTTCATTTAATTTCTCAGTTTTCAGTTATCCAACATTTTGAAAATGTAACATTTGATAATTTATCTGGTCGGTGTGTTGAATTATGTATTTGACATGGCAACGATAAATTAATGAAAGATGTATTTAAATCTCCCCACAGAAATTCATGCTCAAGTGACTCCTGCAGAAAAAGATCATTTCAGACTGACCTGTAACACCAGCTGTCCTCTGACTTCATTTACGTGGTATAAGGACAGAATAACATACAGACAGAAGCAAAAACAACAGATTCTACTTCCCAGTAGTACAGACAACGCCAGCTTCTCTTGTGCTGTAACAGGTTTTGAGGATCTCCGCTCTGCTGATGTCTGTGAGTATGAACCAACTTATTGTCAGTTAACTAATGGAACAGGACATTTGTATTAATGGTCTGCAAATGACAATGAGATTTATGATGATTTTAGTATTATTTAATGTTTAAAATATGTAACGCAAACACATTTGAGACTAGCAGGTCCTGATATCAAACATTTATGTGTAAGACACAGAAATGTTTGTTTAAACATCATTTAAAGTAAGTTTAGCAACTAATTTCAGTTCTTTCTATGTATATTTCAGGTGCTGATGATAACAGCTGCTGGAGTCTGAATTGTGTGAAAAGAAGAATTTGTGCTCTGGAGGGATCTTCAGTCAACATCTCACATGAATATTCACATTCTGAAGATGAGGAGCCAATGTCTACACTTTGGTTTAAAGCAGAGGGAAATAAAAAGCAGAAAGAATTGAAAGGGCATAATGTGAAATATAATAAGATAAAGAAGCAAAACATCCTCAGATTAGAAAACCTGAAGAAGAACGACTCAGCACAATATAAGTTCATTATTGAGACATCCAACAATGAACTGAAACACTGTGGTTTTCCTGAAGTTTCTCTGGTTGTCACAGGTAATTATAATTTATTGTTCTCTCTTCATTTTGTAGCAGAAATCAGCTGTAATATTTAATATTAAGAGGACATCAGAATCAGAATCAGAATCAGAATCAGAATGCGGTTTATTGCCAAGTAGGTTTTTTACACTTACAAGGAATTTTCTATGGTGCTCTTGGTGCAGATACAATAAAATAGTAAGTAAGCGATGTGAGAATACGGGTAAATAGACAGGTATGTACAGTTACTACGCAGTAGTAATTAATATAGTCAACAGAGCTGATTTGCAGTGGCCCGGGCAGTGTTTATCAGCGATGCCGCAGAGGGGAAGAAGCTGTTCTTGTGGCGAGAGGTTTTAGTCCTGATGGACCACAGCCTCCTGCCCGAGGGGAGGTCAGAGAGCAGAGCGACAGGTCTGTAATCATTAAGTCCAGTGGGTCTTGGCGTCTTCGGGACAGGGATGATGGTGGAGGTCTTGAAACAGGCTGGAACGTGGCATGTCACCAGTGATTCATTAAAGATGTCAGTGAAGACTGGAGACAGTTGATCAGCACAGTATTTCAAAGTGGAGGAGGAGACAGAGTCAGGTCCTGCTGCTTTGCTTGACATCAAGTAAATACTAGCATTATTGACTTGTTGGTATTTGGAAAGGTATCATGTCCATGTCTTTTACAACATGGTGTCAATATTAAATGTTTCCTCATATTTTATCACCAGACAGCTTTACTCAACACGCAGATTTTAAGGTTTCTCTTGTAAAGAAAGTCACCACACTCCTTACTTACAGATATTAACGGCTATCACCTTGAAGATTTTGAATTTTTTCAGCGCTTTCCACCTGAGGTCGATCAGCTAATATTATCCATCCAGTTTAGTTTTGTCAAAATCAGATCATGAATGTCTTCCATGTCAAATTGGACAACATGTTAAACAGGTACAGAGACACAAACCTTGTCCGGGATTCAAGCATTAACCTTCTGAACTCTCTAACTGGATTGCTTGTTGTGTTGTTGCTATGATACTATCTATTGTACTGAGTGCTGGGAGCAACTAGACACATTGATATAAACAAAAAGTAGAGAACACATTGACTAATTTGTCTGTATATAATATACAGCAGCATTAACTTCATGAACTGTTTTTCTCTTTTGATGTGTCACTGTGATCTCGCGTGACCTTATTTAGCTCAATGATTATCTTTAAGCAAACACTACTGTGAATAAAATTGAAGTTTCTACAGTGAACTTACTGGGAACAAAGCAGTAATGCAGCTTTTTTCCCCACCAGGGGTTCAAATAGTTTTTTCTTATATATCAGGCAGATCATTACAGGGAAGTTTATAGAGAGTTTTCAGTTTTGCAGCTTAAATGCATAAATATTTTCAGACATGAAATTTGATCAATTGAGTCAAATAAAAATTAGGCAACAGAAAGTTGCTCTAGTAATGAAAAAACAATTTCACAGTCCTTGAAATTGATTTGGGATGTTGTATTATTGCCTTTCTGAATATCACAGATGTAAACTTTTTTCTTCAAATTCATCTAAAATGTTGCTTCATCCAAGTGACCAGAAAGAGCAGCAAATAAATAAAATCATTCAAAATTAAAAATCTTTCTTCTGGCTGTTTAAATTGTTAGATTTAACTTGATTTAACAGCTCTGATAGTGGTGGAACTTAGTTTATTAGGTTAAAAATTACATTTGGAAAAATTCCCCATCTCTTTTCCACATCCACTGAACACATTGTGTAGGTTTTACTAAAACTGCTTTCTAGAAATATCACCTGTTTCTTCAGTTTGCCGTATAGTCTGTGACGTTGACCTCACTGCATAGACCACTATGCAGTGGTTCACAAATTCCAGTTTAACCCCTGATTAAGCTTATATAAATTTAACACTCACATCTGCTGCTCCCAGGTCCTACAGATAGTTCAGGTTGGTTTCTAATATCCATTGAGCTGAAAAGTAGAAAGTAGTTAAAGTTACATAAATAAATATAATACATCTGGCAGATCTGAAAAAAGAAAAACATTCTCCAAGCAATATGGGCTGTTTTGGAAAACACTGACCAGTAATTACATTGTGCTACTGAATTTATGCAATAAGGACTAATTATAAAACGTCTCTTTTACATGAACAATCTAACCGTCTTCCAGGCCTGTCGGTGACCATGACTCCTTCTGCAGAGGTGACAGAAGGTCAGAGAGTCACTCTGACCTGCAGCACCAGCTGTCCTCTGACTGACAACAACAACTACATCTGGTACCTGAACGGTCGACCTCTGAGCCAAAACAAACACCTGGTTCTGGATCCAGTCAGCCTTCAGGATGCAGGAAACTATTCCTGTGCTGTGAAAACCCACGAACACATGACATCAGCTGCAAAGATGCTCACTGTCCATAGTATTAAAGGAAACTCTGGAGCAGTAGCTGTAGGAGTTGGTGCTGCTCTCGTGGTTCTGATACTTCTCGCTGTCATCTTGTGGATTGGGTGAGCTTCACTGTGTTCTGTTTCACATAAATGAGATTCACACATGAAGTCACACTGACCTGTTATCATCTACTAGTTTTTGCAGAAAAAAGAAGACTTCCAGCCAATCTCCTAATGAGGAAACACTGGACAACTTGGAGCAGGTAAAGAGACAAATTTATATAATTATGCTACCTTAAAAACAAAAAAAACACCAATCTTATCTCCTGCAATGATTTTTGAAGACAAAAATAATGCCATGACTTCTGTTCTGTTTCAACATTATTTTGGCCCCATCTTATAAAATGTCACATTAGCAAACAAAGATTGACACAGAATATATTGTCCCAACATATGTCCTTTATTTTACCACATAACAAATACACACAGTACCAGTCAAAAGTATGGACACACCATTCAATGGTTTTTATATATTTTAATCATTTTGTACATTGTAGATTAATACTGAAGACATAAGAACTATAAAAGAACACATATAGAATTATGTTGTTACGGACCTGGAAAGTTCACAGATCAGGCTCAATCTGCTGCACCTGTGAGATTGAGCTCGGCTGTTCCCAGTCAGTTGGGTGGGGCTATAAGGAGGCATCTCCCAGCTGCTCAGATGGCTGTGGGTAGGTGACCTGGAAGGTTTGACACCATCAGTCGGCCTTCTTATGGAAACCTAATTGTCTTTGTGTTGTGTCAGTGCACAGAACCCAGCACTTCCTTTCTTTTGTTTTGGGGAAAGTTTTTCTTTTAAGGGGTTTTTGTTTTTGTTTGTTCTACCACCTTGATAGACTTAGTGGGGGATAGTGGTATTCAACCACACACTGTCCTCTTTTAGACCACAGAACCCCGTTTTCTGTTTGTTTGTGCAGTTTTTTAGTTTCACCCGTGAACAACCTTGGTTCATCTAGTTTCTTCTAAGAAAAGAGGGGGGTGAAACGTAACATTGTTAACAAAAAAGCGTTTAACAACACAGGCTATGTTTTGAGGTGCTGTTCATATGCAGTTTCTGAGGCTGGTATCTCTGCTTCCCCTCATAACTGACATTATTCACTCCTCACATTCCACAGGTGTTCCCTCACTTTTCAAAATTGCAGCTGTCACCCTGATTGTCAAAAAACCTGGTTCAGATCCAATGATTTCAATAACCTCTGCCCCATCTCCAACTTACCCTTCCTCTCCAAAATCCTTGAAAAAACAGTGGCCACTCAACTCCACTCTCCCCTCACCAAAAATAACCTTTATGAGCCATTTCAGTCTGGTTTCCGCCCCCTTCACTCCACCGAATCAGCTCTCATCAAAATCACCAACGACCTCTTCCTTGCAGCCGACAATGGCCTACTCTCCTTTCTCATTCTCCTTGACCTAAGCGTGGCCTTTGACACCATCTCACACTCCATCCTCCTCAGTCAACTCTCCTCACTCGGTATCACGCACACCCCCCTCCTCTGGTTTCAGTCATATCTCAAAGACCGCTCTCACTTTATCCAGCGCATGTCCTTCACATCCAATCCTTCCCCAGTTACCTCAGGTGTGCCCCAGGGCTCTGTCCTAGGGCCCCTCCTCTTCATTACATACCTCCTCCCCCTTGGCCATATTTTCCGTAAATTTAACATTAATTTTCACTGCTTCGCGGATGACACCCAGCTCTACTTTTCCTGTAACCCAAACTCAACATTTCCTCCTCCCTCCCTTACCGCTTGTCTCTCCAAAATTAATTCCTGGTTCACTTTTAGCTTTCTGGAATTAAATCTCAAAACAGAATTCCTCCTCATCGGCACCAGATCCACCCTATCTAGTAAAGTTGACAGCTCCTCAGTCTCCCCTCAGGTAAAGAGTCTGGGTGTCATCCTCCATACCACACTATCCTTTCATTCACACATCAATAACATCACCTGGTCTGCTAACTTCCATTTATGTAATATAAACCATCTCCGCCCCTTTCTCACCCCCACCACCTCCATCCTGGTTCACAGCCTTGTCATCTCACGCCTGGATTATTATAGCTCCCTTCTGTTTGGCCTCCCTCATAAGTCCCTCCGTAAACTTCAGCTTGTTCACAACTCTGCCGCCCGTATCATATCCCAAACCCCCTCCTCCCACCACATAACCCCCATCCTGCAAGAGCTCCACTGGCTCCCAATCAAGCAAAGAATTCAATTCAAAATCCTCCTGTTCACCTTCAAGTCCATCTATCATCTCGCTCCTCTTTACCTTTCCGACCTCATCTCTGTCAACACTCCATCCCGTTCCCTCAGATCCTCCTCCTCCATCCACCTCACTGTCCTCTCTGCCGGTCTCAGCACCATGGGGAGCAGAGCCTTCAGCCGTTCTGCTCCCCAGCTTTGGAACTCACTTCCCCCAGATATCAGAAACTGACACCCTCCAAATTTTCACATCCAAAATCAAAACTCATCTGTTCAGGACTGCATACTCCCTCACATCCTAACCTCACCGTGTCACACCTCTTTGTTGTTCTTTATTTTATTCTTGTTGTTATTTTTATCGTATAGTTTTTTTATTATTGTCTTTGTTTTTTTATTTCTTTGTAAAGTGTCCTTGAGTTCATTGAAAGGTGCTTTAAATAAAATGTATTTATATTATTATTTAAAATTCTATCATTTATTTATATTAACATCCAACCTCACATTATTTAAACCCCGAATCCATATCCGAGAACTACTCCGAGTCCCTGCTGTTCTGTGCTCATCCTTCAAAGCAATTCAATTCCAATTGGAGTCATTTCATGCTGTTTGTCTTGTGTTTTTATCAGTCGCAGTATGACCTTAAGTACAGTGAAATCCTACCTCAGCCAGCAGAGGAGGAACACTACTACAGCAGAGTCCGCTTCTCTCAGGACCAGACAAATCCTCTCTACTCCACCGTCCAGCCACATCAGTCCCAGGAACAGGAGCTCACCCCCTACGACGTGGTCGAAATTAGGCCCAACACCACCAAGTGAGGTGACTGGTTTAACACTGAAACTTGACAACTGAGAAAATGGTACTTCTTCATTTTAATTTTTTGTTTTTTGTAAAAACCTCTGTCCATGAAAGCATTCTTTTCTTTACTTCCAGGCACGCTGACCAGGCAGTGGACAACTAGACGTTGTACAACACGACAAAGATGGCACGCTTGCCTGTGTGATGTACAGAACCGGAAAAACGTCATTATCTCTGCAATGTGCTCACATTTAGGGTTCCCCTTCTGTTCTTCTCTAATTCTATCTGGCTGTAGATAAGCAGTCAGACATTTAGTGTCTTCACACCTCTGGATCACACTCACTGTGCTGATAAGGATTCTCACCCTGTTTGAGGAAGTGACACCACCCCATTTTACTCTTGCAACTTCAGAGCGACACTGCCACTTTCAACTAATGTCACAACTTTCAACTAATGTCACACATTCATGAGTGCTTCACACACTCATTTCATGTTGAGTAACAGGAAGCTTGCAAAGGACTATTCCATGTCTATAAAAGTAGCAAATACAGTATGTTTTGTGTGTTTTCAGTGCACACAGGACAATGTCTGATTTGTTTCACATTTCATCACCAAGATTGGTTCATAACCAATCAAGACACTCGGTTTGTCGTTTAACCCTTGTGTTGTCCTGTGGGTCAAACTGACCCGTTTTAAAGTTTGAAAACGTGGGGAAAAAATATATTTTCACTGTGAAACTTCTGATGTTCACATTTTCAACATTTTTGGGAAATCTTTGAATAATTTTTGGTGTTCTTAAAGAAAAGTTTTACTGATATATATGCAATCATTTTAGATATTTTTAGGATTTTTTGTAAGACTTTTACTCAGTTTTTGAAAATATTCACAAGAATTTTCTTGCCACATTTGGGGGATTAAAAAAAAAACTTAAGGAATTATTGGACTTTTCTTCCTGAAGGTTTTGCAAATTTTCAGAAATTTTGGATTTTTTTATTTTTTTGCTGAATTTTGGGATTTTTTTTCCCAACAAGGAAACAGTATTGTTTTGGTGCCCATAAATGAGGACAACAGGAAGGATAAACTTCAAAAATGTTGCCAAAGTACGAAAGCTACTTATTTAGATGTTTTTTTTTTCCATGAAACAAATCCCCTTCTGCCTTAAAATGGCTAAGATGTAATTATGCTCCTCTTCCATCACTGCAGCTGGAGCACATCAGCTCACACAGGACTCTTCTCAACCCGTTAAACCATTAAGTATGTAATGATGTGTGTTTGAATGTTCTTATTTGACTATCATTTAAAATATGCTTGTTTTTTTTTCTTCCTAATTAATAAAACATAGTGAAGCAATGTGACTCGGATTAATGAAACCACAAAGAACCAACTCAGCCACTGGTCAACATTAACAGATTTTATTACCATACTAGTATACACTTCAATAGTTAATCCAGATACAAAAACAGAGAAAATAATTTGTTGCCTTCTGTTTATTTATGGAAATAGCAGCAGGTCTTCTCTTCCTTTGTCCTTCAAGTAAATGCATAATTCAAGTGTATGTTCCACCCTGGTTACACGGTAAATACGCACTCAAAACACTTTTACAGCAGACTGAGAGGTTTGACAGTGTACGAAGAGAAACTAAGTTACCGACAGGTGTGAGGCTGAACATTGTGGTTAAAGTCAGTATAAATAACGTAGAAAGGCATTACTGTAAACCGTCTTGTGGGAAATGGAACGAACACGGGGCCCAGAGACATAAGGCAGAACTGGTTCATCCCCGCCATCAGTGAAGCTGCGCTACAGTTTAATGCAGGTTTTACTGCAGGATCCCTTCTGTCATGTGGTTTTTGGGAAAATATATTCATCTTGTGTGTAGTTTTAGCTGTTTCAGTGAAAAGAGGAACAAGGGAATAAGAAATGAGCCGGAGAGTTTTTGTTTCCCAACACAGTGCAGACAGGGGGAGGAGGACAGTTAGCTGAACACATCAGTCAGTTTCTTGTTGGATTCAGTTCTTACCACTTCCTTCTACATTTCCTTTGTATTCAGACCAAATAGAGGAAGATGCCACAATCTCTCCTTCATTGGTTTTATATACAAACAGTAAGCTTGAAAAAAAAAATCAGTTATAAGGTCACAAAATGCTACACATGTTGCTGTTCAAGAAGTTAAGATAAGTCAGTTGTTTCTTGTGTTGGTTTTCAGTATCTGAGATGTTTCACACGTTTGCTACTGTGCGGCCACATGTCAGTGTAAATATGGAAGTCATTGTGGCCACGCAGACTCACTGAGTGTTTGAATAGAGAGGCCACACAAGCACAGACATTACATGGTACTCCAGTCTTTGTGTCTTGTCCAACCAGTCTTGACTCTTCACAGCCTCTTCGTGGTATTTTTGTGCTTTCAGTTGTCTAGTAGTAATTTTGCCAGAGACTGAAGGACATCCCTCTTCTCATACAAGTACATCTGAGTTTCCCACAGCATGTCCACCAGGACAGCATCGCTCACCTCGTCCAGCATCACCTCCTGAGAAAGCTGGGGACTCAGTCTGCACAAAACACAATGGAAACAGTGAATAGGGACCAACAATAAGAGCTAAATGAATGCGTGAAAGTCTGCAGAACAGTGTTTGAAACAAGTCTCTGCTTTTTTTAACCACCTCCTGATGATAAATTAGTATAAATACATTAGCAGTCAAAAGCTTGGACACATCTCATTCAATGTTTTCTACATTGTAGATTCTCACTGAAGACATAAAACTATGAAAGAACACATGGAATTATGTTGTTTGTTATGTGGTCAAAGTTTAAAAGGCCACGGCCCTGTCCTCAATGCAGCATCTATGTGATATGTAGTTTGTCATTCTGCATCCGTGTAGCGTTAAGATCAGAAACTTTACAGATGATACTACTTCTGTTTCCCAGACAACTTTTCTGAATCAGTGTGTCATCATCCTCTCCAACCCACAGACTCTCTCTCAACCACACTTATGCCATACACTGATGGCTAGCAAACAAGCATTCTTTCAACTATTGCTCTAATTAATGTCTGCTGTAACACCTAAATGTTAGTTGTTTTTTTTTATTGCACCTCTGTGGTCGGACTCACTAAACGCAACACGTTACAGCACGTTAAAAGACTGAATAAACACTGTGATAACAAGAAGTGGGCCAAGAAAAGACGTTTAGCCAAAGTTCAATCTGATAGAGAGATAAGACGGACAGCAGAGGCAGCAGGATGTGAGAACCAAAAACAGCACGTTCAGTCAGCTGACCTGTGGTAGGTGGTGTCGATCATTTCACACCAGGCTCTGGCCCTGTCCACTGCACAGCCATCAGAGTCTGTACACTGTGCACGTGTTTTTGAATTAAGACAAAGAAAGCATTACTAGAATACGTCGGTTACTACTTATCATGAACAAATTATGAAGAAACTTGAAAAGCGTTAAAGTGGAAATTGATGGTTAAAGATCAGCCATCACTGATTTAAACACAAACAGTGTTTTACTCACGCAGTCCACCAGCATTTTGCCCAGTTCCTTAGCTCCTACAAAACTCTTGGCCAGCTCCAGAGGGTTGGAGGGTCGGAAAACATCCACAGAGCTCACCACCACCTGAGGAGGTTTACCTGCAGACACGCGTATTTAAAACAAAAGTTTACAACTAGCGGGACTTTCCTCACAGGCAACTCAAGCTTGTTATTTAGAATTTGTTATATACGTTTTCCTGCGTACCAAAACTGTACACAGTTGTCGATGCAGCAGTGAGAACAGTCGACTGTCCACACCGCCACCCATATCAATATGTGTAAACTACAGAATATGTTGATTAGCATCGTGAATAAACCACATCCATCTACTGACATACAACTACTCATGGATGTTCCATGGCACACCTAATTTGACACGAATAGTCTAGATGGATAGAATAGACACTCTCCTAACAGCAAGTAGCACTTATAGAGGTTTTGGGAGTTTTTTTATTTTTGTTGTTTTCACCAATTGTCACAAGATGAGATGTTAGGATCAAATCCTCACTAACCTCCAAGAAAAACTAAACATAGAAATGCATAGAAAATGTTCCGTGTATCATTGTCCATAAATATACAGCAGCATTTTTCTGTACAGGAGTGTTGTAGCACACATTCAAGTCAGCCGTTGCTGGGACTTGCAGCACGGCTAAACTGAGTTCATTTGGGTCCAACTGAGTGTAACTTATTCTCAAAGAGTTAATGCGATTGTCTTTATTTGGAAGATATGAAAAATACAAAAAATTTAACTCCTTGTTTCAAGTTGGGACACACTGTGCTCATACTTTTTTTATTCAAGTGCTAACATAACTGCACAAGGGTTTTCTAATCATCAATGAGCCTTTCAACACCATTAGCTAACACAATGTAGCATTAGAACACAGGAGTGATGGTTGCTGGAAATGTTCCTCTGTACCCCTGTGGAGATATTCCATTAAAGATTTCCAGCTACAACAGTCATCTACCACATTAGCAATGTCTAGACTGTATTTTTGATTAATTTATTGTTATCTTCATTGAAAAGAAATGCTTTTCTTTAAAAAATAGGAACATTTATAAGTGAGCCCAAACCTTTGAACGGTATTGTATACGTGTCTTTTATTGCAAACAAATGAAAACTAATAAACAAGGAGAAACCCGACACACAACACATTTAGAGTAACAAAGTCAGTTGCCATTCAGTCACAATTATGTGACCTACCTGTACCAAGGGACACCACTATGCCCAGCTTCTTAATGTTCTCCTCAGGACCCTGAAAGAGATAAATCACTGATTCAATGATCTGTAATGATGAATAAATGATCTAACAAAAAACAAACGGTTTATAATTCCATATAGCTGAGCAGTTGAGTGTGCACTTAATAAAAGACCAACAGAGACATAAAACAGCTGTCAGATGGCCTACCTCTGCTTTCAAGGCCTTGTTGTACTGATGGATTTCTGACATGGCGTCTAGTGTCGGGTTATTGGCCAGCAGCCCTCCATCCAGAAAGCGGCCCATTGGTCGGAAGTAGGTAGGAGCAGCACCGCTGGAGCGGGCAGCTCTCCACACCAGTTGTTCTGTTACGAAGACAAAGAACTGAGTTAGACGAGAATAACTTAAGCTTTCAAATTGCAAAGAACATTGGTTAACAGCAAAAATATGTTCATAAAAGTACAAATAGCACAACAGAAAACAAAGGAATAGTGTTTTAAAGTAGTTGCATCATTTTCCTTTTTGCTGTGATCTTGAACATTCCTCAAAAGCATGTGTTCTCTTGTGGACTGCATTTAAATCAGCATACTGAGATTTGTGTGCTATTTAAATTGAGACGGACAAAAATAAATTCCTTTGAATCTGTTTCCATTAAAGGATTTTTAGACTCTCGCACACCAATGTTTTGACTGAATTTATTGAGTTGGCTTTCAGGTTTTTAGATATTTTTAAAACATTTTCTCATAACCAGAACGTAAAAAGGACATTATGATGGAAATCCTCAGGAACAATAATGGCCTCCACTCATTTATTATATCTCATTATTTCAATACTTCCCAGGAGTATTTAACAGTGATTCATAGCGACAATAATGTAAATAAAGCAATCGAGACTCAACCTCGTCTTAACCAATTAAACGTCATTTGGTTATTTAATGGTTATTGAAGTCTTTGCTGAAATGAACACCCATTATAAGGTACTACTAGCGTTAGTGACAGTGTTTGCTACAAGTGTGATGGTGCTTGATGAACAAACGATAAAGACTTTTTAATACTATGTATGGATCTGAGTAAGACCTGTGCCTGCCCACAGACACACATGCGTCCACACACCTTCATCTGTCACCTTCCTACGCTTTCTGGGTGGCTCTTCTGTGTATCCTACTATCAACACATCCTCATCCTCCCATCCTGTAACAACAACAGGGCTGGCACTCAAACAGCACAGAACAACCAGACTTCGTCATGAATACAACATTCAAACTCAGACCCAGAAACTTCCTTTTTTGTAGACCTGAGAGCTTGTTTTCCTGCTGAGATTAGCTCATCCTAGAAATTACCATTACCTGTGGGTTCTGAAAATGGCTTACTTTGGCACCATCCAGTGGTGTGATCAATGCACTCCAACATCTTTCTATTACATTTAGCATTTAACATGAACAAAGACAATTTCTGAGGTACCTTGTGGGGTGGTGAGAGGCTTGAATGTGGCAGTGGTGGCATACGGAGGCTCTCTGTGGACGGATGGAGGGTTGTAGTTCCTGAAGATGTGCAGCTCGCCAGGATGTCTGTCTGCCAGAACACTGGTGACCATCACCCTGTACAGAAAGAAATAAATGAGTGGAGAGAAAAACAGAGACAGGAGAGGTCAAATACATGATGGTGCAGAATAAAGGCATGATTTGGAATTCTCCCTTAAATCTGAAAATTAGCAGTTGCGCTAAATGACAAAATATTTCCAGAATCCGGTTACATATTTCTGTGCATATTTTTGTGTGATAACCCCACTTGTGCACGTTTCTAAGCAGCTTAAGCATTTAAGCGAATGCATTGGTTAAATAGCAAAACCTAAAAAAAACAAAATGATACATATTTTCTTTTGGTGCAGTCATGCTAGCTTACCCTATCACCTAGCTAACATTTTAAAATGTCTGAAAAGGGCATTTTCTGCATTTTATCCTTGGCACTTTTCTTTTTCTCTCGAGTATTGCTAGCTGTTGATGTGAACAGATACCTGGGGAATTGGACATCTGCCATTTTGGTGTTCTCTCCAAATTCTTTCTTCAGAAAGTCCTCCAGCGGTGCTGATTCATAAGGTCTGGACCCTTTGAACACCTGCTCCTTCATCCTAAAGTACAGGCAGCGCAGGTACTCCATGGACTTCCCTGCACGTAGAAGAAACATTAGAATTGTGCTGATTCTACAGTACAAAATCTAAAGTAAAAGGAAGTACACAAACGCACCGTGGATTATAGCGAGGGCCAGGATGCCCCCAGTGCTTGTTCCAGCAACCCAGTCGAAGAGCTCTCTGGTGGGTCTACCTGCCTCTCTCTCCAGAGCGATCAACATCTGGATCAGCACCAGGCCTTTAATCCCTCCACCGTCCAGACACAGCAGACTGTCCGTTCTGCAGGACACAAAGCAAAAAATAAGATCACATGAATGCTTTGGCACATTCATGCACAGAAAGTCCTTATTTAAATGAAAATATCAATAAAACTAATCAGGTTTCTTAGGTTTGATATAAAATGACTGGTATGAAGAGGAGGGATAAATCTATACATTGTAGTTAAGTTTGCATTAACTGTTGTCCTCTTCATGTGGTCACAAGTTTTATGACTGGTGGCAAACAAAAGCAATCTTTCTGATTTAACTACATTATTTATTTACTTCTTACACTGAATGAAAAGGCAAACAAATGAAACCTAAATATGTAAACCAATGTTAAGAGCCTCTAAGCAGCAAAAACTGAAAGTACATGTCATTATTTCTTCCTCGTAACATTAATACAGTCTTCCACTCACTTCTTTTTCTCCTTTCTGTGGCCATCCACTTCAGAGTAGCCTTTGCTCATTGCACTCATTGCTGCCCCCACGTACATGATGTCCTCAAACCCTGTAAGCCAACAACAACAGCTGTTGGTGCCGGACTAACACATGACATCAAATCTGCATGAAGAACAGAAAACGGAAAGGGGCCACTTCTCAGCAAGCCACAAGAAAATTCAGATGTTGTTGGGTTGTTAAAAGTTCACAAGTTCCAGTTTAAACTTTCTCCCACAGCACTTCAAATGCACTCTGAAAACATGTTAATCTGAAGATGTGTCAGTAGGATTTACAATAAGACAGAACCCTAAAACCCATCTTTTTGTTACATTTTAGACGATCCTCAAGTTGCACAAAATGCAAGGTATATTGGACCATAAAATGTTCAGCATCAAAGGTTTGGGGTCATCCAGACATTTTCATGTTTTCCATGAAAATTCACACTTTTATTCATGTGCAACATAATTGCACAAGGGTTTTCTAATCAATGAGCCTTTCAGCACCATTAGCTAACACAATGTAGCATTAGAACCAGGCGTAAACTAACCGTGACGTCACCGGTTGGTTTCAACACCGAGAAAATGAAGCCCGGATTTTGCTACTTCCTGGTCGCCATTTTGGATTTTTTGGAGCCAGTGACGTAAAAAGCGTCATCAAACAGGCTGGACCGGAGAGCAACTAGGGGCAGGATTGCCTGAGGACTCTCTTATCCCACCCACATTTTACCGCAGAGGCTTCTGTTGCTGTCTATCAAGTATAGCCACGCCCCCTGGCTCCGCCAACTTTAACGATTTATTCAAAATTCAGTATTGATTTATTTTAAGATCGGCCACCTGATCTCTCATTTTGACCATGAAAACTAACGGGAAAAAAATCCTGAGCTGTAGAACATCAGTCTATCAAATTTTATTTTCTCCAAAAATGAATTGGGGGTCTATGGAGAAAAAGCTTTTTGGAGCCAACCCTAGCGGACGGCAAGTTTTTGACACTTCCGGGTTGGCTTCAATTCTGGAGCCAGATGCTACGTCCATCTTTATATACAGTCTGTGATTAGAACACAGGACTGATGGTTGCTGGAAATGTTCCTCTGTACCCCTATGAAAATATTCCATTAAAAATCAGACGTTTCCAGCGAGAAAACAACATCTGCACTGGATCTCTGATTCATTTAATTCTATCTTCATTGAAAAAAAAAAAAAAAACATTTCTTCTTCTTCTTCAAAAAAAGGAGATTTCTAAGTGACCCCAAACTTTTGAAAGGTAGTGTAGGTGATAAAAAAAATTCACAAAAGATCTCCCTTGTATACATTTAAGAGGAAGAAACGCCAAAACAGAACAGTGAAGGAGAGGGAGAAGCGAGGGACGATGGTGTTACCTATGCCTTCAGGCTTGGCCTTGTTGTAGATGGGAGGAGGACTGCCAGGGGAGGGAGGGAGGCAACGCTGCACTCCTACACTACACAGCATGTCCAGCAGTATCTTTCTATTAGGACCTTTCATGTTAAAACAAACACACACAGGCAGAGCAACATGTTGGACATGCACACACGACATAAACAGCAGCGAGAAAGAAGAGACGTACAAACAGACAGATGGCAAAGAGAGAGAGACAAAGGAAGAGAGAAAGCAAGAACACAAGCAAGCTGTTAGCAATTATCATGCATCTTCAAAATCAATAAGTGACAGTAAACCCAATTTACCAGCCTTTCTGCTTCGGAGCATCAAGTGCGTGGTTTTGTGCATCCTCTTTATGTGCATACATCAGATACGCCCATGCATTAACTTTCTATCAACAGTTATTGTAAGTCCAAAACATGAGTGACAGAGTTCAGGTCCTTAATAAGAAATCAAAAAGAAATTTGACAATGTTTAGGAATTTAAAATGCAGTTTCTTTCAAAAGGTACAAAATCGCATTCTTCTATCAGCTGCAGCAAACTGTAAAAATACAACCAGTGTGCCACATTTTCAGGCCAAAATGCAATGCACGTCAATCTGACATGCACCTTTGTGGCGGGTTTGTTCTCACTAATACAGAAGAACGGAAAAAGGAAGAAGCTTGATTGCACCTAAATTTATCTCCTGAGACTGGTGGGCCGAGCTTCTTATGACTTTATGTCAAATACTCTGAGTGGTCAGAAAATTAGAAACACTGTAATGCCATACAATATGACACTCTAATCATTTTTATCGCTAAAAAAGTAAGACTAAGAAACTTCTGTCTTCTCTGACAAACATTTCTAGCTTCAGAATACAAAATATTTTCAAACGTCGCTCACAGCAGACCTTCTGATCAATTATCTTCCACAATGTGGCCTAAGGAGTCACAAAATATTTATTTACTGCAGAAGTTGTAAAACAAGATTACATATATTGACCAACTGCACTGAAGATGGCATGAGATGCATCACTTTGTTCTAAAAAATCACAGTCTGTCCATTTTCATGCAAAATCTTACCATGTATGCAGAGGTACATGCTTTTAATGAGACTAATGCGATCAAGCAGGTTGATTAGGTCAAACAAGTTAAGTTCTGATTTTATTGTCCAAACCCAGGCTGTTCTGTAAACGCCTTATTCAACCCCCTGTACACCTCCTCCTCACAGTTTAAGGCGCTCTTTTCCTGCCTTTCTCTCCCTCTTACCTTTGCTGGTGCGGGCAGCGATGAGTCCAGGTGTTTCTCCCAGGTCGTTGTGGATCTCCACATCAGCTCCAAACACAATCAGAGCTTTGATCAACTCTATGTGGTCCATCTAATGAACAGAAAATATGTACATTACTACTTTTTCAAAAACGCATAATGAAGGATAATAAGAAAACATAATCTTTGGATATTCTTTATCTTTTCACATTATTAATCTGTGATTTTCAATACATTCACAGGCAGTAATTTAATGTGTAATTTCCGTTTTAAAGTAGTTACATCAATGACAGTCATTTTTTCACTGAGAAAACCTGAATTGTGCAGCTCTGATTACAAAAGAAACAATATCTTTCTTTCAAGCAATGCCTGTCCCATTCTACATCATTCCTTCATTTCTTGCCTTTGTCTGAAAGATAATACTAACGGTATACATATCTCGCGCACACACCTTCATAGCTAGGTGTAGGGCTGTGTTCCCATCCTGACCCTTCAGGTTGGCATTCGCCCCATGAGTGAGCAGCACCATGGCCGCCTCAAAGCGCCCCCTCTTGGTCAAAATGTGGAGGGCGCTCTCTCCGGTCTTACTGAGGTAGTTCACTGCACAGCCGTGCTCCAGCAGCATACGACACATCTGGCACAGAGAGACCACGACAGCAAACATTAAGTCACACTTTGACAACCTGCAAATCACTCCAACAGTGAGTTCCTGATTTGAGAGACCAGAAAAACACCACAGTGACACCAAGTACAGGCAAAGTACCACCATCCACATGTTTCATCACCGCTTCACAAAGTACATTCTCCAGACATGCATGATCACAAAGCAAAATGCAATTTAAACAGCTCATTATGGATTTCTAATCACTAAACATATGAGGTAGTATTTGTAACCTCAGCGGTTTTGGACCAGTGGAGAGGCGTCCCTCCATACAAAGTGTCCTCAGCATGGAGCTGGCCGAGGTCCGCTTTGAGGATCTCTTCCACACAGCTGACAAACACACAAAAAAAACTTTTAGAGCAAAGTTTTAGTTACGCTTTAAACATTGCTAGTAGTAATTAACATCCATATGAAGACTCTCAGCTTTTATATCCTACCAGTTCTGATGTATGGATGTGAATCTTAGAACATAAATAATAAAATGTCAAACAAAATCACTGCAGCAGAGATGTGGTTTTACAGACGCATGCTACAAATATCTTATACGGCCAGGAAAACCAATTAAGATGTTTTAAAAACGCTGAACATAAATTATACGCTATTGAACAAAATCAGGAAACGGCAAGTAACATTTTTTGGACACATAATAAGGAAACAGACCCTGGAATATATCGTCACAACTGGAAAAATGAATGGGAAGAGAGGACGAGGCAGACAGAATGAAAATGATAGATGGACTGACATCGTGGCTACACATGGAACGGGCAACCGTCACAATTCAGAGAGCAAAAGATCAGATTAGATGGAGAGAAATGATCAACTAGGCATAAAGGCATGACACTTGATTGATTGAAACATGCTGTACAACACAGTGTTTCATTTCTTTAATCTCTGGAAAATAACTTTCAACAACCTCGACAGGTTCCCTCTGCAAAACAATCTTCAGAGGCTCAATAATATCTATTAGAGCATTTTTCAGTACAGTCAGAGTTCCATCTATAATAAAAGCAGGTCAGAGGTAATCTCTTTACTGGCTCAGAGGAAAATCATGACACCCTTTTAGCACCAGTGATGTTATTCTGTAGCTACAAAAGTGATTCCTATTGTAACTCTTTGTCCTTTCTCTCACACTCACCCCTTCTCGCTGTATTTCATGGCCATGTGGATGGGGTAGCCCGTCCCGCCAATGACATCACACTTGGCTCCGCCCCCCAACAGGGCTTTGACTGACTCCACACGGCCCAAACGGCAGGCCACATGGAGCGGCGTCTCCCCGTTGTTGTTCAGCTCATTCACCCCCGAGCACAACCGCGAGCACAGGACCTGGATGAGGAGAGGATGGATGGAAGGACGGGAGAGCAGAGAGACAGAAAGTCATGTTTATGTGCAGCTTTGAGGGTTTAAATAGCAGTGACAACCTCCACAGGGTGATCAGCTGGATTTTTCACACAGATAATGCCATTTGATTTGCAACATATGTCTTTTTTAAGTCAAATTTAAGTTCAAGATTCACTGTATAATAGCTTTAAATCATGTGAAGTGGCATTATCATATGAGAAAACATTAAAAGCACAGTGATCATACATGAAGGAAAGTATGAATTTGTAAAACTACCAACATGGCAGTTTAAATCCTGGCTCAGACACTCTACATAATGGATCATTTAAACTGACTGATTTGGGATTTGCAGGGTTCCAGACTACAACCAAAATGGTGACCTTTTTTTAGAGAGTGTGCAAGCTGAAATTTCAAGTGGTCACATTTGTGTGAGCGTGTGATGATTATGAAGCTGTTTTGGTGTCTCTCTAACTGGCACATGCAGCACCTGTGTCAACCACAGTGGTAGGAAGTATTACAGTACTTTTAGAATTTTTTGCCCGGTGCACAAAACAAACTGTTTACCTGATGTGACATCTTAAAAAAGATGTGATCTGCAGCTCATTATTGAAAACAAAATGAGGACTCAGACACCTGATGATCAGAGAGCAGGTGCAGGCAGGAGCATACCGACTGAACCGGTGAAGTAGTGTCGCCAAATTAAATGAACAATAATCACATTAATGAGTTTAGCCTCCCACTATTACATGAACACGACCAAATTCAGTTTGTAAATGGGCGTTTCTCGTGAAATGCAGAGTGCTGCAACATGCTCTGTTCTGTGCACTCACAGAAAAAAAAAAAAACACTCCGTATTATCTTACGCAGATCTGACATTACAACGCCTTATTTCAATCTTTTCAAAGTAATTTGTGGCCCTACATGGTGATGTGATAAATCGCAAAAAGTGTTGGCATAATTTTGATCGATGGGTGGAGACTGATCCAATGATTTCATGAAGCAGCGACAGATGAATCTCACTGAAGACTTCACTCTCACCTGGATGATGACAGAAGTGTCCTGCTTGGAGGCGCTGTGCATGGGCGTCTCTCCGTTGCGGTCTTTAATGTCGGTGCGAGCCTGACTTTCCTCCAAGAGCTCCTTCACACACGGCAAGTCACCTCGCTCACACGCCAGATGCAGTGGAGTCTGGCCTGACGCATCCCGAGAATTGATCTGACTGGAAACACGAGGACTTGATTGTACTTATGGGAGCTCTGCACACTGAGCAATCAAACAAGTACTTTTGCATGTTTTGGTAATTTATTTTTTACAAGAATCAGTAGGTTTCAAAGCATTGTCCTTCCTTCTAGGCTGCTATAAGTTTATTCACATAATATCAGTATAAATGTTGGCCTGAAGAGCTTTTATTTTTTGGCAAGCTCATGTTATCAGGGTGTGGGGTGTTTGAAAAGTCTCTCTGGTTTGTCCATTTGGGATATTCCAGCATCCTTGATCCAACACTTGGCAGCAAGCTTTTAAATTCAATAGAAGATCAATTTAGCTTTGAACTTTCTTGTCATGATCATGTTTTATCAAAGTCTCCTTCTCATTAAATTTCCTGGAAAACACTACTATTGAAAGCAAAGTGTGTTTGAGGCCAACAAAAGTTGCAACACTTAAATATCCACTGCGATGAATTGACTGTATCATGTGTCTTTCAAGCTTTCAAACTGCTGCATGCTTTTTTTTCTAAAAATGACATAAATGGGAAAATGGAAGGAATAATGTGAAACGATCAGTAGCTAATGGGCTTAAAGTTTTAATATTCACCCTAAGTGTTTTCAAGCCCTACTTACATAAATTATTCATAAATAATCAGTCATTATTTGTTGTATTGCATGCATTGAGCTGGCACTCTCACTGACTCCTCACGATTTTAAGTCTCTAGAGACGAGGCCTGCACATTACAATCTGCTCCTCATTTAGCTGTATAATAATGCATCTGGTTAAAAATAATCCAGACCAGCTCCACATACACATCCTTTAAAGTGAATATGTGGGTTTTGGATTGTCAGTACTATAAATATGAAGACCTTTAAATCTGAAGTACCACTGTTTGACAATTAGCTAATTAAACAAATAATCAAAAACTAACGGTAAGATTCACTGAGACCCTTACAGTCCTCCTCAGAACCACCACTGAATAAAAGTCAACATGTCCCATCTTACCTCTGGACATAGTTATGTTTGAGACACTCTCTTAGGCCCGTCTCCACGGCAATATGGGCGGAGCTCCAGTCTGGGTGGTTGCGGATGCAATCCACGATTGGCTGTGCAGTCTCTGCCTTCAGAGAAAGTGTCTCATAGAAAGGTCGGAGTTTGAGCGCATACTGCGGGAACCAGTTCATGGCATCCTCCTCTGACACCACCTGAAACAGCCTTCAGGCAGTGCAGTGGGTACAAAGTTGAATTTCACAAGAACTGTTTGAGGGAATCTAAATTTATCCCAAAAACTGGAAATGTGTTAATACCATGTGCTCATAGTACAATAACAGACTCCATAAACAACAAAAATGAAGAACAAGAAGGACTTTTTTCCAGCAATAAAGATCACTCAAAAGGGCTTCGAGTCTCTGAGTATATCTGAATTTTACCTTTTGGCTACTACGCTTTCAAAAAGCGCCTTTTGTTTACCGTTTGTATTCAGTTGTGTTTTGGTTCCCACCTTGAATCGACTTGTAGAACACTGATGTACACAGTATAAATGTTTGCAGTTGCAGTCATACTGACACAGTTAAAAGAATGCTCAAGTTTTGAAAGTAGCTTTAACAATCTGCAGTAAAAAAACACAAAGTTTTACAAGCAACTTTAACAAGCTGTAAGATCTTTAAAACTTTTGCTTTTAGATGTCTGCTGTTAAGTCTGTAAAGTCCACAGTGTTTTCAGAGAAAGCTTGACTCGAACATCAAAAATAATAATCTCTGACAACTTCTGAATTTGGTTTCCGTTAAGGTAAAGTCCTTCAACCTTTCCTCGAGCCTCTTTTCAGATCTATAGCTGAATGACTCAACAGTGACTCATTCAAACTAATGAGCTTGAATTTAGTTAAGCTGCTCATTTGGGTATTGGTGGAGGTCAACAGTGAACTAAGCTAAATCAGTACTATTAATACTGAATAAAAGTAGTAAGAATGTCTACAGAAGTCTGTGGAATCACAGAAAAACAAAAAAGTGCATCATAAAACCATAATATGTGCATTTTTAAACTACTCTGACGATTGCACAACACTGCAAAGGACACATAACACCATTCCTCACATGATGCGATCAATACTGACCTCAGAACCACAGCTGGCGTCTCGGGGCACATAAGCAGACAGTCCCACGACTGGCACTGGGTATTTTTGTACAGGACCATGCGTCCCTCTTCTTTCAGCAGAACTTTGCCTGCTCCTCCATAATCAGACAGCGGCACATCTCTCACTCGGTAAGGGTTGGTGAAGAGAGTTGACACAGAGGAGACTGTGTCCAGCAGCTTGCCCAGGAACTGCATTGTTACCTGGAAACATATATTAAATAAGATCAAAACCATCTATAGCACAGTGTCTATGAACTCGGCAGGGTAGCATCTGTTTGGCAGCTCTGCCACAGGATTGTTGTCAACAATAATGAATGATTTATTCTCCCCCTAATACAGGATGTAACCAATCAGGAAGAGCAACAAGTGCAATAAGCCACGTATTACATATTATGGCTGCTGACATCCTCCAATTTGTGGCTAGATAAGTGGAATAATGAGCTTCTCTATCAACATCTTACTGAGGTTTGGAATATTAATGCTAAACTATTGTTAGTACTAGCTGGGCTAAGGTTAGCTGTAGACATCCTGTTTCCTATTACGCTTCTTGCAGCTTTGAAAACTGACGGTAATTGAGACTGGTCTTCATTTAAATGAACAAGTGGCTCCATTCATGCCGCTCACGAGTTTAAAGTTGGGAAGAATCAATTTGAAACCGAAGCTAAACGCCGGAGGCAGCGAGCACTGTCACTGAAACACACCTTTAGTTCATGTTTTATTTCATAAAAAGACCTGAAATCATTCTTATTGCATTTACTACAGTCAGCTAGCTCCCTGTCTACTGCAGCTAATCGCATTAAAGAGTATAAAAGCCGGCTGCTATCCGTGCTTACCTGCTAGCTGCTCCCTGCACTCACTGCCTGACTTCTGACAGATACATCAACAACCACCGCTCTGCAACCAACCCCGTTGAAAATCATGATTGACGTGAGCTCAACCAATCACCGCCCAAGGATGAGAACTGCTAGGCAGTAAGGCGGGGCTTGCATATAGAATGCTCGATCAATCTTTAAGCTGTGAAGTCCCACCAGCAGACACATAGAACCTTGTTATAATATATATAAAACTTCACAGAAATACACAAATTAATTGAGACATAAAAATGTTAACTTGAGAAATTCAAGATTTCTTATATTATCATTGGCACAAGGCTACATACAGTATAAGGAATATATCAAGAGGAACCACACCAGATGGGTTAAGCTGCTTACATGTGACTTTAAATTGTGAATAGCCACTATATCAATACATAAGAATTACATTTAACTTGCCTAAAGGGTTCAGTGATATTATATGAGATTAAAGATGCTAGTTCTAAATCAGTCCTTGGTTCACAAGCCATTAAAAGCACCAATAAATCACATGACTGTATCACTCAGATGATTTCAGATTCAGTTCCTCATGTAAAAATGATAATACTATCATTGCCTTTAACCTCACTCAAATAATCTCAAAAAGCTGCATAAAGTCAACAAGCCCTTAGTCTGCAAAACAAACAAACAAAAACAGTAGCTAACTCTGATTAACAGTTTGTTCCATTTAAAATCAACGAGAGTGACAAAAGTAGTTTTGCAGTCTCTGCCTGCCATTTAAAGTGTACAGTAAAGTGACGCTTATTTAGTAGAATTAAAATCTTTGTTACACCACATTTTCTTGGGGGTAAATACCATTTATGCTTTATCTTCGGGTAAAATGTATAGTTTTGTCCCTTTTTTGCCCTCAGAACAGAGATTTGACATGATTACTGTCATGCTATTCCATAATTTGAGGAAACGGTGAGGCAGGAAAGACTTTGTAGCAGTCAAGAACAGACAGTGTTTGATATAACCAAGTGGATGCTCCCAACCCTGTCTAAAAGTGCTTGAATGCTAGTTTTAGAATGTCTAAACTGAATATTAACAGAGAATGCTGCCTTTGCTGTATTCTCATTCCAGTCAAAGATCAGATCATTTGAATGTGAACATTTTAGAGTCAGATAGTTTAAGGAACCACTGGAAGTACAAAAACAGTAAGTTCTCTTAACAGTGTGACCAAATCTGTCCTTTGTCCTCCACGTTTGACCCATTTTCTGAATCAAAACTTTTTTCCTCAGGCAGGAAATGCATCACAGATTTTTGTTTGGAGTTTCAACAAAGAAAAAAACACTTGAGAAAGACATCTGCAGGGTTTTTGTGGATGATTGCCACTAGAGGGTATTATCACTATCAAACCTATGTGTCATAATCAGCTTTTGGCACAGATAAACAGGACTATTTTTCTGTAGTTTTTATTGAAATTTCAGCTGAAGACTTTATATTTAGATATTTTTGCAACTGGGGAGCACTTACATTGAAGGTCCCCTGTTCTTTCCTTTTTTAGCAAAGGGTTTTTCACCATATGGGACCTTCAAATGTTTATCAGTGTTATGTTATTCATATTACTGTGTTAGTAAGTATAAACCAAGTCATTTCATTAGCTACATACACTTAAGCCTTCGCAGGATTGCTAAGGACTATAGCATAGCTGCCACAGGTTCTTTTCCCAGAGAACATTTTGCCATGCCATAGACAGAAAATACCCTTGTGAATGCGATTAAGAACGGTGTTGCAAAATGCTGCCGTGCGTGGCTGTAAATCTACACATCAGGGCACTCTCTAATGCAATGTCTCTGGGAATAATTGTCTGCAATACTCTAGACTTGAGCTGAACAGAACCACTATTAGGGTTATTAAAAATACCATTACCTACAAGAAAAAAATTCAGTATGTGCTGTGTTAAAAATGTAAAGTAAAAACAAATTAACATGATAAAATAAACTGTAAAAATACTAATTAATGCATTTTACAAATAGCTAATGGAAAAAAACGTGTAAATATCGATAATTAAAACATTTAGTTTTCTGTGATTAGGGTGGGGCTTGATTCTGTAATGTTGAGAAAGTTCTCCAAAGGTCTAGTAATGTTTTCTGCATGTTGTTTTCTTTTAGTTCCCATAATGTTCTGAAAGGTAAAATAAAGTTCTATGTAGAAACAACCCCAAAAATTTTTTTAAAGCATTTTCTGAATGTTGCATCAGTGTTCTTACTTTATTATGTAACATTAAGGGAATGTTTTAGAGAAGAACATGTTTAACAGCAGGTTTCTGAGAACATCCTGAGAATACTGCAGTAAAATATTCTATTTTTGTTATTGCATCAAGTTACAGGGACATTCATTCTGTCTTTTTGAGGTCTGGATAACATCTGGAAAGCATTTTTTAAGATTGGTTTGGGAATGTTCTTCTTTTGTTATCATGTAACATAATCTGACATCTTCCAAACATCCTCTGAAAGTTCAAACGTTCTGCCTTAGTTCACTTTTAACCTCATAGGAACACTATTTAAAACAATAAATATCCTCAAAAGGTTATTTGAGCATTATAATAAAGTGTTTTCTTGAAGACATTATTGGATCTTGTTGGTAATGTTAGCCAATATTGTGGGAACATACCCTGCTTGGTAGGTCATGCCCCTAGTATTTTTGAAATCCTGACCTGAGCCTTAGGAAGAGGTGAATTTTGAGTTCAGAGTTTGTTTTTCAAGGTGCCGCCTCCACCGAGATTATGTGTAAACAGTCTGCTTTTCCAAACTATCGCTGTGAACTGAGAGTTTTGTCTGTTTCAGGGAGGAGTCATCAAGGCGCCTCCTATCATTTGACAGCGATGGAGAAAGCTCAAAGCAGCGCGCGGTTCTTTGCATCCTCGTGAGTGTCTTCGTCGTTGCCAGGGCGACCAGAGGGGCTGACCCCGGCCACGTGACAGAGCAGGCTGGCCGCGCCGCCGCCGCTGTAGTGCTGAGTGTGAGTGAGTGTGTGTGTGTGTGTTTGAGTGAGTGTGTCTGCTGCCTCTCACACAGTTTGGCTGTGGTCGACCCGAGCAGACAGCGGAGCTTGTCGCCAGGAGAGACACAAACAGAGACAGGTAGCTCAGTCTGGGGCATGAAACATGGAGCCCTCGGCGGCGGGAGATCGCATTTTCGCCGCGGAAGCCATACTGAAACGCCGCGTCCGCAAGGTGAGCTCCAGCCGCCGCCGTCCCGCGTGTTTTGACTGGCTGCAGATGTTGGCCGCGGTCGGCACAGCGCGTCACCGCTCCGGTCCATAGGCTCCGGGCTGTCTTCTTGCGCCTATGCTATGCTGCGGAGGCCTTGTGGATGGCGGATGCCTCTAGTTTGCTAGCCAGAGCTAACAAGGAGCTAACCAGCGAGGCTATCAGTCATGGCTCGTATATTCAGGCACTGGCAGGGCAATAAAAACAGCGACACAAAGAAGGGGCTAGCTGCAGAACAAGGCAGTCCCGGCGATGTGATGTGGGCTGAGCTATGAAATGGAGGGGCCTGCTTTCTTTGCCAGCTAATGGTAGCTAAAGCTATACGGTCACAGTGTGCATTTTACAGCCTGTAGTGGAGGTGTAGGTAGCAACCACATTAGAGGCTGTTTCAGACTTGTGTTCTTCTGCATGGTGTGAAACATGGTTGCCAAAACATTAGTGCTTGCACTCATGTACTGCTGGTGTGAGAGTCTGTCTACACAGCTGCTGAAGGGCTTCTGATTTTCTGTGTATTATCAGTGCAGCAAGACTTGTATCCTAGAGGAGACCCTATAAATTATGGCAGGCTGCCATCTGAAGTATATAAAGTTAACCAGCAGGCCCACCAGGCCTCCACTCACTTCTGAAATGTCTGTTGGAACTTCATAGTTGCAGCTCTTCTTGTGAAATGCTGGCAATCCAACAACAAAACCAGATTTCACATGAACTCATCATACTTATTTTGCTAACAGTAAAAACAGTGAAAATGTGTGATACTCATTATATTTTCTGCTATAACTATAGTGAGAATGAGCTTATATCCAATGAGAACAGTGAAGTGTTCTTAGTCAAATGTTAAGAAATTCACAGCTGTAATTTATAGCATTTCTTTAACGGAATATAATCAATCTCAGACTAAAATATAAAGTCCTACAAGTTAATGTGATGTTGCTTTGCATGAAAGGCATGTATGATTTTTTTTTGTGTGTGTTGAACATAAAGGACAGAAATTCCCACAAATGTAGAACACTAAGAGCTGCAAAAGGTGTTTGAGATTTCAGGGTTTTTGCAGAATCTGTCTTCTCACGTGTGAGCTGTTTTTGGTAATCCACCGTCTGTCTTTTTCTTGCAGGGAAGAATTGAATATCTGGTAAAATGGAAAGGATGGGCAATGAAGTAAGTGCTGCTCTTAATGATGGCTTTCTTTTCAAAATGAAGTATTTGTCTGCATTGTTTTTAATGTGCTCACAATCAACCGAAAGTGTTGCTCATATCTGATGGGGTGTAAAATTAGCTGATGGTAAACTTTGTGGTATAATTCATCATGTTGCTCCATCTTCTTGTAGGCACAGCACCTGGGAGCCAGAGGAGAACATTCTGGATGACAGACTGATTTTGGGTTTTGAGCAAAAGTGAGTAAAGCTGGTTCACTGGGAGTTCATATGCGCCTTGTTTTTTGATCTGAGTGTTTTTTTTGTGCACATTTTGTCTAGAATTTGACCCAGGTCAGGATCATTTTAAGTTGACTTGCATGTATCTCACTGTAAACGCTCATGTTTTCTCTTGCTTTCATGTCTTATTTTAATGTCTTCATATTCTTCCTCCTCTTCTATGTCTGATTGTAAAAAAAAAAAAGCCCATCTGAGCTGAACATCTGAACTTTCTGTCAGTTGCCAAGCCACATAAAAGACTTGTGCTGCTCACGCAGATGTTTACAGTAAACTAAAATGGACAGGAAGAACTAAAATGACACATCAAATGGAAACTAAAGCGGACACGAGCAGACAGACAACCAAACTCTGTACAAACTTCAGATGTTCTCTGTCCCCGCTTGCTCTACTTTCACACACCCACAGCTTTCATTGCTGTCAGCTCTTGAGATTTGTTATATTTGCTCTCACTCTCTGGTTCTTTTTTTAGCCTATCTTCATTCTTTCCTTTTGTTCACTTTACTTTTCTAACTGTCATTTTCTTTTTATAGGGAGCGGGAAAGAGAGCTGCATGGGCCAAAGAAACGGGGACCGAAACCCAAAAACTTTGTTATGAAGGTACAGTTTATGATGGTTGCTTTAAAGCTTCCAAATAGGGACGAGCTACTGTATAAAAATATTATATTTAATGGACACTGACACTTTAGCAGTGATGGAAAAGCTAGTTTCTTGTCTTACATGAGTCATTTTCAGGCAGAAAAATGCAGCTTAGCTAAATTGAGAAAATAATTAGAATGCTTTATGTCAAATAAGCATCTTTGTTCTGGTTTCAGCGCGTTACAGGAAACTTGAAGTTTCAGTTTGTGGTTGTTAAAGTAGGAATTGGGTTAACATACTTGATGCAGGCCGTCTTTTGAAGTATATTGTAATTCTTATTCTCACAACATGCTTCACTTTGTGTGTCTTGACTTTATAAAATAGTGTGAAAAGAAGTCAGCGCTGCGGGGTTTCATTTGTACTCAGCTTCTGTGTTTTAACTCGTTGTGGGGTGGGCATAGTGCAGGCTGACAGGTGTTACAGCCAACAAACCTTTGGCCACAGAAAAGGGCTTTCTGAAGCTTTACAAAGTCTGACTATAATGTCTTACATAGCATGACATGTGAGCTAGCCAGTCATAATCTGAGCTGTAGTTTCAGCTGCACAGGAGCTTTGGGATTATTTAGACTGGCAATATTGACCTTAACAACAATACGGAGATCTCACTTTGACTATTTTTGTTGAAAATCACAGTTAAAGGTAGCTGTGTTGCTGAGCTTTATGTTCAGATCTAAATCTGTCTATATGCTGCTAAGTACTCCTGGTGATAAACCCTTAAGGCCTAAAAAACGTCTAATTTCTAGCCAATATTTACATTAGTGTTATAACACTGTTATCCCAACACTGTTTTACTGGCTGTCATCAGTGTGACCAGGAGCTCAACATGTACTGTGTAGTAACTCATTGACGCTTTACATAGAACTTTCACCATCGAAACATTTTATTTGACAGTTGTCATAGAAATAGTTGTGATCAGTGGTTTATTCGTCTCTTTCTGTTAATTTTATGCCTCTTAGCTTTAGATTATTGCCACTTTTAACTAAATCCTTCTTGCTGCAAATCTGATAAATCTCCTCTTTGAAGTTATTGAGCTTTTCTAGCTTATTTGGCTTAAAACCAAAATGTGTCCACAGCAGTGGTGTTGTGTTTGACTTTGCAACTAAATCCATGACGGTAATAAATCAATAGATGTCCCTCAAAAGGCAGTCGAGAAGAAGTTTAATGCCTTGAGGTGAACAGCTGGTGTGATTAAACTGTAGCAGATAATGACATTTTTCTGTCAAGCTGGTTTTATATGGGTGCTGTCAAATAGTTGTGATAACAAAACAATATTTTTTTCGACCAATTGTAAATCAGTTTTAACACTAAGACCATGTCAGTTTTACTTCTGAATGACAAACACATTTTTCCCACACTAATACTGGAACAAAGCGGATATTGCGCAGTCTGATTTTTCGAGGTGGCATTATCAGATCACAAAAATCTGTCTCCCTCTGTGAAAATGCTGTCTTAATCCATTTTCTCCTTCAGGCTCGTGGACAGAAAAGAGAGACCAGCAGCCGAGCCTCAAGCAGCCGTCAGAACACCCCGCGTTCCTCTTCGTCCACTTCCAGTCGAGCAGCTTCCTCTTCCTCCTCCGCCCTGCCTCATCATCTACCTTCATCGTCTTCGTCTTCCTCCACTGTGGCTCCCTCTCCTAAACTCAACTCACTTGCCGCCACCCACAAGCTGAAGAAAGACATTCACCGCTGCCACCGGATGTCCAGGCGCCCTCTGCCTCGCTCTGACCCCATGGCGGCTACTTTCTCCAACCCTGGTGGCTTCCCCTCCCGCATGCACGTCTCCCCCTTCTCTGAGACCGTCCGCATCCTGAACCGTAGAGTCAAGCCCCGGGAGGTCAAGAGAGGTCGGATTATCCTCAATCTGAAGGTCATTGACAAGCCAGGCCGGGGTGGCACCGCCTCGGGCAGTAGGAATATTACAGCAGGACGCCAAAACATCCCTTCCCGGAATCGCATCATTGGGAAGAAGGGAGAAGCCCCCTATAGACCTTTCCAGCCTCCTCTGAAGATGCTGGGGTTCCCGATGTATGGAAAACCATTTGGGCTGCAGTGTGGAGGTCCCGTGCCTTTCCACTCCCACCCAGGCTCATGCTCCACCACAGGCGCTCGGGACAGACGCACCACCTCATCGCAGTACCAGTCACCTCCTTCTCCTTCCAGCTCCAGTGGGTCTGAAGGAAAATCTCCCACCAATGCCACGGCCGCACAGCCTCAGCCTGCCGCCGGAGCATCACCCTCCAGCAAGGATGCCAAGTCCAGTAAACCTCACACAGAGACCCAGAAGGGCCAGAGCGCCAAGCCATCTGCTCCTGCCCCATCCTCCGATGGAAACCCGGCGGCGTCTGCTTCTCCATTCCTCCCCTCCTCTCCCTCTTCCTCCTTGGAAGACGAAGAGGAGGAGGGTGCCCAGGACCACTCAGTGTCCTCAGAGGGAGGGAGGAAAAATCCTCGGCAGCGCAGGGCTAAACGTCAGCCGCCCACCACGCTTCCCACTGTCGCTCCTGGGGACCAAAGCTCTGCCCCTGCTGAACCCCAGAGGGTGCCCGCCGAGGGAGACCCCGACTGGCACCCGGAAATGGCGCCGAGCTGCAAGGATGTGGTGGTCACAGACGTCACCACCAACCTTGTTACCGTCACCATAAAAGAGTTCCCCTCCCCTGCCTCCGGCCCTGCCTCTCCTTCGGCCAGCCCAGAAAACGCCTCCTCCCCTCCTCCTGCCACCACCGCTGAAGACCCCTCCCCAGCAAAGCCATAGGAGGTCAGATGTTATGAAGATGCCATTGATGATAGAGAAGATATCATGCCAGTGTTGCCACTTCAGCCCTACCTTTATCTTTAGGGTTTGTCCATACTTGCATAATAGTTAATAAAATGTAATGTAATGTTAACACCGCCCAGCCGTTGAATAGTAAAAAAAAAGCATATTTTTTTGAAAAAGAAGTGTATAAATTCGAAAAGGGGCAGCTAATACGCCCTCCTTGTCATTTAAATTGCCATATTTATCCACTTGCACAGCACTGACTCCTAGAAGCAGACTTGAATGGAAATGGAATCTGTTTTCTTTCACTTGCTTCAGACATGCTCACTTTAGCTTGTTTGGTGCACTACAGATTAGTCCGAAAAGTGAAGCCCTCACCCGTCTGGTGTGAGGGCTGAGCTTTTATCAAGCACACTTGATGTATGTGAAAGAAGCATACTGTTTAGACCGTACTCTGCTCTGTTGGCTGTTTCCTGACTCCTGCTCTCGTTGGGAGTCCAGCTTGTTAACGATAAATGAGATGATGTGTTTTTGCACTTAACACTGTTGGACTCTCAGCATCGATACAGCGAGGTAAATGCAATGCACTTGACTGCATCAAAATACAACCTGTTCTATGTTGTTCATCAATTTTTCAAGGCCTTTTCCTCTTGCTCTCTTGAACGCACATGCATATATATACAGTGTGAGTAAGTATTTATATGCACGCACAACCTTAAAAGCTGCATAAGAATATACAAAAACAATAGACTTTTAAGTTATTGCTGTCCTTGCGGTCTTTCCTTACTATCCTTGTTTTCTCACAACCCACCATCTTCAGCTCTGTAACGTCCTCCAAGACTCTAAACTGGCCGGCAAATAATTGTGATATTTCCTCTGTATGCTAGAATCTCACCGTGTAACTTCCCGACTTGTCAAGACCCAGAAGGTCCATGAGCTGAACACAGTTCAGGCTGAAGCCACCAATGAAAAAGAGTAGTTTGTTGAGTCTGTGATTTCAAGTCTGTCCAGCATGAATCCAGGCAGTTTTGGCTTGTAAAAATCAGTAGTGAGGGGTAAGTTTTGTCTGTTTAGCTTTAACTTTAGCGGGTAAGACAAAGAGTTTTCCACACTTTGTTCCCTTGGATCTTGTCAGTCGGTCTTTTAGCTGCAGTAACTGTTCTTGATTAGTATGTTCTCAAGTACTCGTGTCAATGCAAGTGGTTCATGTAGCGTGGTTCACAGTGTCTTCTTGCCATCCATAGGGCTAGTGCTGCAACTGGAGGACTCTCGTCATTGTTGTTCTGTTCTGTTGGGGGTCTCACAATCACATCCACCTTGCTCTGTGATTGGTCGGCTGTGCAGAGGTGAGAAGGGAGCCAGGGATTGAACCGCTCTCTCTAGCGCTCTCTTTCTTCCCATTCTCGGCACAAGAATGTGTGCTATTGGCAGTAAACCGTAATACAGCATGTTGCAGGTTGTCGGCCACGATGCTTAAATCGATATGAGCAAGACACTATGTTTTTTATGTGCTGGCTTTAAATCCAGATTTTTTGAACATTGTAATGTGCTTACTTTAGATTTCATGGTGCTCTTGAGTACTTGCAGAGGAACAATGAGAAATTAGACCAAAGGACGCCTTGTTCTATCCAGAAACCTACAAAACATCCTCTGTTACTGCTGGTTTCCCCAGTGGGAAATCACCTCAAGACAAATTGTCTGCAGCTGATAAATGTATCAATTCCGTACTTCTCTGATCAATCTGAGGCGACAGTCCATCAGACGCTTCATATTTCTTACCCAAATGGACCAAGTATTTTATTTCCTGCCTTGCTGCTTTTATTGAGGCACATCTGTCTGAGCTGTCGTCTTCTGACTGTAGAGGACATCGGTGCGGTCGTGTTCTTCAAACACACCAGGTGCGCTGTCTTTCAGCGGGATCTTATTACAGTCAGATGGCGTGTTAGGCAGCTTGATGGTTAGAAAAGATGCTTGATCTCAGAAAGTTTGATCCATCACCCTCGAGTTCTTGATCGCGAACCTTTGACGAGCACCTTCACTGCTGGTCGTTTCCATCGAAATCCCAAAAAGCTTGAAAGTGATCAAAGTTTTTGACCTTCAGGTGTATCAGAAGTACTTAAAATGAACGTGGCTCTTCACACACGGATTCTTTTTTCTGGTGCTGCCGGCTCTTTTTAGACCTTCCCGGACCTTGGCTCTTACTCTGATGTATCTCTGTGGTATAATATTTTAAAATCTTCCGCATGTGTTGCCTTATAGCTGCTCCGGTCACCCCCAGCTGCACTCCAGGCGACGTTTACCTCGTCCTAGTTGGCTCTTGTTACACAGAACAGCTAAAAAATAAAACAATACTCCATTAGATCATGACTTCAGCTTGATGACTTTAAGGATTACATTATAGCAAACTGTAGTAACTTTTATCGGTTTCTGTTTTCCAAAAGCTCTGAGTGCCACGTCTCCTGTGTGGGTAACACCAGAGGGTGACGCTGGCTGCTCTCCTGTCATGTACTGGATGGTTCTAGTTGTTGTCAATACTGTTTCAATACTCTCATAGGTTACACATGGAAGGATTTATTCCAAAATGACACATCCATTATATGAAGAAAAATGATTCTGAAATCAAATTCAAATTAAGTTTTTTTTTTTTTTTTTTTTTTTTTTAAAGGACAGTACTTTAATTCTTGCTTGACTGAAAGTGAAAGCAGAGTCCTTTATTTTCCACAAACACGGTAAACTAAAGGCTTATTTTCTTCTCCAGATGGATTTATCACGATTTGGAATAGATTTTTTCATCTACTGTATCTTAAATATCTTTAAGTGGTGGATAGAAGTGACTCTTGCAGTTGGTAGATGTGTAAGGTATTAGGCTGCTAAGCGATGTTTTTCTTTTTATTTCCTTCTTTTTCTTTGTCATATGGGGTAGCACAACTCAACATAGTGGCCTGTCTTTCAACCAAATAGGGCTCTTGATTTTATTATTTGACTTTTTAAGCCTATTTTCCCCCCCTTTTGAGTTGTTTTACATTTATATGTGATGTAATTTGAAGTGCTAGATGTACTTGGCACTAGTTGGAAAAAAAAAGAAGGATCCTTGTTTAAATGTATGGATAAGATGCTTAATGAATTGAAATGTGTTCTTTTTAAGCATTTATTTTTTCGTTTGTACTGTACTTTAATACTATTTTGAAATATGCATAATAATGTCAATGTGATGCTGTTTTATTTGAATGCCATTTTTTTTTTAAATAGTCCAATATGGGTTTGATGAGAAGGAAAACTCTGATTTTATTGTGTCAAGACTGCAGTTTTGTCTGGTTTTATGCTGATATGAATTATGTACATTGTATTAATGGAAATGACGAGGAGGTGGAGGATAATGATGACATTGTAATGTATCTGAACTTCTGAAGCATGTTTTGCAAACCCTTATTGTACAGATTATGTATTCAGTGTCATGTTACCTGTTACTGTTGTTGCTTTCTGTGTGTTTCTTGTACAAGGCTTTTAATTAAAAGCTCTTCAAAAAGCTTTGCTTTGTTTTGTTTTTCAGCTGTTGTCTCATAGTTTAGACTATATGAATGTAAGAAGGAAGATGCAGAATTTTTCATTTGCTTTATGCTTGATTTAATTAGGTGACAGGAGATATATCGTAGACATCGTGGGGAGAAAATGCAGAGAAATACACTCACTCTTTAGCTGACTGCTATAGGATAAGGTGGAAATAATACGTTTTTCACCTTATGCAGTCTTTTGATCCATTATTAGAGACTCCCTCTGATGTAAATCAGCTATGTAATGTGGAGGGCAGTCAGTCTTGTTGCTCGTCCACCTTGAAGCTGCAGTGCACTTATGACAACATCAAACATACAGATTCAGACTTCTGAGGCTTCACACAAAGCACATTTAAAGAGACAGACCTTTCAGCTTGACTTTCTGTGTCATTCTTCTTCCCCATTATTGGTTTCCGGCTCAAACACATATGGCTGAAGTCCCACAATATCAGAATTTGTGTAGTATAGAATAAATGTATAGCATTTGAGAAGAGTCACAGGTGAGCCGGTGTGTACGAGCTGCAGTGAGTGGACAGGTCTTAATAGATCTTCACATTTTAGAGGAAGCGCCGGTGTAGTCCTCCTTTAAAGCCATTTTAAGGTAGAAAGGGAGTTTGTCTGGGTTTTAAAATAAAATGTTTAGTGCAGTTTTAACTCTTGGATGGCTCAGCAAACACTCAGAACACAGTTATTATAAGGCAGAATTATAGTTGTATGATAGAATTTATACTGTAAAATGAACAAATAAAATTTTGCAAATATCAGTTTCGTGTTACATAAAAAAACCTACTGTGTGTGAGACCTCATAGTGTACTTCTACATGCCCGCCATGACACATAAAGTGAATAATAAGAGTGCCCAATAAATTGAACTGCTACTTGGCCTGCAGTGATTTGCCAGATGATATAATAATAACATTAAGAAGAAGAGCAACAATTACCATTATTACTATTATTATTATTATTATTATTATTAAACAAGATATCAAATCCTGTGCCACTGCAGAGTCAGTTCTACACGAAGATTATTAGTATTTCGCTAGTTAGCACTTAAGCAGGCCAAACTAAAACAGCATTTCTTGAATATTTCCCAATTTTTTTCACAGTTTCTTTCATGTTTTTATGTGCCAGCATTTTCTATTAAATGTTTATGAACTTTAGTCTGTACATTTTTTTCAGCAAGGAAAACAATGACCAGGTCTCACTCTACTGCCACTGAAATGACCGATGTTTTTCCACACAATCAAGATAGAAAGCACATTTCACTCAAGCTCGATATCTAAATGTCCCACAGAGAGGCGCTGTTGAGCTGTTTTGGTGCTTTCAGAGTAACCGCAGCATCCTGTTTTTTCAGAGGGATCAAGAGTGCTGAGGTGATGAAAAGGTCATCACGTCGGGGTATTCATCTCTGTGTTTTGATGTTGAGATGAATACGTACACCTAGTTCAAACAGCAGTGCTCTCTTCCACAGGCAGTGTTTTATTTTATTCTTCTGCTGTTCATACCGTTGGATGCAAAATAAAGACACTCCTTCCTGATCTCTTTCTGTGTCTTGTCTGTTGACTCCCTGGCAGGATAACCACCAAGCTCACGAGCCAGATGGGACTAAAACAGTTATCATGGTTTGATACGACCGGACCACATCTGTGTGTACATGTGTATTTGTGCATGCAAGATCAGTCGCCTCTGGAGATTAACATACAATCTGGGTGACTGGTCAACGCACTGCAGCCTGATTGAACTGGTGTTTGCATCTCTGGCTGTGGTGGATATTTAATTGTCATTTTAAGCCAAATGAAGATGTGCATGTGCTGTTTGGTCCATGAGGGCTTTACTTGAAGGGGTTAAAAAAATGCACTTTAGTGGATTTTTTTTAAACTGTATTGAGCTCAGTCTTTAGTACACAATAAATAAATAGAAAATGCATTATTAGTTAGTAGGTAGGCCCAAACAGTTAGTAAGAGTATTTGACAGAGTTCAGCTCTTTTCTGGCTCTGGGGTAGAGGCTGTGTTTGTATGTGTTTTGATGGACTTAAAGCATCTACCTGAGGGTAGTGGATCAAACAGAGGGTGTCCAGAATGGGACTGATCCTTCAGAATGTTTGTTGCTCTACTGAGGCAGATGAAGAAGTTGTCCAGAGAAGGCAGTGAGCAACCAATGATCCTCTGGATGGTGTAGATGATCCTCTGGATGGTGTTGATGATCCTCTGGAGGACTCTTGTATCCACTGCTTAGCAGCTGAAGAACCACATAGAGATACGGTACGCCATCAAACTCGCTGTGGTCCAAGGACACGAGCTGAGGATCCTCATGAAATTGAAGCTACTGCCTTCTTTACTGCTGCTGCGGTGTTGGAACTCCTGCAGAAATTTTTCATCAGTGTGTTTACCCAGGACTCTGAGGGCAAGGTCCCTTTCCGCACAATCCCTGTTGGTTGTTAGCAGATTATGGTCTGCTTGTTTTTGTTCAAAGTCCATAATAGGTCCTTTGGTTTTTGTGGAGTTTTGGACCAGATTGTTCCCTGAACACCACACTGTCAGTCTTTAGGCTTCATCTCTGTAGGCGGACTCATCTCCTCCTGAGATAAAAACTAACCACCGTCGTATAGTCGGTGAACTTAATAATAGTGTTGGAACTATGGATGGGGGAACAGTGATATGTGAGCAGAGGATGGGGCTCAGCATGCAGCCCTGTGGGGAGCAAGTGCAGACTGTGATGGTGGTGGAAGGGTGGTTTCCTATTCTGACCGTCTGTGGGTGTTAGAAAGTCCTTGATCCAGTGGCAGGTGGACTGTGAAAGTCAGACAGTTTACAGTCTGCTGGTGATGACAGTGTTAAAGGCAGAGCTAAAGTCTATAAAAAGCATCCTCACATCATGTTCTAGCTTGCCAACATTACAAGCAGAACAATCAGCAGCCAGTAAGAGTCCTTGCAAGAAAAAATAAGCAAGCTAAAGAGTGAAAACAGAAGAAGGAAGATAAAGAGAAGAATATTCCCTCTGTTGTTTTATAGTCTTTTTACTGCAAAAACAACCCTTGTGAAAGTGGAATAAATGTCTTATACTGAATTACAAAGTCCTATTCCTCAAAGTTAAAGCTGCAATAAGCAGTTAACATAGATTGGTGGCTTCACTTGGGATTTGAAGCCCACTTTCCTGAGTGAAAGTCCTTCACATCTGACTCTTACTGTGGCTGAACTACTTCATCTCATCTGGGTGGAAGAATTGCTAAAAACTCTTGTCATGAGCTAGACCTTGTGAAGAATGAGGATGCCTGCGATAAAAATACATTACTCATTGTTTTTCAACATTTCAACTCAGGCTGCATGATTTAGGAAAGGTTTGTGGTTGTGATTTTTCTGACATATTGAGATTGATATATGATATAATGTTTTTGGGTTGTTTTTTGTGGAGTTTCAATTTAGTATTCACTGTATAATACATGTGGAACATGGAGGAGTGGTGCCACAAAGGCAAAATAGTGTCACAGTCATTTGAAGGGACACATCATGGCCTATGTCTTGAATTGCAGCCTATGCAATTTGCTGGTTGCATTTCTCTGGCTGCTACTTTAATTCGAGGTTGGTTAAATGGTTCGTTATACAGCCTGAATTCAAACAAATTCAGTGGGGTGCCTGTATTGCAGATTACCTAGTTAAAGCAGGTTTATGGCAACTTAAGACTTTCAACGTGCTACTGAACATCTCGATCCAGAGACATCACTGAATGGTATTTATTTATTTTCAGTGGGAGCTACATAATTCTAGTTTCCTCTCAGACCACTTGAATAACAATGAATGAAAGCTTAGCATGAAATATTTCCCCAGTGATGTGAAAAAAACCCCAGTCTATTTCAGAATTAGGTTATATCAAGTAAAACTCTCAAAAACACACACAAAAAAGAAAAGTTAGAGACGAGGAAATAATTGCGATTTTAAATTGTCAACACGATTTAACAGCAGACTCTTTCAAAGACTGGGTGGGATTAAACTAGAAAAAAACACTGCATTCATCATTTTTCAAACAATAATAAAACACTCACTGTTTCTGAATTAGCCTGAATATATTTCCTTGGACTATGTGAACTTTCTGGGTCCACATTTTTCACAGTTTTAATATTCTACAGACAAAATGGTCAATAACAAGAGAAGATGTCAACAGATTCAGGATTGGTCAGGGGATGCGGCCACATCATTTCTAAACCACATTTATTCACTGTTGCTGAATAAAAACAAAATTGACTGAAAAGGTACACGGGGTGTGGTCTAATACAGAAAACAACTGAGGAAACCCGACAACAAAATGTCTTAAATTTGAATTTGTTGTTCCAAAATAAGGTTACTATGACATTGTTTCTCTGAGAACCAGTTTAATGACAAAACTCAGACAGCATAAAACATCCAATGTTTTGCACATCATGCAAAACATAGAAGATAACATACAGAGTGACATGGAACAAATCTAACAAGTAGTAAATCTTAATATGACAGTAGTAGTTGCTCTAGTTTTCCTCTGGAATGCTCCCCCTCATTCAACTTCTTCTAATTAAATTTATGTTCTTGCTCAAGTAAAATAAAAGCCCTATAATTATTTTTGGTCATTTGGATAACATGTAGATGCTCTGATGGTTAGACACATTCTCTTTAAATGCAACTCTTTGTGCAATAGCGTAAAATCTAAATATTACTGAATATGCAGTTTTTAAGTGAAAACTGTGAATGCAGCACTTGCACTCAAGATAAACTTTGAATAAGGGACATATACATGAGCAAGCTTAACAGAGCTAATGCTGTAATTTATATACAGTTTACATTGTGCCTCCAAGTGAGTCTGGAAGTCATGTAAGCTTTGTTTGGCTTATGGGGAGTACAATACATATTCTTTCATCACTCCGAACAAGCAGATATTTGAATCTAAAGATACAGTCATTCCAAAGATGAATGCAAAGTGAAGGAAAGTGCTGCAAAAGTTGTTTGCTGAATGATGGTGAATTTTGTGGATATGGACCAAACAGACCACAAATGTGCACCTGTAGAGCGAGAGATACCAGCAGACTGGACAAAACCAGGACACAGTGGTGGCATAGGAATGATTGGATTTGAGTTAAGTGTGTTACATATTGCATGTCTAAACTCTGACAGTCATTGCTACGACAAGAACATGTGCATGAAATCAGCAGGTTACTGTTTACACCTGTTGCATGTAATGCGGTTCTGTCATGATGTACATCGATCAGCCACAACATTATGACCACTGACAGGTGAAGTAAATAACATCAATCATCTTGTTATAATGCAATAATCTGCTGAGAAAACTTGAGTTCTGACATTGATGGAGATGTTTGATATGTACCATCTACCTAACTATAGCAGGTCAAGCAACCCCTCCACCTGTCTAACCCCATTTCCTCAGCAGTCCTTGATGCCAGTTGTCACCTTCAGCAGGACAAAGTGCTCCGACTCACTGCAAAAACTGCTCAGGAGTGGCCGGGGGACACGGCAGAGCTAAGCTGTTCACCCGGGTTCCACAGTCCAAAATCTTATTGAGCATCTGTGGGATGTGCCAGGATAAACCTGGTCTAGATAGGTCCCACCCTGCAACCCACAGGACCCACAGAATTCACTGCCACCATCCTGGTGTCACAGGATATCCCCAGAACTCCTGTGTTCATGCCCCGCTGGGTCAGAGGAGTTTTAGCAGCATAAAGGAGACTGTCGTGGGCCAAGCAGTCAAGCACAAAATGACACAGGTTTAAAGTTTAAAAAAAAGAAGAATTTATTGTCCAAAAGCAACTTTTACAAAACAAAAGACTAAAGCTAATTAAATCAAAGCTATAAGGTCCTTAAAAGAGGTCAACAAAATATAACTCTACTGAAAATAAGACTGACAGTAACTAGACACCAACTCAAATAACAGACCCACTGGGGCAACATATGTACTGATGGATCAGACCATATTTAACATACAGGGGGAAACTATATACAAAATAGATAAAACTAACTAAACAAAACCCTGATTCCCCCCTATGATGTAAAGCTCTTGGTATGGCCCATGACAGGGCCTTCAGCATAAAGGTCTGCTCCGCCCTCATTCTCATGTTTTGTTTGTCCAGGCCAGAATTCCATGCATCATCCAGGTAACTCAAACAAAGTAGAAATGAATTACTACCAACAAACAGCCATATGATGAAATCTATAAAGTAAATGTGCAGGCTAATAAATCAATTCTAAACAACTGTATGTTATAATTTAAATGACTGTAACTCAAAATAATTAAACGTGACAGTGGTGTTTGTGGGTGAGTGAATGCTGCAACCTTTTGTGTAGCTGTGGGCACAGCCATCACAGAGACCAACACAATATTAGGCAGGTGGTCATAATGTTCTGATTGATTGGTGTACTTCTGCTAGTCTTGTGCTGGTGAAACAAGTGCTGTAAAGTATTGCACTGCAGTACTGTGAGGTCTGTGCAATATTTGGAGTGTTTTGAATTGCTTTTGTCTGATCTCTCCCCTTCGACCCATTTCCTTTTATACGTTTTGCCTGGATAGCGTAGCTCTGAGGATAAAAGTGTGGCGAGTCTTTGAGGTCTGAGGCCATGGTTCTCTAGCAGAAACCATGAACTGCTTCTTTTGTGTTTGGGGTGGGAGGAGTTGCTACTCCAAGGGAAGGAATTTACGTATTTGCCTTCAAAACTTTGACTGGTCTCTCTCATTACAGCTGCTGAAGCTTTTCACTCCTTCTGAGGAGTCATAGGTGTCTTGGTGGCCTCCCTCACTAGTCTCTTTCTTGCATGATCAATCAGTTTTTAAGGACAGTCTGCTTTCAGAAAAGGTATGCATGTGTCATATTCCTTCCTTTTCTTAATCATGGATACTCCAAGGGATATTCAGTGATCTTGAAGTTTCCTTTCTTTCTTTTGACTTATACTTTTCAATAACCTTTTCAGAGAGTTGCCTGGAGTGTTCTTTTGTCATCAGGGTGTAGCTATATCCAAGAGGATAGATTCACCATTGAGTCTTGACAGTGGAGGTGTCTTTATGCTATAATCACTTGAGACACATTCACTGGACTCAGATGATCCCCATTTTACTAACTGTGTCACTTCTGCACCGAACGCACTGCACCCGTGTTGAATAAGACGAGTCACTTTATAGACGGGCTATACAGTGGATCAGTGGTTAGCACTTTCACCTTGCAGCTGGAAGATCCTCGGTTCATGTCCCGGCCTTTCTGGGATCTTTCTGTATGGAGTTTGTATGTTCTCCCTGTGCATATGTGGGTTTTCTCCGGCTTTCTCCCACAGTCCAAAAACATGCTGAGGTTAACTGGTAATTCTAAACTGGTATGGACTCCACTCTTGTCAAAAAAGCCAAATTAAATTGATCATAATTCAGAGTTGGAAAGCAGTAAAATCGGAAAGTGTCAAAAGGAGGTGAATGCAGTTATGAACTGATATCTACACTGTAGTTAAAATTTTGGACTCTTGAGTACTACTAGCAGGCAGACAAATTAGCAGTACTTTATCCAGAATCGAGTAACTGTTTGCTGTCAACGTGTTGGACATTCTGGGATATCAGTGGTTCTACCAGAGAATCTCGTTATCTTCTTTCTCAGGCACAGCCAATCGTTGTAGCTTTAATGATTCCAGAATGTAGTGTGCCTCCTATTCTGGATACGACTGTCATCTCATCCACAGGTAATTACAGTTGGCAAATTGTGAATACTGAAGTCTATAAAGGGATCATGCCAATACAAAAACTCTCCATCTCTTGAATCTGTGTTCTTTGAATCACTCTATCCATCTATCCATCCATCCATCTATCTATCCATCCATCCATCTATCTATCTATCTATCTATCTATCTATCTATCTATCTATCTATCTATCTATCTATCTATCTATCTATCTATCTATCTATCTATCTATCTATCTATCTATCTATCTATCTATCTATCTATCTATCTATCTATCTATCTATCTATCTATCTATCTATCTATCTATCTATCTATCTATCTATCTATCTATCTATCTATCTATCTATCTATCTATCTATCTATCTATCTATCTATCTATCTATCTATCTATCTATCTATCTATCTATCTATCTATCTATCTATCTATCTATCTATCTATCTATCTATCTATCTATCTATCTATCTATCTATCTATCTATCTATCTATCTATCTATCTATCTATCTATCTATCTATCTATCTATCTATCTATCTATCTATCTATCTATCTATCTATCTATCTATCTATCTATCTATCTATCTATCTATCTATCTATCTATCTATCTATCTATCTATCTATCTATCTATCTATCTATCTATCTATCTATCTATCTATCTATCTATCTATCTATCTATCTATCTATCTATCTATCTATCTATCTATCTATCTATCTATCTATCTAAAGTAGATCCATCCTGCATTAAGCTAGTCAACATGTTTCTATTCCCTACAAGTGTTTCGCCTACTCGGTGAAGAAAAGCTTTTCATTGAATGTTAGTTTGCTGAACAAGCCACAGAGGACTACAGTGTCAGGGCCAGATCAGCTCTGTTGGCGTCAGTGGTGAGCTTTAGTTGGGACTGCCTCTTGGGGAAGACGTGTTCTTCCTCCTCTTCAGTCAAAACATCAGAGAGCTTAAGCTCCTACATCTGTTTTTGGTTTTCCTTCTTCTATTCTGTTCTATTGTATTATCTTTGTCCCACTCCTACATCATTATGGATGTTATTGTCTGCCAGACAGTGTATTTAAATGCAAGGCATTGAATTGTGACAAATCATTTGTGTGTAGCCCTTTTTAAATTACTTTTTCAAGACCGATGATTTCTTTAGTTGATGGTTTTGTGATAACCCAAATTTCAAGCGCGACGTCTCTGTAAAGCAAAATGTGATGAAATGTCTTTATTCTCATGACAAGACATATAAAACTACTCAACATGCAATGCACACAGACAATCACACATACACTCCACATTTCTTTCATTGTGTTCACTAACCTTCTCCAATCTCTCTCTCTCTCTCACTCACTCACTCACTCACACACACACACACACACACACACACACACACACACACACACACACACACACACACACACACACACACACACACACACACACACACACACACACACACACACACATTGTTGTTTGTTCGCTGCTGCTGCTGTTGGAGGTTCACCTCTGCTCTGGCTAACGCATGCCCAGTACCTCGCTCCTCCTCTCCAGCGGTCCCCATGGTAACGCACAGGGTAGAGCAGCTTAGCAACACGGAGACAGAGCGGCGGCATCCGTGGTCCAGACAGCGCGACAGCAGCGAGAGGACAACAGCAGCAGCGCCTGGCAAACAGCCGTCAGTCTGCTGTGTGTAAGTGTCACATTTCACCCAAACTACAGCTCTGGTGGTTTTCACAGGAGGTCAGACTGAGACTAACGTGGATCATCTGACCAGGAGAGATCGTGATTGTGTTGTGTGGTCTTCCTACTTGCTGCCTACGGAGTGATGCTGCTCTCAGTTTTAGACTCCGAGGCGAATGCGTCTTTTATGTGCAGGTTTGTGTGTGGCATCCCTCCATGAGCCGTAATCTGTCTCCATCTGTCTTCACAGTCACAATGAAGTTCGTGGTGGTTCTTGTTGGAGCGGGCGCTCTGGCCTTCCTCGGAGCGGCCATCTGCATCATCGCCAGCGTTTATCCCCGAAAACGCGCCGCGCCTCTCAGCGACAACGGTACCCTGGCATCGGAGACGCTGCTGGAGCCGCTGGAGCCGGGATCGGTGGCTCACGCCGGACCGCTGGGCGCTCTGCACGGCGCCGAGTCGTACGATGGAGGGAACGGGCTGGGAGGAATCGGCCTGGAGGTTCCCACTCTGAACGAGCTCAACCTCGGGGAGCAAACAGGGGGAGGAACGGCCAAACAGTTCAGCTTCAGCCGACTCATCTGCACTCCTGTCCCGGTCGGAGAATGTAAGACCAAAGAGCTGAGGCAGCGGCGGCAGCAGCAGCAGCAGCAGCAGCAGCAGCAGCAGCAGCAGGCGGATGAGCCGCTGTACGGAAACGGGGATGAAGACCTCCGGACCACCGCCGAGGAGCTCCGGCAGATGGTCCTACAGCAGAACGATCAGATACTCATGGACCAGAGGACCATCCGGGAGCTGACCGGGAAGCTAAGCGAGTGTGAAAGCGGTCTGGAGGACGAGAGGAGCGTCCCGGAGCGGAGCATCGGGGTCTGGAGCGGGAACCGCCGCGTCATGGCCGGGGATGATGTGAGCTCCTCCGCCGCGGCGCAGCTGCAGACGGCGCGGGCCGTGGAGGAACTGGCCCGGGCAATCATGGACCTGAAGGACCGCATAGAGAAACTAGAGGTGAGCAGAGAGATACTGAGCACATGTTACTCAAACTTTAGCAAAGCCCGTTGTTCTTGCTGTTTATCCGTCTGTTTGAGATTTGTCTGACAGCAGGAGATTTGGACAGATACCCAAGTTATTCAGCCATAGTCAGTTTTCCGGTTTAAATTAGACCCATGTGTGGTCCATGTAACAGTCAGGTGTTCCAGTGCCAATTTAAGTTCTCTTTGGAATAAATTGGAGGAATAATGATTGACAAAAATGAAATATTCAGACTAGAAGTGTCAAAGCTGTAGCAGACATAATGTCAGAGCAGGTCCTGGGCCTGAGCTGTGGCCTCAGTGATCCTCATCTTAGGTGCTCTGGTCTTCTCTCACACCCTCCCTCTCCTTTATTCTCCCCTCCTTTTATCTTCACCTTGCCTCTCCTCTGAGTGACTCGTGACACAAGCCCCCTCATGTTTTGCGTACCCTCCCCAGGGGAAATCTTTCCTGCTGCTGGCCCTCACACTCCCCTGCATCCCCCTCGTCATGTCAGCCTCCTCTACCCTCTACCTCCGCATCCAGCAGCAGGAGAGACATAAATAAAAGATGAAGCTAGCTGGACAGGAAAGAGGGTGGTGGTGGTGGTGGAGGAGGAGGAGGGGGCCAGGATGTGGGTGTGTGTGTGCTGAGATTGAGATATAGGCTTTCTTATAACCACACACACACATACACACACACACACACCCACACAACCACTGCTGCATCACTGCCAGCCCTCTCCAAGCACAGTCAGATACAAGGTTGTCTCCGTCAGTGTGAATTTATATCCCTGGACGTCTGGATCCAGTCCTGCCTCAGCATCTCTCTTGGTATTATATATCGCCCTCACAGCCACCTCATCCACACTAACAGCTCTCTCTCTCTCTTTACTGCTGCTTCTCTAACACCTTATTTTTTCAACTTATGCTCCGCATACTGATATTGACACTGTGAGGCAACTAATATCACAACACAACAGGTCTCACTGTGGTGCTGCTTTGTCATTTCTCTCCTCCTCCCGCAGCCTCGTTCCAGTTCAATACCACCACTATAACTAAAATGAATAGTGGCCATGTTTGTGCTACAATAAAGACGGGAACGGGCTCTACTTATTGCGTTTATGTTCAGTGTTTTCTTTAGGGTTACCTGCCTATAACAAAAATTCAAAAAAGTCCATGTGATAAGCAGGGAAAGATTTGATATTTTCCTGCATTTTGCTGTTAGATCTTCCTGATTGTGATTTCGTCAGCATGTGTGGACCACAAAGCTGCTTTCAGCTGTTATATCGATCCCTCGCCTGTGATTTATTAGCATTGCTGAAGGCTCTGTGCTCCCAAGAAGAAGCAACGTAAACAACCTTTAAAAAAAATCAGTGTATTCAAAATGATTATTGGTCATATATACCTAGACAGCTCTGTGTAAGAAAGACGAAGCCCAGGATGTTGTAGTGTTATTAATTTAATCGAAAAAAAGAAGGTTCAGAAGCTTAGATCCAATTAAACATCAAAATATTAAGTCAAGCTTCTGATCTTTTGATGTGAATCAGGGCAGATGTGTGACAAAAGCGATTAAAAGCTTATACTGACAAAGTAAAATGGGAAATTTAAGTCGTAAAATCCAAATTCACAGGAAGGTCTACAGATACAGCATGTCACACAAGCTCACGATCAATCAGTGCAAGCAAGAAATCACAATAATGGAATATAGGAAAGGAGGGTCACTTTAAAACCACGCCAGCTGATAATCCAAAGAAAAGCTCAACATAATAATAATAATGTCTATAAAAACAACCACAACAGCCTCCTCCACAGCTACCAAAAGTAATCATGATGCTGCCAAACTCTAACTGTCTTCCCTTTTCTAGTCCATCCACACACAGAAAACCCTCAAATGTCATTGTCCGTCCCTGCAGCTGCCCCAGTAAAGTTTATTCCAGCTCCAAATTTCAGTAAATGCAGCTATATTGTCAGAGTGCATGTACAAGCAGCTGAACACACAACACATTTAAACAGGATTGTTGTGAAGCTCAGAAGGCTAACTGTACCTGTATTAGTCGATACACATCAGATGATTGGTAGCATTAACTCTAAAACAAGAAACCAAAATACATCAGTATATAAACAAGATTTTCACAGAAAAAATTGACACTGTCTAGCTGACAGTACAAAACATGGGATAGCTAAGTTCTCTTTAAAATCATGAGTATTTTTGTAACCCACGGCTTAAACAAGATGGGACGATACACAGTTCATTCATTTATTCATTCAGTCAGTCACAAAATTAAACATTTATAAAAGCGAAGAAACTGGCATAGGAATGACAATGGAATGAATAAAAAGGTAAAATTCATAAAATAGTAAACCCAGTAAGAATAAATTTAGAATTTAAAGGTTGAAGCGAAAAAAAAAAATCAAGTAAAACTACAACAGCTGGAGCCAAGAAAAAGCTAAGTTTTCTTGGTAGCACTAGAGGAAAAAGCATGCGATTCATCTTCTGGGGTCCATAAATATCTGTAAAAAAAGAAAATAAATTCACATAATCATCTGTTGTTGAAATGTTTCAGAGTGTATAAAAGCAAAAACATTATGATTATTTGTTTCCTTTAAAAAGAAACTGTGCTATTGAATTTTTAATGCCACCTGAACACAAGACAGTCTTTTAGTCTTTGCTGCTAGATCTGCTAGAATTAGATGCTTTTCTGCGGCATGTTCTCCCTTTGTGATTGTTTAAACAATTTGATCTCAGACTTCATTTTTTTGTTTTCGTTGTGCAGGCAGAGATCGGTCCTGCTGCCTTGAACCTTTCCGACACATCCGTTGGTGCAACAAGCAGCAGCAGCAGCAGCAGCAGCAGCAGCAGCAGCAGCAGCAGCAGCAGCAGCAGCAGCAGCCCTCCTGGTAACACCGGCAGAGCTCCAGCTCCACCCACCGGCAGTGCTTCCTCCCCACCTGCCGGCGCTGCCCCAGGGGCCCGCCGTCCCGCTTCCCCAGCCTCCCCTGCCTCACCTGCCCCCAGGCCTCCCGCCAAGGGTTCCCCTGGGCGTGGAAAGGGCACCTGGAGGGTGGAGGACCTGGAGGGAGAGCTGGAGAGAAAAATAAAGATGCTGGAAAAGGAGCGTCAGGCCATGAGAAAGGAGACACAGGGCCAACATGAGAAGATCAACCAGGGGATCGATACCGTCAACCACCGCGTCACTGAGCTGGAACACAGTGAGTCCGGGGCATGAAGAGGAGGAGGGCAAATGCACGGGGTGGTGGCTAGGCAAATAAAAGAAAGAGATGCATGGATAGACTAAGGCCCAAGGGGAGTGAAACAATTGCATCACCGAGCTGACGTACATGAGAGCGTTGCAAGAGAAGCCTGAAATGAAAGTTTAACAAGCACTGTGGGTGGAACTAGGTCATCACAGCAGCAGAGAATACGCTGTAGATGAAAATAGGATGATTAATGAGTGCTGAAGAGTTTGAAATGTCAAATAGGGACAGGAGCTGAAAATAAAAATGATACAGCTAAAATTAAATGAAAAGGGAATTACCCGAAATCACTTGCAAACTTTAACTCATCATCCTCATAAGAATTTATATGAACGATTCTCACTTTATGGCTGGCGGAGATGCGGTTTGGAAATGTCACCTTGATGTTGGTAGCTCTTCCTGAAATTTCTCCCATGGAAGATCAAGGTAACTGTAGGTGAAAAGTACAGGGGAAAGAAGTAAGAGATGTCTGCTAATATGGGAGTGAGGTGCCAGGAGGAAGGTAATAAGGGAAGAAAAAGAACTTCTCTATTCCCTTTTTAGCGTTGTCATTCTCCCAACCTTCCCAACTGTCTCTAAATCTTCTCTGCTTTAAGAGCTGCAGTGTGGCCTCCAGTTAGAGAGGCTGATCATTAAGTGTAACACTTGAGCTCTTGCCAGGCACTTTGTGTGTGTGTGTGTGTGCGTGCGTGCGTGCGTGCGTGCGTGCGTGCGTGCGTGCGTGCGTGCGTGCGTGCGTGCACGGACTGACAGGGACAAGAGAAAAGAGAAACACCAGTGTCCTTGTATAAATTGGCCATTAAGGCATCATCCCTTCCCATTTTCTCTCTCCGCCTGCCTCATAACTCCCCCTCGCTGCCTGACTGTTTCTCTTTATCTCCTTTATCTGTGCCTCCAAAGCGCTGACTGAACCGTCGTTCCCTGACGGCTTCGTGCTGTCCTTCCCCATGAGGACCAACTACATGTACGGCCTGGTCAGGAAAGAGATAACTGAGATGTACGCCTTCACTGCCTGCGTATGGCTCAAGGCCAAAGAAGGAGGCATCGGGACCCCGTTCTCCTACTCTGTGCCGGGTCAGCCCAATGAGCTGGTGCTGCTACAGGGAGTCCACAATCCTGTGGAGCTGCTCATCAACGACAAGGTAAGAACGCTTTTCTTGTAGCTGCTCTTATACCTGGGGGTTGGGACCATAAATTACTGGCTGTGAGATCAATTTAGAGAGGCTGTACAAAGTGAAGTGCAATAAAGAACATTTTATGTGGAAATTAATGGCTCCCTCAGACGACAAGCATGGATATTTTGTACCCTTCAGGTTTCCTTGTAATTACTCAGGCAAAATAGACTGCCAAAACAGCTTATTATGATGTACTCTACAGGCTGGCGGGTGGCTCGCTGTGATCCATTGATTAAAATGTGCAATGAAAACATGTTTTGCAGCAGACTAGCGGTGAAAAAGCTTGAAACTGAAAATCTATAGTAAAGCCTGTAGCCTAAGGTGTTTCATGTGTGCCGACCTTCTCTTCACCAGCCATTTGATGAGAAAAAAAGAAGAAAATAAAGAAAGATCCCTGCTACCAAAATAGAACCAAAGCAGATGTGCCCCTGAATAACACATTAATATTTTAAAACTTTGAATAAGAAAGGAAACGAGACAGTGCATTAAAAAAACAAAGATGCTTCTAGAAAAAAACCTAATCATAGACAGCAGTAAATCACTTTGTGTGTAATCTACTGAATTTTTTCGAATACAGTTCTGAGTGCATGAGAAACCCATGTCCTCTGTTTATTTTCTCACATTTGTAGTGGTGGGACCCACAGCAAATATGTGTTATTAAGCAGAAGTGGCACAGAGGCAAGCTTTTTGCAGCTGTTGTTTCATACAGTGCACCGGTGTTTACCTTTTATAGTGTGTGTTGTTCCAGAGGCAGAGAGGAGTGAAGGTTTGCTGTGGTTGAAGGAAGGTTTGGACTGTCCGCTGGGTGCAGTTCTGCTGACATAAACCATCAGTGCACCCTCTGCTCACATTACTACCCACACTGCTCCAATAACCAATCATAATGCAAGCTTGGTGTGTGACAGGTTACTGGACGTGAGAACACCCACTCACTTTCTACAGGCGGGTCTATAACCGTAGCCGCTGTGCTCTATGACTTGCAGGTGGCGCAGCTGCCTCTATCTCCACCGCAGGACGAGTGGCAGCACATCTGTGTCAGCTGGACCCTGAGGGACGGGGTGTGGAAGGCCTACCAGGGGGGCAAGATGAAGGGCAGGGGAGAGGGACTGGCTGCCTGGCATCCCATCAAACCTGGGGGTGTGCTCATACTGGGACAGGAGCAGGTGAGATTGATGGATGGATGGATGGATGGACAAATTAATGAAAGAATAGCCCATGGACAAATGAACGCATGAACAAAACAAATGATGCTTTAAGACATGACTAAAGACCAGCTCTTCACTGAACACCTTTACCCTTGAAAGACTGCAAAAAAAAAAGAATTAAAAAAAGATTCCTGTTACCTCCCGCACTGCCTGTAGGCACCAAGGCCTTATCACACATGAATTTATTTTATCCAGGTTGTTTTCTCCTGACTCGATCCTTGTTTGTGTTCTATCTACTCTCAGATGTATCTAGGCTTGGATAAAAGCATCTGCTAAATAAAAGTGTAGAAATGGATGGATGGATGGATGGATGGATGGATGGATGGATGGACAAACTAACATATGAGTGGATGAATAGTTTAAAATGGATGAAAGGATGGACTGATCAGTGAACTGATGGGTGGATGCATGGATGACAAACAGCCCGAGAGGTTAACGCATGTTGGAAGGATGGATGAATGGATAGATAAAAAAAGATGGATGGATTATTAGATGGATCGACAGACAAATGGCAGCAGCAAGGATAATGGACAGATAAAGGAAGGGAGGGTTGATGGATGAATAGGATAGATAGACGTAGGGAGATGAGAAGGGCTATTTTAAGGAACTTTCATTAGCTTGTCACACATGAACAGGCTGAAACCTAATGGTGTTTATCCTCACACTGGGCTGCCTCCCTTCTTCATTAGCGAGACAACTGCGTTACATAACCCTTATGAAATCTGACATTATCCCTCCTCCCTGGTGTCTAAAGAACGACCCAGAGCTCATTGTGCAGCCCATCGTCCTTGCATAAAGGATAAAAAGCAGAGCTGGGACTCCAATTCACCACGATGATGCACTGATGCAACAAGGCTTGATTTAATGGACAGATTTTGTCGAAAGAGCAAGCCCTTACTATTCTCCACTGAGGGTGACTGATAAATTGCTGTTGTGTTGACTAGGTGTTGTCGGGAATAACCCAGGACATCCCTCTCATAAAGGTGCCCTGAACAGGAAAAACATTTATAATGTTGTGTGGGAGGAATCGCCCAAACACAAGATTTCTGTGGGCGTTTTAAGCTACATTTTCTTATATTTCAGACAGGAAAGCTTGCCAGTATAGTTCACCTGTTGTGTTATGATGCGTTTTGGAATCAGACAGTCTACTAATTTTAATGTACTTTTGCATTAATCCAAGCAACAGTGCAGTAATCAAGCTGCTGTATTGAAGATGTATCCTTCTTTCTTACTCAGTGGTCATCAAAACGTTCTCATCCCTTTATGTACTTGCTGAGATGTAAATGTTTTCACATTTGTAAGGGCAAGTACTGAGTAGAGATTTCAACCACAAGTTCGATAAATGTTCAAAATAGCTCGTTGAGCCATTTCTTGCTTTACTCTACCAATGCGTTTTTTCTCGTTAGGTGTTTTTTTTGTTCACAAATATGTATTGACATTCTTAGTAATTACTGCTTGAGGAGAAGTAGCTTGAGTTGGTTGGAGCGTAACTCTTATCATGGTTACCTTTTATCACAATCTGCCTGCGATGTCTCCTTGACATCTGTTAGAGTGTTTATTTGCCGTCTCTTCTTGACTCATTCTCAAGTTTTTACAGCATCAGGCTTGTTGTCATTTTTAAGGGTGTTATTGCAAAGAACAGTCAGACACATCTTAGTGCAGAGACGGCAACGGTTTCATTGTGCCGCTTTTAATTAAGTTCCATATAAGATAAGATAAGATTAGACATGATTTATACAGGACTTCCCAGAAAGCTAAGCACAGCCCCTGATGACTCAAGCTTTTGTCACCAACTGCAGAAACTAAGATATTATTGCACATCTCCACTGCACCTGAAGAACCATGAAGATTAGATGAGTAAACTGAAAACAGATTAAAAAATGGTAGAAACTATTTCACAGATGAAAACAAAACAGTTCCAGTGTCACCCCGTTGTCTCGCTAATGCCTTGACTGTTCATGTTAGCATGCTGACATCCAACCCTTTTGTTTGTACCAACTCTTCTTTCCAAGGATACGTTGGGCGGGCGTTTTGATGCCTCCCAGGCCCTGGTTGGTGAGCTTTCCCAGTTCAACCTGTGGGACCGGGTGCTGAAACCTGCAGAGGTGGCTGCCCTGGCTGAGTGCAGCTCCTCAGCTCTGGGGAACATCGCCCCCTGGACCGACCATGACGTGGATGTCTACGGCGGAGCCACCAAGGAGTCCCTGGACCCATGCCATGCTGCTCAGAGGTCCAGCCCCTCCAACCCCAAACAGTGAAGGGTGACTGGGAGAGGTCGACCAAGGGCGGTCGTGTTTGATAGGGCAATTTAGGAGTCCATTCAGGAGTTTAAAGTCGTATCAAATTGGAGTTTACAGTATATTTACTTGTTCCTGGGTGGGAAGCTTGCCGGTGGACTGAAAGATGGCGCTATTAAGTCGTTAAGAGTGGTGTATCTGTTTTGTTCTTTGTGTTGGTGTCCACACTCATGTGTTTACTTCTGCAGTGAGATACAGTGAGTTTAGTCACAGAATCACCTTAGTGAAGGCTGCATGGGGCGATCAACGTCTGGCATGAACAGTTTCAATGGAGACACTAAATAATAGACTACCGATCGGATCTGGTGCCACTTTCTGTTTAAGGGAATAGTCTGTTGGACCAGTTAACCATACATGATTATTTCAGGCAAAGGGCCTTGATGGGTTTGAATACAGTCATAGAAATAACCTTTACTGATGCTGTATCTAAGGGTTTTGTCGTTTTACAACAAAGTGACACAAAATTCTGTCTTTGCTCATCTTGTGTCCAGTTGGTTGTTTTAAATGCTACAACTGATTTCTGAGATGCTCTTGTGGTAATATTCATTTTATCACTCAATGGGAAACAAAACGAGTTTTTGTTCAATTTTAACTGTATATGATCCTGTTGAATAACGTCTGTGTGCTCTTAAGTTTTCTATATTGCATACCATGATCTGGTAAAACAGTGGTCTTATAAATGTATAATGTGTAATGTACCTCTGCTAGTGTTGCTCTGTACCAGTCTGCTCCCCCTGCTGTAGCCTCTCACACACCTCACTAAGCAAAGCGGCAGCATTTTGCTTTGTAACGTAGACAAAGCAGCACTCTCAACGGACCTCTGGAATAAACATTTCATGTCTAACTAAGCACCAATCAGACACTGATATAATGATGATAAAACCGTTGTACCCTTGAATGTAAACCAGATGGAATTTAAGTGTGTTTGCATGAGTGTTTTCACATTTCTTGTCAAAAAAACCCCAACAACTAAACATGCAAATTACATTGTTTGTGTCCCCCAGACTGCCTCACAACACACTTTAGCGATGTGTTTTTGGTCAAAAATGTCCTCACAGACAGCGAGGGGCAAGTCTGAAGATTCCATGATGAATAGATAATGATGTGTATGTAATAGCTGGCTCTGTGCAGAGGAACAGCCTGAAAAGAATTTCTTTTACCAACAAGCACACACTGACAATTTGGAGTCGACCCACACAGAAGCGTCTGGATCTGCTATCGTTAGGTGACTGTAAATCCCTGCTTCTGTTACTATTTTCGCAAAGTAAAGCACAACAAAGCAAACACATAAATAGAAAGAAAACTGAATTAGAGTCCGATGCCATTTTTTTTGTCATAAACAGCAAAAACTATATTATCCGTCTTCTTTGTTCCAAAAAACATCTAATGCCATGTATACATCATGCAAACATTTATATCAGAAAGAGTCTAATAGTGGATATCCATTACAGAGACAGTTAGTAAAATATTCAGCATAAGCAAAATCATTTCAAAAGGCTTCTTGACATTTCCCTTGAATGAAATGTTTTTTTTAATTTTTTAATTTTACAGCACAGTTTCTTTATAGTCGACCTTTATAGCTATTTGTCACATTTACCACTTTGGTGTTAATATAATCTGTATTTAATAATAGTTAGACTGCAAATTAATGACAGAATCAAGATGTGTTTGTCATACAAGTAAAAAAAAGTACCTGAGGATAACTGTCTCATTGCAATGTAGAGTCTGACCAACACTGGATATTTGGGGCCAATGCGGACACTAATTGAAGGCAAACAAAAAAACACTCTGATAACAGCACCGTGGCAGATATTTTTTGTACATATACATATATTTATACATTCAGTAAGTTATATTGAAAAGGAAAAATAATTAATAATCACTTGTTAACTCTCCAGCAGCGTATTTCACAACTACAAATACAAACCAATCATAAAGACAAAGCACTTTCAATGGACTCCGCACCACCGTCTGCTCAGCTGTGATACATACTCTGCTACATGTGCTGCAGACAGTGCTGAGTATTGTAAGCAATGGAGGATGTTCTGCTCTGCTGAACAAACTATCAGTTCTAAATTAGCCTAAGCATCCTATTCTGCATTATGTTCAGTGCATAGACGACAACATGTATGCTGATACTGATTTTAATAGAGGATTTTCTTCTATAGCTACTGCAATGACAGAGTTTTGCTTGAGCCAGGTGTGGCTTCAGATAGACTGATCACCTGAAACTCTGATGCTCTCTGCATCACATTCTTGGGATTAGATTGCGACTTTTCTTTTGAATATGCTCCGTGAAATGACAGCATTCCTCCGATGTTCAGCATCTGATTTGCATCTTTGCTCGCAACAACAAAACAGATGGGATGTGCCGAATGTCTTGCTTCGTGTTCACAGTGGACATCACAGGAACAGAAGGTGGAGGAAGCCAGACACACTGTGAGGGCTGAGGGTTTGATTCTCACTTTGGCCAACTACACTAAAAATGTAACCAGTCAACACTGTGCAGCAAAATGAACTGTGGTCAAGATACAGTCAGTGCTTCTGTTCACTTATTACCTCAAGACATCAGCCCCACATATGATCTGACACCTTGTTGTAAAGTGCCTGCCTGGGCTTTCAGGCCCAAAAAAATAGTCAAATGTTTTTATGTTTTCTTCTCCGTCTCTTTCTTCTTCTTCTCTCTCTTGTTTTTGGTTGTTGATGGCTGTGACAGTGTTGCGCTTGTCCTTATTTGCATCTTCATGGATCTTCTTTGATATTGTGAAATAGGTGGATAAACTAATAAAATGGCTATGACAACATTTGTGTGTGTGTGTATGTGCGTTGCAGTTGTATTCAGACTTCATCACACTAACACACAGGCACACTTCCACTCCCACACAAAGGTATTTCGCTCAGTTTCACTTTGCTGTAGTCAGACTAGATTCTCAGTGTCTTTGCCGTCTGATTCAGACACGTGTGTGTGTGTGTGTGTGTGTGTGTGTGTGTGTGTGTGTGTGTGTGTGTGTGTGTGTGTGTGTGTGTGTGTGTGTGTGTGTGTGTGTGTGTGTGTGTGCATGTGTGTGTGTGTTTACATGGAGACAGTATTCAGCAGAGACGATGCACAAAGTGTGATCTTTGATACAGAAATAATACATTACTCATAAATTTACCGAAGACCGTGTTGTTTCGTGACTGCTGATCTGCCCACACGCACAGCATTTCTTGGCGTTCGGCTGAGCTGAACTGTCAGTTGATGCGTAACCTCCCACTGATAACATTTCATAACGTTATTTGTCTCACTTGGTTTCCTCTCTTTGTCTCAGAGTGCATCATTTCAGTCTCATGAACAAGCAAATTATGATTGACATCCCACCAAAGCTGCTTGTGAAAATGACACCACCATTACCACTGTTGTTAACAAGTGTTAGTAGGCAGCCCTTAACAGTCCTCTGACAGTTGCCCATACTGGCTGTTTGGTAATTCAGCTTCTGACAGTGGAGGGAACAATCAGCAACTTTACAAAGATTTTAATTCAGTGGATTTGCTCATGGATGCTTGGTGGTTAGCACTTATGTCGCCTTGCAGCTAGAAGATCCCCGGTTCACGGCCTAGGCTTGGGATCTTTCTGTGTGGAGTTTGCATGTTCTCCCTCTGCATGCATGAGTCCAAAACATGCTGAGGTTAATTGGTAATTCTAAATTGTCTGTAGGTGTGCTTGTTTGTCTCTCTGTGTAGCCCTGTGATAGACTGGTGACCTGTCCAGGGTGTCTCCTGCCTTCACCCTAAATCAGCTGGGATAGACTCCATTCCCCCTGCAACCTTAATGAGGATTAAGCGCTGTATAGATGATGGATGGATGGGTGATTGGCTCATGAAGTTTCTTTCATCTGTCTCTTTTTTGTTAGATGTACATTTTTAGTAGAGTATGCCAGTTCCAATTTCCATGAGATTTTGACAGTGTTAAAAAACAAACTTCAGTACACTTGTTCAAATAAAAATCTTTCTGCTGGTTTAGGCTGAAATATCAACTATTGCAAGGGTTCCATCCATCCATTCTCTATACACCGCTTTATCCTCACTAGGGTCATGGGGGGTGCTGGAGCCTATCCCAGCTGACTCGGGCGAAGGCAGGGGACACCCTGGACAGGTCACCAGTCTGTCACAGGGCTGCATATACAGACAAACAATCACACTCACTATTGCAAGGGTTGCAGCCAAATTTAGTTTCATTCGTGGTGCCCAGAAGAAGAAACCTCACGACTTCGATTAATGGTCTGCTCTTGTACTGTGCCTTTTGAACTGCCAACCTTGTGATTAGTGGACAACCCACTCCACCACTGGACTTTTGTTCTTTGGCAACATTGACATTTGTGGCTTCAAAGGAAATCTTCAAAGGAATTCTGTCAACACCTGTTGGTTAGAGTAGCGTGAAATTTGGTCCACAAAGTGATACTCCTGCAGGTTAAACTGTAACAACTTTGGCAATGCTCTGACTTTTAATGAATGCCATGCTCAATTTGAAATGAAACCTGTTGAGTACTGTAGTTCATTACCGACTGCAAAAATAACAACTTTCCCATTAACTTCATTTTGTGAATAAAACTAATCATTAGTGTATCTCTGTGCTCATTGACTTACGCCTTAAAAACTCATCTTTGTGTGTCAAAATTACAAAGGAGAACAATGATACACAAAGCTCCACCCGGAAATTTAACAGAATTGGTTCCTTTGATTTATAACGTATCAGAACACAGAAGTCTAAATTCATGTTTTTGAGACTGTCATCGGTGCACTGTGATTTTAAGATGTAAACGCTCAGAAATGGTGATGACTGCTTTTTATGCCCATCATGTCTTTTAGTCTATACAAACCTCTATATGATGCCACAAGCTGAAAAGAAAAATAACATTTTTCCACTGCAGGGGTCTTTATGGCTGAATGAATGGTAAACATGGCAAACACTGGAGCTGCTGAACATCAGCAGGTTAGCATTGGCACTGTGAGCAGGGGAGCGTGCAAATGTTTAAAATTGCCACTGCTACAGGGTGACTGGAAGGTGAAGCATATTTAAGATGGGAATAGATGCAAAATAATTGCCTAATTTGTATAATGATTTGGTGCTTTAGGCCATAAGCAATTCTGATTACGCCAAATTGGCTGATGATTTCAATACTTTCATAGTTTTTCCACAAGTGTGAATTGCTATAGAGCCGATTTAAAAGCTGCCTGATAAATTATTGGTCACAAACCTGATACATGATACATTACAGAAACCTTGGAACTACCATTACCGATGAAAACACAATCCTGCTGACATCTCTTTACAGTGCCACTTCTTATAAACTCTGTTTCTGAAGCATATCTTGTTATCTTGCTAACCTATTGATGCACAGCGCTCAGTTTCAAACGCCGACTGTGACTGATATACTTTAAAAATACTTGATTTCTGGCGCCCTACAGTCTCTACTTTGAATGCGCAACTGTTTCCTTTGAAATAAGATGATTCTGGAGACCTTGGTTATTTGGTTTGCTGCATCTAGCAGTGCTGATAGAGGACATGAATTGTCAGGGGCAAATGAACCCAAGCAGACAAATGTGTAAGAATGATGCAATGCAAAAGAATTAGCCTCGCTTTGTGTTTGAACACACCTCAAGCCTTGTTAGCACTCTTACAGCTCCCGAGGACTTGTCATCAAAGGTTTGAAACCCAGATGTGAATGTGAAGTATAACAACCTAATTCATGAGTGAGTGAGTCAGTCAGCGAGTCATCACCGGGTTGGATAATGAATCACTGAGAGAATATTTTTTTCTTTGCTAATTTTCTGATTCTTGGCTCCATCTTTCTGTTGATATCGCTTCTGTCACAGCTTGTTAGCAGAATCACATGGGGTCTTCCTCTCCCCTCCCTAACAATCTGCTTCCTCTGCTGTTGAATTATAGATATACCATCATTACTTCTCTCTGAGGGAGGCGCTTTATTATGATAATCCATATTTGACCCACCTTCTACCTACACCAACTCAAATATTATTTATTGCAGCAAATCTCCACGTGATTTATAATTCTTCTTACCCTTTTTTTTTTATCATCCCCTGCAGCATAGACACAGGGGATGAGTGCATCAGCCTTCCTCATGACTACAGAAATAAATTCCAGATGGATTTTATTGTCACTTCATTTTTGTGAGTTCTGCAATCAAGTGAGTCTCACAGATGCATGCAGATCTACATTCCTGTAGTTTTACTGTTTAATTGGTCCTTCACCTATGCCTGCTTCACGCTCAAAAAATCTCTCTTCCATTATCCAAACTGTTTTCGCTTTCCTATTTCCAAGGCAGCAACATATTTCGTTTAAACTGGAACTATCTCTGTATTTAGCATTAAATATTTACACAACGTTTTCCCCTCCTGATGAATCCTCTCCTCAAGGTCTTTGTATCACCACCTCCTCCTCACTTTTATCTGCCTCGCGTCTCTTGGCATCTTTTCACCTTCTGTCAAAAACACCTCCGTCTCCTTCTCTCCATCCTTCTGCTTTGCTTTGACATTCTTATTTCAGCATACCCACCAGCCCTCTGGCACTTCTCTTTGTGAGTTTCTCACCTGGGTATGCAATGCTTCCTCTCTGTCTCTCTCAGTATATTTTAAGAAGCTGTCTCACACTTGATCCACGAAAAGTGCATTTAACATTTACAGTATGTTATGTTGTTTTCATTGCTAAGCTGACAATGTGCTCTGCTTTTCTAGTTAACAACCTCAAAAAACAGAAACATTGAACACAAGATACTAATTATACATCTATGCAACTGATCGTCCTTTTGTGTAGCTTTTAATTTGTGCAAACAGTCTGAGAAACCCAAACTGATCAAAGAAAAGTTTAGTTATTTTGTTCCTGTCAAATGAAGCATACATTTTTATATTTCTATCCCCATTTTTAGCATTTAATGTGCCAATGCTCATAGATATAATATAGTTGTGTGAAGATTTTAGTATTAATTGGAACAGATATGAAATATATTGTTGATGAAGAAAATATAATAATCTAAGAATTGCAGATAAAAATTATGACTGTTCCTATGTTCTTATGAATGTCTTTAGCATTGAATTTAATATTACTGCATATTAAAAAATCCTTTCCTTAAAGATGGATAAACTGATTTCGTATTTTCTTTTTCCATTCTACCCACACTAATGCTTTGACCCAGTGTAGCACTTGATATTTTCAATCTGCATATTATACTTTTTGATTAACAGCTTAACCGCTTGGTCTGTAAAAGGTCAGAAAATAGAGGAAAAATCCCCTCAAAGTGATGTTTTTAATGGTCTTGTTTTGTTCATCTGCTGATCTCACAACTCAAGGACATTCAATTTGCAACAATAATGATGTTTTTGTTCAACAATGACCCAAACAGCTATTACAGAAAATGAAGATTTTTTTCTTTTAAGTACCTTTTTAATTAGTTTTTTTTTTCACAACGAAAAAAAGGTGCAAAGGTGATTATCAAGTTTGTTACTTGCGTTAGTAGTGTCCCTTCCTTTTCCCCCAGTCGCCTGTTTCTCCTTCTTCTATCTTCTCTGTCGGAAATTTATCCTTTCAAGGGAACTTTTTTATGGCTTCAAGGTCTTAGCAAAAATGTTAGATTCACCCTGAGCAAACTTTTGATCTTTTCCAGCTCCAAAGACACTCACCGTTTCAGATGAACAACCCTCTAGCAGGCAGTGAATCCAGGAACACTGCTCCTGTCTAGACATGAGGGATCGAAGAGTCCACTCACAGAACATCCAGCAAGACAGCGCAAAGAAAACGCTGATTATTTTTTATTGTTTCATTGATTTATGGACAAACAGTTTGAGCTCTAAAGATATCACAGCGTCTACAACTATTCTCATACATTTTTCATTGACAGACTAGATCAATGTGTACAAATTCCATTTTAAGCCCTGAATTCACAATTTTTAGCCTTTAAAATGATGAAACAGCGTTCGCTCAAGGTCTATAATGAAAAAAACTATAACGAAGACACCTGATGACAACCATGCAACATTGTTAACTGGAACAGAAACAGTGAGCAAATATTGCATTGGATTGATGCTTTTCTTTAACCAAAGAAAGAATGGAGTCCTGAGGTGCGATGTGAGTCGTGCAGCTAGTGAGCTCTGGTTTCAATCGACCCATCGCTATGACAACTGAGCGAACTCATTATGGTGACGAAGAGTGTGAGATTGAAAGGTTCATTAATACCTCATAAGTGGACTTGGAGTAGGGCATTGTGCTGTCAATCTGCAAATTCCTGGACCCTGAACTGATGTTGTAACCCAACTGGGTCAGTTAGGCTGATCAAAGACCCTGTCAAACCATTTCATAACATAATGCGGTGCTGTGCAATTAGTTAATGGCTCAATGCTTCTCCGAGCTAACGCAATCCTCAGACAGAAGGATGAAAAGGGGGCGAGGTGAGAGCGACATACAGCATACCTGTGGTCAGTTTTACTTCTCACTTCAGTAAGAGGAGGTTAACAAGGCCAGAGGAGAGACTGAAGAAAGAGAGAAAGCTCAGAATGTGATCTGACTGCTTGCCTCTCAGGTGGATTGATTGATTGATAATCCATTCTAATCCAGAGGGAGTCATTGTTTCAGAGACCAAATAATCCAGTTGCTAGTGGGGGTAGTTCAGGTTGGGTTGTTCCAGCGCCAGTGTGAGGCTAAATGCACAATTCTCACTCAGAATATCTGGAGCTAACTCTCTCTCAAAGCTTTACGGATTATTTTCTGAGAGCAAATTTGGGATTGTGTCATCTATGTACGGCACACTGACAATTCTGGGTCAAAACTCTCCACCTGGGGATTCCACCCAGATGTTCCAGCTGAATATGGGTCAGAGTCCGTAAGAGAGCTGATTAGGAAGGACAGAAAAAAGGTTTTACTCACACAGCCTAACAGACAGTGGTGTAATTTTACAACAGAGACACATACAGATAGTTAAACAGTGCAAGGTGCAATGTTGTGTTATTCACATTTACTCAAGAGCTACATAAATACAGCTATGAGGCACTTTTATTCTTCAGCTCTGCTATATGAGACAATCATTTGTTGTTTTCTCTCCACTACATAATTTGACGCCTGCACGGATCAAGGCTGTACACGCACATTGTCCTATAAACACTGCATTGTTTTAGAACAGAAAGCAAAGCAGGTAAAATTACATCCACCTCAATCAAAGTCAGCATTAAAGCACTGCCTCGCCTCCAGTTAGCAACTTTACCACATCACTCCAATCTTGGCCTCTCTCCACTGGCTCTCTGTGGATTTGAGAATTGATTTTAAGATTTTACTGATCACTTCTAAAGCATGTCTGGGCCAAGACTGAATCTACACAGTAGAAAGGTTATATGAGGCAGCTTGAAGCCTTTGATTCTCAGGTTGAGCGTCAAGTCTAAGGGAGGCTGTGTTTTCGTCATCAGGACCTGCTCAGGTTGATCAGGCTCACTGAGTCAGTGACTTCCTTGAAAATACTTCCTAAAACCCATTTCACATAGCCTGGTTTTATGTGATTTAAAAAAAAAAAGTTTTATTGTTATTATTATTTAACTTGTGTTTATTATATTGACATTTTTGCATCTTGTCTTTTTATTTTGCCTCAATATATTTCACCTCAGTTTCTTCTTCTTCTCATTATTGTTGTTTTTATTGCATGTATTTTATTTATTTTGTTGAATGAGTTAGTGTTGTTTGTTTTTAATTGTTGCAATTTTAATGTTCCTCTGGCTGTTGTCTTGGCCAAGCTTCCCTTGGAAAAGAGGTCAGTGTATCTCAACGGACCGACCTAGGTTAAATAAAATCAAATCAATTATTATTATTATTATTATTATTGTGCAGATATAATGATCCAATCACATAATATCATAACATTGAACAGGAATGAGTCTGCATGCTGCCTTACTTAAGGGACATTTTGAATACATGAGGTGCATTTTGCAGTTTATAGAAAGAAAGAAAGAAAGAAAGAAAGAAAGAAAGAAAGAAAGAAAGAAAGAAATGTCCTGCTCTATAAATATTAGTTTGACTGTTAGCTGGTGAAAAGGGGAGGTTTACAATGACGTCCGCCTTTCAGTTGATTGATAGGCTTCTGAACCAATGGGAACGGAGCTCCGCTGTGGTGGGCGGGGACTTGTTACACGGATATCTCTTGTTTAAAATGTCTCCTTAACAACCGAACTGGGAGTCAAACAGCAGAAGTTTTCGCTGGACAAACGCTTCGTAAGTAACACACTTCTGCGTAACTCTGCGTGTATTGACTGTCGAGTACACACTGTAACTCTTAATATCGCAATGCTGGATTCAAATAAGTTGACTTTGGGGTACAAAACATCAACCGGTAGCATCAGCTGTTTGCTGTAAAAACAAGCTAAGCTAATTAGCCAGCAAGTGAAACATGGCTCACTGGTTACTGTCACTGACCTGATGAAGACCGGACGCGTTTACAAACTAACCGCTATGTCTGATATCTGTCGACACTGTTTGCACGATGAACTATCTAATCTGGTGTGAATTACGACGAGGTGCTTGCTGTAGCTAGCTAGTAGTGGCTAAGTGATGCTAGCAACCTCGTCCCTGCACGGGTCATGTTACAGCGGTGTTAGCTACAGATGTGCTCTTGCTCCGCAGAATTGCATTGTCCGTCCTCCCGATAAACATTCATCTCGTGCACTTTCCAAGCCCGGGGCTCAATATTTTAACGTCTACAAAATGTTGCTCTGCAGGAGTCGGGATGGCTGGGACTGGCGAGGGAAAGAAGGAAGAGGCCGACTACAAGAGACTGCACAGCTTCCCCCTCATCAGGGTAGGTCAGAAGTGTATCTGGGTGCAGGAAGGCAACGTCCTGAGTGTGTTGGGAGCAGCTCGTTGTGCAATGAGAACATCAGCATGACGTGCTGCGCATTATAGGCTCCTGAGGTTTACTGGACATAGGTGTAGTGCATGAGCAGGTACTGGATGTTAATCAAAATTTAAGTTCCTTCAAGTTGCCCTTAAGTGCATAAAATGCACCTCCAAAAATGTTTCATCAACTTTATGGAACTGTTAGCCTCTTGAAAAATGTAAGAAACCTTCCTGATGGCACAAACCTGAAACTGTTAGTCACTATGAAGCATGTACAGTTCACATCCAAACTCAAAAAGAGGCATCTCTGAAGTGGAGCAAACATTAGGTATTAGATTGGCAAACAATAGCAGGTGCTTACTAAGCAAAGTTGCACCGTATTCTGTGACTGTGAAATGAACCTGACTGCTAGCACATTTGTCAGTGTTGTAGTTATTGTTTCTGCTGTCTCACATTTGGTCAGATATTCTGACTAACTGACTGACATTTGGCCAGCTTACTGACAAAGAAAAGACCTAGCCTGCATGCCGTTTGTCTGTCTGTTTTTAGAGACAGCAACAGTTTACGACAAAGTGAGAAGCTAGCTATCTGAGGAGGAGATGCAGCATTGTTTGAATATGGCAATAAAGCTCCACTGAAGATATGTAGCATTGCACTTGTTCAGATGAAAACTGTTTGAGGTAAAGTAGTAGGAATTATGTGACAAATAATAATAAAATACTAGCAAGAAACATGTTTTGTTTTTTTACTTGTACAACCTGTCTGCTTACTATGTGTGTATGATGTCAAGTGATGCAAACTGTATTACTTTAACACTTGTGCAATTGTTTGTTTTTGTCTGTATCATACATGCATTTGTAAAAGAAACAGAAAAATGCAGCGTCTCACACCTTGTTTGTCTTCAGCACACAGACATGCCAGAGGAAATGAGAGTGGAGACAATGGAGTTGTGTGTTACAGCTTGTGAAAAGTTTGCCACCAACAATGAGGTATGTATATTGTGCTGTCAGTCTTTGATATTTAACAGCCAGATTGGTCAGAAAATAAGATTTGCCTTCTGTGACTTTGTAAAGACCAATTCATATTTTCTGAGTCTCTGCATCTGAAATAGATCGTGTGATTTCCAAATCCATCCCTATAAACAGAGTGACTGCTTATGATCCAAGAAAACTAATGAGAGATTTTCTGTCATCTACACCTTTAGAATTCCTAATTGAAATTGTTGTAACTTGAATAACCACTGCCAGGCTTTGGAAGTGCTTCGATTTGTGGCTACATGCAGAAATCTTGTGCTGTATGTCGTGCCCACTGTTCTCAGCACACCTCCTGGAATAGTCACTGACATGGTGCTACCACCTAGCTGCTGCTGTATCCTATAAGAAGTACAAAGTCACAGTCAGTCTTTCAGAAACATCCACGGGAACGCTGTGTGTTTTTCTGTGTTTGATGAAACGGGCAGTGCATTTATACAGGAAGAGAAACTTCTCATTCAGATTGAAATGACAGACTAATGACTGAGGTGTCCTTTCACTGGGAACCACAAAGTGCGCTCTGGTTCTTACTGGCTAGTTGTTGAAGTGCCATGTGTTTTTGAAAACGTCACCGCTTTGATAGCAGGGTTTTGTGGTGTGCCCTTCTTGTGATAATAGTTCAGGTATTCTTCCTGTGCTAGCAGGTTGTTTTAATTATTCCACTGTTGATGTGTTTTTTTAAACATCCGTGGAAGTGTCGTATTTGTCTTCTGACTACCAGTCTTTTAAGAATCAGTTTTCTACAGTGTAGAACTCGAGTGTTTGCATTTTAAAAGTCACTTTTTTATAATGTTTCAGAAATACAAGTATTTATTGGAGCACCACTGCCTCCAATTTTATATTCTGTGAATTCACTTTGTTAAATATAACAGGCTATATTATACAGGTTGTTAATAATACAAGGAAAAAGAATCCTCCTATAGAATATGTTTGTATTTGTATCCCTAAACTCTGGTGCAGTGTTGAGAAGGTTTAGGGGAGCGATTCTCGTTCACATATTGACATTGATTTGGTCTGTGTACAACCGAGCGCTGGGGTCCTTCCTCTGGCCTCTCATTCTCTTTTTAAAAACACACATTCACACACAAACACACATGAAAATAAAACTGTCTATCAACAGGAAGCATTCACGCTTCCTCTTGAGCTTTCATCCATGTGTGTGTACTGTAGTATGAACAGAACCACGTGCACATCCACCGTCTGTCTTCTGAGTCTGTATCAGTCGGCACACAGGCATATGGACATAATGAATTGGCCTTAAGGGAATGAAATCCCAGCATTGTTATAAAGTACTGTATTGTGTTTATTGACTGGTGAAACCTCAACCACCGTATACTGAACACCTCTAAAACCAAGGAAATGCTGATTGACCTCAGGAGGAAGAAGTCCACACTGAAACCAGTCACCATTCTTGGCATGGAGGTGGAGGTTGTCTCCAGCTGTGGGTACCTGGGAGTGCAGCTGGATGATAAGCGGGACCAGATAAAGCAGACTTTACTTCCTGTGAAGGTTAAGGTCTTTTAACATCAGCAGGCCTCTTCTATGTACATTTTACCAGACGGTGGTGGTCAGTGCTTTATTCTTTGGGGTTGTGTGTTGAGGGGCGGGGGCTCACTTCAGAGACAGAAACTAGATGAATAAGCTGATCAAGAAAGCGAGCTCCACAACTGGTGTGGAGCTGGAATCAATCCAACATTTGGTTGGGGTGAGAATCATTGGGAAACTGAACTCTGTAATGAGCAATGCTTCTCAAGCACGACACAGTCTGGAGGTGTTTCATCAGTGGAACCTTCAGCCATAGATTAATTCCCCCTCAGTGCAGGTCTGAGCGCAGCAGGAAGTCCTTCCTACCAGCTGCAGTCAGGCTTTTGAATTAACATTAATATTTTAACTTATGATTTATGTGCTGTGCATCTGTTTTAACTTTTATCATTTTTTCTAACTTATGTACTATGTAGACGGTCATACTGATGACTATTAGTGTTGATGTTCTGTTGGGTTTGTGGGTTGTCTGCCTCGTAATATGCTGCTGAAACAAAGTCATTTCTTATGAAGAATCAATCAAGTATTATTCTGTTCTCTTCTGTCCTATTCTCTTCTAGGAGTTTGTTTAAATTTGCCTGAATTCTTACACTAGCTTCACAGTCTTGTTGCTTCATCTGTTTTTGTTCGTGCTCTATTTCCCAGAGTGCAGCAAAGATGATCAAGGAGTCCATGGACAAGAAGTTCGGCAGCTCGTGGCACGTGGTGATTGGTGAAGGTTTCGGCTTTGAGGTCACACATGAAGTGAAGAATCTGCTGTACATGTTCTTTGGAGGGAGCTTGGCTGTGTGTGTGTGGAAATGCTCGTAGCACCTCCTCGCTGTCCCTCCTCGCCTTCGACGTGGTCACTGGGCTGGGATCGAACACCAGCTACCAGCCAGATGCTGGGTACCTTCGCTCTTGGGGCAGGCTAGTTTGTCCACGCTACCAGCCGCTGCGGCAGATAATGGAGTTCTCGTCCAGTTTATAAATGTAGTTGGCAGGGAACACAGTTGAAAGGGAATTTTGAGTGCGATAGTCAATTTGGCTGGTAGGCGTAAAAATTGCATCTTGCCTTGTCTGTCACTGTCCTCCTCCTCTTTGTTTCTAACTCTACATCTATCTCTGAAGCCCCGTCCATCAACAACGTCCTGAACATTTGTGAGCGTGCATGTGCAAGGAAGTTCAACTTTTACAAAAATTACAGCCAGCCAGGGTCTCCAAAGTCCTTTCTCCTCATTCCTCTTCAGGGAGTGCGTGTGTGTGTGAGTGAGTTTATATGTTTGTGTGTGCTGGACACACACTGTTTTTTGAAATGACATCACGCTGTCACCTCCCTCAGCACTCTGAGCAGAACTTGTGCAACACTAAGCCGTCCATGCCATCAGTAACTTTTCACGTGTGTCTTTCTTGCTCCAACCGCACTAGTCTTTCAATAAAATTTGTAATATTTTTTATGTGTACATATTTTGATGCGACTTGAAAAACTTCTTTTTAAAGACCTGAGTCATCTTCTTACAACTCTACGCTCAGAGTCTGCTGAGCAAAGCAACACTGAACCCGATCCACCTTTTCTCCTTGTAAAGGTGTTTGTAATAATCCTTATTGCACCGCTGGGTGATAATAGCAATGTGATTGTTTCATGTTGATGCCAGTTTTAATGATCCAGTGCAATGGACCATTATGTGTGAACTGACCTGATTGTACAATAAACAGAAATGTGGTGAAATAGGAACTTCAATTTTTCTTCCTTTAGTCCTCATAATGCTTGTTTGTGGCTGGAAGTTTACACTTAGAGGTATGATTACATTTCAGGCAGGACATTTTAGCTCAAATTTATAAGTAAATGCAGCTTCTGTAAACCCAGAAGGAAACAGTTGAGGTAGAGGGGATTTGTGGGAAGTTGAGAGCAAATTAAGATGGGTAGAAGGGTGTGTTTTGTTCCTGAAAATAGTCATGTAATTACACAGAGGACTGTCACTGCACACAGCTTTGCCAAGAGTCAGATCACACATTTGTCTCATGTTATCAATAAAACTGAATTTGAATGTCTGGGTTTAAAAAATAAAGTATGTTTTTTCACACAGGGATAGCTGTGGAGCTGCAGCAGTTTCTACTCAGCCCTTTGAAATACACAGAGGAGGAGACTAACATAGAAGTTTCCAAAAATACCCAACACGGGTTTATGTTTGTAAGGAAAAACAGAAAAAGTAAATGGAGTGTTGGGGACTTGTCAGAATGAAGGATGATGACTGAATGAGACAGGTTTTCCCTGAGAAAGTTCTGTTGAAAAGACGCCGCAGTTTAAATGTTATTTTCCTCTAAAAGGAATTTGTGTATTTTGGGAAAATAGCTTTTGAGAAAGTTTGCAAAACTGTCACTTTTGCTTAGGGGTCCTTGTAGAGCTTCTTATTGAAACTAACATGTATACTCCACTTTTCTGTTGTGTGGTTTCAGAGAGGGATGCATCAGTAAAACTAAATCTGAGTGAAATATAATCCTGATACACCACAATACAGAGCTGCTACAATTAAGCAGAAAATCTAAAACAATTTATGGAACAGTGGAAAGACTTCAAGAATATTTGCTCACACCTAAATGCATTCATACTGTGAATGGAAGCATTTTTATCTGCGTTTGTATATTAATTGATAAGAGTAACCATAAATAACCCCCTTAATGCCTAAACTCGTCTTATTTCCAGCATTAAACTTGAAAGGAAAGTAGTAGACTCACTACAGCATCAGCAATAGCTAAATGAATGTTATTATTTCATGTAATTTTCAGAATAACATGTGGTGGTGTCCTTTAAGCAAATCTGCAACTAATTCATAGAAAAAATACTCTCAATTTTGGAGAAAACATGCAGAAACGGTACGCTAACACCGCCTCGTCTCAGCTCTGCAGTTTTAAGGAGCCGAAAGAAAGAAGTGGCACGTGTCTGCCTCACAGAATCGGCTGTAATGTGATGTAATGAAGTGTCTGTTTGCAAAGTGCAGAGGGCAACGAGGCCCAGCAGTGGAGGGAGGGCCGGGGATGCCATACTGACAGATTAGCAGAATCTGGCAACTTCTGCCACAGCGTTTGTGTAATCAAAACAACACGACCTCGCATCGGGTCAGCCTGCACCGCTGTCTGACAAATACAACAGCTCCTGCTAGTCCGTCCTCTCACCATGTCTCTTGTTCACACATTTGTCTTCAATATCTCTAATATGTCATTCTCACTCTAATCAGGAAATAGTGTGCTGCCAGTGTCTGTTTGTCTCCTAAGGGTTTAGTAACAAACTGAATTATTCAAGTAAGTGATAAGGTTCTCTGTTACATGTTGTGTTTATTAGTCACACAGGCGTAAGTAATATGCATGATAATATTGTTCTGCGTCTCGTTTTGCTGCCTCTAACGTCTCTGCAGAGACCTCGCCCAGTGTCTCTCGTTTCCTCAAATTGAGTTTGAGCCTTGCTGCAAAATATTAGCCTCCCGCCGCCTGAAGGATCTGTCTTTTACACTGGGTTAGTTAGAAACAGCGTTTTGTCGTGCTGTTGTGGCAAAGCAAACATCTGGATTGGTCTCTAAAGGTCATTACTGGGGGATCAATCTGGTGTTTATAGCTTCAACAGCGGAGGTGGAAACTTGTGCTTCGCTTCAGTAATTCCACTGAAAGCTGCTTTTTCTGTCTATTTCACTACATTTCAGAGGGAAGTTCTGCAAATTAGTAGGTTAGAATTAACCATCCCCAGCTGCAGCATGAAAATATACACAATTATGATATATCATGTGTTTAGAACTCTTCAATGAACAGTTCTGCATTACTGATACTTTTTTGAACTTTAGGTGTGTGTTTAAAGCAAAAAATGGTGCTTTTCTTAAGATTTTTCATAGGAGTATTTCTGCACAATACTATTTCTACTTTTTCCTCTAAAGTAAACTCTTTTACTCCCTCCACCGCTGTTAAACAGTCAGTCATAACCTCCTCTGCTTATGAACGCCCCATAAAAACAGTTGACTACTTACACTGGGCTCCAAGCGCCAGAGCTGCTAATCCGTGTCTGCTCTTGTTATTTCCTTGTAACGTCCCTCTTTATAGAATATCTGCGCGAATGTAGTCTAAAAAATGCAAGCAAACACAGAGTTCACTGCTCAGAATCACAAGTTAGGGTTTGCTTTAGCTTTGTTGAGAAGAACCAGGTTCCCTTTCTTATTATAAAAACAGTACTACCTGCTCAGGGAAATCCAATTATATTGAAACATATATTCATTAAATTCCTCCAGTTGGAACAGCCTGCATTGTCATCACTTTCTCTGTGCATTACCGTGGTAACATTAACACCTTGGATACCTGCTGCTGCTGCTTCTGTGGAATTCTTTGCACTGAAGTAAAATGTTGAATATATATGGAAGCAAAAGCTGACAGCATGATGAAACGTGCACTAGATAAAACTTGTAATTGATGTGATTTGATTCATTTACAAGATGCAGGTTTATGGTGCAATTTTGAAAGGGTTGACTATTATGCAAATTATTTTGTTTTTATAAATCCTAGACAGTATGTAGAATATAGACACAGCCTCAAGGTCTGAAAAAAATGAAGCAGAAGCACCTTAAACCTGCATTCTTTCGACTCCCCTGGATGCAAAAAGAAATCGGATTGTATTGAAGCGGGTGAGGAAATGATCCTGTTTCTCACTAGAGCCGGGTTCTGCTCGAGGTTTCTTCCCTGTTAAAAGGGTGTTTTCCTTGCCACTGTCGCCTTTGGGCTTGCTCTGGGGGTCAGGCATATGGGTTCTGTAAAGCGTCTTGAGACAATTTGACTGTAATTGACGCTATATAAATAAAATTGAATTGAACTGAATTGAAATAGATCTTCTACCTCAGTGATTGCAATTGTCTCATTTAGAATAAAATGGCCAATAAAGCGAGGTTTTCTCACTGAAACGATTAACAGGCCGTACTGTGTGACTTCATAATGTTAGTACACAAACCGAGACGTGATATTACTGAATACTTTGTGCAGTCTACTTCACAGGAACTTACTCGGCGATCAGAATGTGCTTTATGTCTGTCTCTGAAAACAATGAACATGATTTATCAGAATAATCAGTCAACGGTTGTCATTGCTTTTGAAAGCTTGCTCAGTTAGCCTGATACTTCTGATGTTCTAGTGTATACAGCACTGACAGATTCGGCCCTGTTTTTGTGACTGGGCTTTTAAATTAGGCAGGTTGTGTCTCTGCAGAAGCACCAATTAAAACATGTGGTGTAAATCAAGACAACGTACGAGATTATTAAAAAATAAACTTGAATCAGTTTTCTTAGGAATGTTCCTCTCAACAACGTGAATCCTTTTGCATTCTTCTATCACCATCACACTGCAAAAACTCAAAATCTTACCAAGTCTGTTTGTCTTATTTTTAGTCAAAATGTCTCATCCCACTAGCTTAGCCGTGCTAGACCCAGGTCTGAAGACGCAAGGGTCTAGGAACTCTCGACAGGAAGGGAGGCGGGCTAAAGGTTGTCTTTCAAATCACTCTGCAGAAATTGGGTAGGTATACAACCAATCAGCGCAACGAATAGGCTGACGTAGTTCCTAGAGCGCCGGAAATCAGAGGATGCGGGAGTTCGGTGAAGCCTTATTTATACAGTCAATGGGTGAAGCTCAAGTATATTACAGACATGTTAACAGAAAGATTATTCAGAGTCGGTGCTAATGGAGCTCAACGACTGTTGTCGGTTTTGTTGTCGACCCTGGCAGAGAATTAAATTAGTTGCCGTGGGTTGTCTAGCGCGGCTAGGCTAGTTGTTTCCGGTTGTTTCTGTCAGAATCGTCGCGCCTCTGTCGTCACTTAGTTACGCCCGCCTTCTGACTCTACACTTCATGGTGATTCGTCGGCCAGTTTTAGGAGCATCCAACCTCGAGGCTTACCGAGGGTAACTAGACTGACCCTGGCAGAGAATTAAATTCGTTGCCGTGGGTTGTCTATCGCGGCTAGGCTATCATCCCACTTGATTTAAGATAAATTCACTGAAAAAGTGACATTTCAGCAAGATGGAGGGACTTGTTTTAAGACAATGCATCTTAAATATCTTATTAAGTCAAAAAATCTTGAAATTATCTTGTTTTGAGTTGTATCTTACTCAAAATAAGTTTAATACATCTTAAATTAGGAGGTTACATGAAAGCAAAAATCCATTTTTGAGTGAAAAACTGCTTTTATTTTTTTAAAATGGTAAATGGTTGTATTTATATAGCACTTTTAACGATAGGTCACATTCACCCATTCACACACTGATGGCAGAAGCTGCCATGCAAGGCGCTAACCACGACCCATCAGGAACAATTAGGGGTTTGGTGTCTTGCTCAGGGACACCTCGACGGGCCGAGGATCGAATCGGCAACCTTCCAGTTACAAGACGGCCACTCTACCCACTGAGCCGCCACCCTTTTTTAGCACGTCTGGCTTATTTTAAGACCTAAGCTTGACAATTTTGTTAAAATATGGCTTAAAATAAGTTTTCCCAGCTAATTTTAACATCTCAGTATTGTAAATATCACCTTATTTCAAGAAATCTTACCAAGCCATTTTTCACTTGTTCTGTTTGCAGATTTTTTCGCTAATTTCAAGGTAAAAGGGCCTTGAAATAAGTTTCCTTTTCTTGTTTCGAGAGGGGCATTTTTTCCAGTGTAAACATCGAGGTTTAATGACTGAGATGGATTTGACAGGGATACATCTGGATTAGCTTGGACTGCTGCCAGGACAATACACTGATAGCTTTCAGTCGGATTTACCTGACTGGCCTACTTCATGTGGAGGAGTTTGGACATTGTGCAATTATCGTAACAACGCTGTGATTAATCCGGTGGGTCTTGTGTAAATAAACATGGTTCCACCCTTTGATGCACCTCATTCATTATTCACTTCAGACACTCTTTATATATCTCCTCCTTCTCCTTGTGTCTCTTCGGCTTCGTTAAATATTCATACAAAGAGGCACAGAGTCACACTGAAGACTGCTAGTTTGCTTTGTTTCACCAGCGAAGTGCTTTCCCCAGCGCCGGGGAAGAAAACTCATTATCCTGCAAGAGGCTCTTTGGAGCTCTTGTTGTAGTTCACAGGGAACATGGTAAATGACATGCACACATGTTTGTGATGTCATCCAAATGATCTGTCTGGTAGGATGTTAGTGGTCTCTTGGTGTCTTTAACAATATTGCTTGTTGAGTCTAATTTCACGATACCAAATTTAGAAATGCCCACATTTGACTTTATGAAGCCGAACAACTATTCTGTTCGACAATGGCTGTTGTTATGAAGGAGAAATATGCATTGAATAAGATTTTTTGGCTGTGTGATTGCAGTGGGGAAACCTGCCAAATCAGTTCCATGTTTACTAAGTCAGTACCTGAGATCTGAGTGTTTTTGTGGATGAGATTTTCTTCATTTGAGCCTGAATGAGCGGTACTCTGCAAGATCAGCAAATTATTTACCAAGTGGGATCTCTGGTGGATATATTTTTCTTTAGATGACTTGCAATGCTATCAACTTTGGCCTACCAACAATCCACCTGTTAGAGTAGCAGCAGCAGACAGCTAGCTCCGTTAGCTTCCATCTACTTACCCTCACCTGCTGGCCTTCAACCATCGGCCTTGCCTGCTATAGCCTCATGATAACGGCCAGTGTTGCACATTTCATGTCCACAAGAGTCAAGCAATGCAAATTTAAGCATTTCTCCAAGTCTGCCAGAGTCTGAGACCTTCTGTGGACGTCGGTGTGCAACTAAAATGTTGTGTCCGACAATGCAGTTTGCATGGTAAGTATGCTGAAAGAGTAACTCAGGCCTGCTGTACAGAATGGAGTGGTAAAGCGAGACCAGCATGTATGTATTCTGCACATGCACACTACTGCCAACCTTGCATGCTACTGTCCTTGCAGAGCGTTTTTGAGCAGCACATGGATATTTACGGAATTGAGGCGATGATGAAATTTACACTGAGCAGACCCGACAACACTGGCGTAAAAACAACAACTATAGGTCCATAGCTGATCGTGTATGCATCCCCAACGTAGTTTCATCACTCAGTTGTCTATTTATGCATTCTGTAAACGTGGTTCAACACCCACTTCTTGATTTTCCTTCTTTTTAGCTCTTCAGAAGCTAAATGATCCATAATGTTCATCAGCTAACCGTTTTGTCTGCCTCGCTATTGTAGTATAACTGTGTGCACATTCACTGTTTGGTTTCAAAGTATGCATCAGCTGGCACACAGAGATGTGAGTATTTGATAATAGTCAGGGGATCATTTATGTGCAGGAAAACCTCTGTGCTGCAGCATTCAGTTGTACTTCTCTTCTTCATTTTCTTATGAATAAATCAGCCTTGCTGCTGGTGGCAGTGCATTAGCTACCACTGAGGATACTGATGTCATGTATTTTCTTCTGGGAACTTTGGAGCCGAGAGTGCAGTTTACATTTAAAAATTTAAAGTAAGCTTAAAATTACTACATATAATGGATTTCTAAAGTCATATTCTGTGTTCTTTCTCGACCTAGCGCCATAATGTTTTTTTTTCTTTCTTTCTTTCTTTAGGATGCCACAAAAGAAAGTCAGATTTAAAAAAAGGAAAATAACAGTAAACTGGAGCACACCAGAACAGCATGACTGTAACCAGCATGAGTGGAAACTTCAGGACATACAGCTGTGTTTTAAAAATAATGACATCTAAATTATAATAAAACTTTCAACATTTTTTTTTCAAAGTAGGTCTCCCCAAGAGTTATCTGCAGTTGTGTGGCTGGTTGTTAGGATGGCAACTGTCAAAGCTTTCATCTAGTTACAGCGACAGGCAGCAGAAAATCTATTTTTATTTGCATGGAACTACTAATAATTAGTCCTCTAACTGTTGATGTTGAATGTCAGACAGTTTTGCACCATCACACTGCATCCTCACTCGATACACCCCTATGTGTTGTAAAAGCTCAGTGCTGTATCTTAGCAACCTCCTTACCACCTGTGACAATGGGAGTGTGTGTGTGTGTGTGTGTGTGTGTGTGTGTGTGTGTGTGTGTGTGTGTGTGTGTGTGTGTGTGTGTGTGTGTGTGTGTGTGTGTGTGTGTGTGTGTGTGGCGAGAAGCAAAAAGTAAAAAAGAGAAGGTTGAAAATACAGTGACTGACATCTCACAGAATGCAATAGCTGATACTGAAAATGAGACTTAGCTATGGGGTTTTTGAAAGTTCAAGGACTGGAAATTCACAGATTTCAACTGTGGTTCAAAGACAGAAAGTTAAAGGGTAGAAGAGTGAAAGAAGAGTGTGACAGGCAGCCGGCAGTTAGAGATGGGGGATGACAGAGGACAGCAGAAGAGAGCAGGAGGGATGAATCTTTCATCTGAACAGCGCTAGTGGGCTTTTTTTTATTGAAAAATGAGAAACACAATCCAATATTAATATGAGTGTGTGGGTGTATATGTGTGTGTGTGTGTGTGTGTGTGTGTGTGTGTGTGTGTGTGTGTGTGTGTGTGTGTGTGTGTGTGTGTGTGTGTGTGTGAGGCATCTCATGTTTTGACCATCCTTCGATGCGGCTGTGCATTTCATTAGTTCATCACTAGACTAAAATAAAAGGGAACCATGAGTTTTGGGAAAAAGGATGAGGGCGGTGAAATGAAATGACAGTAAGCAGATGGAGGGGAAGAAAGATGAGTGGTGTCTCTGGATGTGTGAATCAAAGTAAAACAGCTTGTTTGTAATATAGCAATGAAGGGCAGCGAGAGTGCATCACACAAAAAGTAAGTTGCTTAGCAAAAAAGAAAAAGGCCCAGAGGGCTTGTATATAGGCTGAAGTAAGAAAAACAAATCTAAATGTTGAAGGGAAAGATGTGGAAGTGACAACTGTGATGCTATCTGCAACCTGTCTTCTGACTGATTTCTGTCATTGCCTTGAAAACTTTCTGCTTGAAGTGAATTTTTATCTCAAAAAGAGAAGAAAATACAAATTGCATCTTGATATTGGCTCAGGGGGTCATGAAATGTGATGCACAATTTAATTCTAGATGGAGCTGGCAACCTTGAAAACCATATTAAATAAACCAGTTTCACAAGCTGCAAGGCTGAACATGGATGCTTCCACAAATACACAAACAGGGAGGCCAAAGGGTTCAAGCACACACTAGTTTTAAATTAAACAAGTAACACTTCCATGATCTGCATAATTGAAACCATAGCAACAGAGAAAAAGATCGATTTTTTTCTTGGACCAAGAAGATGTAACTGGGTGGACTTTAGTATTTTTATAGTTTCCTGCCTCACAGACACAGTTTACAGTGTGTGTGTGTGCATGCATGGACATCTGAGTGTCGGTCAGGGCTGTTAAAGTATTCTGTTTTATGAGTTACGGCATGTTAACATCCATGCACGAGCATTTCACCTTTGGAATGACGAAGTAGCAGAATTCTGTTTTTCAGTGATAAAGTTCAATATATTTGGTAGTTTAGCCTGGATTCATGGGGCTCACATTGTGAATGAGTGGTTCGGGGAGCATGAGACGTCATTCTCACACATGGATTGACCTCCACAGAGTCCAGACCTCAGCCCCACTGAGAATCTTTGATGTTCTGGAGAAGACTTTGCACAGCAGTCCGACTCTCCCATCATCACTATAAGATCGTGGTGAAAAATTAATGCATCTCTGGACAGAAATAAATGCTGTGACACTGTAGAAGCTTATTGAAATGACACAGTGAATGAACGCCATACTAAAAGCTAAAGACAGCCCAACAAAATATTAGTGTGAATTTGTTTTTGGCCAGGCTGTGCAATTCAACAAAGCAAAATGTGTTCAACAGCAACCACTTTGACCTGAAATAGTAGTTAGACAAGTGTAATGAAAGCCCTGGACCCTAACAGAAGAGAATCTCCAATAATGTGTTTATTTGCTGCTTTTGGTCAAAATGGCTGCGGTGAAAAAGGTCTACTGCATGCTGAAATTTGGCACACAGAGGATCAGTCCTAACTTCTGCTGAGACACAATGCAAGCTGAAATTTAGACTCTGTCTGTGTGAGCTGAGTGTGTCTTTACTTGAGTGAAAAATTTGTCTCGTTATCTCAGGGATTTGTGAATCTAGTAAAGATGAGAGAAAAAGCAGAGAGACTAGATGAGAATAAGAGAAAGAAGTGGAGCTCCTGGTGGGCTCTGGGATCAGTCGGTGTGTGTGCTGAACACGGATAACACACACTTGCAAACACTGCACACACACATTTTTCCAATTTATCTCACGGCTGTATCTGTACAGTTGATACTTCAGCTGTTTGGGCCGATTAGTTCAGTGGTCAAATTATGCAAAATTAAACTTTACTCTGAATGCACAGTAATGGCATTTATTTCCATCTAGTGACATTATTAGGGGAAAAAATATTAACTTCTCCAATACTTTAGTTCATGAAAATACCTTCCCATCAACTTTTGCTGTACTTTAATTTCACATCTAATTTGCCACACTAGTGTGGCAACTTTCCAATACCTGAACTACTATTTTGTATGCCAGAAAAAGATTTACAATGTCCCTGTATAATGCAATTTGCCTAAAATACCAGCATGTCCCACTACATTTTATTGCATTTTGCAGTATGCAAGTCGGCCTGCTTTTCTGGCCAATTTTCAGCGCAGCAGAAGATATCATCTCATTTTACTCTACAGATCTGAGCAAGATGGTCACAGCTTAAGGTACCAAATGTCATACACGCTTCATGTAACAGTCTTTGTAAGGGCATCTGCAGTATGAAACAACAGGGAAAAGACTTCAAAAGCAGCCCCTGGATGCTGATGTTAGCATCTCCTTGCTCTCTTGAGTTCTCTACATGACACCCAAGTGTATAACATAACCCAACATACCCCTGCTACAAACCTGTTTGTGATATCTATCTGGCAAGTAAAAGCCCTGTTTAATTGCGAAAATGTTCCTTTAAAACTAAGAATAAACTTCCCGTGACACACTTCGGCTGCTAAAATAGTCCCGATCCTTTGTGTCTTCTGTTTTCATCGAAGTAATCAGCGAGACACTTAAGAAAGAATTATTCTTTTAGAAAATATGCACCACAAAAAATTAAATTCTTCCGGTCTCCAGCAACTTTCAATCCCGCTGAGGTTTTTACAATGTTCTTTTGTCTTCCTTCATTTGCATTGAACTCATGCTGTTATCCAAAAAGTCCATGCTCTATGAATAATAATAAATGAACATAACCACCTGTGAGAATACAGGAAAAGATTCTAACTGTCCAATCCACTCCGTTTAGCTCATATAGACAAGCCCAACTGTCATTTTCTTGTCATCTGTATAGATACAGTCACATGGGTATGACACATGCATTTTTTAAGTGTCTCATATCATTCCCTCACATTAGTCACGTGGATTGCTCTGTGTGAACACACACACACACACACACACAGACTTTAAAGAGCCATACTTCACAGAAACGGCGTATCCTGCGGGACTCTGCACGAGGCCTGAGGTGCCTGAATCAAAGTCTCAGCGCAAACACACACACAGAATGTGAAACATCTGTCTCGCCCACTGCCTGGTGAAGAAGCCTGCTTCGATGATGCCTCTAACAGAAGATATGAAGCTAATTTACCGCCTATATGTGTATAGTATATTTACACAGTCGTTTCCAAATAACACACGCCTTAATGCTTCTGCTCTGCCTCCATTTTTATGCCTCTTGCACAAAATATTCATACAAAATTGTTTTTAAGCCAAAATTAGAGTGTTTAGGTGGCCTAAATGAGGTTTTTAATCAGCATGTGTGTGAAATCAGCCTGGTTCAAGCCCTTATTCTTCAAGCATGGCAAAAATAACAGCTAATTCACTAGTCGTGGTAAAGCGTTTTGCAGAATGAATCACCGTGTTGTCGCATCACCTGACACCTCAACTCTGATGAGCTCTTTGTTTGTCCTTGTCTTTTAGAAAAACATGTATCTGTTCATGAGTAACTGCATTTTTTGACATTTTAGTGCCTAAGAGATTCTTCATCTCTATATTGTTATCTGAGGAGCAGCAGATCTGAAAGCTTCAGCAGCACAGAAGTGATTTCCTGCCCACAGAGGAGAGCGCCAACTCTGTTTGGAAAGTGTTGAAATGAAGGACAGAGGTCATTCTGCAGCAGCAAGCACATAACCTTGCTTTATTCATAAAATAAAAAATCTGATTTTGTATTGATTTACCCTGCACTGCACCTTTAAAGTAATGTTTTAAAATTCAAAAGTACCACTGAAAAGATAAGTATCTTTTTTCATCCCACAGTGTGAAGTGCAGCTTCTTGGTTTGTGAAGTTTGGTAGGTGGTGACCTCTGTGGGTAAATGGTCTAATTGCCATACACTACGTGCACACACACACACACAAATTAATTTTTATATTCATTTTTTCCCTCTACTTACTCTCGTAGGAGGACCAAAGATGAGTCAGATATCAGAAGACAAATGCAGTGTGAAAAAATGAGGTCTCGCTTTGAAGAGACGAGTAAACACATTGATCTGTGTCACTTTAACCTGGCACCACTCCCTACCTGAGCCTGGGAGCAAGTAGAGAAAATGACAAACAGCAGAGTAAAGGCTGCCTGGATGCAGAATAGAGCCTCTTCTTCATTCTTTTGGGAAAAACACCAACAAGATCCCAGAGGTGTCAGGAAGCACTAAAAAGGAAGAAAGTGTAAGTCATTTTCTGCTTGCTTTGTCTGTTTCTGTATAAAGCGGTTTGTACAGTGACTAATGACTAATGCAATGCAAGGTCACATAAGAAGCAGATCTGCTATGAGTGCATTGACACTGACTATTTGATAACAGTGTAAAAAGCTTCCTCAGAGCCTTTTTCTTCAGTGTTACCTATGATTTGCCGGATGCTGTTACTTTGATTTTTATATTGCTCAATACAATCCTCCGGATACATTTCTTAAAATCTTCTTCAGAACATTTTTCATTTTCTTTTCCTCACTTCATGCCTTCACTTCTGACCTTCTCTTGCTTTCCTATCAGGAGGATGATACGGTGTATGCGGCGTCGCTCCAGGACAATCTGTCTGTCCTTGGCCTTCATCACCATTTCCCTCCACCTCCTCCTGGCGCTCACCTCGCTTTCCATTTACCACCAGCCCTGTGACCCCCCACCGCCTCCCAGGACAGACATCCTGAGAGTCCTGGCACGCACCAACTACACTTCTGTGGGGGTCAGTGGAGGTCCAGCTGAGCCACCAACTGATACTTTACAAAGACATTTTTCCAACAAAGATGCCAAAGGGAGTGCCAAAGGTCAGGTACAAACACTTTCAGACAAAGGCTGGTCAGTGAAAGGAGGTGAAAACGCCTTAATCAATTTGGCAGGCGGCGTGGGCCATCATGATTCCAACCAAGCTGAACCTTTGGAGTCTGACTTGTCAAAGCTGGAGGCGCTGTTTGACCATCCGCTTTACAACATACCCAGTCCTGCTGTCCCTGAGGAGGACTGGCTGCTGAAAGTGAAACCAAAGGTGAAGGCGAGTGAGAAGAGCTCACAGATGTGGTCAGTATGATGCAGTTAATGTGCAAAACATTGTGTGCGTGTATTTATTCTTTGACAACATCACTACTTATTCTCACTAACAAAAATACCCTCCTAAAAAGCACTTTGCTCAAGCAGACTAATCAATTAAATATACATTTATACCCAGGAGGGCTAATATATGGAATGTTGCACTGCGAATGACAATAAGCGCAAAATATTTTAGGTAAAATAAAGGTTTACAATAAAGCTAGACTGAAAAAAAAGCTATAAGTTGAAAAAATTACTGGCACCTGTATTGTGCAGTTAATGCTGCCCTTTGTCTGTTTGTATAATTTCTCTTAAAAGCTCGTACAGAACAAGACTCTCACCAGATGGATCAGACGGCAGGGAGCAGACGCAATCTCCTGCTAAGAATGATTTATACATGTGACAGTGTTGCTGCAGTATGTAGGTTCTTCAAAAGGCTAAACAAAACCAAACAAATGGGCTACAGCCTTTGCAAATCCAACATCGGAGTCCTGCTGAGGTGGCTTTGTATTTTTAATGGGATCGTTCCAAATGAATTCACCTCCATAACGTGGTTACTATAACGGATGCAAGAGGAAAAAAAAGACATTTAATTAAACTTAAAGTGTAAGTGTGTTTACTTTGTGTATAGGTGAGTGCACCATCTGCATATTAATCTATTGAGTCACAGGTGCAAGGTGTTCAGGTGCCAGAATGAATTTAGTCAGATGTTCCCTCTAGAGACCAAAAGAGAGGCCGACCTTGTTTGAAAATATCTTCTCTGTTCATCACCTGTTCAAATTAAGCCAATATTTGTCATTATTCCTACAGGATTTCCAGTGTCTCATTATCACTCTGCATCCTGTCGTTGTAGCTGGACGGACTCATAACCTCTTTCAGTCATTTAACCAGCATTCTCTGCAACAGCCACCAGGGGGCGACTCCTCTGGTTACAAAAAACACCCTGAAAAACAGTCAGACTGCACAGACGTCTAAGAGAAAATGACTATACTCCTTACTTGATTTGTTACCTCAGTAAATATCTTTCCAAAGAGTTTATGGTCTCAATCATTAGTTTAAAGTCTCCTTTAATACACAATGGACATTTGGACATTATCATCATCATTTGAGTAAAATAGACAAAAAAAGACCGAGCATTGTTAGTGTGGGTCTGCCTGGTGATGAACAGGCCACTACTGTGCTGTGTTGTATTATGTTGTGTTCAGAATTCCTCAGACAGATCCAAAAAACAAAACAAAACTGCCAACAACAGACGGGTACACCCCTCACTTGTAAAATGGTAGTCCACAAAACCACGAGTGGCATCATGGCTGCACTAGCCATCATTCTATACAGTCTATGGTTGCACCTAACAGTCTTTTTATTCCTGTTAAATCTGTCTTTTTTTTGTTACAATAATTGTCATGTGCTCAATAAAATGGCGTATAACAGGGTAAAAAAAACCCATCAACACCTAGAAGGCCTTAAAATGTTGTCTTAAAATGTCTTTTTCTGACATATTACCAACTATTCTGACAATTAGTTAGCAACAACGCAGGATTTTTTGTCTATTTCTGTCCAACTCTAGTGCAAATATTTCTGACATCTAATAATTCAGAGGGAATCACATCATGCTGTCTTGCTCTCTTCTCTTATTTTCCTCTTCTTAGGTTCCTCTCAGTCACACTCTTTTTCTTTCTTTCTTTCTTTCTTTCTTTCTTTCTTTCTTTCTTTCTTTCTTTCTTTCTTTCTTTCTTTCTTTCTTTCTTTCTTTCAGGAAGGAAACAGAGCAGGTTATGCAATAATCACATTGTTAGCAGTTTTATCACTGACTTCACCACCATCAGTGTGTTTGTGTGTTTATGAGTGAGCAAGAGTCTTACTGTAAGATGGTTTGTTGAAGGTAGAAAAGCACTGTATAGGTGCAGTTACTTTAACAAATCCAGTTCTTGTGCAGGGTGAGTGCAAGCCAGGAAGCCTACGAGGATGTCCAGTGGAGCAGCGACAGTAACAGCCACCCACCGTGGCTGAGATTCCACCTGAACATCTCCCGCTGGCAGCTCTACCTCCATCGTGACCCCAACATGGAGCCTCTGACCCAGCAGCTTGCCACGAACCGCATCGTCAGTGCAGGTGTGACACACAGCTTCTGAGATGTGCTTTCATCTGAGGGATATGCATACATATGTCTTTGTGCTCTGTTTTCTTTTGGTATTCATTTAACTGCTAGACTCCAGCACAGTATGGTAAAAGCAGAACACCAACCCAGACGCTGCTCCACACACTCATGTTGATTCACAGATGAGGTGTCAGACGAGATATTTCTCGAGCACAAGACAGCAGCTTTTGATTCAGCTAAATAAATGTATGCATTAAGGACTTCTCTCGGATTGCACAATAATTACAGCGTGACTTGAAAAGAAATGGATCTAAGGAAACCAACATTGAAATTACCACTAAACATCTGGTAGTGAAGGCGAGGAGGCTACAGAAACGGTGAAGGCGGAATAAAGGGGAGGGTTGTTGTGACTGTGTGACACCTGAGGTTTAAGGCGAGACTTTCAAATGCAGATTTACTTTGAAGTTCTGCTGAAATGAAAGATACTCTGAAGCTTTGAGGGACCATCGAGGGCTCAGCAAGGGATGGACAGGAGTACATAAGCCACCGGCCATGAAGCAAAATTCTCATTGTCAATCAATCATGTGAGGCTCTTTGCATTTTAACTTTTTCACTTTGTACTCTCAGTAAGGTCAGGAGGGCGTTGTAAGCTGGCCCACATAGCGGAGAATTGGGCTTTAGCTAAAGTTAGGTGGCCTTTCGCTGCAGGACCTCAGGGAAGGAAGGAGGTGGGGTGAATGTTTACGGGGACGGCTCCCTGGTCAGCTTCAATTGCAATTTTAACTTGAGCGTGCCAAGACAACAACAAATAGCAGATACTGGACATAAATATAGTCCTACAAAAGTATTTCAAAAAGTTCTACGCCTCATCAGACAACGTCACAGGAGAGAGGTTGTTCTTGCATTATTTTTTAACGTCGTCGCCTTTAACATCAATGCACTCAGTCCACCGATGTTTAAGCTTCATTATTCCTTTGCGAAAGAAGGTCACATCTTGAGGCTCCAACCGCTTCTCAAGTAGGATGGATGACTTCATCGTCAATCTGAAAATGGCAACAATGCATGTGAGATTTCCGTTTGGGAAACAGAGAGAAATCTGTTTCATGGGGCAACAGTTCAAAGCCACACTTGGCTGCCTCTGTCTCCTGTGCTATGTGGACGGGCGCATTGTCCTGGAGCAACAGTATGCCATTTATTTTAGTTTCCCTCTCACTGACTGATTTTCAAGTGAAATGATGCCAAACATTTAAATTTTTGCGGGCCATGGGAGGCACAATCTTGAAGCATTCTTTCACCAAGAAAACATGTTATTATCAGACCAGCTTCAGTACCTGAGTTGCAAGCTCATTAGTTTTCTTTAAAGTTTGCTATTATTTTCCAATAAGACATTGTTCATACCAGACCAGTCCAGCTGTGGTAGAAAAACCTTGACTGTCTTGAATTGCAGGAGGATGGATTTCATTGACTGCATTCAACTAAGAGGAACAATGTGCTATTTTACCTTCGAAAAGATAACAACCCTATTTTTTTCTCAATGTGTAGTAAACATGGAGGCATACGACTGATTTTTTTATTCAGCCTTAGTTTGAAAGCACAAGGCCTCATGCTCCATTAGTGCAGATCCTTTTTTTTTTGCAAAATCCACATAATTATATTTAAAAAACACATTTTTTAAATATAATTATATTTTCCAGTGTGTCTAATGACCAATAAAATATGAGAAAAGACAGCCCCCTCTTTCTTTACTTTCTCCAGTGGTCAAAAGGAGTGTGTCTGAATAAGATGTTCAGGTTTGCAGTTGTGCTGTGAAGTTGTAAAGAATAACTTCAGCACTCACCACATTTGTCAGGACGCGGTCATCTGTAGGTGATTCTGTTGCAGTTTTTATTTAAAAGGTGTCTTTGCATTATACACACCAGATACTGACACAGTGTTAATATATAATACACTTTGTTGCCATTAAATAAACTCTATGGGTTTTCTGTGGTGGGGATGAGCTTCACTGACAAACATGATTTGTGATTTTCTCTAAAATATTGACAGTGTGCTAGTTTTTGCCATTCATTTCTGTTTTTCTGTATCTTCCTCATCATGGATTATGCCTAAAATTAGGCTATTATTGATGTATGATTCATGCATGAGGGCGACTAATCACTAATTCACTTTAATAATAATATCAGCATTCATGCTGTTCTTGCCATCACCACCAGTGCGTGGCTGCGCAGTATCATAAACTTAACTCCCTTTAACTCACAGAACAGAAAAGAAAAACAGAAGAACAAACCTGACCCTCAGTGGTGCTGAAAGCAGGCAGCAGCAGCTTCTGTTAATCTGTTTTCTATATGATAACAAACAAGAACTAAAGTGACATTTTCAGCATGTACATTACTGCGATTAAATTTGATTTAAAAGATGTTAACAGATACTGATATTGCAAGGTGAGGAGAAAGCTGCATGCTGTGTGGTGTAAACAGCAGGCTCATATCAAAAGTTTACATTTCATAACTGCTGCAAGTTCTGCAGAGTCTGTCCTGCTGTGGATCAGATTTTAGTCCAAATGTGTGAAGTTGAACTAAGAGGTTTTTAGTCATGAGGCATGTTCTTTCTCCTGCTTTGTTCCGACAAGGACGGCACTGCCCTCTTCCAGAGAGATACATGGGCAGCAGTGGCTCATTTACATTTTCTAACAGATCTTAAACTAGGGGTTATAAAGACATGGTAGAATCTGTGCATGATTTTGAGTTGAAACTTGACAAGACTTGCTAAAATTTACTTGCTAAAATTAGATATTATATGGGACCTTTAAGATCCCAGTATCTCTTTAATCACTTACATACACAGCTTTGAAATAAAAAAAAGAAAACTACATGAGGATTTAAAGGTAATCTTCGATGTTTACCATGTTGTAAATTCAGTACATCATATAGATTTAAACATTAGAACAAGAGATAAGGACAATAACGACACGTGCAGAAAAGGAGAGTTTGTGGTTCGATGTTTTTAAACTCAGATCGACAAATATAATGAAAAACATTAGATCATGAAAAACATCCACCCATCCTCTATGCACCACTTTATCCTCATTAGGGTCGCAGGGGGTGCTGGAGCCTACATGAAAAACATATATAGGTAAAATAAAATAGTGTTGAGGATGTATTGAAATAATGTGTTAAAAAGTGTAAATTAGTGTGATATCCCGACTAATGTAAAGGAGAAATCTGTGTCACATGTTGTGCCTAATGCTGCTGATAAATACAGTGTCTTGTGAAGGCTGTGTAGCACTAACGGGAATTAATTCAAATGATGCAATGTCCCAGCAAACATAGCAAAAGCCCTGTGTGTGTGTGTGTGTGTGTGTGTGTGTGTGTGTGTGTGTGTGTGTGTGTGTGAGAGAGAGAGAGAGAGAGAGAGAAACACTGAGTGTATGTGGAGTCTATAAGAGTCTATGAAAGGGACACACTGAACTGTGCCATATCTCAATGATGACGCACATATTCTCTGTTGTGATGTGTGTGTGTGTGTGTGTGTGTGTGTGTGTGTGTGTGTGTGTGTGTGTGTGTGTGTGTCTGTCCCATTAATAGCCACTGTGTTTGGTCACAGCGTGGCATGTTCTGTGTGTGTGCTTTGTTGCCGTGGTAACGCTCCCGTACTGTTTTCCAGTGCAGAAGTCTGGCGGGACGCAGCTCAAGCTGGTGATGTCATTCCCCAACTATGGACAAGCCATGTTCAAACCCATGAAGTAAGTCGCAAATGGCAAAACCACCACGCTGATCATGTTACAGAGGGGGTATAAAGTATAGAACGACTTCTTTAATTTCCTCTCCAGTAAGTACATAACTGAGAAATAGTGTGGCAAATAACTACCAGACAGAAAGGTGTCTAATGTTTCATAATCTCAAATAATTCTTGGCTTGGACTTCTTCTCAGGCAGGACAGAGATGAAGAGACCAACTACAACCTCTACTACTTTTCTGACTTTGAGAGACACAATGCAGAAATCGCAGCTTTTCACCTGGACAGGTACCAGGTCCAATTTCTTTGTCAAAGACTCTACAGCATTGCACTGCCACAGTAACGAAGAGGAACGATCAGATAATGAATGCATGTTATGTAACATCATGTTATATATTCTTTTTTGTTGTCATTCATCTTTGCACTTGATTCTGTCCCCATTTCGTACTTTGGTTCACTCTCCCTGCAGGATTTTGGGCTACAGGAGAGTCCCTCCTGTGGCTGGGAGGTTGGTTGATGTGGTCAAAGAGATCAAAGACATCACGACCGACCGCAAGCTGGCCCGAACCTTTTTCACCTCCCCTGGTACCACTCACATAAATATTCATGCTTAAAATGACCTTGTATATCTAATCACGCATCCTTGAATATTATTCCTCTTCATCTCAAAACCTCTCTCCTGCCTTTGTCATTTTTTTTAATCCTTGACTTACCTCTGCTCTCCTTCTCTGTGCTCCTGTGGCTCCCCCTAGTGGGGAACGTGTGCTTCTACGGCCAGTGCTCCTACTACTGCTCAACAGAGCATGCTGTGTGCGGCCGCCCCCGGCACCTGGAGGCCTCCTTGGCTGTCATGCTGCCAGATCTGTCCCTGGCCGCCCGCAGGACCTGGAGATCCCCATGGAGACGCTCCTACAGCCGCAGCAAGCTGGCAAAGTTAGTGGATGAAGGCGCTTTAGTCATCGAGGAGCCAGTGTGTTGGATGATAACAAATGATTCAACATAACCCCACTGTGTCTGCAGAATAAGGCCTATTACACTTAATTTAAGTTTCCACTGGAGACCATGTTTCCATTTTCCCCCCCTATGGCTACAGATGTACTTCACTTTAATGCTAATATATGGCTGGATTTAAGAGGACGTGAATGTTTGTTTCAGATGGGAGACAGAACCTGACTACTGTTCGACAGTGAAAAAGACCCCGCCGTACGACAAAGGCACCAGACTGGTGGACTTCATGGATATGGTCATACTGGACTTCTTGATGGGTATGCTGAATATATGTTATGTGACAGACAGTAAATATTCTTGAACCTTTAAATGAGTGCACAGTAGGTCATCGAGAGTTGATGGCGTTGTTGTAGTCATCTGGGCACACAGCAGAAGAGTTTCCCTCCTGAAACATTTTTTGATGGTTTAGTGGTAACAGACATTTTGACATGTCATGGCATGGAAAACACTGTATTCCTGGTTTGTGAGTGTGGCACAGTAAAAATCAATCAGTCATTTTCACAATAACTGTCTTAATGAGTTACCTTGATGAATGCTGAGTCAGAGACAACTTGATCACACACCTTTTAATGATATCAATGTGTTTTAAGGCATGACTGGATTACATTCATGGAAAAACTTCTATGTAAAATGTAACTTTGATACACAGAAATGAGTATGTAGGGATTTCATCAATGACTGGAGAGGTGCTTTAATATTTTAGTGCCACCTGTGTTTTTTTTTTTTGCTAATGCTTTGACAAAGACGGGATGAAAGCCTTTGTCTCAGCAGACATTTTGCGTAGAAAAAGCACACAGGTTGTACTGATAACATTAATAATGACTCAGTTCTGCTCTTTAATTAATTTGATCAGTCTTATCTGTGAAGTTAGCAGATGTTAAGATGTTCATATTTTTAACATCACATCTGCACTTCAATATGCCACAATAAAGGATGATGTCTTCATCTTAAAAAAAAAATAGACAGCTATAAACCATCAACAACTTGTGTTTGTGAAAGAGCTGCTGTCACTATAGCCACACATTTTTACTACAACCACTATGGCGGACTTTAAAATGAACTGGAATCAGCTTTGCGTTTTCCACTAAAGTATTGGAGATAAAAAATAATTTTTAAAAAAGCTGTCAGGTTAAAAGTTGGGAGCAGATTAAACTCTGCATACTTGACCTTCAGCAGCAGACCGACCAGCTCTGCACACACTGTGGAGTTACTGGGAGTTACCATGGCAACGAGCCGTCGCCGTGGTTGCGCTGACAACTTCTTCACAGCCAGGTAAGAGAGTCAACCAAGTTAGTGCTGTTTCTCACTTAGTTAACTAGTAAGTCTTTAAAAAAACAACAACAAAAGGCTACATTTAGAACTCCCGCTGTGTGTTTTCTAATTCTCCTGGTACCTAAATTGCGTCTGTATTAAGAGCAGGTGTCGGTAAGTGTCTTTGGCTCACCGAGTTAACTTTCGCTATTAGTTAGCTTAACTTGCTAACGTAACATTTGCTAATTGCAAGTTAATCAAGCTAACGTTACTTTAAACGAAGGTATTTAGACGTTATTTAATTCGTGTTACATAGCATCATGTACTTTATATGGACGTTGTATTCTACTCAAAACAAGCCAAACTGGTGTTTTTAGTCCAATGTTTTGTTAAATATATTGTAAATAAATGTTTACCTGTTGACGTTATGTCACCCTAACTTTCTAAATCTCTGAAAACGATTGACGATATACACACATTAACTGGCATTTCTCATTAGTAGAAATATGATTGGAAGCACACTTAAACGAGAGCTTTTTTTTCAATTTTCACGCAGCCTTTTTAAAAAAAAATGTCAGTAAAATGCACTAGATTATTATCATGATGGAATCCTCATTTAAATTCATCTTCAGTTATTCACTTTAGACGTTTAGTGTCATGTATATAATTCACAACACAGAAAAAAAAATTCACTTATGTGTTTTTTTCCTACCAGAAACTCCAGAGTTAGTCCTCAGTTAGACTGGCAGTTCAATTTGATGATGCTGATGGTATTTATGGAGACATCAGCATCATGTTTGCTGCACCTGCAAAGGAAAAGTTCCAGGATGGATCTTCTCAGAACGAGGGTAAAGACATTCCAAAGCCTGGATCTAAAGTTAAGAAAAAGGCCCACTCTCCTGAAGTAACATTACCACCTCTGTGCCCGGATCCATCTTGTCTATCATCAGCCTCTGCAGCAAAGCATCTGTTTAGTCATAGCTCGCTTCTTAAAAGTATCCCCTCTGACAGACCTCTGACCGTGGTGGAACTACCTCCTCTCACAGCCCCGGTAGGACCTGGGAAAGGTGACACAAAATGGACAAAAGGACAGAGGTACATCTTAATAATAGTAATAATAATAGTGATAATAACAAAATCAACAATAGTAATACGATCAATAATATGGATTATTAGGTTTGATTTCATTCCACCTTAGTGCCTTAGTGTCGTATGCAATCTTCAAAGCTTTGCTTGTGAGTGTTGTTCCTGATTTAGGTTGAGTGAATTGTAATTTCAGACACAAATACAATACTGTTATTACACTCCTTCACACAACAGTGAGCATGATAATGTGCTTTGATGAAAATATGCAGTAGGTGTAGGTGTGTCTTGATCTTCAAATGCTGTCTGCTCTAAAAATTCTATTGCATTTCTCTTGCATAATTTTTTCCCTGGAGATTATAGAAACTCTGTCAGACTGTAATTTTAGCCGTCAACATTTACTCCTCAAGCGATTTGACTCCTAAATGAATTTATTTGTTGGTTATGCTAATTTTTTTTCTTGTTTCAGTCTTACAGATAAAGATGAAACAGTAAAAGTCACAACATGCAAGGATAAAAAGAGAATGACTGTGAAAGATGGGAAAGCGACCAGACCAAATAAGTTTCCTCTTACTGGCACTGATGTTGTTCAAATCTTTGCCCAGAAAAGAGACCCCGGAGATTTGCAGCTTATTTATCTGAAAGAAGCAGATGGGAATGCTTACAGGTATAACTGGGAAAGGATAATTACTTCTGCCTTATTTAACAGTTTTATAGATCTTCTCATGTGTATTATCTTTCTGCTGGAGTCCATCAGTTAAACTATGAATTGACAAGCCCATGTTCTCTTTGTTCACAGACCGTATGATCTGCGAGTGGTCCATTCCAGTGATGCTGGTTCAGAGCACTACATCTTCTCACGTAATACTGTAATACATGTGACAGAGACAGGTTATGGCGGACTTGTCAGTCTGACAGAGTGGTACAGAGAATACGTGTTGTGGACAGCTATGCAGGAAATTCCCCTTTTCAGGAACTTCAGACTGCGGAAAGCTTTCTCCTGGTAATCCATTTAGCTGTGTTTTTGTCTTTCTCACCAACTACTTATGTCTTTTGTCCTGATTTCTTAAACTTACCAATTTACATGCATTGTGTCTCTTTTTTTGTGTCAGTTGGCATAGAAATGTGAGAAAGACTTCTTTTCAGCGCAAATGTAAGAATCTGGAGGAAATGCTTCTTATAGCTGTGCCTCACTTCAGAAATGCTCTTCATCTGTTCACCGGGTGAGTTAGAGCAAACCACAGCTACCACATTAGAATACCTGAGCAATGGCTCTTAGAAGTGATGTTATACCTAAAGAAACTGTCAGACAGTGGCTTTACATTTCTTTGATAACTGGATTTGATCTTTAACTTAAAGTGTGGGAAAGTTGTTTTGCTTCACTTTTCTCTTTTATAGAGTAATTGAAGAACTGAAAGGGACACACTGGATGCCTCTGAATGACTCTAAAACCTACACATTGCTGGAGTTCAAGGATGTGCTGATAACCAACATTCAAGAGTGTCTGCAGGTTTTGCAGAGGTTATCACAGTGTCACACTTTTATTCTAAACGCGGTACTTCTTTGTTTTTAATTTGTCCGTAACGACCAATAAACTTATGCATATATAGAATGTCATTAAGCAATTAGTACTTGAGAGCATGACATTTCTTTTTATTGAGTATAATTTAACAAAAAGGACGTTTCTTGGAATAATCTCTAATGACGCTTTTCTATCTTCAGGTGAAAGAAGAGAGCTGTAAGACACACCAGGAGTTGCAGGTGCACATTAAATTTGCTCAGAGGCCAAATAAATGCTCGGAACCAATTCACCTGCATCTGGCTCGCCAGCAGGAGCTGAAGAAGGAGTTGGCCCGGTCCAAAGGCATCTTGCAGAAACTGGGAAATTTTGCAGCGCTCATCCATCGAATGATTGTACAGAGTGTCGTCACAATCATCCAACGAGATGCCATTTCTTTTCTCAATGTTTTGAAGGTGTCAAGAAAATTTTTTCTTCACTTCTGCAGCAGTGTCCTTCTACAGCCATACAGGCCTATCTGCTTGAAATATGTTCATTGTATTCATGGAAGCCTTGTCAGTTTGATCTTTTACACAAAATGTTTTCAGATTATTGCAACATTTACTAGACTATAATTAGAAAAAATATGAATACAAAATAATTGAGGGAGCGTCATATAAAACTAATTGACAACAAACTTCATTTATGTTTTATGAGATTAATTTGAATCATTTTTGTTTGACAGAGGAGGAAATTTCAGCATAGTCCCTTCCACACTGAGCTGTGTTTCGGTGCCAATAGTCAACTGACTTTGAACCCACCAATACATCTGTTCCAAGAAACAGTGAGTGAAGCACTCCTGAGTGTCAACAGCTCCATTGTTCAGGTAACTGATATCTTTCCAAAGTTGCGAGTACAACTACGCTTACATGACAGAATGTTTTTCAGTAGCTGATAGTGTCATTGGAAATGTGCCTCTCATTTGTGTCAAATGGACTTGGTGAGCATAAATTATAATGTAATATTTCATCTGTGTGGTTCATAATGTCCGCAATCCATGAAAAAATATTTTATAAGCACTTGTGAAATGTGAAGGGCAAAAGTTAAGTATTGATATTTCCCAAAGGTTCATTTGCACAGTTGTAGTGGCTTAGATATGCTAATATGAATGGTATTAAACTGCTCCACAGTATCAGTAAAAAAATCCAACAAGTGGGATTAATATTTTTTCATATTTAATATAGTTATTACATTAGTTCATTCAGTCACCACACTAACCTTTCGTCCCTAGTAGATGTGTGATAATTGTGGATTCTTCCTGGAGATAACCAACAGTGGGTTCACTTCTGACTCCAGCTGGATCCAACATTCTGCAACTACAGGTAGGATCATTTGCACTAAAGTTGTTTCTGGTCTTTACATTCTGCTGCTCTGATTTCAGTTAATTTGAAACTCTGCTGATGTACTAGAAGAGCTAAACAGTGATTGGATGACTGGCAGACTCAAAGAGAAGTCAGTTCTGCGACCTAAAGAGTCTTTTCAAATGGTGCAAGGCAACATGGTGCATGGGTGCTACTATCCTCTGTCCAAAACACAACTAGAGTGGCAGATCAGCACCAATGACATCACAAAACATGTTGAGAAAGTGCAGGTCAAGACCATGCAGGTGAGGCTGTCACTTTCAAATCAAACACTACTTGATGTTAATGCATAATTAGTAGCTGTTTCACAGAATTTGCATGCTAGTCTGTTGGGCTGCAGTAACTCTTACTGTTCTCTGGACAGGAAGCTGAACTAGAAATCCAGGAGCTGTGTGCGAGCTACGCGTGGTTGAAGGACATTTGTTTGTTTGTTAGTGAGTGGAGTCAAGCCTCTTTGGAATCCATGAGCGGTCAACCTGCTTTATCGTATAAGGAGCTCATTAGGAAGTTGCGCAACTGGACTGACAGAATCAACACAGTTGACTCATCACTCTCTACCACCAACCAACTATTCATTGTTGACTGCACCTCCACAAAAGAAACTCTAGGTTTGTATTGTATGAAAGTAAAATCTTGTATCCAGTTTAACCTGAAGACTGTAAAGGATTATTTTTAAATAACTTTTAATTGATTAAAACAGCATGATCCCATACCAAGAAGAAATAATGAACTATTGTTCCCTGTTTTTGTAAAATTGTAAATTTCCTGTATGGTCTGCTGATTTTTGAGTTATCTGTTATTTACTTTATGTTGTACTAATAGATACTCTGGTCCTCTGTGCCTTTGTTTCTCCAGGGCGACAGCTGAGGTCCATTGAGGAGGAAGTGCTGCAGCAGCTAGTTGAGCAGATCAAGCTGCACTCAGAGAGCGTCGTATCAGATTTGGAGAGAGCTACTGCTGAACTCAAGACAGAACCACAAGACTTACACGATTTCTCAAAATTTGCTCTAACGGTACAGAAAATCCTTAGAATGACATAATTGCATGGAAAATATAGTGTAAAAGAAGAAAAACATAATGTGTAGAAGAGAAATAGATAACTGGTGATGCAACACTTTCCCCTAGCTTTTCTATTTGCCTTAACTAGGAGGGTATATGGAAGATTCAGATCCTCTTGACGCCCCTCTTGTAGTCACACATTCACTTGAACTGCATTATTTATCCCGAAGGCTCTGCCTCAGCTAATGTGTTCTGAATTTACATTCCATTAATAAGGTGACTGTAGGTGCATTAAAGTCTACAGTGCTTTTGTTTGATGATGCACTACTATCGAACCCAAATATAAACTTTCAGAATTGCCATTATTAAGTAATTCAGGGACATTTTGCAATAATGATTTGTTATGAGAGCCTATGGTTTGGACATGTTTCATCCAGTTGTCACCAAAATTGCTTATCCAGCCTGTAGTCACTAGAATGTTACTGCTTAAGGTTCATGAAACTCCACAAGTACTGTGCAGAAAACACGGACATTGAAGGTACATTGCTTTGGCCCCTGAGACTTTTGGGATGGAGAATAATGTATTTTGTATATTTTAAGTTACTAGTCAAGCATAATTCATTGAGGCATGATAAATTGGGAAAAAACAACTGTTCAATAAACAATGTTGTTGTTTTGTCTACAGGTGAGAGAATCTGCAAAAGTGTTGGCTGACATCCAGAAACGCATAGAGTACATTCACTCCCTCCATACCACCATGTGCATGAACTATAGGAAGCTGACAGTGCAGGAATTGAGTTTGGAAGAAAAGGTAAAGGCATGCTATATAAAAAAACAAACTGCAGTTGGACAACTCAGTTATGCAACTCTGTTTTTCACATTGTCTGTGCTTCTATTTGTGTTCCATCTTCAGATGCTGCGCCTGTGGAATTGCTTCAATTCCCTCTTTAAGCAAGCAGATGGCCTTGTTTGCCACCGTCTTTCTTCAGCAGCTAAAGAACTGGACACAATGTTCTCGTTTTTGGTCAGTGACCTTAAAAATATAGTCTCAGATGCTACATCTGGACCTTTCCTTGACTCCAACCAGAATGCTAAAGAGATGGCCTCTAAACTGAACAGCATATGTGCAGATTTGCACAGTTTGAGTGCAAAGCTGGAACAACTTAATACTAACAGTCAGAACTTACAAGGTGGGTTACTTTGGTATAGTTGATGTAAATTATTTTGAGAAGTTACTTTTTGAATTGAAGTACTTTTAGGTTTGATTCCTTGTAGATTAAAAAATGGAACTTTAACGACATGAAAAACGGCTAATATTAACAAAAGAAAAGATATTTATTGCACTGGAACAAAAATGAAAACGCTGTGTATTTACATAAATTTTAATTCAAACTGCTTTAATGTCTCCTACTAGAACATACTATGGATTTGACCATTCTGACAACAGATGTTCAGAAGGTCACAGCCCGTAAAGAGTTGTGGGAGCTGAAAGCTGTGTATACTACGTGGTTGGAAGAATGGAAGCAGCTGCTTTTCAGTGAGGTAACATCTCAAACCCCTCTTTTTTTTGCTGAATGATTAGATTATAAAATGTGTTTGTCATTGAGGGAATTGCTTCCAATAAACAATTGATACTATTTGTCCAAATTGAATGTGCTTATCTCTTAATGGAGTGCCTTCTTTTATTTCTTTGGGATAAAAATGCAGACTTATACTTTGGTATTGACAAGCACAGCCTACTCCATAAGTAATACATATTAATACACAGATTATATTTACTGTTTTTGAACCAGTGTGTCAATCTTGCCCATGTGATATGAGCCAGAAGAGAATTACTTTCTGTGTACCTGTCAGGTGGCGGTGCAACAAGATCAGGGGAAAATTGCCGTGTGGAAGGAACAAGCTCAGTCTTTGACAAATCTCATACCCATCCATGATGCAGTGCTGCAAGAGACTTTAGAAGTCCTGGAGAGCTTAAACCATCAGCTTGAACTTCTGGCCAAGCTGCAGAGTCCCACACTTAAAGATAAACACTGGAGAGCTATTTTCCAAGGTTGGGACTGTGCCCAGACTGTGCCACATACGTACTTTTTGAACTACAGCACATAAGTAATGTGGTCAAAATGTTATGTATCTTGCAGACATGGGCCTACTTTATGTCCCTGAGAAGAAGGTGACTGTTGCTGATCTCATGTCTTGGAAATTTGAAAGTCACGGGAAACTGATTAACAAAGTGAGTGCAAGAGAGAAGTTATCCCTAGAGCAAGTTGTGGCAGTGCTACTAAATGGAGACAATAAGCACATAGTATGCTGAAATATTTGCTCATGAATACGGGCTAAATACATAACTCAGTGAGACATTTACACTACCTTTTATTCTGTCAGATATGCAGGGATGCACAAACAGAGTGTAACATGGAGCAAACCTTCCAAAAGCTTCGTAAGGGATGGGAAGACAGACTCTTCCAGCTGGATATATTCACTCTCCCTGCTTGGCAGCACTGTAGACCACAGAATGGATTACCAGAGAAAGAGGAGCCCACAGAAGGCATTGTTTCAAGTCTTCAAACTGCCAGTCAACACTCCTGTAACGATTCTAGATTAACTGTAATTGGTAAGACGAAATAACAAGCAAGTTGATTTTAAAAATGCAGTCTTTTTTAAAGCCACTGATCGTGGCTGTTGAATTGCTACGTTGGCTCATCCATTAGGTGAAAAAAGAAATGTTCTTCTCACAAGTTGTTGGGATTTGCCTTGTGTTTTCCCATCCAGGTCTGGAAATACTCCTCTTTGAGACTGAGAATGATTTGATGACTCTGTCCACCATACTGAAGTCCCCACACAGTACTGATTTCAGGCTGCAGTTAGAGGATTGGACTGAGTCACTACAAAAACTTAGTAAGGCAGCAGTCAAGCGAGTTGTTTAAAAACAATATGCAGCATCTAAGCACTGAAACAAATAGAGCAGACTTCTAAAAGTATAATGCATTATTTTTTTGCTTTTCTTTTAAATATTTATAGGGAATCTGCTTGAGTTATTTGAAAGATATCAGCAAATGTGGGCCTTTCTGACAAAGGTGTTTGGTGACACATCCTTTGGTGATCAAAGAGTGGATCTAGTAAGTCTCTGTCCTTTCACAAATCAAATATATTTTTTTGTGTTTGAAACTTTCCATGAAGGCAGTTTGATGTAAGCTTATATATTAGATGAATATATTTATTTATTTATTTATTGTTTTGTATTTTATTTTATAGCTGAAATGTTTCCTGCCAGCTGATGAGACATTTAAGGAAGTGATGGTTTCTATATCAGTTGACCATCATGTGTTACACTTTGACAACACAAGTAACAGATTTCATGGTGATAGCCTTTGCCAGATTCTCTCGGATGGTTTGTCTACAATGGAGACAATTTCCAATCAGATGTCAGATTTCCTTGAAGCCATCCGTGGACAGTATTTGAGACTCTGGTTCTTGAGTGACATGGAAGTGATGAAGCTGCTGTCTTTTCACCCAACGCCTTTTACCCTGCAGCCATTTGTACGCAGATGCTTTAAAGAAGTATGCAGGCTTGAAGTGGATTGTGAAATACCATCTAAAACAAGAGATGTAAAGAGCTGTGGGGCTCTTAGTACATCTGAAAGCCACAGGCAGATGACGGTGCTAGGGATCTTTGGCAGCCTCAACGAACACATTGCCTTTCAGTCTCCTTTGGAACCAAATCTTGATGCCTTGGTTTGGCTTAATGTCTTTGAGAAACAATTTAAGTTGACCATGATGCAACTAATGAAGCAATGTGCTCTTGTGCGAAACCAGCTTGAACCATCCAGTCAAGATTTGCCTTGTGACAAGAATGTTGAGGACATCCGACTCCAGTGTGCTGACAGGACAAAAAAAAATCAACCTGTGCTAGATCTGATCTCTAAATATCCTCTTCAGTGTCTGCTGGTGGTTGAGGAGGCAGCATGGTGCCACGCTGTTCAACAGTCATTCCAACAATCAAATCCTGTGAAGCTGAGCAGCATAAAGGCAAACAGCTCTGCAAAACTGAGACACCTTGGCCAGTCTATAAGAGATGCAGTCACAAGGTGTGAAAGTGGGTCTCTAGTTTCCAGATACACAATGATGTGCCGGCGTGCTTTAGTGCAGCTTACAATGAATCACGCACAGCAGCTATCTCGACTCATGGAGTTACCGTGTGCGCTGGAATCATCTTTTGAGTGGCTTAGTTTGATGAAGTATCATGTAAACTCAGAAGATCAGAAAGGCACAGATGACCCAGCTTGTTACGTGGATGTTTTGGGCCACCACTTCCAGTATGGCTTTGAGTATAATGGTCCAGAAGAATGGATGATGGTGCATACTCCTTCCACAGATCAGGCAAGGCTGGGGACTCTTCTTGCTCTGGCAAGCTACAAATGTGGGTTTGTGAGTGGATCTTCTATGTCTGGAAAGAAAATGGTTGTGGGACAATTAGGGAAAACACTGGGACGACAGGTTGTCGTTGTACAGTGTTATCCAAGCATGAGACCTGGTGTTATTCAGCAGATATTGCTAGGTGCACTGCAAACAGGAGCATGGCTTCTGCTCGACTCTGTGGACTTATTAACACAAGATGTCCTGTCTTTCCTGGGACAGCAGCTAGTAGACATACAACAATCCTTCTCCGAACTAAGAAGAAAAAAGAGTCAGAGACTGAATGAGGAGCCAGAGGACAAAACTGATGATAGGGTCCCAGGATGCACAAACATAGTTAATCCAGAGTGCCATATGGTGCTTGAAGGGAAAAGCATTTCTGCCAGCCTCAACTATGGATGTGTTGCCATCTCATCAAACGGGCGTGCATCCAAGATTCCAGAGAGTCTCCGATTTGCAACTAGACCTGTTGCCTTAATGCATCCAGATTACAGGATTATTGCAGAAGTAATGCTGACTTCTTTTGGTTTCTCAGAGGCCATGTCTTTAAGTCAGCGTCTGGTGTCCCTTCTGAGCCTGGCCAAAGATTTCCACTGTCTTCCTGATCTTTTCACTGATGAGAGCTGCTTTCTTGGTGTCTTGCAAAAGATCATCTGTGCTTCTGAATTACACTTGCAACAAAATGTAAAACAACGAGCAATTTCAAATAGGGCTAATGCAGTAGAACACACTGATCTTACAACTTCACAAAAAATGCCTGTCCAACTTTCTGAGAAGGATAGAAAAGATACTGAAAAGTTATCCGAGCTACACAGTTCTCATTTGTCAGTTGTGTGGAGTTTACTGGAAGAGACAGCTATTGTTAAAGCAGTTTTGTCTGTCTTGATTCCTGTGCACATGAAAGCCTCACAGTTCTACATCCTTTTTAGGGACGCATTCCCTATAGCATCTCACTTTCACCTTTTTCAACATTATATTGAAGAAGCAGAAAAGAACCAACTTCAAGATGCAATTACAGAAGAATTACAACAAAAGCAGTTTCATTGTGACGCAAACATAACTTGCAGTGCTGTTACACTTTACCAGACCTTGCAATTCTCAAAGGCAGTCATGCTCATAGGCCCCTCAGGTAGTGGAAAGACAACCTGTCACAGTGTTCTAGCTGAAGCATTAAATAGTCTGGCTGCCAAGGCAGAGAAATATGTCAGTGAAAAGGGCAGAGTGATTAAAGGAGATACTCCACAGGCAGATGCACATATCTCTGCTTCAAACTGGAGCTCTGTCAACACTTTGGTCTTATTTCCCAATGCCATGTCCCATGAAGAGATATTTGGCTGGTTTTGTGAAAAGACAGGATGGCAAGATGGAGCTGCTGCAAAGGTGCTAAGAGATGTAGAACGACGTGAGCGCACATCTTCTGAAATCTGCAACAAGAAGAATGAAAGTGATGAGACACCAGCAATGAAGTGGCTGATAATGGATGGAGAGCCTGTGGGGAAGCCTGGTTGGTTAGATTACTTGACCACATTGTGCAATTCTCAGGATCCATTTCTGTGTCTGTCATCAGGTGAAACATTGCTCTCTCAATCACACCTTAAGCTACTCATGGAGATCACAGACCTACAGCATGCAAGCCCCTCCGCAGTGACCCGCTGCAGCCTTGTTTATTTCACAGGTACTGATCTGTGGAAGTCCGTCTGGAAGAGTGAATTGGGTGCTCTCTCTTTCAAACACAAACTCAGTAAAGGAGTTGTGAGAATGTGGAACAGTTTGGCTGAAGATCTTTTCTCCAGCACACTTAGTTTGCTTGGGCAACAGTCTTTTAACTCTGCAATCCATACCGAAAGAGAATCTCGTAAAAGCTCCACATGTGGACTACAAGAAATCATGTCATTTGCCAGAATCCTTCATGCCCTTTTGCAACATTTTGGGAAGGAAGTGGAAAAATCTGATGCAATCCTGCAAATAGACAAAAAAGGTATGATATGTCCATTTAATATTCAAACACATGCCATATCATTACTTATAAACTTTAACAGTAGTGTAGTTATGCTCCTTTTATTAAGACCGTATCACTCTCCTACAAGCAAAACCTCTAACTGGATCGGACACACCTGGCACAGATCCCCAAAGTAAACAAGATCAGCTCACAAGAAGTCTTTTTCTTGTGGCTTATATTTGGGGATTTGGTGGACATCTGCATTCTTGGTAAGAGAAGCTTCATGAAAACTTTTTTATGATCACATGCTGTATTATGAGAACAAATATTCAGCATTATTATATACGTGCTGTCAATACTAATCTGTATCCACTGTTCTTCCTATGCTTCTGTGTTTTTTGTTTTGTAATTTTTTTTAGCCACTGGCCACACTTTGACTTGTTGGTTCGACAAGTACTGTTTACTTGCAGGTACAAAATTGTGGTTCCAGAAGACAAAAGTGTATTTGACCACTTTTTTAGCATCAATAGAAGGATGTGTCCCAAGAACACACTGTTGGCAAAATCCATCATTCCCAAGGTTTGTCCTGAATATCGTATTAGTACACTAATGATACCTTAAATACGGTAATCATCACATTTGAATAGTTCTACTTACAAATAACTTGAATTTGTTTACATAGCATGAGAAATACACATATCTCCTGAATCTCATGTTGGAGGCAAACCAGCCAGTACTGCTTGCAGGAGAGCCTGATTCTGGAAAAACCACTCTGTGCAAAATCTTGCTGACTTTTGACAAGCCCCACATTAGTCTACCAGCCAGTCCGCTGCTGAGCTCCAGAGACCTGCGTCCTATACTGAATAGCATCAGATGCCAGAAGAACTGCAAAGATGCTATGGGCTCACGTCTGCTTCTGTTTGTGGATGATTTGCATGAAGCCCCCTGTGGTGAGTAAGAAAATGTAACATGATGTAAATCCATTAGATTTTACACTGTGTGAAGCTGTATAAGGTCAATATGTCTATCATTCCTGTTGATAGATGTCTTCGGGGAAACATCAATGGCTCTAGAGACACTACGGCAGAGTATTTCCAAGGGGGAGATTCTAATATTTGACACATGCCAATTCAAGTTATTGAGCTCGACAACCATCAGCTACATGGCTACATGCTGTGTCTCTGGATTGGGTTGTTCCCACAGTAGTGTGATATCCTCACGGTTCTCACGCTTGTTCTCCATCTTTGTACTCCCCAGCCTATCTCTGGAAGTTATTTTGTCTATCCATTCTCCTTCGCTAAAAACGTGGCTGAAAGAATTACCACTTAAGCACTGTGGTGACGATATGTCGTATTGTATCATCACTGCCACTAAACATCTGTATCATGCAGTATGTGACCAATTCCAGTCCACTCTGCAGAGGCCCCATTTCATATTCTCCCATCATGATCTTGAGAAGGTGTTTCAAGGAATGTGCCTGTGGCAGTCTGACATCTCAAACACAGGGGCCATCCAGAGAATGGAAAATTCTCAGTCAGGCTCTCCTCCTATCCTGTCAAGGCATTTAGCATCAGTTCTTAACATTGTACAGCTCTGGATGCATGAGTGCATGCGTACTTTCAGTGATAGGTTATGTACAGAGGATGAAAGAAAAACTCTCGTGTCACTCATAGCCAAGACAGCAGCAACACACTATGAAAATAAATTGAGTGATGAAGTCCACCCTGGCAGTCTGGATGGCTCAGCTGCTGACACAAGCCATGTTATGGATACAGCTAGCATGTGCCAACCAATACATCCAGATATTCTACATCTGGAGTCAGAACTGAAGGAAGCCTCTGCATTGCCTGAACCGTTCTCTCTGTCTGAAAACATTTGCGCAGAAGAGGCAAGCCTACAAAGTCACCCTCTGGAGCCCCAGATTCTTCAGCACATGGAAGACAAAATGACTAGACTTATGTATGGTCCTGAGCTCTCTGAGGCCCTGAGGTCTCTGAATCTGCAACAAAAAATCAGTTGCAGCTTTTCTTATCAAACACAAGAACTTGATGTACTGCTTCAAAAGCTTTCTGCTCATATGGATAGAAAAGAGGAAGATGAAGCACACAAGACTGATGAAGGTCGTGACATTACTACTAGATACATGGTACACAGACAAAGGGTGTGTCAGCTGTTACATATCCTCAGAGCTTTACTCGTACCTGGAGGTCACGGACTACTGATTGCGTCAGACAGAGGAACAGGTCGTAAAACCACTGTGCGCTTAGCTGCTTACCTGACAGGCTATCAGTTGATAGAGGTACACTCTGGTAACGAGAATAACTTGCATGAAATCCTGAAACAAGCTGGGAATCAGACCAGAGAGGATGGAATTAAGGTCATCATACTGGCCCATGAGGAAATCAGTCAACCTGTCAGAGAAGAATTACTACTAGCGATGGCCCACAGAGCCTATCCGCCGCTGTACACAGAGGACGAACTGAGGAACCAAGTTTCCAGAGTGACTACGATGAATGCCTCAAGAAAATACGTCATGGGCAGTTGGATGTTTGAGAAGTAAGAGAAAAACCTAACTGATCTATTTCTGCTCAAGCTAGAACTGGTAGTTGTTGTTTTTTTGCCACTTAACCCCATCATTTTATTTAATAATTAGAACTGGAAATACATTTTGTGAAGTCAATGCCTATTAGCAATTTCTTAACAAATACATGCCATGCTAATGTACTTGAATGTGATGCTGGCAATCATCACTGATTACATTCAGTTATATTGCACTAGTGCTGTTGGAATGCTGATAAAAATGGTGTAAAATCATTCACAAGAATTGGCCCGAGGAAGAGATGTTGACTTACAGTATTTTTTTTTAGAAAATCTAATGTTTTAACATTGTAAGCCATATTTTGTCTGTTTCTTTTCACAAAGGACCTTGAGCCAAGCCCACAGAAATGTTCATGTGTTTCTGCTGATGCCTTTCACCGTGGCACACTACAGTGAAATGCCTCCAAACAATGAAACTCAACGCTGGATTGTGAGTATTTTTAGTATATTACAATATGTTTCATTCAGATTTTGTGCCTATATTCCTAACAGAAACTTTCCAGTTCATTTCAATGTAAGAAAAAAATGTACACCTCAATGTGGATGTTTACTTTCAAGCAATACGCCAACTATGTCAGCAAACAATAAGGTGTCAAAGCAACCAATGTGCAGCTATTCGAGGCAAGAACTTGTGACTTGAGCACAGCAGCAGGGTGCAATGTAGATGTCAGGAGATGGTTCTTGGCTCTGGTGGTCTCTGGCCCCTCCTCAGGACCCTGCCTACTCAAACTGTCTGTCACAGAGTCAGCATGCATCACATTTGGATGTTCAGCCAGAGTGTTGTATATGCTCAGTTGTGCAGGTGGGCTTCAGTAGACTGCATTTCTTAATTAAATTCTTTACTGTTTATGTTTATGATCTAGGCACAAATGTCCAAGGCCCTGAGGCTCAGCTGCTGTGTAGAGGTGTATCAGCCATGGTCCAGCCAGACTTTGGTGGAAGTTGCTTCTCAGTGCCTCAAGACCAGTCCCCACAAAAGTAAGTCTACATTTTTACATTTTAACCACTTGTTACTGGCATTATTTTTCAAGATGATTTCAAGACATCTCCTTTTTCTTTCTTTCTTTCTTTCTTTCTTTCTTTCTTTCTTTCTTTCTTTCTTTCTTTCTTTCTTTCTTTTTTAAATAAGCAGCTCAAGAAGGCTCAGAGGTCAGCCTGCCGGTGGCTATGGCAGGAATGCACCAGTCTGCATGCCAGTATGCATCTGTCCTTCTGACAGCGCAACCTTTCACTCCTCGAACTTACATGGGGTTCATTGCCCAGTTTGGTTATCTCTTCAGCCACCTGCACAAGGAATGCCAGAGCAAAACCAAGAGGTAGTTGTTGTTAAGCCTCTTATGTAAAATCTGTTTCTTTTCTACCTTTTCCATTTCTGCTTGTGCCTGCTTTGTTTAATGTCCTGCCACATATGTACCAGCACATTTATAATGAGATGTCTGTGAGCTAGTTTTATCTGATAAAGTTATGCTATACTGTAGCTACAACAAACTCAGACAGCTGGTGTAAATTACGATGGTGTCAAACACAGCTACACCACAAGCTACATCATAAACACTACATCACAGATTAGACACAGTAACCATTGCAGTAGATTGTACAGATCTAAATAATATTTGGAATGAACAGAAATAAAGATGTTTGTCAACAATAATCCAATTTTCATTTTCAGACTGTCTACTGTTTTGTCTCATTTGGATGTCCTGAACAACACAGCTATACAATATAAGCAGATCCTATTAAGACTGCAAAATACGGTTTCTGAGACACAGCAGGTAACGTGGAGCAATTTAGCATTTGCCATTTCAGTGGGATCGTTATATCTCTCAAAAAAGATGATTATTCACAGTATTTTAAAAACCTTGTAACAATGTATTCAGTGTACCTCAGAGGCTTATAGAAGCTGAAGAACACAATTCACAACAGGGAATAGTAATTCAGTATTCAGAAAATATTTTAATTTGAATATTCAATAATGTTTACTTTATTAAATTTGTTAAAATTAGTTATTTAAATAGCTGCATTAATGGTAAGTCCCCTTCCTCTTATTCTTGCAGCATGAGAAAGAGCTCCTCAAAGCTGTGGATGATCAGAAAAGCTGGCTCAAGGAAGCCTGGGAGAAATGTGTAGCAGAGGAAAACAAACTGTCCCACCTACAAGAGCAAATTAAGCATGCTGAAGAACAGGTACTGATTTTCTTCCTTTTCTTAAATTAATATTTGCATCTGAAACCATATAAATAATGTAACACAGCAATGTTCTACACAGAAGAAGCCAGGTAGATTTTCAGATTCAGCATGATGTTCACCTAGTTTGTTTATTCATGTTACCATCTGAGGTTGCTTAGTTGGATTTAGTGGTGGGTACTCATGTCTTGTAGATCAATCAGAACATTTATTACAGCTGTCATTAAATAATAACTTTACGTTCACATGTGGTTATGTTTTCCTCAGGAGAAACCCGCATTCCTGTCATACCTCAGGATTCTTAAGTGTTTGAATCCTTCTGACCTGGAGGAAGTGCGCCACTACAGAGATCCACCTGATAGAGTGGTGAAAATTCTGGATGCTGTTTGTTTGCTGTTTAATCGTCCACCAGGCTGGGAGAGTGCCAAACAGCTTCTGGGACAATCCAACTTTTTACAGGTGCGTTTTGGAACAAACTTTTGAGTGCCACAAAGACTGCAGCTGTCATCGCAAGTTAAAACAGTATTAAATGCAAATTATCATAGCGCTGGAGTTCAGTCATAATTCATTGGTTTGTGTAATAATGTACCAGCTGCTTTGGCAGTGAGGGTTTTGATTCTCTTTAGTCTGCGTCGCTGTTTACTAATATATCTCCCTTTCTTAGGAGTTGGAATTTTTTGATCGTTATGATCTAACAAATGAACAACTGCAGCGGCTTGGACAGATAGTTCACAGTCCCCAGTTTGGACCAGAATCTGTCTGTGAGATCAGTAAGGCCTGCGAATCCCTGTGCCAGTGGGTCCAGGCTGTGTATGACTACTGCTGTGTGCAAAAACAACTGTTGGTCAGGCAACCGTTGGAGGTGCTGGCTAAAGAGGTGGAAGGTCAACAACGTTTGTCTGTTCAGCTTAGGGAGGAGGCATACAAGTGTCTGGAGCATGCTAAGCACCAGCAGCAGTTCGTACACAATCACCTGGAGGAGCTGCTACAGGAGCTGCACAAAGCTGAGACTACAGAAAGAGAAGTTGCTGCATCAGCAGGGCAGCTGGAGATTTTTGTCAGAGACTGGAGAGCTGCTGCTCAGGTAATGCAGACCTTTGCAAATACTGTAATAACTTAATTAGTACTTATTTTATGTTAAGTGTTTCTGTTTTCATTTAAATAATTGCCCAGGCTTTGTGTGACTGCTTTTCTGTGGAAAACCAGCCACCGGTCAGGCAACAGTTAATAAAAAATAATGGTCTGATTAAGTTATTCCCCCTTCAGGAGGCAGAGTTACGAAATCAAAACGCACAAGGGGATGCCCTCATCCTGGCTGCAGTCATCTCCTATTTAGGCCCCCTTGGACCTGATATACGCACAGAACTACTGAGCAAGTGGAGGGAGCTGTGCCAGACAGGCAGCATCAACATAAATCCCAAGGACCCCAGAACCTCCCTATTTACAGACTTTGACACTGCGCCACATAACCACCATTTTGGTTTTCCCATCCCCGTCACTGAGAGACTGCAGCTGCCTCTGGGTCAGGCATTAGGGATGAAGGAGTGGCAGCTGGAGGACACACTTTCTGCCAGACTGGTGGTTAAGCTGCTACTGTGGGGTCACAGAGGTCCTTATGTCCAGCGCTGGCCTCTACTGACAGACACTCAGCAGCATCTTGAGATAAGGTGTCAAAACGGCCATATCACAGGTCTGTCCTTCCATTTACAAAATATGCTTACCTTTTACCTGCTAAAATATCAGAAACCAATGACTCAAGTGTATTACAGCTTCCGTTTTGTCCGACCAGAAGTTACAGATCTCCAGAGTCCTCCCTTTACTGTAATTGTCTTACTTTTCAGGACCTGCATTGTGAGAAACAATGCGGAGAACACATAAAACAATAATATATCACATACTTGTGAACATCTGTATTTGTATACGAAACCTCTTGATTTTTATGTTTGTATTTGATTGGCTTCATACAACATAACATCTGAATTGTAAACTGTGCTGTTAAATAACTGCTCTACAGGAGAGGATGGTGACCTTCAGAAGGAGACAGAATTTGAGATGGTGCTCTGTGCAGATGATCCAGTACTGCTGGACAAGCTGGACCAGGCTGCTGAAAAAGGTTTCACCAGAGAAAACAAACACGAAAGACATACATGGAAGTTATACCATCTTTTACAGCCTTATACTTACTCTGAGTTGTTGTTTTGCAGGGTTGAAAGTTCTAGTTACTCACATGGAACGTGCAGTCCCTACTCCTCAGTTCCTGGACAAATTGGTATGCCTTGACGAGTGTTGCTTCCCAGGACAAATGCAGCCTCCTCAGCTGGTCCACCCTGACTTCTGCCTCTTTCTCAGCACCCATCTGCCTGTCAGACAACTTGTCAGTGGTAAGAATAATAAGCAGAGACTATCCAACTGTAGAGGGGTAGTCTCTGTTAAGATTCTCATTCCTGACATTTTTCTTGCACCGGGATTAAAGGCTATGCATTCATGCTCTCAGTACAATTAATGTAGAGGCATTTGTTTTGGTTACTGGTTAAAGTTGTAATCGACACAGAGATAAACAGTCGGACCCTAACATGAGATAACTACAAGAAATAAGTGAACTCGACTCTTGTGGAGATGACCTCTTTTTATTACTTATCTGAAAAACATGTCTTTGCTCACATTGCTTAGAGATCCATGCGTCCATCTTGGCTCGGGTACGTGTGGTTGACCTCTCTCTGAGCACAGAAGAGATCCAGGAGCTGATGCTGACACAGCTGCTCCAGTCTGAGTGTGAAGAACTGCTGATTCAAACCTCGCGATTCCAGAATTCTAATCAGTTGCTGCGGGAGACACTCATCACAGAAAAGGTGACCAGAGAGCCTTTAGCATCGTATTGAGCTAATACTGTTTGTCTTGGTTATTTTGCATCATGTAATCAGTAATTATTGAATAACTAAACTCAAGTTAGTGTCCTACAATGGACTTTTTCTCTTGAACAAATGGCCTTCTTTTACCAATAAGAATGGTATTACATGCCATTTCATGCTATTTATGGTTGCCATTTCTCTGACTGTGCTTATCAGGCATGACTAAGTTTTTCTGGAAAATTTCTTTGAAACACTGCATCTGAATCACTCCACCTGAATCACTCCACCTGAATCACTCCACACATGAACTGGTGCATAATCATGTGTTTGACATGTGGAATGCATTACTGATTTTTTTCACACAGTTGTTGAGTTTTCAGAGAAGACAAATCATGTCATTAACTGAATACTGGCTGACTGATTGTGTTTTTTTTTTTTGCCTGACCTTGTCTAATTGACATTTAGTTTGTATATTGTATGAACCTTCTATTTAAGTGCGTAGTGCTCCTTGAATTTGTTTTTTGTTGTTATTTAAATTGGTGCCACAAATCTTATTTCTTTGCTTTAATCAAATGAAAGTAGAATACAGTGCAGTGATGCTAAATTCTGCTTTATGAACACTCACACACTTAATTCCTATTCATACTTGCTGTGCATCTATTTACTGAAAACTATCTGTTCTTAGGATGCTCTGATGGACTACATCATGCAATCTGACACTGTGCTGCTGCTAGACCCAGGTTTTTCTCCTCTTATGGCCGTTTGTCTAGATGAAATGGAGAAACTGCAGGCTGAGATGAAGCAGCTGAGTGAGGAGCAGGAGCACTATGAATCCCTGCTGGCTGTGCCCCTCCAGTTAGTGAGGCTGGCAGCTGCCCTCTATGAGGCACTGCAGACGGTGTCCCATCTTTCCCCTGCTTACTTCTTTTCTCTACGTGGCTTCATCAAAGTGATGCAAGAGGTCTTCACTGTAAAGGAAAGACCGTTGGTGTCATATACAATAGGGAAAGTGCCAGGGAGCATAATACCAGAGATCATGAATATGATGGTGGTCCAGCTGCTGGTACAATACAGGCCTTGTCTCTCTAAGAGCCATGCTGCGGTTCTGAAGCTGCTGGTATCTTTGGCTCTGCTCCAGCACAATCAGCTCTGCTCTGAAGCTGAGAAGCTGGCCTTCCTCAGAGGCCTTAAAGACATCGAGCATCCTGAAACTAAAGTAAAACCCTCTTCTCACATGGGTCCACAGTCCAGCAATCCTCTGCCCAGCTGGATATCCCCGCATGTCCACTCTGAGCTTCTCTGCTTGGAAAAGGCCCCTTCTTACAGAGGGCTGATTGCCTCGCTCTGCGCTTCCCCCCTACAGTGGCAGGAGTACCTACACGTGCCTTCCTCTACTGTGACAGGTACTGTTCCCTGTCGCTCTCACTCCCATCTCTCCTTGCTGCAACGGGCCCTCCTCTGGAAAACCATGCTCCCAAACTTCCTGGAGGGAATAGCTGATGACATTAATGCCTGCCAGCTCTGCCTGTCTGGAAAGCCAGCAGGGACTGAGGATCCTCACACTGGGAATCCAGAGGCACTCTCACGATATATCATCAAACATGAGGGACCCATCATTCTTGTGTTGCCCAATCCAGAAGACGAGAAGTGGATAAGCATCCATCCTCTTCATTTATTACACCAAATGGCCCGCTGTGTTTCAGAAGACAAAGAGGTGACAACAGACACTGATTGTTTTGTTTCATTTAATTATCTGTGATACTGAGCTTAATGTTTTTCTCCATGAATCTGCTTCAGGTGCAGGTGAAAGTAGTTTCTTTTGGGGGACAGTGTGATAGAGAGCTCATTCTTTCAATGCTGGACAAAGCCATTAATGATGGCCACTGGGTGGTTTTTAACAACTGCCATGTGCTGGAACAATGGGATGATGAAATAATGGCTTGCTTTGGACACCTGATCTCTCCTGTAAAAGGTAGGTGGTGCATCAAGAACCAGATTAAATAGCATTCGTACTATTTTTTATTTTAATAAATACTTAAACCCAGCCTTGTTATCTGTGCTTTTACCTGCCTGCGTACTTGCATGCCTGCCTTCGTATCACACAGAAGAGCAGTGCCTGATTCACCCGAGCTTCCGATTGTGGTTTATAACTCAAGAAAATGCATCACACCTCATACCAGGTACATCTGTTATACTTTCATGACTGCTTAAAGTAAAAACGACAATCCAGGTTTATCTGTTTCTTAACGGTGATTATTGTCTTTATTGCTATGCAGCTACGGTGCGAATGTGTGCCCTGAATCTGGTCTGTGACTCTCCTTGGGACCTGAAGGAGGAGCTGAGGTGTTCTTTGCAACAGGTGGTGTCCATCAATCAGCCTCCATCACAGCTAGATCTCACGGCTGACAACATGGAGTTACTCCTCCGTTGTGCCATCTTCCACTCCGTCTTGCTACAGAGACAGACCTATAAGTACTTAGGCTATGGACAAATCTATCATTGGTGAGAAAATTGTGACACATACTGTAAACTGTGGACAAGAATGCTTGGAATGACACCAAATATAATCTAAATGCATACATATTGCTTCCAAAAATGTTATGCTTGTGCATGTGGATTATTTCTTTTTTGAAGGAGTCAGGAGGACCTGCTTGCTTTAGTGGATGCATACATTTGCACTGCCAGTCGCTGCCATGACAAGACCAAGGTTTTGCAAGATATAGCAGGTGAGGCATCATGAGAAGATGAAACTCTCACTAATTCAGTCACTATTTGTTTTACCGTGTTATACTTTCCATTCTTAGTTAATCTAGTGCATGGCAGCCACGTGATGGACTCTGCAGATTTAGAGGTGGTGGAGAGTGTTGCTGCGACTTGCTTCTGCACAGCGTTGCCTTTCTTGGACAACGGACCGCACATCATTTCAAACATTGTCACCACTTCTGGCCTCTTTGGTAACCAAACAACTTGATCCTAACATGTTGCATAGCGTACAAGCACACTGACATAACAGTACTGACATTATACTTTGACATTATACAGAGGAAGGTGCAACGTGAGCACTGCACCAATAGATCATTTATTGATATAACCAAGCAATGAGGAGGAAATGCATCAAAGCCGCTGTGTGGGTTTTATTTGTTGGCTGTTTGTGTAAATGCAGTCTGTTGATTTGTGTTTTAATTTATGTCCACAGATTTTTCAAGACTCCCACAGGTTTTGAAGCAAGAGCTTTGGGATTCAACAAACATGAAATACCCTGTTCTATTGGGTTTCAGTGTTGATGTGGCAGCTGAGTTAATCAAGATCAACAGCCACAACCTGAACAAATTACTGCAGGCCTCCCACACTCCTCTAGGAACAGAAAGGAATTTCAACACCAAGCTGAACCAGCTTGCAGCATTGCCAGCCTACAGCCATGCTGGAGACAGATTGCAGACTCTGAAGAGTTACCTTACACACAAGAATGGCAGCACAGCTACAAATGCAGGAACTGTTTCTCACAGTCCACTACGTGACTTTCTCCAGACTGAGTGGGATGATCTTATTGATTCAGTGTCCTTGCTCCTCTCACAGCTCCAACAGCCTGTTCAATACACGCCGACCTTTGCTTTCCTCCTCAAACTCACTGACTTGTCTCACTTGGAGAGGAGAGCGGAGCTGCTCGGTGCTTATCTGTGGCACCACAATACTTCAGATCCACCGGGTGCCTATCGACTCTCTGCTTTCAGAAAAGCCAGAGGCTTCCTGGTGGCAGTGATGAGAGAAGCTGCTAAAGTAAATCGCAAATGTATCAGTGATATATCTCTGCACTTTCAGGTAAAGCATTAATTGTACTAAAATGACCTTTTAAATAAGATACTCAGTTAATGAAAAAGTTCATTTTCTACTTTCTGGACACTTACGAGAGATTCAGGATAATAAGTAAAAATGTTCTCGTCCTTCCAGGTTCTGTGTGATAGCACAGACCCTCCCTCACTTCGTCTGGATGCTGCATATTTGTGTGGCCTGGAGCTGAAAGGGGCATCATGGGATACGCAGCTAGGAGCCCTGCAGGAAACACTGTCCCCTCAGCCATGTTCACTGCCACTCCTTCACGTTACGGCTCAAGTGAAGAGCACAGACACTGTTCAAGACACGCTGTCTTGTGAAGACAGTGCTGGTGTTCCTCCAAAGACTACCCCTCAGTTACCAGTTTACCAGTGCCCGCTCTATCACGACAGAGAGCCAGACAGTGAGAACTGGGAACTGGCTGATGTTAACATTATCACAAAGGTTCCCCTTCATACCAAGCTAAATCCTGTTTTGTGTAGTGTGAGAAGAGTGAGGCTTGTAAGTACGCTCTGATTGTACTGAGCTGCTTTCACTCGCTGTGTTGTACCGATGGACAAATGCGCTGATGCAGTAGTATATGTGAAATCTTCTGTATTGCACACCTTTAAATAAATCTGTAGTTACAATATATTTGTTTATTCTTTGTGTTTTTTCATACCTTGAAATTCATTTTTCATTAAAAGATTTTTCACAATGTAATATCAGCAGTTTCTAGCATTTTATCTAATCCAGCTGTGCTTCACATACCTGAACAAAATGTGACTTAAACTGCTACTGTGATATCAGCACAGATTTAAAAGTGTGTTTTAGCTTTAAATATTTATGTTCAGACATTATGTAAAATGCTTCAGGATTGAGGGGCACATCTGTAACCAAATCCTTCTCTCTTCCTGTAGGTAACATGGACAGGCACCACTATGAAACGTTTGAGAAGTTTGGCAACAATACTTTTCTACTGCACCTGGACAATGGGAGGGCGTGAGTATTTCTGTTCACTCATTGTGTGTTTTATTTATTAACATGCTCGTCGGAGTTGTCAGGCAGGTAAAAGCAGTTGGTTTGGCTGTAATTTTGACTGACTCTAGGTCTGTTGTCACTGTAGATTTGGGCGTCACTCCAAAGATGAACCTTCTATCTTAGCTCCACTAGAACAGTGCTGCAGGTATGCACAACAGTATTTTCAATTGCAGTGAATTAATCTTAGAATTGTACCTGTGTTCACTGTATTCTTTACTGTGTTGTCTTTAGGTGTAGAAAATCATAATGATATTTAATTTATCATATTTAATTTATCCTGTTTCACACTGTGATGTTGAATACTGAAAAGAATGCCATGTTACAATCACATTAAATAATCAATAGTAAGTAATATAGGCTATTTTTTAAAGCACTAGGTTACTAAAAAACTGAAACCAAAACCAAATTTCAGCGTAACATTTAAATGCAATTCGTCACCATTTTCATCCTTTTTTCTAGTCTTTTCCACTGTTTCTTTCTTCCTAATGGCCTCATTGTATCTTTCTTTCTCTACCTATCTCTTTCACTTTGCCTCCTCTCTAGAATCCGTCGCTCTACTTGGCTACGCCTGCGCCTTCTGTCTTTGCCACAGTATCGCCTTAGTGACGTCATGAGGGCCTCGCTTTTCAGTGATCCCCTTCACAGGGTGGCCCCACTGCTGTCAGAGCCCCACCTCGCTGCTCTCAATCGACGTTTGAAAACTGTGCTAGAGACCATAGGTCGTTGCCAAAAGCAACAGAAAGAGGATGGTGGTGGTGAAGAGATCTTTTATGACGATATTGCCGATTTGAAAGACCTGGTCGTTCCTCCTGAGTAGAGCAGCCACACACGTTCACCACGTGGTGTCTGTGTCTATAATTACACTAGATTCTGCAAAACAATAGAGGAGTTAATGCCAAACTTAAAGACACAAGAATCAAAATTGTGTCTTGACATACTCCCAGTTAAAACAGTATGCATACACGCTTGAATACTGAAGTTTAAGAACCATCTTTGACTTATAGCTGTGACACACACTACAACATGCATACCGTAAAACGGGGCTATAAGGGACAGCGGGGTAATAAGGGACACTTTTCCGGAAAATGTTTTAAATGTAATTCTGTGGTTTTTATGTTGAGCAAGATGCGGTTTTGTGTTGTTTTTATCAATTATCCATGAATTCTTAAAGAAATCTAGGTAAAAACCGCAGAATTACATTTAAAACATTTTCCGGAAAAGTGTCCCTTATTACCCCGCTGTCCTAGCCTAGCCGCACTAGACAACCCACAACAACGAATTTAATTCTCTGCCAGGGTAGGTCTAGTTACCCTCCATAAGGCTCGAGGCTGGATTCTCCTAAAACTGGCCGGACCAATCACCATGAAGTGTAGAGTCAGAAGGCGGGCGTAACGAAGTGACGACAGAGGTGCGACGATTCTGACAGAAACAACCAGCGCACAATAAACAGTTATCTTTCGACTCGGTTTTGACCACAGCTCTTAAAGATTTGAAGCTAAAATCCGACTTGAAAGATAAACAAAGGACGGCACTGAAGTGTTTCATTGAGAAGAAAGACGTATTTGGACTTATGCCAACGGGATATGTCAAATCCTTAATATACCAGTTGGCTCCGCTGGTTGGGAAGCTAATGGGACTTAGCCACAATCCGCCGGTGCTCTCGGAACTACGTCAGCCTATTCGTTCCGTTGATCGGTTGTATACCTACCCAATTGCTGCAGAGGGATTTGATAGACAACCTTTTAGCCCGCCTCCCTCCCTGTCGAGCGGTCCTAGACCCTTGTGCCGTCAGAAACATGGGTGTAGCATGGCTAGGCTACCGCTGTCCCTTATAGCCCCATTTTACGGTACTTTTTTTAGCCAATTTCATGTACCGTAGCATTGTTGTTGGAAAAGGGAACGTAGCTATTTGAGTGCCAGTAAATGACTCAAAGTGACTGTTGCAGTAGGAATTACCAACAATCAGTACAACTCAGTCTTTTAATTAACTTAAAGGAACACCTTTGGAATCTCATTTCCATTTGGTAATCCTGACAGTAGCTTTATGCAATCTGTCAAAACTTTGTTTGTCCATTCTCCATATAATTTTCCACCAAACTTCTGCTCTGATCACCCAGAAGCAACAAAAACACAATGCAGCATTCAGTCGTGTGTGTCCTCTGGGTCTGTGTGTCTGCCTGACCTTGGCTGTTTCCTCTCTATGTGTAGGTCTGTTTTTTTCCTGGATTTGCTATTATTATAGTAATGGAAATGAAATACAGACAGATTTGTAATTTCTTTGATGTTTTGTCATTTATTTGAAAAATTCTTGCATTCGAATGTGATGACACCGAAAGAGTGTGTTAAAGGTTAAACTTTGTGTCTTTGTTTGTAGTCACGGCGGGGTTTGGGATTTCATTTTTGAGATGCAAGTTATTTTGACAGGAGAGGAATGATATTTTAGTATTGGCATACGTTTATTTTTCTCTTCAGTGACAGTAATAATTTGAATCAGTATGACACAGTGCTTTTCCTGCCTTCACAGATCTGTTTCAAAGGTGTCATACAGATAAAGTCAGATGTATTTCTGTTGGTAAAGTCCATATTCTGTCCGTCACGATATTCAGTGAACTATATAAAAAGACTGTCTATCTTTAATAATGTTCTTACTTGTTTCCACAGTGTGTTTTCCTCTTCTACATTTTCTCTCTTTTTCTCTGTATTTGGAAGTTCTCATGCGACATGTGACCTTTTGAAAATTGAAATAATGACCGTATTAAAAAAGATCATGAATTAGTCACCACAGTTTCTCAACAAAAATGAGAAATGGACAAACTGACAAATGCACACTTTGAAAGGTGGAAGTAAACATCATTGTTTTTGTTCCCTTTATTGTGTTTGACTGAGTCACAGTGGTCTGTTGATACAAAAATCAGAAAATCCAATTAAACTTTTTAAAGATTTATGAAAGTATTGTTTGAAGTACAGCTTAAAGTACAAAACATCTGCTTAGAAATTTTAAATTTGACCATCAGATATTTTAATGCACATGTGAACTATTTCAAGAGTTTCTCTTTAACTTGCCCTTCATCTTGCTGACTCACTCCTGTAGTCAGAGATAGTAACTGTCACTTGGATTTAATATGAACTTTATATAGGTACAAGGGGGATGTGGGTGTGAAAATGAGTTTATATTAAATAAATTCATCATGTAGAGCGTGATATGGATTAATAAGTCCACTTAAATTGTGTCAAGTTTTAGGTTAAGGATCCACAAACATGAAACCAGTCAGTTAAAGTAGGAAACAGGTTTAGTTCGTTATTCAAAGGTTGCTGTAAACAGGCAGACAGACAAAAAAAGGGGAGCAGTCAAGCATAGTCCTTGGCATCAGGCATAGTCCAAAAACAGGCAGAATACTAACCAGGAGAATGCTGGATTGCACATGAAGTGGCAGTCAAGCAGTTGGGTGCATCGTTAGTTTATGTAGGACAAATGAGCAGATGATCAGGTGATGCAGCAGGGAGGAAAGCAGAGCAGGTGGGAGTGGCTGGTGTGAAAATAGTGGGGTAGCAAACAGAAAACAGGAACCAGGGCAGGAAGAATGGCATGGTGTAAAGACAGTGGCAGCCTGGTTTGGAGTGGTGATGTTTGCCTTTCTCTTCATCACTCTCTTTCTCTGAGCTGCTGTCACAAATACACAAGAGGCTACACATACATGGAAAGGCAGCAGACCAGAGACGAGGTTGTATTTCACTCAAGTCAACTACAACAATAGCCGTTAAACATACGTGCTACAACATTCACCGCTTGTTGGGACAACACAAGCAATTTATCAAACACCTGTTGATCAAGCAGAGCAGCTGCAACATGTTCGTACTGCAAAAAAACGTAAGACGCAATAGTGTGAACTGAGAGGATGATTCCTTTGCTAGTTCATGTATTTGCTGTGTGATAGGTTTGCAGTATTTTTCTCATAGACATTTGATAGCAGTCTTCTGAAACAGCAGAGCTTATGTGTGTGACTGAGCTTAAACGATGAAAAGCAAATGTTCGTCCCAGTTTTGAGAGTAATTTCTTCGTAGATGCGTTTAAGTACACTGACAGTCATTAAAAACTTCGAGACCATATTTTTCAACACAATTTTTATTTTGAAGCCCGAAACTGGATTTTCTTCTTATGAATCATTTGTTTAGCATATTGGCATACAGAAACAAAAATCTAAAGTTTCAAGAATGATTTCAAAATAAAGAATTTCACAAAAGAAAACGGCACCTGCCAAACACAAAGTCACAACAGTCAATACCGAGTATGGCCTCTGTTTGCTTCGATGCAGGCAGCAATCCGTCGGCGCATGCTTTGGACCAGGCTTCTGATTGTGGGTTGGGAACAGCCCATACGCCTGGCTACATCACTGTAGCTCAAAGCGGCCTCCACCATACCCAGTGCCCGGAGACGTTGTTCATGTGATAGACGCGGCATGATGCTGTTCACTGGACTAACAATGGGGGCCTTTTTTGGGCCTTTATATAGGCCTTCAAAACCCATTCTCAAATTGTGCAGATACTCACTGAGTATTGCTTGGTGTGTATTTGGTTCATTTTTGCAAAGTGACCAACCCATGTGCAATGGGTTGAAATGACAACTCATCATTATCTCAACTACCAGGGCACTAGATCATCAGTAAATCCACAATGAATAATTACAACCCCCCTACAAGTAGAATTCTGCGTACATTTCTACCTCAAAGTTTCTATTGACTGTCAGTATACTTTATATGCATATTTTTTAAGACAGCGGTTTGTTTCTCCAAAGTTGAGGTTATCCCTTAGGTGTGAGTCTACGTCACAGCTAGTTGGGCAGCTTCTCCTTTCCTTTCAGGGCTGCAATCAATAATTTACCCAGCCTGGTCGTATCAATGACATCTACTCCCTTTTCTCTTCCTCGCACTCGCTTGCTTGCTCTTTCCATGAAAACTGCTGATGACAAGGGGGTAAAAGAGCTCATTAACGACGGAGAGAGGGGAAAGCACTATCATTCTATCAGACAGGTGTTATCAGCCTATGGAACAGCAGCAGAACCAGTGGGACTGAAGTGAAGGTGACTTTCACTGCCTTAAGACGCTGATTTAAACAGGACAAGAACGGCCTGAGGAAACGTCTTTAGAAGTTTGAATGGGAAAACAGACTTTTTACAACAATCTCTGACAATCTCTGCTTAAGCTTTTTTTTTATTATTGAATATCATCTTTGAAATCGGTCACCATGTCAGGAGTCAGCAGTGACCAGTTGCACAAATCCACTTTAACCGTCTATTCGGTGAGTTCCTTCTGCCTCCTTATTCTCTACATTTGGTTTCTCTTCCCGGTGTGGAAGAACAGGCATTATTATTTTAGATGGAATGGATAATTTAAACTTGGCCTGGTGGTATTGGGTGAGCATTAACCAGATTTTAGCTTCCATTGTGTGTTGTTACACCTGAAGTCATAGCTGAGTTTGTTTGGTTTGTTGCTTGTTGTGCAGAACCTGATGGAGCACTTCAACCCAGGCCTTCAGAGGCTTGTTGCCCTAGGAAACAGCTATGTAAAGGCATTTCAAGGTCAGTGAGCATGTGAGTGACTGGGTGGCATGTGTTATACTTTTATGATGTTTTAAATATAGTAAACAATGTGTTGCTTATGCAATACCTGATGAAATATTGATTTTGTGGAAATAATACTGTGGGTGTTGTCGTAGGAGTTTGTCTTGCTCGATGTTCTAGCATAAATTATAAAACAAGATTTTCCATCAATCATTGAGATGTAGAAGATGTTATGTACAAGGAGACCTTTAAGTGCAGGTCATCAACCAAGAAAAACAAAATCCCAAAATATGTCTTAAAGTGTTTGAGTGCACTTTTGTAACGCTGAACTTTTTACCTGAGTTGTTTTTTTATTTACTGAAGCTAGAAGTCATTGAGTTCTTAAAGGCCTTTTTGCAATCACACAATGAAGTTATTTATCAAATAGTCAAGTATGTAGTTCATTTAGCTGCTGACACCATTATAAAGCAGAGTTTAAATCTGTTTTTTTCCTCGAAACAGGAGTTAGTTAAACAGAATCTTTCATATGCGTTACATTGTATTTACCTGTCTGTCTCCGCTCGGTGTTCCTATCTGCATTTTTTTCAGCCTTTATCATATGTGTTACATTGGTAATTGGGTGAGCAGCATGCATCATTAATGCACCGCTCTGCCTGATAGAACAAGAGCAGGCCGTCAGTCACAGGGCAACAGGGCAATGTGGTAAAACTATACCCACTGGCACGGGGCTATTCCTAGACCAAAATCACATATCACATGTCAGTACTTCAAGGTTCATAAGGAATAAAGAATTAAGGATTGACCTAATTAAGAGTAGATTGGCTGTGATGTTTCTGTAGATCTTACAGGTTTATTATGTATTTTTAAACATTTAAATTGAAAATTTGCATTTGTGTGTGTTTGTACTGCAGCTTTAGCTGTTTGCAGTGAGTCCTACTTTAGTGCTGTGGCCAAGATGGGTGACCAGGCACTTCACACGCTCTCATCTCGCTCTCTTGGTAAGAATGTGTGTTGGTGTGTGTGTGTGTGTCTTTATATTTGTGATTGATTACTCAACAGGTTTCACCCTTAATTTATTGCATTCATTACAAAAATTGTCCTCCAGAGATGGTCAAGTGCTCAATCAAGTTAATGTCAAGCCCCATTATACAGATGCATCCCACATTAGAAAATACCGCACACACACACACACACACACTCAGCAACCTTAAAACTTTGCTCTTGCTTTGTCCTCTGTGCATGTGCATGTGTGCGTGTTGACATATCTTTTTGTCTAGGTGTGCACTTTCCTGCGTGTCCTCGTACAAGTGCATGCATGAGCGTATATTTTCCACAAGCTTCACTTTCACTGTGACCCGGGGGATGTGTGATAGCATTGTTAGTGGTAATTAGTGTTATGCTGACGCGTCCCCACTAAGAAGAGTGTGTGGGCTCGTACAGCGGTGGTAGCACAGCATCACACGTGGTGCTGCTAAGTTGGCTAACCGAGAAGGTCAGGGAGCCACAGCGTGACCAGGGGCCCTATTGAGTGGCAGCCTTTGAATTATAGATGAGGACAGTCTTTCAGCTGCACTCAATTCATTAACTTAACCACAATCCATGACAATAGACAAGGCCAGAGGCACCCATAATATAAAGGCTTGGCTAACTTTCCACCATCTTAGCAGCCCAGCAATCAAAAGAATGTCATGAGGACTTGAGTAGCGTTGAATTGTGTCAATGTTGTCTATCAAGTTACTGGTATTCCCTTAATTGCTGGCACGCAGTTGATGTAAGTGCACACAAAACAGGAATATGTAAATTGTCATAATGTTACTGGATCTAGAAACTGTTCAGGCCTAACAGTGCATCATGGTTTTGATGTGTGTGTTGATGTGATCTGGTGTCGGTCAGTCAAATGTCTCTTTGCTTTAACCAGGGGATGTCCTGATCCAGATATCAGAAACACAGAGAAGACTCACTGCAGAGATGGAGGGAGTGGTAAATACTGCAGTCTTGAAATGTTAACAACAACTTGCTAAAATCTTTTTCGTATTTTCTAATTATGACTGGCAATGATTAAACCACTATAAATGAACTGTGAACTGTTAACATTTGGTGTAGCAAGCAATCCCCAAATTCTCTTGGTCTTTAATTAACATGTAAGCTTAGTTTGTGCAGGACGACAACAGAATGATGTTTCGCTTGTAACAGACTGCTGAACCAATTTTACACAAAGCTTGTGGGAGATCAGTCTGGCCTTGTTTTGCACTGTTTGTTTGAAATTCATTGTGCCTCTAGCCCACCCTTGTGCTTTCAGCAGTGTGAATAAGAAAAGGAGGGCTCCTGATTAAAAAGTTGTCCTGAAGAAGTTGCACATTTGCATGTAGATTTAGTCAAACAATGCAGTCAACCTGATAATTAAAACATCTGTTTGAACAAGGGGGCAATTTCCATAATGATTTGGATACATCACAGGGGCATTGCCTTTGTTCCTGCTGCAGTTTCGCTGGTTCCAGGTAGAGGTGCTGCAAGCAATGGAGAAGAATATCAAGCTGGATGAGGAGTACATTGATGTGAGTGTACAGAGTGGGCGTTTTTTTTACATTTGAAGTCAGGATATTTCGTTATTCGATTAGGCAGCTATTATGTATACTAAAGTGGAGATCTACATAAACACGCTATTGCAATTATTTGTGTCTTCTATATCCTCTCATTTCTCTTAATTTGTTACATTATCAGCTGAATCGAAAGAAAATTCTGAGTAAGAGTGAGATATTTATCCCCATGTTTTTACACATGCTCCATTAACATGAGAGAACTCCAGTGTAAATGACCGACAACTTCTTTTTTTAGGTTTATATTTTAGCTGATCACCGACAGATCCGTTGCTGTGAACAGCTTTACAAACCCGGCTGCCAGCATTCATTTACAGAATATCATAATACCATTTTAGCATCACCACCTGCTCTATTTATGCAACTGAAGCAAACCAGCAGTCCTGAAGCTTTCTGAATGAGTCTAAATTCTCCAACAAGAGTAAGTTAGTCAAGATCAGATTTGGTGAGTTGGTGGGTAGGCTAAAAATATCTCTGAAGTATACTTCTAACATCAAACCATAGGCTGAGCAGGTTGAAGAGAGACAACCACGCGGTTATTTAACTTTAAAATCACTGACAGTCTAAAAGTCATCACTTTTAAACAATACTTCAAATCACACATTTCTAACTTTTGTCACAAATGCTGACTTTAGACTCGACTTGGCATGAGATAAAGTCATGAGACGTGTGAGCCGGGAAGTTCGGCTTAACCGGCATCAGACAGTGGACAAGAGTGCAAGAGGAGATAAAACTGCCTCTCTGTACCTGCATAAACATTACCTGCTGCATCTCTTACAAACAAATTCAATACAGTTTGTCATTCTTACATTAAACTGTTTGTGTGCTGCAGGGTAGTCGCAGAGTGTATGAGCTGGAGGTGAGGAACCAGGCAGAGGCTTTGGAGAAGCAGCTTAGGCGGGGAACCTTCAGAGACTCTCTGGTAGTTACACAAACATATACACATGAACATTACAGACACACAATGACACATACTGTAATGAATAATCTACATCCACGCACATACAGTCCAGTAATAGTGCATCTGTACCATTATATTTGACTTTAAGTCATGCTTCGCCGTGTTTGTATTTTTAGGAGAACAGTGAATACATGTTGTACCTGAGGCAGAGCCAGCAGGAGATCCTGAAGGAGGAGGAGAGAAGGTATCGCTTCTTAGCAGAGAAACACTGCGGCCTCACTCAGTCGCTGCTGTTTCTAATAAACAAGGTATATACACACATATACACACAGGCCAGAACCACACAGCAACAGTGCACCAAAGTTCACAAAGTTCATTTTGTTCTAACCAAAGTTTGAACGAAAGTCTTTTTTTGTTCAAAGTGAAATGAGGGGTGTAGGGCAATTTGGGCTCAGTTCTGGCTTCTAAGTTTTGATGGATGCTAGATTAGTTTAAAATGGTTTTGTTTAAAGTGGTTTAGTCGCCATAGTAACCTGCTGCAAAGTTAGCACGCTCCAGATTGAGGTTCATGCCTTACAAGCTAATGAGCAAAGTCATCTTAGACATTATTCAGAAATGCAAGTTTTGGGGGTAATATGCATATTAATGTATACTCTGTTATATTGTATTCATATTAAAGTGCAAGCATTCTCTGTAATGTGCCAGAAAAAAGAAGTTCTCTCACATTACACATTTTTTGACATTTATTAGGAAAAAACTGTTCATACTTAAAATTATTTTTTTGCAGTAAAAAAAAGTTTTACTTCCTTTTTTATAGCCAACACTATGAATAAACATAGCAATTAGTCATAGAGTGTAGTCTGCGGTGACATTCAGTCGGTGCTGAATGTCCCACTTGAGATAATGTTAGCGTGATATTTAGCACACCGGCTACAGAAGCTGCAGTTCATCACCAGGTGAAAGTGTAGTGAAAATAAGTCAAATGTAACCATTGGTGAAGGGTTCTTTATGCCACCTGGACATCGATTTCCCCAGCATTTTTATTCTATCAGTGTGATAGCATGTTAATTGCTTGATTAAGTAATGAAACTCACGTCTCTGTGCCTTTAATCTCATTTACTGAAGCGTATGTTTTAATCTTGTTGCTGCCTGATCAGGTTGAGTTTTAATGAGGTGCTCACCTCTCTCATCTGTTTTCAGACTAGCGCATCTCTCCAACAAAAGGCTGATGGATGGAAAGAGAAAGTAAATGAGACCAGAGGGTCCAGAGCTCGAACTCCAACACATTTAGACCAAGAGGCACAGGTACCAGTCTGATTTAGTCAATTATTTTTATCCAGTGGGAACATTCGACTTTAGTAAATTAGTATTCCATGGAGTACACAGCCTGTAAATAAGATGTGCTGGCTGAAGTTACTGCATGGAGCCTCACTGAGGTGATTTATAGAAGACTGCACTCTCTGCTGTGTCCAGAGTACTGCAAATTCTCAAATATAGGGGTGCATTTATTTGAAAAGTGTTATAATTGGAAGCGATTGTTTTTAATTCCTTGCTGCTTAATAAGACACATCTGTGATTTTTGGCAGCGTCACAAATCGTATCAGTCAGCTGTGCTTTCTTTCTAATTTCATATTTCTTCATGCTACTGTTTACTGTGAATTCAGTCATATGTTTGACACTACAATACTTGCAGGGTGATTGTGACTGTTAACTACAGCTCAGTAAAACATCAGTAGGAAATGTGGAGTTTAAAATGTTTTTTCTGTGAGAACTGTTTTTGTGAATGAAGTGCAGCTTTCATGACAACACATTGTGCAGTTATTCAGACTGTTTATTATGCGACTCGTTATGGCACAATCAATCATTAACATCTTTTTTTTTAAAGTCTACCAGCCGCTATATTCTTAATCTTCCAAATGAAATCAAAATCCTGCTCTGCCAGATTTCAGGTGAAAACTGTGAGTGGACACAGTGGTTCATTTATGATCTGCATGTTGTGTCTGCTCAGTTGCGAGGCTCAGTGAGCTCCCTGCTGCAGACAGTAGCCAGAGATGAGGACATGTCCTGGGCAAGACGGGAGCAGCAGGCGCTGGGCAGAGTGCCTTCTAGAGGTGGGGGCAGACTGTAACAGTTACAGCTGCTGTATGTAAATATCTAAGATTTCAACAGCTTTGAAGACAAAGAAGGTTGGTGGCATTAATTTTCACCTTTTCCTCTCCTCATTCCTCCTTCAACTTTCCTACCCCTTCAGCACCGTCTCCCCTCCCCAGCCGCTCTCGTTCCAGCTCAGTGGGGGAGTCTCTGGGTCTGGCAGGGGGGAGAACCATGAGAGCCTTGGTGTCTCATCCCTCCTCTTCCAACCCAAAGCTTCTGCCTTTTAATAGGGGAGAGACTGTCACCGTACTGGTCCAGGAGCCACGAAACGGCTGGCTGTATGGACGCACTGACAGCAGCCTGCGGTAGATATCTAAAATAAAAGATGTACAGTGCCTATAAAAAGTATTCACCCCCACTTGGAAGTTTATTGCTTTTCAACATTGAGTTTTAGTTGCTATAATTTGACTTCTTAGATGAAAAAATTCTGACAACAGAAAAACTTCTTATGTTCAAGTAACAACAGATACATACGAAGTAACGTAATATAGTCCCCAGAATAATTAATTACATAAGTATTTATCCTCTTTAAAGTGGCTTGCCTAATTTAATGCAGGTATTTTTGCTAGAAGTCCCGCAATTAGTGAAATGGAGTTTAAGTGAGTGCGGTGTATTTATCTTATGTTATTGTAGTAGTGACAGAGACTGATATTAGGAAGGTCCGGTCACTGGTGACTCAGTATTTTTGGCTATAATCACATCATGAAGACAAACCAACACTAAGAAACAAAAGCAGCACAGTTAAATATTCCTCCATTAAGCAATAGAAGGAATATGGCTCTTGGGTAAATTTGGCAGAGACAGGCTGTCCTCAAAAACTGGGTGACTTCTCTGAAAGAATGACAAGCTTCAGTGGCTGTTATGGGAGAAACTGTGCAAACAACAACTGCTGCCTGAGTTATTTATGAGTAAAAGTTTTATGGTGAAGTTGCAAAGAGAAATCCACCGTGGCTCGACTATGCTTTGCCAGACGGCAAGTACAAGTCTCTGAAGGCGACTGGAAGAAAATGATTTGGTGTGATAAGACCATCGGATTAGTGTGTTTTTGTTTGGGAACACTAAACAGCATGGTTATGTGGGGAGAATTCTCAGCAACAGGACCTGGAAGGTTTGTAAAGGTAATAAGATGAATGAATAGATTAAAGACAGGAACATTCCTGGAGGGCAGCCTGATACTGTGTGCAAGAGAACTATTTTTTGTTTGTTTGTTTGTTTTTACAAAGACTATGACAACAAAAGACAACCAGGTGAATGTTCTGGTGTGTCAGAGTTACACCCAGACCTCAATCCAAGAGAGAATTTGTGGCTGGACTTGAAAAGCGCTGTTCGCTTATGACGCCCATGAAACCTGACAGAGCTTGAGCAGATTGTCAAAGCAGATTGGGTTAAAATGACAGTGTCCAGGTGTGGAAGGCTGATTAAGACTGATCCATCCAGGCTCGTGGATCTACGCTGTAATTGTGGACAATGGTGCATGTCATGAATACTAAATTAAAAGGGGTGAGTACTTATCACTTATTTTCACTGCAATATTTGCAGTTATTGGACATTGTTGTGTAGAAATCTTCTTTCAATGTGATGCGAATCCTTTTTTGTAAATTTTTGAGAAACAAGCCCAACTACACTGACTATGATTCAATGTTGAAAAGCAACAACAAGGGAAAGCTTCCAATGGGGGTAAACACTTTTTCATGGACACTATATGTGCACGCATGCAGGTACAGAAGCCACTGATTAACTTTTCAAATTGTAATGATCTGTGTCTTCATCAGTAACTGGAAGAAACTGAAACTTTTTTCTGTGTAGCTATGACACAGCCTTTGCTTTGTCACACCCTTACTCCTCCTTGTTATTGACAGTGACACTGGAATCACAGCACCAATGATTAAACTGTTCGAAATGCAAGAAGAATCGGTAATGGAAATTCTAACATTATTGTGCATTTATCACAAGAAGCAAAGGTCTCAAAATTGGGATTACTCACTGGTATGGGCAGGAGGTTGACGGCCTTGGAAAGTTGAGAAAAGCAGGGCGTTTTGAAAAGAGAAATCTCAGAATCTAGATGTAATAGTTGAGTCACGCTATTGATCAGGAATTCAATAAACCCACACTTGTGCAATAAGGCGGTAAACGTTAATTTTTTGTTGCTTTAAACCATAAGATGAAGTCTACAATGGGCTTTGTGTAGGTTTCTGTTGTGTAGGCAAGAAGTACTGTTAAACACCAGAGTAGTTTGATAACCTAAAGCTGGATAATTGTGTAACAGTTAACATTTACAGACACAGTACACTTGTACATTAATTTTAAATATGAAAGTAATAACGGTGTGTATTGTTTGATGAAATGGTTGACAGCATGAAGTCCTGGCAGAAGGACATGAAGATATATGGATTTTAGTTTGCTGTTGCCTATTGTGTATCTGTTTTGTCTCCTCCAGGCAGGGCTGGTTCCCTGCTGCATATGTGGCCCCGATTGAGGATTTCTCTACTTTAGCGACAAGGTAGGAACTGCTGTTAATCAGTACAGTACATTTCTCAAGAGACTAATCAATAACACAAGTTAATCTCCAGGGTGTGGTGGTTAACATGTCTTTCTTTGGTTTAACATTGAATACCAAGAGAAAAACAGAGATCACACACGAGAATGTCTGTTCCATGATCTAAAATGCACATTTTAGATACTTAGAAAAACGTGCAAATTGGTAAAAGGAAGCTTTATATTCTGTTATCTTTATCAAAGTATTTGAGATAATTGTCTTGTTATAAGTCACTATAATTTCCTGTATATGCACCCCAACAGCGGTGGTTCTCTGAGAAGCCACAGCATGAACAATCTTCTGGACACTGACACCTACACTGAGCAATCAGAGAACACGAGCTTTGGTGACATCCCGCCCCCTGCCACACCCAACCGGAGAGCCTCTGCAGACTTTCGGCCGATCTCGCCGCTCCCTGAGAGGAAGGCAGAACCAGCGCTGGAGGCAAAACCCAGTCCAACAAAGAGCTACAGCGAACACCAACCACCGCCTCCTCCTCCACCGCCTCCTCCTCCACCAAATCAGAATCTCAGAAGGGGATCGGTAGACTTTCGACCGGTCTCACCCCTCCCCGACAGGAAGGGCGAATCAGCATCCGACGTCCAGGTACTGCACGCTTGTGTCTAATGACAGCTGTTTTGTGCTCTGTATGAAGTAAGCTAATTATATACTTCACTTTTTTTGGTGAAACCTTTTTTTAGGCATTATCGCCTCATGGGCCACCTGAAAACCCATTGTTTCCCAGGTAAGTTTGTGTGCCTGTGGACTGGCAGAAAAACACGAAACCTAATTGCGCGTATGATTATTTCAGTATTTTTACTGAGGAATTTCAATCCGTGTTGTGTCAGAGGTTTTATGTGTCTGAAATTATGTAAAATAAAACTGATTTTATTCCATACACAGAACCTATAAATCATGTACCAAAATTAAAAAGTAGAAATGTGAATGTGCTTGTAGCAGTTGTGTAGCTTGTTAGTATTCATTTATAAGCTGTTTAGGGAAGAATACGGTGCATTTTGGGATTTTTCTTGGCATGAAAGTGATTAAAATCTTAATTGGAACAGGTTTAAAGTGTAGATATGTATTTTATAAATGCACTTTAGCTTTGTGGTTGTTATTACCTCCGCCAGGAGGTTATGTAATCATCAGAGTTTGTTTGTCTGTTTGTCTGTCTGTTAACAGCATAACTAAAAAAGTTATGGAAGGATTTTTACCAAATGTCTACAGAATGCCCAGAAGAGCAAAAGTAACAATCAATTAGATTTTGGAGGTGATCCGGATCACCGTCTGGATCCAGGATTGTTTTGAAGGACTCTGTACAATTGAGAGATGAAAAAAAAAATCCTGGATCCAGACGGTGATCCGGATCACCTCCAAAATCTAATCGATTGTTACTTTTGCTCGTCCATAACTTTTTGAGTTATGCTGTTAACAGACAGACAGACAGACAGATGGCCTGGCAGAGGTCTGCGCGCTCCGAGTGCTTTTCTCGTTATGTATTTGGAAACCAGATTACCATGTATCTACACCCCCTGTCAAAAGTTTTGAGACAGGTTCTAATTTATGTGAATGAGAAAGTGTCTCAAAACTTTTGACAGGGGGTGTATATGATTTCCAACAAACACAAATTTTTCAAACAGTAAACCACCGTCAAATGTGAGTTTGAAGAAAAAAAGCCCTCTGAAGCAAGCTCACCACCTACATTCAAACTTACCTTCCTCAAGCCTGAGTCTGGTGTTACTTTCCTAAGCCGGAGTGTGTGCATGTGTGTGCGTGTGATTTATTTGCGCTGGTCGAAAGCAGCTGAGCGTGCGAGGTATTGTGTAACATTTTCCGTCATCCTCTCGTTTCAGAGGCACAAACCCGTTCGCCACAGTAAAGCTTCGTCCCACAACGACCAATGACAGATCCGCTCCTCGGATCCCCTGAGCTGTCAGCGCTCATCCAGGCGGGGTTTGTAACTGAGGCTGGGAGATCAGGTTGTGGAGGCAGGATGCTCGTTTTTGTTTTAGGGGAATGTTGTGACATCTGCAAAATGTGAAGGATCTGAGCCGGATGGACAGAAGAAGGTCTGAAGAGTTTCTGTACAGTGTTAGATAAGGTGTTTACTGCACCAAAAGCAAAAGTGATTCTGTTGTACATCTAAATAATTAAATGCAAAAACCATAAGCTAAAGCAGCTGTTTTCACAACTCGTTGTACAGTATTTAAGTTTTTATGTTGACAGATAGTTTCTCTCTTATGATAAAAGTGTTAAAGGAACAGTCAAACATTTTGGGAAACATGCTTATTGCTTATTAGTGACCATAGAATTACAATCAACAGCTGGTTGATTTAGCATTTTTTGATTTTGTTAGCCTTAAGCTACATAGCTGTTAGCTCCAGCGACATATTGAGTCTGCACACATGAGAGTTGTATCAATATTCTCATTTTAATAGAGGCAACCAAAGCAAATATTCACATTTCCCAAAATGTTGAGCTTAGATTCTTAATTGTATTCACTGTCCAGTGTTGGGCGCGTTGTGTTTTGTGACTTCAATGTTTTGTGTTCGCTGACAAAAAGTAAAGAGACGGTTACTCAAGGTTTTTTTTATTATTATCATTTCTTACTGAGATCTTTTCTGTCTTCACAGCTCTCCTTATATATGATTTTGTTTCACTACATCATCTGATCAGAGGCAGGGAGTGAGGAGGAGTGGATAGAGGAGAGGAGGTGAGGGAAGGTGGATGAGGAAGAGGAGTGGGAGGAAAGTGCGCTGATATGTGAACATCCAGAAATAAAACCAATCAAGACAAAATGCACAATCTGAAATACACAGAGGAAGGAAATTAAGATTTAAGGAGTCTTCATAACATCTACACCATCTACAACACTAGTACCACCTGCATTTAGACCACAAACTATCCTCATGAAATCATTAAGAATGATCCTGAAATCCATACAGCATGTGCGGTTAAATATATATATATATAAAAAAAGGAAAAATCAAAAATGAAACTGGTGCCTGTTATGCCTGTATGTTGCTCCTCATGTTGACTCCCTGACGGCCTGTTTTTGGTAGTGCTTTGTAGAGGGCAGGCCTGGTCTGTCTCCACACATGGGGGTCCAGAGGGAGGTAAGAAGAGTTTGAAGGTGGCATTTACAAAATATGAATGCAGGGACGAAGAGGAGGAGGAAGAAGAAGGGGGGTGTTCAGCTATCCCCTACTCATGCACCAAGGCCTCAAACTCTGGAAAACAGAGGTACAAACAGAAATGAAAATGTGCACAAACTATAAGACAGACTTTACTGATGTAGAAAAACTGTCAATATTCCATATTTCCATTTTGTCAACAGATTCAATGAAAAGGCCAATAAGGAACTAATCTGACTGTTTTACACTGTCTGTGTAACATTAACCTGAAATGTCTTATTCATCTTTGACACAGAGCTCCAATATTATCCACAAACGATAGATAGATGGATAGATGGATAGATGGATGGATAGATAGATGGATAGATGGATGGATAGATAGATGGATAGATGGATGGATAGATAGATGGATAGATAGATGGATAGATGGATGGATGGATGGATAGATGGATAGATAGATAGATGGATGGATGGATGGATAGATGGATAGATAGATGGATAGATGGATGGATGGATAGATGGATAGATAGATGGATGGATAGATAGATGGATAGATGGATAGATAGATGGATGGATGGATAGATGGATAGATAGATGGATGGATGGATGGATGGATAGATGGATAGATAGATAGATAGATAGATGGATGGATGGATGGATAGATGGATAGATGGATGGATAGATAGATGGATAGATGGATGGATAGATAGATGGATAGATGGATGGATAGATAGATGGATAGATAGATTGACTTCACAAGAGGTTCTAACATTGCTGAAGTTTCAGAAATCCATTCCACTGTTGATTATTTGCATTGTTTTAATGGAACTGAACTATTTAGGATGCAACCAGGAGTACAAAAATGTAGCTAGGGGTTTAAAAACATCACACATATGGCATTTATGATCCAGGATGGATTTGTCACTTGTATGATATGTGAAGCTACAGAAAGCTTTTAGGGAATAATTGTTATTATACTGTGCAAAGTTTCTCCTCCCTCTCACCATCGATGCCGATCTTGCCGTCTCCATCTTTGTCTGCGGCTGTGAGGAATGCTTTTGTCTCGCCGTCAGTCAGATCTCTGCCATCCTTGGAAAAGCCCTTCAATACAAACCTGAGAGCAGTACAGGGTGAAATGACAATGTGCAGAGCATCAATTTTATATAACAAAATCTTTCTATCTCACCAGACTTTTTGCATGCTGTTGCATCTGTGTGAGTCCCTTACTTGAGCTCCTCTTCCTCTATGAATCCGCTGCCATCCACATCTAGAACCTGGAAGACCTTCTTGACGTTTTCAGCTGTCATGGCCTTCATTCCGATCATTTCAAAGAACTTTTTAGGGTCGAATGTTTCTCCTACAAAAGGCAAGGAAACCACCAGGACAACAGAGGACATAATGAGTTCTGTCATAGCCAGCTGTTCATGAGCATTAGTGCTAATAAACAGAAAAAGATTGCGTTTTTTTTCACATGAACTGTTTGTGCATTGAAAAGATAGACATTGTCAGTATCAAACCTGTGGAAATGTCAACTCTGTTACAGACCTGCAAAGGCATCAAGAGCTTTCTTGATATCCTCAGCTTTCAACAGGTCTGTCATTACCATTTTTCTGGCTGGAGAAATACACAAAGAAGACACAAGAGTATAAAATGAGAAGTGAAAGAACATTATTTCCAAGCGGTGTAGACAACAGCATTTAAAAACACACAGGAGTAGATTTAATCCTAACTCACAAACTGACAACGAGCCAGACAAAACAAACTAGACTTACGAGCTACTGTAAAATAATGTCATTGAACAGTTTGATGATAGGAATGGAAGCACTCAAACAAGCACAAGGAGAATTATAACCACGATGAGCCTGCTAGGTTTTTCTGAAGGCATTCAAGAGACGTCCTTCATGGAACTTGGCATAATGGGGTGGAGGAGGCGATTAAAGGCCGTAGGCTAGAATTGAAGACAAGGGCATAAAGAGAGTCTGACATACACCCAAGCATACACACAAACATACACCTCACACACAACCACATCACAAGTGCAGCTGGTTGGACTCAGTCAAAGCTCTTTGGGTGTTTTCCAGACATTAATCATTAAAGTTGTTGTTTTTTTACCCTGTCCTTTAATGCAAACAACGAGAACATTTCACTGTAAAGCATTATGCATCCATTACAACACATGCTGCTGAATATGAGTCTCATCTATTTGCTCAGCTGTGCTCTCCTGAACATTAAAAAGTGTATCCTTTCAATTGCAGTACACTACAGCAGCCTGTAGGTGTCACTAGGCGTCCCAGATGAGCTGAAAGATCTATATCTCCTTGTTTATCCGTTTAGGGAGCAAGTGTTGAGTTGTCAAGAAAGATGTTTGATAAATAGGTTTTGTGTCGGTAAAAGAACCAAGCTCCCATGTGTATGCAGGAGTGTATTACTGTGTCTGTCTGTGTGTATCTCACACATCGTCCCTGAGGGAGATTATATGTGGATGACACTTGCAAAGCCCCAGCAGGGTGGTTTTAATAGTCCCTCTGCAGATTGCACTGTCTTAACCCCCATAAAATCCTTACCCTTCCTGACCAGAGCACAGAGTGACAGAGTAAAAACAGATAGTCATGGTCATCCTTCTTCTCTCCAGTCTGCTTCTTCTCAGCTTTCTCGACACCTGTTATGACTTTTGGCAGCAGCAGCTAATTAGTGAGCATCTATTTGTGGTTTTTGACATGTCTTGAATGATAGTGTCTTGCAAATAGAAAGCTTAGATGTCATTGGTTTAAGGTGTCCCAGGTCATCGTCTTTTGGTTTAAGACAAAAAAGGTGGGATACTTAGTTTGTATTTATGGTGGCTAGGATGCATATACCACAAAGGTGCCTGAGCAGGGAGTCCTTGGTTTGATTCCTTGCTGGTGGGACCATTAGCTGCATGTCTAGTCTCTTTACTCCATTTCTTCTCTCTCTCTTTTTGCATAAGGCTAAATGCTTAAAATGCCAACAAAAAGTAAACCAGTCTGTCAGGTTGTTCTGGATCCTGATATAAGTTAGCGTTGTTAAATGTAAGAACACAGGGAAGAATTTACAACACGGCATAGCATGCATCTCAGTCATTTTTTTGCGGCAGTTTTAACTGAAGTTTGAAGATGATAGGTGTGGTTGGAGGATCCGTCCCTGTTATCGAAACATCAACGTATAAATTCTCATTTGCAGAAGCCAAATCCTTCGTATCTCTGAGTTTGTACTGTTTTCTCTCATCTCATGATAAACTATAAAACAAAAAGGCTGCTATTCATTCTGCAGTGAAGAATATGACCTCTGTGATGGATATGCGAGGTTATATTTTTGCACCGTACTGCATCTGTTCATCAAATGAGAAGACTCACTGGAGACCTGAGAGCCAATTCTGGCCTGTTAGAGTAACTAGTAGTTGCACATTAAGCCTAAGTTTGTTCAGCAAAGTAGCTTCAGTTCAACATTCCCAACTGACTTTTCTCTCTGAGGGAGAAAGAAGTTAATAGTTTGAAGAGTAGGTCAGCGTGATACCCTAAAGCCCATGAAAATCTCTTCAAGTTAAAGACCAAAGTTGCAGCAGTGTCTGAGTCAGGGGCACAGCTACAAGCGTGTTATTCATATATTTTTACAAAGATGCTCAGAGTGGGTCCTTTTTCAAGAACAGCTGTCAAAATAGCAACGATTAAAACCATTTGCAGCATGTGTTAACTACTGTACTTAAAGTTATGGCTACCGTTCCATTTTTCTGTACATAGACACCTGCTCTTGGTGACACATGAGCCAACAAAACACCCGTTAGACCAACACCTGCCCCTAGCATTACCTTTAATTTGATACTGCAGAGTAGAAAACAATAAAAGAGAGAGAGCACATCGTGGCATGGAGCTATGGACTGCAAGGGAACTTTATTTCAAACTGATCTTAGAAAAATAACACCAAAATAGCCGTAAAGCAGCCCAGTGTTTGAAAAATGTAAGAAACTGCTTTGAGGTGTCATTGGAGGGAAGTTTAATTCTAATTATTGATGACTTTGGAAGTTGTAGCATTGAATTTGATGCTGTGTTTACATGAAAAAAGCATTCCAAGTACATAGAAACAGTCACAGTTTTTATATTACTCATTAATGCCTCTGTGTTGTAATGACTGAACCATTTTCAATCGTCAAGTTGTATTTTTTTTTTTTTTGAAGCCTTGAGCATCTTAAATCATTTATGCTGGTGATGGATTTTCTGAGTCAGCTGAGTGTGCAGCAGAGAATTCACCCAGAGCTTAAAACAAAAGCACTCCTGTTACACACCCGACAGCTACAAAATATTTTATCAGCCTGTGTCACTCTAGCTTTATTATTTATACAGCTTGCCAAGGTATTTCATTCAGTTGCAGCATATCTGCTTGTCACAGATCATCCCAGCAGTCACTGTGGTTCAGTCTTCTGTTCGCTGTTTGAGCTCATTCCTGCACTTCTGAGTTCTGCCTCTAACAGCTGTTGTCCGCTGCAGCGTTTCATGTGTCTTTTCTGTCTTACCTGAATGAAGGGGTGGATGAGTGGAGAGCGGAGTGATGGAGGGAGACTGGAGCAGCGAGCAGGGCTGGAGGTGCAGGTAAGATGAGCAGGTTGAGGAGGAGGAGGACACAATAAGACTTTTATAGCTGCCTCCAAACCTCGTACACACTTACCCCATATACCCCCACGCACCAACCACATCCCCACCTCTCAGGATTCTCTCTATTTTGAGAAGGGTGGGGTGTTTGTCATGACATGACGCAAACGAGGTTGGCCCTGAAGTGTGATGATCGCTTTCTCTGCAGCACTAACAAATCACACACAGGCCTATTAATAATAGCACATTATCTGACTGCTGTTGGACCTTATCTCCTCTCTTGCTCAGTGACACTCTCTTCTTCTTTCATTTCAGCACAAATCTGTCCTTTTTGCTCTCATCTGCTGTGATTTATTCTGTGATTTTTGCAATGGGAAGCTTATGTCACGTCTACTGCTACTTGTATTCAAAAAGTAAAAGGGCAACACTGACGTAAACATGAGTAGCAATAAAAATAAAATGTAAATATATAAATACTAACATTTAATAGCCTTGTGCATTAGAGGTGGAAATGTCCTCCTGAAACAAACTCTTAAAAATAAACAACATTAATGAAATTAAAGAACCTTTAACTTTATCCTTGGAAAGTAACTCGTTCCTGTTTAAAGACCCACGCACCAAAAGCTTAACTTCACCAATCATAAATAAGTGTAAATAAACCATAAATGTCCTAAAGTTGAACAAGGAGAAGAGAGGAGTACATTGCAGGAGATCTCTGCCTTACAAATGGAGTAACCAGCACAGCCTTTGACTTATTATAGGTCATCAAAACTACCTTTTCTAATCTTTGAAATGTTGCAGAAAAGACACAATTTTGGAACAAATCAGCTCAATTAACAGGTCTTGCTTAGTTCCTCAATTAATTAACAGGTTGAAAATGATTCAGAGGTCTGCTGTTAGGAGTTTTAACCTCAACAGAAAAATAAGAAAGACCATTTCACACCGGTTCCAGCTTTAATTACATTTGTCGCTTTAAGAACGAATTTGTCGTCTTTTTAATGGCTTCCAAATCTTACTTGGCCTAGACTCAGCCTGTTTAACAAAGCTTTTAAATCCACCCATTCCTGCACAAGCCCAAATACACAGAGGCTCTCTCAGTGTGTGATTATGTATTAATGTTGTAGATTATGATTGTTAATAATTAATAACTTTAGCAGCTTTTCCCATCTATGCTGCTAAACTTGCACTGCTTCCCGTAGCTGATTTTGAGAGCTTACCGTTGACTTTTTAAACCCGTCATGGCCTCTCTGTGCTATAAATCTGACCTTTTAGTCACATACGAAGCCTGAGATCCTCTGCAGAGGTTTCTATCTGTTCCAGAGGTTCTGCTGCAAACTAAAGGTGACAGAGCAGCCGGAGCCCTGAAGCTATGGAAGGAGCTGCTTGAGGAAATCAGGTCAGTGGAGTCAGTGACCTCTTTACGAATCTCTTCCTGGAACACACTAGTATCGCAGATCGTCTCTTGATTTTACTTGATTGACTGATCCGCTTTCATGTCTCATTTTAATCCACGTCGCTGATATAAAATGTTGTATCATTTTGCTATGATTTAGTTTTATTCATTAGTTTTATGTGCATGTGATTTTATGTAGCATTTCATTAGCTGGATGTAATGATCTGCTCCTTTAATTTCCAGTCTGACTAAAAGTCCACACAGCTTTGAACACTCATTCTGCAAACTACATTCAGGACTTTTTGAATGAGTCAGTGAAGGTTATAAAATGGTGGAAAATCTGCATGGCAACTATATCAGACAGACAGTAGTTTGTCTGCTTTGAAAGTGAAGACATCGATCTACTGCGCATGAACGCAACGCAACCTCTAAACGGACAAGAAAGTAGCATGTACTGTATTAATTATCTTGTCATGTTTTGTGTGTGAGCAGTTTGCAACACAAGGCTAGAAAAAGTGGTCTTTTAAATAAAGATGACTTTTATTATTATTTTTTGATATATACTGTCAGAAATCAAACAGGCAGACTTGGCTATGTCTTTTTTTAAATATCTTTTTAACTTAGCTGCTAATTAATGCATCAGTTCTGTAAAATAAATACTTGTTTAGCTTGTTTTTATTCTTAATCATGGATTCTTTTTAGTTTCACCTCCCGTTTCTTCAAGTATTCCCGTCTTTTATTGGCGTATGTGAAGCACTTTGCTGGAAGAGTTATATAAATTCTAAAATAGATTTGACTCACTTTTTGAATTTCTCAGAACCCACAGGCAAAGTCATGCTACAGAAGTTTTATATTCTTTTTTTCTTTTACTCCAAACAACCACTTCTCCTCTTCCTAATCTCTGGTTTATGTCTCCTCCCCTTTCAGTTTTCTTCTCTGTGTCCACATCCTCTTGTGCCCTCTTCCTATTCACTTATAAATCTCTATCTATGTTTTTTTGTAACTCTGTCTCCATCTTCTTTTTCTCTCCTTCATCCACTTATCTTGAGCGATACACCATCTCCCTCCCGTCTGGCCAAGGCCAATCATTTCTAGGTGCATGTATGAAAGAAAAGCAGAGGGTTAGAGAGGAGTTGGAGGCCGTAGGAAGCTTTTCACCAAAAGAACTGGATGAGTAACACATGCTAACAACACTCTCCTCAGGGTTTAACATCAAATATTTGTCAGCAGGAAGTCGTTGCACAGCTTCTCTATTGAGACTCAAATTGCAAAGTTTTCTGATGCAACTTCAGCTTTAGTGTTGACTGTTAGCAGGAGCGTATGTAACATGGTGTCAAGTGTATAAATGTTGCCAACTACCCACCCAGGCACCATAATAGATGCTATGACATGTGCACCTGTGCTCCTTAGAGAGGGCAGTTATTATTCTCACCGCCGCAAGACGTCGCTTATAAAGAAAATGTAGCTTCATTTAAGTATTTGAAACATTAAGATGTGATTGTCTGGCTAAAGTCAAACCTACATTTTTACCTCATTAACTACTTGGATGCACTGTAATGTAATGAGCAACACAGAGAGAGAAGATAAGATGTAGCCTACATTCCAAGCAGCATAGCTGTCATGTAGATTTAGAATTGTGTTGCTCAACACTACCGTCTCTGTCCGTCCATGTCCTGCACTGACCCTCTGTTCTCGCAGTGTCCCGAGACTGTCTTAGCCTTCTCGTCTCTATTGAATTACCCCTCATCAGCAGTTTGCAGCATTGTAGAAAAATGAGAATGGGAGGGGCGAGGCGGTGAGGACAGCATGCTGAAAGGGTTTGTTGTCGAGGGGGGAAGTGTCAAGAGGGGCAGACAGAGAGATGCTGAGATGCATATGGATGTAAATGAAATGCTGCAATAAACAGGACAGGGCTAAGAGTTTGGAGACATTACAGAGGGACAATTATTTATACATTCTACTCTAAAATACTGAGAATATACAGATAGTTTCTTTCTTTTCAAAAATTGTATTACACAATAGTTTTGTTCATTCATGCCACACATAACAAAACGGAAAATGAAATGACCAAATAACCCTACATACCGAAAAGAAAATTAAAAACAGGCAACGCAATAATGATTTTAGTATTTTAAAGGTGCATTAGTAGTTAAAAGATGTTCTGTGTGCTTCACGGTCCAAACTGAAAATAGAGAGAAAGTGAGATAGACAGTGACAGACGGGAAGATAGTGTGATGAATTAAATGTGTTTTTAATGACCAACGTGCTATTCAGCAACAGGTGGTGCATTAAGTCATGGCAGGAGTAACTGCAGCCACAGCTGTGTGTGTGTGTGTGTGTGTGTGTGTGTGTGTGTGTGTGTGTGTGTGTGTGTGTGTGTGTGTGTGTGTGTGTGTGTGTGTGTGTGTGTGTGTGTGTGTGTGTGTGTGATATCACTGGGGTATCCCTTGTCTGCCCACCCAAAGTTTAGCAGATATTAGCCCTAAAAATAAACATGGGGGAACCCAGCGTCTGTATTGATAGGAGGATCTATGCGGCGGTAGATTATGGGATGCGTGCTTGTACCATGGTGACCTAAACGCCCCGATCACTCAAGAAGGAGCGTGACTCCATCTGGTTTGTTAACACTATAAACTAACATGTCGACAGGACTGTCAAAATACATTTTGCAACACAGTCATTGACAGATCGTTGGTGTTTTAGAGTGACGTTATTCAGTTTTGGTCTACAACAAGAGACAAAAAACTGTGCTGTTAAATGAGCATTTCTATGTTAATATTTCTTCAGATGACTGCATACAAATAAAAAAGATTCACTAGCTCACAGATTCTTATTAGCTGCTCTGCAGTTGCTCTCAGCTCAGTGGAACTTTACGGCGTCTGTTTTGCTTCACTCTCATCGCTCTCATTAACTGTTTGTCCAGAAGCATCATGCTGCTGTTTTCAGTAGACTGATGAATCCAGCAAACTCTACCCAGCAACAATCCTCAGACAGACAGACAGAGTAAACAACTTACTGGGGAACTTTGCAGAACATTTAGCAACTAAAGAACAAAAAAATGTGTTTCAGGAGTTGGTGGTTGTTAAAGGGATGGTCCGTTGTGGACTTCATCCATTTTAGTGTCACTGAAATGGAATAGCATCTTCACCCATGGTGTTATCTCTTAAGTTATTTATACCCCTCTGAAGGACTGCTAACCAAAAATGTTGAGGAGCTTTGTTGTCATGGAGTGTTGTAGATTGTATGTATAATCTACACTCTAAGAAATGATTCATGGGGTTAGTAGGTAGAGCTTAAAATTAACAGCTTTTTCTGCATAAGAAATTAAGTTTGCTACATAAACACATTATAATTAGTTGATAACTTATTTTAATAAGTTGCTCTAAATGAAAATACAAGAAACTGTCTTAACTAAATAATATATTGATTTTGAACAGACATTTCTGCCTTAGTTTAACATAGAAGTGTAATCAGTTAGCACAGCTTAAAAATTTTGTAGTCTTCCTTAAAAAGCTGAGGACAAGGGATGACATGCCTGGGCATGTTTTGTTTTTCGACCACACCAGACTCGACACGCAGAGGAGCAGAAAGAAACGTTGTTCGTAAAATTGTGAAACTTTAAGGCTTGGTAAGTACAATTTTGCTTGTTTTACAGCAGCAGGGTCGCGTTAATTGTTGTTAATTTGCATAGAATTTCAGTAGCAGTTGTTTTAGCCCTGCAAAGACAGAAGACACGTTGATGTGAGTTGATGTGATGAAAATTTAACCGCGGCAGAAGCTGCATCGCTGGGCCGTTTTACATGACGTCTAAATGAATGTAGTTTACCGTGTTGTTTAAAGTCAACGTCTTTTGATGTTACAGAGCTCGAATTATTTTCATGTGAGTTTTAGGTTCGTTACTTGATCCATGAACAGTCTGTGTCAAAGTGCAGTCAAAGAATGCGGGAGTGGAAGCGAACGTCATCGTGTGCAAAGCTTTTTTAATGACATGGTCATTAAGGGTGCATTGGCATGTAAAATATTTTTTGCCATTTTGGGTGTTAATTACAAACAGCACAGTCACTTTGGGAAAATATCTTTGATTTGAAAATCATTTTTAGATAGCAATGAGTAAAAAGGTCTTTTTCATTCAGCGTTTGTTAAGATAAGTTAAGACTACTAATAAAACCTACACATATTTTTGACTTTTGATTTCATAAAGATCACATCAGTTTTTGATAAGACTATAGTTAAAAACCTTAAAATATTTCATTGTTTGCCCAGTTCTTACAGCACTTTGAAAGCATTTTTTCACAGTTAAAAACAGTAAAAGTTTACAGTAATGCTCACGTGGCATAGGTTTTAAGTACTACAGCCACCTCTGTCACCTAAGTCCAAGTAATTTGAGCAGAACCTTTGTTAGTTTTTAAAATGAAGTGGAGCTGTAAAATTTGCAAATTTGAAACACCAACAAAGACAGGTCTCTTGAGGCATTATAGACTAAGACATGGCCACGGGGGAGAATTTCTCCCTTGTGTTTATTCAGACTGTGATTGCTCATTTAAAACATGGGGCAGCCTGCGAACCCATGTGTCAAGAAGTCACTCGACCCAGGAGTCAGTAAGACTGTGCACAGTACTGTCATTCAAGTGTCCATGTTGCTCTTTAAACACTATTTCCACAGAAAGAGAGTACTTTGAACACATTGGCCGCCATTTAAAGAAACAGGAGACTGTGACTTGTGTTTTTGAAAATTGTCCTTTCAAAACAAACATTTATGGAACATTTGCTTCTCATAGGAGCCGGAAACACACTCCTCACACTCTTGATGACTTCAAACCTGAGCTTGTGCAAAGGTATGTCAATCCTCTAAATGCAGGGGACAGTACCATGGATGAGAATGACTCTGAAGGGACAGCGAGTGAAGATCATGAAGATAATGAAATGAGAGAATTGCCTAATTTGATAGAAAAACATGTTGCACACCTGTTGCTTAAGTTGGAAAGCATATTCAATGTGCCACAACGGTGTATTGATGAGTTAGTTGAAGAACTACACTTTATTTCCTCATCAGCTTCAGGTCCTATTTTAAAAAACATTTTGCAGTCATGTTTAAAAAAGCATAACTGTGAGGTTGACGATTCAATCGTCTCAGAGATGGTAACAGACTTATGTCAGTGCAACCCAGTTACGTTAGCCCTTGGGCATAATGGCCCTCTTTCCACCTCTTACAAACGAAGAGAATATTTCAAGGACCATTTTTCTATGGTGGAACCAATAGAGTACATGCTCAGTGCCAGGGAGCATAGAAGTTTCCAATATGTTCCTATTTTAAAGTCCTTGCATGAGGTTTTGAAGAAAAAAGAAATCCAGGATTTTCTCACACACAGCTGTGAAGCTGACAGCAGTTCTGTAAGTCAGTACAGATCATTTCAGGATGGCACACATTTCAAAAACAACACATTGCTATCAGAAAATAATCCAGCTCTTTCTCTCATTCTGTATGTGGATGACTTTGAAGTGTGTAACCCGCTCGGCACTTCAAGAAAAAAGCACAAAATTACTGCTGTGTATTGGGTTTTAGCAAATGTGCCAACATTGCTCAGATCATCACTAACATCAATATACCTTGCCATTCTCTGCAAGGCTGATGATATCAAAAAGTTTGGCTATAGTGCTGTGTTTGAGCCATTGCTAAAAGATCTTGCCAGTCTTGAAGAAGAAGGACTTTACATTCCTTCATTAGGCATTCAGGTCAAAGGTACTGTTTATTGTGTTGTTGCAGATAACCTTGGTGCCCACTCTATTGGAGGATTTGTGGAGAGCTTCTCAAGTACACATGTGTGCAGGTTCTGTCTTGGAGAAAGATCCCAGTTTCAAGTAAGTGAAGTTAAAACTGGAGCATTTAATCCTAGGACAGTACAAGAGCACAAGACTCATGTTCAGACAGCAGAGGGACATGGTCATTGTTATGGGGTAAAGAGACAGTGCCCGCTGACTGAAAGACTCAAACATTTTGACGTGTTATCTGGCTACCCACCTGATTTGCTCCACGACCTCTTTGAAGGTATTGTTCCTTTCGAGTTAGCACTGTGCCTCAATGCCTTGATCAAAAAGAAATATTTCACACTTGATGAACTAAATAAACTGATCAAAGAGTTCCCATACAGATGGGCAGATAAATCTGATGCACCACAAGCAGTTCCATTGACTTTTGCTGCAAGAAAAACTGTGGGTGGAAATGCTCATGAAAATTGGGCTTTACTTCGCCTCCTTCCCCTGATAGTTGGAGAAAGAATACCAGAGAGTGAACCAACGTGGCTGGTCCTTCTGGACCTTAAGGACATAGTTGAGCTTGTCCTTTCTCCTGTGCACACAGACTTGACTATTTGTTTCCTTGAAAGCAAGATTTCTGAGCATCGACACAGATTCCTGGATACTTTTCCAGAGGAAAGGCTTATTCCTAAGCATCATTTTCTAGAGCACTACCCACAGCTAACAAAGGCTTTTGGTCCTCTTGTATCTCTTTGGACTATGCGCTTTGAAGCTAAACACAGCTTTTTCAAGCGTGTGGTCAGGCATACCCACAGTTTCCGAAACATCCTGTTGTCTCTTGCAGTGAAGCATCAGTTAATGGTTGCCCACCATTTACATGGTGGTGCAGTTGTTCCACAGCCTGTCCAGGCAACAAAACTGTCAGTGGTGGATTTATCTGTGCTGAGGGAAGACATAAAAAAAGCACTGCAAGTAAAATTTCCCAGTGAGTCGTTCGTCCAGATGGCAACCACAGTGTGTTGCAGAGGCACCAGTTACTCCACTGGAATGATCTTGGCACATGGTGCAACAGGTTGTCTTCCAGATTTTGTGGAGTTGATTCAGATAGCTGTTGTAAATGGGAAGGTTTGCTTCATCGTGAAATGTTTAAATGCATGGTATATTGAACATCTCAGAAGCTATGAACTCGAGAGCACAAGAAGTGTTAAGGTGATTGAGCCAAGTGAGTTGTCAGACATCTTCCCAATGGCAGCATACAATGTTGCAGGGAAGCGTATTGTTACCCAGAAGCGTTACATTAATGTTGATGTGTAGTCATCATTAATACCTTTCACTTGTTTGACTTTACCCACCAGGCAATTCTGAAATAAAATGCATAATCTAAAATCTACCATCCTGTTAGAAATGATATATTTCTATGAAGAAAAATTATGTGGTTTCTCTTACAGATGATCCAATGTCTCAGCAAGCCAAACTTCGAATAATTCTTCATGACCATGATATCCGCAAACTTGACTTACCTGATGGCCTCCCTGGGACTGTGGGTGAACTAGAGTCCATTGTAAGAGAGACATTTGGGCTTCAAGGGAACTTTAATTTGCATTATAGAGATGCTGATTTTGGAGAAGAATATTTCAGTCTTACCTCAACAAGTGACATCAAGGACAAGGACACAATAAAAGTGGTTAACATTGCTGAACCTCCTGCATTTACCCTGAAATTAACTGAAGTGGACAGTTCCTTTGATAGTCTATCAGAAACCTCCATTCATAGCTCAGCAACCTCTACTAGAGCTGCAGTGACTGCCGTCTGTCCTTCCCAAAGCAGTTGCTCGTCCGAGTCCCAGGACACACTGATTCTATCATCACCTGAAGAAGGGGTTCAGCGTTCACAGCGGTGGCCGACTGAATTTCCTGTACCTCACTTTGCCTATGACACAGAGCTTATGCTTGCCTCAGGAAATGAAGCATTCAACAAGAATGGAATTCCACTCAACTTTACCTCAATTCTTCCAGACATTCTTGAGAGGCTGGCAGAAAGTGTCTTTCAGTATGTTGCTTACCCAACAAGCGCACAGATTTCAAAGGTTGCTGAGGCACTAATCCAGAAGCATCCTTGCCTTAGAGAACCGGGATCATATAACGGATGCTATGGATGGCAACAGAGATTAAAATATAAAATGGCAAACTATAGAACCAAGTTGAGAGGGCTTGGATGCCCTGAACTTGATGTGAACTCTCTCAGAAAGAAGCGATCACATGAGAAAGCACCTGCGAAGAATGTTAAAAAGCCAAAAAAGTCAGAAGTGAACTATTTACCCCCTCACCCGCACGGAGAAACAGAAGAAAGTTTGGAATGTGAAAGAGTAGAGCTCCTCAATGAAGTAAAGAAGAGGGACAACAGCCAGATCATCAGCGAAAAAATGGCGAAGACATTCTCCAGTCGAAGGCAGGAAGTTGTCAACCAAGCACCAGCAGTCAATGACATGAAAGAAAGATGGCCTGCTCTTTTTGACACAGCTCAGGTCAATATTTTTCCATAAGATAATTTGCAGTAAGCATTCTTTTGAAGTGTTGAAAACATTAACATGTTGTGTCTATTTATGTCTTTTTCTTTACAGATAAACCAAGAATTCAGAAGGATCACCACTGTTGCCCTGGAAACCACATTTATGGCAAAGCTGGACCATTACTCTCCGAAATTGATGTCCTTGCTGTTCTCAAGGGGGGGGACTGCAAAAACGAAGATTCAGCGCATCCGTAACATGCTGCTAGAGGTGTGAATGAATAAAATGTACTTCATTTCTTCTTTTTTTTTTCAAAAAGTAATATTTATTTAATCAAAACTTTTACTTCTCAGGCTATCCATAGTCCTTTGCTGTTTGGTGTAACTTGAGTGAATGATGGACCTAAATTTTACAGGTTGCTAAAAATGCAATTTCACAAAGATTGTTCATTGTCTCTTTGATGTTGTACATGGTAGCTGTTTACAGCATTAGATTAAGAGAATAATGTGTCGGATTATTTTTTAGGGCTTAGTATAATATATATTGAAACTATGAATATGGAATAACAAAACAGAGACAAGGCAGTGTTTTTTTTCCCACTTTGATTTTTCAAGATATTGCCCCTCTTTGAAATGATGTATTTATTTTGATTATCACTGGAATTGGTTCAGTTCAGGCTTCATAAACCTCATCCTTCTGTCATTTTCTTTTTGGGTGTAATTATCAAAAATCAATCCTCCTGAAAGAGCAATTGTACATTTTTTTTTTAATTCATAGGATGAGTCTGTGGAGACAAGGAGAGAGGCTGCTATCCGTGGCTTGGTGGTGTACCTTAGGGAAAAGGAGGAGGATCTCTTCAGAGAACAGGTAAATCAGACACTACTGAACTTTGTGTTATAACTGCAACAGTTAATCAACTAATCAATTATCAAATGATAACTATATTACTTGTCAGTTGTTTTGATAAATCAATTGGTTTAAGTAGTCATTTAGAAAAAGGTCAAAATTCTCCGATTTCAGCTTCATAAATATAAATATTTTCAGTTTTTCTTGATTCTCTATGACGGTACTGAATATCTTTGGTTTGTGGACAAAACAAGACATTCGATGATGTCATCTTTAACTCTGAGAAACATTGACATTTTTCAACATTTTCTGACATTTTATGGGCCAAAGAGAGGTCCATCAGAGTTAATGTTTTTATTATTTTTGGTACAAGTTTAAGGTGACCCATAGATGTATTTTTTTAATGATAATAATACATTTTGGAAATGTTCAGAGCTTTATCTTTGTCAGTTTGAGTTCAGAATTTGATTAATTGAGTCACTTTTTTCTCCTGGACTGCAGTATTTGATGCAGCTGCTGTTCATTTAGAGCAGTGGTTCTCAACCCTGTTCCTCAGGACCCCATGTCCTGCATGTTTTAGATGCTTCCCTGCTCCAACACACCTGATTCAAATGATCAGCTCATTATCAGGCTTCTGCAGAGGCTTGATAACGAGCTGATCATTTGAATCAGGTGTGTTGGAGCAGGGAAGCATCTAAAACATGCAGGACATGGGGTCCTGAGGAACAGGGTGGAGAACCACTGGATTAATTGATCATGAAAATAATCCTAAATTGCTGCCCTACTTTGTTAGTCTCATGTTTAAGTATGATTACTTAAAACATTTTTCTTGGTTCTGACCTACCAGGATGGTGACGAGGACATTACAAATGATGTAATGAAGATTGTGGTAACCAGAGGTGCCATGGTGTCTAATCCAGCCACCGCAACAATAATTCTTGAGGGAACAGAAGTCCTGGCGGACCTGGATGTACCCAGGGCCTGTGCCTTGCTCATGGGGCTGATATACGCTCTTAATCTCAGCTACCCAAAAGAACTGAAAAATACCTTTGAAGTGTTTCAAAAGATATTCCTCGAGCTGGATGATCTCAAAGCAAGCCCAAAGGTAATGTCACTGAAAAGTAAACTGCTGTTCTAAAATAAATGTGAAGGGTGAAGTTATCCATCAAAGAGTTAACTGCAAAGTTGAATGTTGTTTACAGTACCTTGTGTTACATACCCTACAGAAGGAGTAAAGCTAAGTTCATTGAGCTTAAAATGCATGTAGCTTAAAATAGTGCACTTTTTGCAAGTTTGGCACAAAAATGCAAGTGACTTTGTTATAATTTATTTTGTTTTTTTTTTATTTGGGTTATATGACATTTTCAAAATGAGTGTAGTACACACAGAAAACAGTGTTCAGCTCGCTTCACCTATGGAGAAGCAGAAGCAAAAGTCTTTTTGAGTTTACTTTTTTTTTTTTTACACTTTTTTATGTGTCATTTTTCAATAAACATATTGCAAGTTTGGCACAAAAATGCAAGTAACTTTGTTATAATTTATTTTGTTTTGTTTTTTATTTGGGTTGTATGACATTTTCAAAATGAGTGTATTACACACAGAAATATGTGTTATGTGTTATTTTTCAATAAACATATTGATTATATAACTGGAATTGTAATGTGTTATTTATTCCAACATAGAAAAATAAGTTAGTAGTACTAAAAAAATTAAGGTAGCAATTTGCATGACTTTGACTTTTTTGAATAGAATGAAAGTAAAGAAATAAGTTAGAATAACTAGCTGGAGTAGTTTTTGCACAATTAAAATTAAGTTGGCTCAACCTAATTAAAGTTTTAGGGTGTAAAGCAAATTATGTTGTTTGTACTAAAGAAATAGAGTGCCTAACTAGAGTAGTCTTGTGGCATTTACATTAATGACTAAGTTGAAACAACTTAAAAAAATTGATGCAAATAGTTACATCAATTTTTTTATGTTGAGCCAGCACATCATTTTTTAGGGTGTAGATACTAAATAAAATAAGTTAAAAAATGGAATAGCAATACTGAGCAACAGTACAGTGTATTTTTCTCCCAAAAAAGGTTGTAAAATTAGGATATCTACGTGTTTTATGGATTTTTAGTTGGTGTGGATGAACTTTCACTCAAAGCTCAACTGTCTTTCTAAATATAATGAGGGAGCTTGGTGTCAAAATTTTAAGAAGCAAAAAATGTCATAAAACAGTGACTGAAAACGCCACAAAACACAACAGGCTTAAACCCCAATTTCCTGATTAAAAGTCTTGTATTGACATCCCCATATGTTTGATGCTGTTTTCATGTGTGAAGTGAAAGAATCTGTGCACACAGGCCCGTGGAAAAGACCAGATCTCAAAGATAAACTGGCACGCCACTATTTTTAACCTTTATTGTGAAAGTACCACATTTCAGAGCTGTGGACCAGATCAACAATTACAAATTCTGATGTCAGACAGTTGATCCTCCAGCCGGACGGAAACATTCACCACATTAATGCTGTTGTTGCTCTGTGTCTGCATGGAGTAGGTAAACAGGTGATTCCATATCATCTTACAGGGTGATAACAATGCAGTTTTACTGTTTATGTCTCCTGCCCTCAACGTGCACAACAAATTAAACAATGTAACTTAAATGAAACTGATTTTAGTGCAGCACAAACCAGACAGAAGCTCAGATTGATTTTTTAATAGGCTCACAATTGAGGGTCTCGAGCGCTTTACTCGAAATTTGACTCATATCTGAGCAGTAAGATTTGCTAATCTTATTCTGCACTCATTTGGTCAAGTGACTTGACTGCAGCAATACTCACAACCTCGTGAGTTCAGTTCAGGCCAAAACGCACAGTGGAGTGGGAGAAGGAAGCCCCACACTTTTCCAAATGTGCACCACGTTTGGCTCTGGTTATTGTGGTATATTTAGTCTGAATATTACGGCTGGTGTGTGTGGGAGTGTGTGGGAGATGGTGAGTTTTTTAAGGAATGCACCAAGTTGTTGGGAGTTTGGCCTGTTACGCAGTCAACCTGTTAAGTAATGAGACACCAAATTTTCTGCACTTTCTGCTAAATTCTAGATTTGTGATGTTGAATGTTTATGGATATGTTTAGGAACAGCGTGTCCCAAGCTTTGTCTCTGAAGTGGTTCATGCAGTGCTGGTGTCTGTACGGCACTCCATCAGATCTATAGCGGATTAGACTCCATACTGTAGGTGAATGTTATAATGCAGCAGCTTACAATCAGAGATGGATTATAAGACAATATGCCTGTGGAGAGGGAGACTTCTATCAGCTTAAGATCTCTGATTCGGCCAAGATAGCTTGTGTTGAACATTCATTTATCCACGTGACAGCATGCACTGTGTCTGTGGTTAACTGATGAGAGGAGCTGAAACCTCAGATGGAGTGACATTTCTGTCACCAACTGAGCGTTTAACATGAAGGAATGTGACTTTGTGAGTAACCAGTGTGTGACATAGGCTCCAGCGCTGTGGGAAGTGAGTGACTGGAGTGCAAAAGAAGTATGGTTAGCTGCTGTAGCTGCAGCAACTTTAAAGCGCATCCTGACAGAGACACTGACTACGTTTATATGCCATTAATATTTGGGTTGAGGTCAATATTCCGGTTTCTGAACCATTTGGAATAACCTGTTTACATGCCTAAACAGACAGAGTTACTCCTGTTTACATGATCAGCGTAATTAATTGGGATATTCCCATTCCCTCTCGCTCCAAAAGTGTGGCGCTGTGCTGCCGCGTGTGGGTTTCGCCATGTCTGTTTACCTCTCCTTGTGTATTTCCGGTGGGTCGCGCACCAGACGCGGCATACAAGTAGTTGCCGTACTCAAAAGACCCAAGATTCCATCGGATTAAACATGCGCAGAACGCAAATTAATGTTTCTTTCTATGGGGATATTCCGATGCGCGTTTATATTACGAGATATTTGGGTTAGAAAAGGAGTAACCCAGAGGTCTTGTTCGGGTTTTTGCGGGTGTTTACATGGCCATACGCAACCAGGTTATTGCTAATATTCCGGTTATGAAAGGGTTATTGACTGCATATAAACGTAGTCAATAAAGTACAGGCCAAAGTTTCAGCTTTACAAATGTCATGCCCACTGCCCTTAAAGAAAGGAAATAACGACCTGACTCGTGGTGTGTCTCTCTGCTGGTTCGTAAAGACTAGCATCTAACAAACCAGGCTACAGTAAAGACACTTAGTCTAAAAACAGCGTCCTGGAGGAAAGCAAGAAAAGAAATGAATGTTCAAATTGTTATAGTGAACAGCCGATACCTATACTGTTTGGGGGGAAACCCCTGTGTCTTTGCTTTTTTGGTCATTTTGCACCTGTCTGTAGTAATTATGTAATCATTCATGATCTAAGAGCTTCAGTAAAAGGCACTTGGACTGAAAAAGCCTTCTGAAGGTGAAGTGTGATCAATAATTAAAAAGAGAAGTCCAGTGGCCTCCAACTGCAGCAACGATTCCCATGACCTGAATAGGTGAGAATCTACATTTTTCATGCCTTTGTTGTTTTGTTTCTTTCAGTTCAAACAGAACCTCTGGATCCCGTGACCATCAAGGACTGTGAACTCGTGCCTGCTGGCCTGTTGAATAATCAATCAAAGCCCACAATATGATGAAACATAAAGGAACACAGAGCTCTGCTTTTTCATTGCACTTGGATGCTGTAAGGATGTCTGGCTTCTCTGTTGTTGATGTTAGCTGAGGAAATACAACATTTTTAGATGTTTCCAGATGTCATCATCTACCAGTGTGCGTATACGTATGTTTATGTTGATGTAATATTCTGTATACAATTCACAGATAAACCAGACACAGAAGAGGACTCAGCTGGCAGTTGTTTGATCTTCACAGTAAGAAATAATTTCTTTTCTGGGTTAAAGAATTTAAATTTCAGTGAGATGTGTTTGGTTTAATAGTTTGTGAGGCATCTGGGTTTCAGCTTGCATCACAGGTTATATTTTGTGCTTAAAATACTTCTCTGGGACTGTTTCCACAAAACACCTCAAGGTTTTCTCTACTGTGGAGTTTTCTCCTTTATGTTTCTTTTAAATGTTCACAAGTGTTTAAGGCTTTCTCCTTGACCTGATTGTATGATTAAGCTCCTAAATGTTGTTCAACATTTCCATTAAATACCTTAGCATCAAAAGTAAGGAAAAAATTAACTCAATAGACCGTCCAGAGAAACGCGGGCTAAAATCCTTGATTATGTGAATAAATATGCACGGTTTTTATGCCATTTTATGCGGGGAAATTGCGGAAAGTTGCAAAGTATGCGAATAGTTGTGAAATATGCAAAAAGATGTGAAATATGTAAGAACTGGGAAAAAAAGGTGATTCTTCTCCTACATCCTGTTACTAGGCTCCCACTAAGTTGTTGTTTGAGTCCTTTGTGTTCAGCAAACCTTTTGCTGTGCTTCGTCATGGAGAAGTGATGCAACAGTTGATTTTCTTCGGTGCTCCAGAACGATGTTGCACAGGGTGCAAAAAAGTTTCCCCCCACTTTCATGCAGTAAATCTGGGTACTGTTTTGCCCGCTCTCTGGCTGAAATATTCGTAGGTAAATGTGATCTTTGAGCAGTCGCCATTCTTGTTTTTCGTCTCTGAGCGCCGCGCTCCGCATCAGCTCGTGCGTCTAGTGTGTGTGTGAATGCGTGAACTGATGACGTCAGGCCGGGCGTCACATAAAAACTCACTCACAACTCATTTATATCGGTTATAGTTTTCTCATTTTATGCGGGAATTGTGAAATTAAGCAGGACCCGCATATTTCTCTTTTTTTTCATGGAAATGTGAGATTCTTGCGGGAGTTATGCGCTGTTTTGCGGGGATTATGCGGCCTTTTGGGAAATCATTGACCCCCGCATAATCAACGGCAATTTGGTGATTAATGCGGGAATTCATGCGATCGCATAATCGCGTTTTTCTGGAGGGTCTAACTAAAGGTACCTCTGACTGTAACTTAACAACAGCACAGTCGAGTTTACAACAAATGCAGTTACTTTCCACATTTGTTGTTCTCTGTTTGCTGTCATTTGTGTGTCAGATTTTTTCAGGACGTGCTTCCTAATATTCCAGAAGTATAATCCTTGCATCCACTTCAGGACAACTTTGTGAGGCTACAACAGGTATAACATGAGGGAGTCTCCAAGGAAACTGTAGAATTTTGCCTCTGCAAACCTTAACATTTTCCTTCAAGACTCTGCTCAGGACCCTTAGGTAAGTCCCTCAGCTAAGGAATAATTAAGCCTTAAGAGTCCCAGTGAAGCAGACGGATGGTTTTGTGTAACCGACTACATATATCCAATATTTGCATGATGTTTCAGGGTAATGTGTCACAATATGGATAATTATAGACGTGTAGGCCATTTTTCAGGGCCTTCAAGCATGTTCTCACTACAAGAACTGTCTCTGCAGACGTCCTTTAAGTTTTGTTTTCATGGGAATAAAAAGTAGCAGCTCTGGGTTTGGTATTTCTGACAAACTGCTGGTTGGGGCTGGACGCTGAATCAGCTTTCACACCTTAAAAACACAAGTTTTAAAGCAGCCTTTTTCCACATCGTAGGTAATGCCAGCCTCCTCTGTGTGTGGCGGAAGTGATGCTTTTCAAATTTTGGTCCCAAGTTTTCAGTTTGTACCTCTTGTTTTAACTGGGCGACATTACAACACCAACATAAAGACTCAGCCTCACCTCTTCTTCTCTCTACTTCCCTCACGATGTCGCCACGGTAACCAGCTGTCAACATGGCAAACACAAGCGGTGTATTCGTTGAGGCTTTCTGTCAGTGTTGCTTCTTCTGTTTCTCTCTCTGTGTGTGTGCGTGTGTGTGTGTGCGCGCTGGTGTTGCTACCTGTCAACTTAATGGCTTATTACATTTCACCAGTTGACTTTTTTTTACAGTGTACTTCTGTTTCACTGTTATATTCCAAGGCTAGCATGCAATAAAGTATGCACAAACACAGTTATGGTACACTGTGGTAGAAACAAACACACACACACACACACACTCACTCCTCTTTTCACACGTATACACATTCACAATCCACAGATTCTCGTACACACATGCACTCACACAAGCACAACGGACTCCGGCAGCTGGCCTGACCTTGAAGATAAATACACCCTTGAAAAATGTTTCTGCAATTCATGGCTGGCAATGGTCTGTTATACGAGCAGCGTTTCAAAGGATCCATCTCAGGCTGCGTGAAAATAGATATGGAGTCGATATGTGCTGCACTCGTACAAACACATTTATCTGTGCACCGTCACACTCCACTGCGCTCTTTGTTTCTGTCTCTTTCTCACACACTCAGTCACTTACGCTTCTTCTCTCATGTTTTCCCTCAAATGCACTCCACACTCTGTCTTTTCTTGTAGTTAGCTATGTTCTTCGCTAATTTTTTAGTCTATTGTGATAAAATCACTGCTCTCAAACACTTTTATCTCAGTGAAAAGAATGAATCGCGTTAGAAAAACACCGACCGCAACCCATTGAACAGACCTTATTTGATTTACTGAAGCATAAGGTCTCTTTCCCTTTCAGCTTTGTCAGTGTTTGCCTGTAGAGCAGCTGCTGATGTGGTGATTCAGGTGTTGCAGTTACAAAACAAACAAGCTGTGGCGCAATTTAAAAGCTTGAAGTGTTTCTTTTCTTTATGTGGGAGTTCAAATGATAAGCGAGTGGTTTACTGAGCCCAGATATTGTGTGTGACATGCTGACATACGTGAAAGTGCCCTCTTTGTTGCCGGTGTTCTCAGAGTCTGAAACTGAATTGACACTACAAGGAGAGATCACTTATAGTAAGTGAGGTTAGACATTCGAACCAAACTCTGTAACCTGCATGTCATCTCAAACACTTTAGAAACCATTTTGGATTTTGCAATAAATCACTGTTGCTCTTTCTCTCTGTAGCACACACTCAAGCCCAACACATCAAAAACTTTACTGACATCTAGTGTCAGAAGCTTTAAGCTCCTCAGGTTTGATGTTGGAACTGTGTCCCCTGAGGTTAGCTGCTTAGAAGGAATCTGATAGGATTTAATCTTTAAGATGTTCAATTTGGATCAAATCTTCAGTGATTGATGTTCAGAATGTTTTAGTAGAATTGGGATACCTGTACTTTAAACATCTGTATTTTCCCAGTTACAGTGAACGAATAGATTCCCGGTTGATTTCAGGAGCAAAACAGTGTAAACTTTAAAACCGATCAAATAATACAGGATTTGTATCATGTAGTGGATATACATTCATTTAAACCTAGCACTGTTAAAGTGATAAAATAAAGAAAATAGATATTATTCTTCCTAATAAACTTTTCATTACAGTAACATAAAAATCAAACAAAAATAAGACTGTCATTGTGCGTCACAGTCACAAAGAAGAAAAAAAATTGCATGAAGCTTAAGCAATGACACCATGGTTGGTTGGTGTCATTTTTGAGCGGACTTGCAAACAAAAAAAAAAAAAAAGACTCATTGTGCATCCTGAAAGGCAGACTTAAAAAGCCGGTCTATCAGTAAACGAGCTCTGAACATTATGTAGTTTTTTTTTTAAGTGTTGGGCATTTAACTTTTGAAATTTTTCAAAATGCATGTTGAAAATATTCCTAATAATTTAGTGAATCATGAATATTTGTTTCGTTGTGGGTCAGATGAGGGGTCTGACTGTTGGAGAAGTAAAACTTTAGGTTTAAATTTGCCTCATATCTACTTTCATAATAGTAGATGTACAGCGGTAAAAGTCCTCTTCTGTAGGAACATCAAGCAGCATCTGTGTCCTGCGCGCCTCCAGTGTGTCAAAACGATGACCCTTCAATTTGAATTTTAATTGCCATCACATCACAGCTCAGGTTGCCTGCACCAAATGTTCTCCCTCAGACTCCTCAGGACATTACAGTAGAACTCAGCGGGACTCTAGGGGATTTATTTATTGTGCACAGCTCTGGGAAAGTAGAAGAAAGCAGCGAGCGACCTCTTGGTCATGTTCCTGACTTGACACTCCTTCTGTGGTCTTGGAGATACTGTCCACTGTTTGGTGTCCGGGTCGTAGCTGCAGACCTGCTTCTCTCCAGAGATGATCCTCTACGTGAGTGGACTGTTAACAGATCTTCACAGACTTCCACATGGTGCTTTTTTCTGTAGGTTCACGTGGCCTCAGTTTCTCGATCTTGTCGTTATGCCCTCTACAACATCAGGAAGATCAGACCCTTCCTGACCCAACAGGCCACACAACTTCTGGTTCAGGCTCTTGTGATGTCACGCATTGACTACTGCAACTCTCTTCTGGCAGGTCTCCCTGCATGTACAGTCAAACCTCTACAGATGATCCAGAATGCAGCAGCACATCTGGTCTTCAACCAGCCCAAAAGAGCTCATGTCACTCCTCTGTTCATCTCCCTTCACTGGCTTCCAGTTGCAGCCAGAATCAAATTCAAAACTCTCCTCCTGGTTTACAAAATATTTACAAGAACGGCCCCAGCCTACCTGGATTCCCTGATCCAGGTCTACTCCCCTTCACGCCCACTTCGCTCTGCATGTGAGAGACACCTGGTGCTTCCAGCCCAGCACGGCTTGAAATCTCTAACCAGACTCTTCTCCTCTGTTGTTCCCAAATGGTGGAACAATCTACCAAACTCTGTGCGTTCTGCTGAGTCCCTTTCTACTTTTAAGAGACAATTGAAGACTCAATTGTTCAGAAAACACCTAGGCACTTAATCTGACTCCACCTTAGGGGTAGAATAAGCCAGGTGGTCCAAAACCCAGCACTTATTTAGCACTGACAAAGTTGAAAAAAAAAAGGGGGGGTGGTGGTTGGCACTTCTTCTGCAACTTGATGGCAACACCTTTGACCAATCACACTTTTTGCACTTTCTACAGGTTTTTCCTTATGTCTGAATTCTTGCCTGTGTTGTACGTCGCTTTGGACAAAAGCGTCTGCTAAATGAAACTGTAGAATTGTAGAATTGTAGGTCCATGTAGATATTATAAATGTGCACATAAGCATCACATGGACTCGCTGTGCTCCGTTTGTGTGCAACAGGAACACACTGAACACTTTGATTACTTTTTCTATTTATGTTGTTGTCCATTGCCTCAAAAGAAAACACCTAAAGTGACCCCGTGCTGCCTCTTCTACCTCTTCTTCACATATCTAGTTGCCTTCATATTGATAGTCCCACTTAAATCATTGGTATTCTGCATTTATTTGTCTTGGAAAGTTCGTATCTGGATCAGGGTGATCCAGGGCCAGCATATTATTCCAGAATTATTTCCCCTCAGATCAGTTTCAGCCATTAACAGCCCCGGTTTGCTTTTACTTATGAATGTAGACAACAAACACAGGGAGACGCTGAGTCATGGCGTGTTTGCGTGAGGGTGTGCGTAGTAAGACTGGTGATCTGAAGAATGTGTACGCTATGCTTCAGAGGAGATAAGAAGTGAGAGAAGAAGGAAAGAATGTCAGCACAGGCTGCAGGGGAAATTAACATTGACTAAATAGATGGAGGAGACTGACTATCTCCTGAACGCTGCTTAAAGTATAATGAGCGTTCTGATGCCACCCAGTCAAAAGCTCACAACAGCACTTTACACGGCAAAATCTGTGTAGTTTAGAGCCTTAGATCATCATCTGAAGGCTGAGGCAGGCAGGCCCATGGATAGGATTTTTTAATTCTGTCATAAATGATGTCAAGTGTTTTAAAGTTTCATGAAAAGCTGGTTTCATTCAAAGTGTCTCCCGTCAGAATTTTTATCCTTTATGAACAGTTGGTCAAATGACTGACGGTTATGTGACAAATCTTAATGAGCGGCAGGAAATTCTTGGCGCTTTTCTGCAGATTTTTGGAGCATTTTACCATCTTTCAGCTCGTTGTTTCGATTATTTGGCTCACACAGTGGATTTTTCACACCAAAATGTTGCTTCACAGCACAGAAGGTGTTTTTTAAAAAATAAGAAAAGACACTTTGGGTGTTCGGTTAGCCCATATTTTGCCTGTGTCAGTGTCATGTTTCTAACAAGTTTCTTTCACATAACAGCAACAAAATCCACATTATCCACAGGAGTTGAACTCAGGAGACTCAAGTTTAAGTCGCATGTTTGGATCATTCGTTTTTCACTTTACTTTACAAACAGTATCAGATGTAAGGGATGATAGAATGATGAGTCCCCCAAAAATGTAGACATCTCACAATTTTGCAGCCATTTTGGTGGAAATGACTCACATAGCTATTACACATTTTAGTCTGACACCATTTTTGATCCAGTTTCACCATTTTCATCAGCTCTATCTGCAGACACAGCAGCTGCTTTTCACAATAAAGCTCGAATAAACTGATCCACTGAACCAAACAGTTGGACTAATACTGTTCCTGATAAATGCACCCAAATGCACAAAAGCAAACTGAACCTGACACCAACACTGCATTTACAAGATACTTCTTGTGTCTCATGATTGCAGATGCTGTTAGGGAGCTCCACGGAGGCAAACGGTGAGTGAGAAGTGTCCACCTCAGTAATGGTGTTTGTGCTCTCTGACATCTCCCTCACGTGTTTTAAGTGTCAGTTCTCCTCCAGACTACATCCACACATGACCTGGCCAGGCAGAAAGGGAAAAGAAACATCTTCAGTTTTAAAGTGCCGAACAGGAAGAGCAAAGAATTCAAGAGTCAAGGTCCCGGAGGGTCTGAGCTCTGGCAGCAAGGATGTCGAGTGTGGCGGTGAAAGATGGTGAACTTCATGTTATGACGAGCACAGAATCGTGTCTGAGCATAGAGTCATTTAGTTCTATTGCAGTGCCTTTACTTACACTACTATTTAAGTATATAATTTGGTTAAATTAAGTCCACTTTATGTATAAGTGTTGTAAAAAATGGGCATTTCATTAGCAGGGCATTGTAAAGAGAACGTCACTAGATGGAGAGAGAAACCTGTGTGAGTGTGATCGCTCTGTAACTAGCTCACTGGAAAAAATGCCCCTCTCAAAACAAGACAAAAAAAACTTATTTCAAAGAACTTTTACCTTGAAATAAGTTTAAAAATCTGCCAATAGAACAAGTGAAAAATGGCTTGGTAAGATTTCTTGAAATAAGAAATGACACTTAGAATACTGTGATCTTAAAATTAGCTGGGAAAAATTATTTTAAGCTTTATTTTACTAGGATTGTCCAGCTTAGGTGTAATAGCCCTCCTTTTGTCTTCATTTAAGGCACCAAAAATATTGTTGCTTTGTCTGAAAAAAAATCCCAAATTTCTGCAAAAATTTCCCAAATGTATAAAAAATTTGCAAAATCTTCAGGAATAAAATTCCTTAAAATTTCCCTTAAAAGCTTTATTTAAAAAAATACCCAAATTTGTCAGGAATTAAAAATAAAAAAATAAAAATGAAAATTGTAAATATTTAAAAAATAAAGATCTTCCAAGATAAAAATCCTAAAAATATCTAAAGTGATTCCATATATATATATATATATATATATATATATATATCAGTAAAACTTCTAATATTTTCTTTAAGAACATTCAGAAAAAAATCAATCAAAATCCAGCGAAATTTGTTGGATTTTGGTTGATTTTTTTCCCAAATGTTCTTAAAGAAACATTCTTTTAACATCTCTTTTTTCCATCAAAAAATGTTCAAAAATTTCCCCCAAAATTTTGAAAATGTAGAAGTTGTCACTGTGAAATATATTTTTTTCTCCACATTTTCAAACTTTAAAGCAGGTCAATTTGACCCACAGGACGACACCGGGGTTAAAACAAGATGATTTCACGATAGTTTGACTTAAGATATTTAAGATGCATTGTCTTAAAACAAGTCCCTCCATCTTACTGAAATGTCACTTGTTAAGTGAATTTATCTTAAATCAAGTGGGATGGGACATTTTGACTATAAATAAGACAAACAGACTTGGTAAGATTTTTAGTTTTCGCAGTGTATTGACTTGAATTTGGTTTTGACCCCATTAATAATTCGGTGAATATCTCTCAAACCTTTTTGTTGAGCTTTTAAATCTGCATCACAGGTGATCAAGGCTGCAATAAAACACTGACAAAAGTCTCTGTGGAAACACCCAAAATCATCAGCTTGATTGCTGCATGTTTTTGGTTCGGCAGCACTTTTCATCTCCAGTGGATGCAGCACAAACTGTACGGCACAGCACAGCTCATCAGTGGCGCCATGAATACAAACGATTAGCTCCACGTGATATTTCCGTTTGTGTGCTGCGGCGTCTGGGTTTAAACTGAGACACACGAGGAGAACACTGTAGAAAATGAACACACCGGAGGAGCTCTGGCCACTGGTTTTGATTGATGCTGATATTACATTTCTGTCTATTCAGGCATCTCTTTCTGCTGAGGCTCAAACAGAACAGAGCTGCACGATTTAGTTTTCTTTCGAATGAGATGTAAAAGTCTATAAAGGGTTTGATTTCAGATTATCGAAGTGAGAAACCTGCACATCGCAGCAATATTGAGCTTAGCTTCTGTAGACATATCCTTTATCCCTTCCAATGTCTCGTTATATTAAAGGTCAACAGCAGATGGTTTCTCAGTGTTTACAGCACCTTAATTGCAAATTTTAATCAATGGACAGCATTTGCACTGCTAGCCTGGATTTCACATTTAATTAAACAAGCCAATTACAACATGCTTAAAGGATTGAAGTTTGGCTGCATTACTGACAAATGTGAGTAGATTTTAATAATTTATAGACAAAATTGAATGTGTGAATGATTACCCGGTACTTAAAAAAAATCACACAGTATGTCATACTTGGAAGAAAGTTTCCTATATTTGCATCTTAGTATCACATAATTATGATTTTGTGTCTTATAAATGGAAATATTTCTTCACTATAACTTATGTCAGTACTTCTAGATGTTTAATAATGTGAACGTTTCTCATTATTATGACTTCTGACTTCACAAAAGGCTTACTCCCTCATAATACAAAGTTATTATTAAGTCATTATTATCTTAAGTCCAAATTATGAGAAATATTCTCATTAAAAACTTGTCATACAAAAGCCATTATCAAGACAATAAATCATACTTATTAAATAGGTTTTCACAGTACGTGGAACTAAACATTTTATACACTTTAAGCTGCTGAGAGGAGCATTTGGTCACATCAGTTGAAATTACGAATGATTTCGAGTCAAATCAACTTTTTAAAGGAATTTTGCCGGTGAATTTATTTCATCTGAGTCACACTATGCAGGTTGAATACCTGAACTGAAACAAGGCTGTGATTTTTGGTTTGCTTTGCAGATTAGTGATCCCACACTGTGGGCTGCAGTGGAGGAAGCTGGAAGAGGCCGGCAGTCAGCAGTCGATCTTGCTTGTACACAGGATTTTCACTAATCAGTCAAACTGAACGTGGGAGCTGCTGCTGAAGTTTAGGATGGTGGATGTGGCAACTGCAAAGCTGCGAACTTACATAAGAAAATGATGATCAGTGAAAAGTGTGATCCTAGGATGTGTTTGGGGCTTAATGTGAAAGAAAAGGCTTTTATTTTTAAATCTGCTTTTAAAACAAACTGACAAAAGATCAGTGGTCCCTACAAGAAAATGCAAACAATTAATGCAATATGAAATGACACAATGTTATATAAATTATTTCATTTGTTTACCATGACTGTATAACGTCTGCTGCGTACTAATTATTAGAGATTTGTTGCTTTAGTTTATGTCATCTGGTTCATCAATTACACAACACCAGGAAGCTTGTAACTTATTTTGCATATAATAATTCCAGGTAGATCTGCCTATTGGCAAACTCCAAGCGGGCTGTCATGTGCTCTTTACTGAGAAGTGGCTTCCATCTGGTCACTCTAGGCCTGAGTGGTGGATTGCTGCAGAGATGATTGTCCTTCTGGAAGGTTCCACCATCTCCACATAGGAACGCTGGAGCTCTGTCAGAGTAATCATGAGGTACTTGGTCACCTCCCTGACCAAGGTCCTTCTCCCCCTGATTGGTCATGTTGTCCTGGTGGCCAGCTGTAGGAAGAGTACTGGTGGTTCCAGACTTCTTTCGCTGATGATCGAGGTCACTGTGCTTCTTCCAAGGAACTTCCAGTGCTGCAGAAATGTTTCTGTAACCTTCCCCTTATCTGTGTCTTGATGCAGTCCTGTCTTGGTGTTCTGTAGACAGTTTGTTGGACTTTATGGCTTGGTTTGTGCTCTGACATGTACTGTTAGCAGTGGGACCTCATAGAGACAGGTGTGTGCGTTTCCAATCAAGTTGTAGAAACATTTTGAGAATGATCAGTGGAAACAGGACACATCTGAGCTCAGTTTGGAGTTTCATAGCAAAGGATGGGAATACTTATATACATGTGGTATTTGTGTGTTTTGTTTTTAATACATTTGCAAAGTTGTCTAAAAACATTTTTCACGTTGTCATTTTGGGGTGTTGTGTGTAGAATTTTGTGAAATGTTTTTTAAAGCAACTTTGGAATGAGGCTGTAACAAAACAAAATGTGGGAAAAGTGAAGCTGTATAATACTTTGACTGGACTGGCCCATGAACGCATTTACAATTCTGCATTTCTTTGGACACCTTATTTGATCTTACTAGAAAGTGTCACTTCATGTGCTTCGTGAGGTTTCCCCGCCCTCTCTGACATCTGTTGCGCCAAATGAACGCATCTCAGCTTTTATAGGGAACTCTCGCTTCCTCTTGCATATTTCCGCACTGTTGCGCCTTCAGACCTTCCCAGACGCAGACGGTCGGTCTGTGCGAGCGTCGTCTCCACTTCACCAGCAACTCTGCGGGACGAAGCGCTTTTTCTCTGCGTAAAAGTTGAACTTTCTCCGTGTGTCTGCAGCCAACACTGTGCCAACATCATGTCTCTGCAGCAGCTCCGAGATGAAAGGTGAGTGTGCGTCTCTGGATGTCTGTAAAATCACCTCCTTAAGAGTCTGTATCAGTAGCTGTGCGTAAAACTGTAGTCAAAGTATCTGTAACAAGCAGTGTAGTTTGTGCTAACGTCGCTTTGCCTGGTGCACTTCATTTTACAACATATTGTCAGGTTTTGTTACATAACAGGGTAATGAAACTGCAGGCTGGCTTGTTTGCAGAAGTGTTGTGCTTGTGAAGTTAATTTCTGCTCTGTGGTGGAGAAGTTTTTGAAAGTTCCACTTTTGTTTTGCGTCTAGCATACACATTAGAACGAGTCATGTTGAAAAAGAAAGCCTAAATATACAGATAGGGAGCCTCCTATGGAAGTTTTTTTCTTGAATGATGCTTCTAAATTCTTTTTGAAGTGATAGAAATGTCTGTCAGAAAATATTCTAATTCTAATCTGTCTCTGTTGCTCAGTGACTTTGATCAGCTCCCTCACAACATCCCAATCAGTGCCACTATTGCTGATATCGAGGAGAAGAAGGGTTTCATCGACTACTTTGTGAGTATGCTGTGCGGCTGAGCTCAGTTTTTCTCTTTCTGTTTCATTCATGTCTCCCTTTCTCTGCCAGATGTTTGTGATCGAGGTGAAGACTAAAGGAGGGAGTAAGTATCTGATCTACAGGAGGTACAGAGAATTTTTCAACCTCCATCAGATCCTGGAGGGCAGATACTGTCCCGAAGACCCGGACAAGCCTGCTCCCAACACCTGCGTCCTGCCTTCTCTTCCAGGTGTGTGTTCACAGCGCTGATAACTGCAGCGGCACGCAGACTCCGAATGCAGCACGGTGTCACGTTTCACATTGTTCAAATGCTTGTTTGCCAAAGGCCTGCAGCTCAGTAGACGATGAACTACGCCCTTTAATTTGGATGGTGACACTTCAAAGTCTGACAGACAGGAAGAGATGTCTGACCCAAACGATGCAAAACAGTCACAACCCGTGATTTCCAGATATTTGAAGTTGTTTAGTTGGCAGCATGAGTTGTGAAGAGACAGCTGAATTTGGAGGAAGTGGTTTGACTGACAAGTTAAATCTGGGTCAGATTCTGCAGTGTCATCTTTTAACAGACAAACGTTTGGCCAGTTTATGTACAGATCTTTACTGTCAGAAATATAGTTCGGTTATAGTTAAATTTATGTTGATAATGATGGCATGTTGAGTGAAAAGAGTAAAATCGACAGTCTGCTGTCAGTACCAGTGTGAGAACAGTGATTTTGCTGCATCAGGGCTCAGCTGCTGACTCATTACAGAGAGAAGTTTGTATTTTAGTGCCTCCTTTCTGCCTCGTCACTCTGTAACCTTCACCTTCAGATGCGTTCTCATTCTGCTCGGCTTCATGCATATGGAGAGCAGCAGGCTGAGGTTTACGGTGACAGCTGGCTGAATCTCCTCCCTGTGGCTGCAAGAAGTGAAACCCATCTCAACACGCTTTTAAAAGCGTCCGTATCGGCTGCTAGTTGCGTTGGACATGGATTTAGTTTTGTCTCTAAGTATTCCGAGTGGACTGAGGCACGATTGGATTTGCTTGATGAATTTCAAAAAACACATTAGCTGTAGATGAGATCAAGGAGGATATTGCGAAGAATAATTACTGTTGTGGCCCTTGTGGATTTGATTACAATTTAACCCAAGTTTGGCGTGAACTCACACTCAGATAATATGCAAATCCAATTGAATGTGAGCCACAAGGGTGTAGTGATGCTATTTTGGGCACCTGTTGCTGCATGATAATGTGGAACTTGAAATGCTGCGTTACAACTCAGGTTCTCCAGTGAGATATCTGCCAACTGAAGCATGACATCTGCTCTTAAAATATTAATTCAGCTGAATTAAAATTGACTGAGGCGAAAACATTTGTTCTGCTGAACACAATGAACCACATTTCTCTTCTCGCAAAGTCTTTTTTGAAACAGTATTCTTATCTTTTGACTTATCTGTAGCCAAGTGTCATGCATTAGAAGCAACACCAGGCATCAAAGTGGCACGGAGGAGGTCAGTTTAAATCTATTGATGACTAGACTGCATTAAGTATAATTCAAAGCGTTTGACATTCAGAGTAATCAGGAAAGAGCAGATGGATGGAAGGACAGATGACCGCCACAGGGGAAAATGCAGAGACTAACTAGAGGAAAAAGAGTGATGATGAAGGGGAAGGCTTTAAGGAGGAGATGGGAGGTTCATCCAGTCATTTTTGTTGTGGCAACGTAAGGAGATGACAACCCAAACATCGTTTTTATGCAGCAACCCGAGCTTCCTCTATCTTAGTTGACTGTTTTTACCATAAATTAGCTGCCACTCGATACCAGGGTTCTGCAGAATCACTGGTGTTCGTGCTCTCATAGAAAGAAAAAAAGCATCTGCCACCGTGCAGATGAGCTTATCTTGACTTTCAGATATTGTTTTAATCTGGACGGAGACCACATCACCCTGCTGTTCCCATTAAAATCTCTAACAAGCCCCGATCCTGCCCCAATGCCATTACCATCATACCCGAGCACAGACGATAACAAGATGCTGAATTTGCTTAAGTGCGAATGACAGCATGGTGACTAGAACCGGACCGTACCGGAGTTTCTGGGCTGATAACAAATTCAGGGTGTAAGAAATTCTGATGGCAATGTATTGCCAGATATAAAGGGAGACTCATAGGGTTGTTGTTCAGCATTCATGCAGTGTATTTCACGAGCTGCTTAGCACCTTGCCATGAAGGCAAAACTTGACTCTCCATCACCATCTGCTCAGCTGGGGTGCTCTGCTACATGTGCTGCAGACAGTGCTTTGACTAAGGATGCATTGGTAATGTTTCTAAATTACCCCACGCATCCTTTTCTGTTATGTCGGACAGCTTACGTGCTAATGCCGACATATCTATGACAGACAAAGATCAGCCAATAACACGGGCCAATAAATGGATCGATCGGCTGTAGTGCAGACTGTCCACCAGCTTGGCAGGTCAGCCTCATGGGAGCACATGTTTTTGTCAACCTTTTTGTCAACCAGGCTCTGCTACTCATGTCACAGCTCATAATTTAGTCACTGTAAAGTCTTTAAATAGATAAGAACGTCTTCATTCACTGATTTTATATGAAGTTCTACAGGCAAAAGTCTTTATACTCTATATTTTAAAGTAGCTGGGACTTCTTTAATGCTGTCCTGCTCACAGAGAAAGTGTCACAGTTTTATAATGTGAGCAGTTATGCAGACAATTAGAGCAAACTCGTTTTAGTTACATCTGCTGGTCATACTCTTAACTTCTGATTCACCTTTTTGCTGTGCACGTTCTCCAACACACATCTGTATTTGTGTCTCGTAAGCTACAGGGACGCCTAAAGTCTTAAAGATGAGGTAATGAGTAGACAGTTGTAGAGTTTTGATTGCTTTTTATGTCAGAGAACATGCATTATTTATGGTAAATCTAGCACAATAAACCATTTCAAATAGTGAACCTTTAGTGAATGTAAATATGTTTCTTTCTGCCTAGCTACTGGGAACAACACTGGAGTATAATGGTTTAAGTTGACAAGGAGCTGAGGTACATAAGTACAAAGAGAGAAGAATAAAATACAACCAACAGAACACGTCTAGACATTTAGTAATATATGGTCCAAGAAAGAAAAATCCATGCAAGTGAGCTGCTATTTAAGAAGATTAAGCTTTGGGAAGAAATGCCGCCACAGTCAAACAGAACCTTTAAGTTAGGAAAAGTCAGTGAGTTCAATAACCAGACCAACACTGAGGAGGGATTTTTAGAGCTCAGAGAGAAGCAAGAGGTCTCACAAAGTCACCTTATTTCCCAGATAAAGTCTCCGTTCATGGCGTTGATTAAAAAAAGGATCCATAATTGTAGCAGTTTAAGGTTTTTCAATGTGCAGGTTTAATCTTATTTAGTCTTGTGTTATACAAGATTTACTTATTGGCACACAAAGGACAATCTAGTCCTTAAAATCTAAATAAAACATGATAAACTTTAACACTGCAAGACTTCCATCTGACAGCATACAGTATATTCAGGCCTCGGTCCCTGAATGTGCTGCCGTGTTTGTCCTCCTGTCCTTATCTGCCTGGTGGCTCCAGGTTTATTCAGCTCATTGTTCTCCCATAAGTCCGTCTGTCTGGGAGCGGCCGTCAGTCTCTGCATTGATTATGGGAGGCTGGAAACAAACAATCTGCCCCAAAAAAACGCCTGAAGGCTTTGAATGGGTGTCTCGGACCATTGATTCGGGAGAGATGAGGACAGAGCGAGGTGTGTGTGTGTTGTGTGTGTGTCAAATTGCAGTGCACTGTTCTGGTACTTAAGTTACATAAAGATTTATTTCTATTGATTCACAGGCTTTAGTTTAGCTATTGACGTATAGTCAGTGTTGAACAGATCTAATTGGTCAGTCTCATATTTACACAGCATCTCTGCAGTGATTCTACATCACGGCTGCTGCCTTAATAGTCACGTTATGAATACAATGGGAAAGAGTATTTCAGCACACTAATGTATAAACTTTCAGTGCCTTTACATTATGAACCTAATATCTTTCATGCAAAGCTTCTTATCTATTGATAACTGTCATTGTAATGCTTCTATGAGAATCTAAAAAACACGGGGAACACATGAGACTCTTCCAGTAAACTGATATCCTGACAGCTGTGAAGGATCTCAACTTGAAAATATCTGCTGTGTAACAGAGGATTTGACTGAGAATCTGTGTGACGGCTCACCCGTCTACAAAAAAGAGTTTTTGCCATTAAGTCCTGACTGATCTGTGTCTCTGTCAGTTAATTTAGAGTTATTTGTAATTATAGAAGTTGGTCCATGTGTTCACAACTCTTTCTTTCAACATGCTTATTACCTCCGCCAGGATGTTATGTAATCACCGGAGTTTGTCTGTTTGTCTGTTTGTTAACAGCATAACTCAAAACGTCATGGACGGATTTTCACCGAATTTTTACAGAATGTCCGGAAGAGCAAAAGTAACAATCGATTAGATTTTGGAGGTGATCCGGATCACCGTCTGGATCCAGGATTTTTTTGAAGGACTCTGTACAATTGAGAGATGGCCATCTCTCAATAGTGGTGTAGTAGTTAGCACTTTCGCTTTGCAGCAAGAAGATCCCCGGTTCAAATCCCGGGGTGGGCCTGGGATCTTTCTGCATGGAGTTTGCATGTTCTTCCTGTACATGCGTGGGTTTTCTCCGGGTATTCCGGCTTCCTGCCACAGTACAAAAACATGCTGAGGTTAATTGATGACTCTAAATTGCCCGTAGGTGTGATTGTGTGTCTGTATATGTAGCCCTGTGACAGACTGGCGACCTGTCCAGGGTGTGCCCTGCCTTCGCCCGAGTCAGTTGGGATAGACTCCAGCACCCCCCACGACCCTAATGAGGATAAAGCGGTGTATAGAGAATGGATGGATGGATGAAGTATAGCAGTCTCTTCAGAAATAAGTAGCTTTGAGGCTTCCTCTTATTTAGCAATAGATTTGTTTGGGAAGCTTGACGTTGTGAGATGGAACCAGAAAACTGATATTTCGCTGCCAAAGTGTGTGTTGTTGACCCTGCAGTAGAGTCGTAGGACTGTGTTCATAAACCACCAAGTATTCGAGCAAGTCGCTGAGACCTTGCTGCTGGCACTAGATGCAAAGTCGGAGGATCCCCAAAGTTATTACAGCTGATCCTGAGGGGAAGGTTTGTACTACAATGTCAGCCAATCTGTCCTGTAGATGTAAAAATACTTCCCTAAATCTGGGCAGTCGACAGTCAAAGATCAGCAAAGCCAGGAGGGTTTGTCTTGTGGGGATCGTGAATTTCTGTACAGGATTTTGTTGAGATATTTCTTCCCCAAAGCTGCTAACATTGTTTTAGGAAAAAAAAGTGTTTCAGTGCTTCAGGTGCTTGATTTCTCCCTCAACACTTGCCGTCTTTAGAACATGCATTAATCTGTATTTATGTGTTTGATCAGATTTCTATGTATTGGAATTAAAGGAGTCTTCTTTAACCGTGCATTAGGAACTAGTGGACCGTATTACTGATACTGTGTTTTTAGTGGTGTTGTCTTGTCAGGTCCATTTAAACAAAGCTTTTGCTGTCCCTCCTGTCCTGCTCTGTGTGTCTTATCTGTCCTGACTTTTCCTGTTTGTGTTGCATGCCTGATAGACTAAAAGCACAAATACGTACCGACAGTTGTATCACTAAAGCCACTTTATCTTATGCTCCTTTATCTTTTCAAGCACCTTGTCACATTTGCAGTCTGTCACAATGTCTGTTCTGTCACATTTCAAATGCTTAAAAGTAACCAGCTACAAAATAGGAGTTAAATTAGTTTAAGTTCTGTTTGACAGCAGCTATATTTTTACTCCTACTTAAGAACCAAAGCTTTTATTGTGAAATTTTTACCGTCTTTCTAGCTCTTAAGGCTGTGCTTCACATTGTCGCTTGCTATATCGGGAAAGTTCTACTTTACTACAAACTCTGATTTAGCATCTGCCGCTGAGGAGTCTGCTGGATAATATTAGATCTGATGGGTTTAATTGCAGTGCCAGATCTCATCAGGATGGAAAGGGAATAAGAAAGACAGGGGGCCGTGGAGGGAGACAAGGGAGGATGGGTGATGGGTATACAGCCAGATGGAAATAATGGAAAAGGATGTAGGTCTGGCTGAGGAAACTGAAGACTTTCCGATTAATGAGAGGTAAATAATCTTATTGTCAGACTCAGTGTTTGTCTTTTTTTTTACTCTTCAGCTGCCTTTAATATCACCTGTAAATGACATGTGCTATTTATACGAGGGGATCTCATATGAAGGTTTTTGAGTCATGCGGTAATAGATGCATTCAAGGTCAAAGCAGCAGTGAACTCAATAAAGCTGAAGGAGATGAAGAGAGGTGAGCGGATGAGTGAGTTATTCACCTGTGAGTGAGTAAATGGGTGAATTCGAGTCTGCGAGTGATTGAGTGAGGTATCGTACTCCAGAGTGAATGAGATGAGAGAAACTGAGAGCAAAGAGAGCGCTGAGCATTGTGGCTGAGGGTCATTAAGACTGTGCTAAATCTGATTTAACAGCAGTGTTGGACGGCCTTGGATGAATTGTTGGAGACTGATTTAGAGCGCTAGGAGTCTGAGCTGCGCCTCATCACTTTTGACTGGACTTGGTGTGATATTAGGGCTGAAGGGTAATATGTCCACATTCTTAGGAAGGAAGTGTTTTTTAGAGGAGCATTTGTCTGGTTTGGGACTAAATTAGTAACCACACCTACTGCTGTGATACTGCGTAAAGTAGGGATTGAATGGGGAAGCATTTGTGTGTGTTCTATGTGCTGTGTGGGACTGAAGGCTGTGCATGTATACGACAATAATATCACCTTATTTTTAGTTACTACCTTGGATATGATTTGTATTTTAGATTGGCTAGCACTTGAGAATGAATGGAAATGAGCTAACAGCCACTGTAAATCTAGTGCATTTCTGCTCCTGTGATGATTTTGGCTTTCGTGTGTGGTTTCTCACAAATAAAAAGTAAAAAGTATGACTGAGCACAGTCCATCCATCCATTATCGATACACATTAGGGTCGTGAGGGGCTGGAGTCTATCCCAGCTGACTTAGGGTGAAGGCAGGATTTACCTGGACAGGTAACAGTCTATCACACTCACATTCACACCTATGGACAATTTAGAGTTACCAATTAACCTCAGCATGGGATAGGCTCCAGCACCCCTCGCGACCCTAGTGAGGATAAAGCAGTGTATAGAGAATGGATGGATGTATGTTTTTGGACTGCGGGAGGAAGCCAGAGCACCCCGAGAAAACCCGCATGTAAACACGCATGCACAGGGAGAACATGCAAACTCCATGTAGAAAGATCCCAGGAAGGCCGGGACTCTAGGATTTTCTAGCTGCAAGGCGAAAGTACTAACCGTGTGACTACCGAGCCACTGTGCAGCCCCTAAATGCAGTCATCAAAATGAAATTTATGATGCACATTTGACCATGAGTGAAATTTTATAAACCACATGTTAGATTCAGTCAGATTTCCATTTCACCAGATCAAAAACAACAACAGATATCCATGCTTACATTCTGTTTTTTTAGAGATACCATATACTGCTATTGCGGATTTACTATGCATATTTGTGGTGTGTCTTGCTTGTGAATCCTGTAAACTTGTAAACCACTAGCAGCTTTTTTTCTGCACCCCTTTAATGGCCAACATGTGTTTCTCTGTAGGAAAAGTCTTCATTGGACACAAAAGGGAGATTGCAGAGAGCAGAATCCCTGAGCTCAACACGTACATGAAGGTAATCTCATTTCATTTTGTGCACTGTGCAGGCTTTTTTTTTCATTTGCTAAAAAGGAAAGCATTCTTGGCATGTTTGCTATCCTCTGCTGCGTGCAGTGCAGTAGCCTACAACTTAGTGGGCTGAACGATGCTGTAGGTGGATAAGCACTGACTCGGATATTTCAGCAGTAGTTTGCAGATGGAGCTCAACACGTAGGCGTTGCTGCTCTCTTCTGTTTGCTCTGCCCTGTGCCCACATCACGTCTGACTGACTGTAGTTGTGGGACTTTTGACATGTTTCACTGTTGCTCCATCGCTAAAAACATGATCAGGTTCTCTTTCTCCCACTCACTCACTTCTCTTTTCTGCTTTAGTCTTTTTTTCCCGCAACCTACGTGGCTCTCATTTTGCCGCACTATCTCGCCTTCGCTCGCCTTACACTCGTAATGTTTCTCACTTCATCTCCCCTCCCTTCATCTTCTCCTTCCACCCCTCCAGCTCGACTCTCCCACCACCCTACTTCTCCTTCCCCACCAAACTCCCACTCTCTCTCCACGCCTCTTGTCTCCTATGACATCTCTAATCATCCAGCCTGATTTCCCTCTTTCTGCAGCACCGTCTCCACCTTTCTTCCCCGACCTCCGTTTCAGACGCTCTATCTTTCATCCCATCCTGTTTCACTCCGTCCTTCCTTGTCCACCACCGTTGCCTGATTCTCCCTCTCTCTTTCACTCTCTCCTCTCAGAGGTTGCTCGGTCTGCCACCGTGGCTTCTGCTTGACGAGGATCTCAGGATGTTTTTCTACCAGACGGACCAGGACAGTCAGCATCAACCACGAGCCCTCAGGCGTCTCCGCCCACCTACACGCAAAGTGTAAGCCCCACTGTACTCCCTGCTAACTGCGATTGAATAATTGTAGCACCAAACACTGAGCTGAACTCCTTCAGCACCAGGTCAGATCTCACCATTTTCACATCACTTGAGATTGATTTGCAGGGGAAACAGCTCTCAGCAGCAAGACAGGCAGATCTTCAGTCTTAAAAAAAAATTAATTGGAGTTTCATATCAGAATAGACACTACTTCAGTTATATAAAGTCTTTGGTGGTGCAAAGGTGACAGCCTCAGTGAATCAGGCTTAAAGCTGATGCACCAGGAGGTTCATTGTTGGGCACTGAGAACGTGTTTGTGCCATAAATAGATTTTCTATTTATCCTACAGGGTTAAACTGTGTCCTTAGGTTGTGAAATATTAGATGCCTTTTGATTACCAAAAAGAAAAATGGCCTCCGCTGTGTTTAAAGCTCTTTTTAAATGATCATAATTAATACCAATCTTGTAGCATTGGGCCTTTAAAGAGCAGATTTCATCTTCTGAAATAGTCGGGATTTGAAAGGAAGGCAGTAGGAGCAGACAGGTGCAGGTTTCATCTGAAAACTGAGTTTGTCGAATGAATGTGGGAGTCCAAAAGCATGTTTGTCCCTGGGAAGGAAACGCAGATTTCTGTAAATATTTAATAATTTAGCTGTTCTCAGTTGAAGATGATAGCACTTTAATGTCATGTCGTTGTCTCTTTGTGATACAGCTGATAAACTACACTTTCCTTCTACTTTGTACATAATTCTATCTCAAAACTTTAAACTTGACTTGTGCAAAATGTGTCTAACTCGATGCCCTCTGTGAATGAATACTGAAGGTCATTTAGACCAAAAATTAGGTTATGCAGGAAAGAAATTAAATATGGCATTACTATTTTAGTGATGCTGGTGTACTTTTAGCACTATAGTATAGTAAATATTGTGCAATACAATCAGTGTTTAGATTGATGCCCACAAAAAGTTATATTTTGCTCTTTACCTGTTGCTTTTTATCTCTTCGAACGCCAAACAGTTTTTGGACGGTTGTTGTTCTTGTTACATTTTCTCTCACTGTGGACTCAATTTCCCCCGCTATATAAAGTCCTGAATCTCTCAAAGACAGCACAACAATGGCTAGAAGTGGAAAGGACTCAGAAGTGTCTGCTGTACATTAAACCAAAGATTTGGTACCGTTAATCATAAAGAAAAGTTGAATTTCAGGCACAACATTTGTACGAGTGGTACCAGAACTGAAAAACATAGTGGTTCTACATACAATACATATATTACTACTCACATTTTTAATTTGTTTCCATACTTGTCCCTTATTTAACACAGCCTGAAGTTCAGCTGAGAAGTTTCTACACTGAGTCAGTCATGGCTGCTTGGTTGTGCCAAAGAGCGCACATTTCTTTTTCTTTTTTCAGAATCTGGTCAGTCTTTTTAAAATGAGACATGCAAATTATGATTTGGATGAAATATCACAGTTTTAATCTTAGGCTTGCCTCAGTTTCCTGGAGGAATGGCAGGTCACAGATGAATTCAAATACTGTCAGAAAGTCAAAAATCCAAAAGTTGTTCCTTTATTTGCAGCTTCTTGTCTCGATAAATGGTGGAATTTTGGTTATTTGTTGAAAACAACTGGCAGGTTCTGCATTTCAGTGTGTTTACAAAGTAATGCATTATTTTACTTATCTACTTCCTGCAGAAAGTGATTTGTTATGGTAGCCATTACGTTATTTTTGCGTTGATCTCCAACATGAGATTGAGATGGATTATCACGCAGTTGGAACCATATAATGTAAACTTTACATCTGCCTGTATGAAAACAAATGCCCTGATACGGTGGGCATACAGAAAGTCATTCTGATCTGCTCCTTAGAAAAATAATACTGCAAAGTCAACAGAAAAGATGATGGAAACCAGCCCAGAGAACATTCTCACTCGCTCATCTAATGGAATCAATAGACAGTAGGCTACACTGCTGCAAAAATAGAACTAGTGACTGTCGTTGACAAAGAACTGTGGCGTGATTAATTACCTAAATTACAGACAACTGTGATGTAGTAACACCAATCCACTACGTAATGTGTTGCCCCAAATGCTCAACACAATACAAGTAGAGATTAATGTTAGGATGCTCTAGTGCTAAAAAGCAGTCAGGGTTGTCTTTGCCTAACACTTGCCTCCGACTCACTGGTGGATCAGTATTTACTCCAATAAGACAAGTTTATTTTCTCTTCCATTATTGGTAATTTAGCCCACACACCTATCCAGAATGACTTTATTGCAAAGTGAATGAGTGCTCTTACTGAAAAGGCTGAACATTTTGACAGAAATCTTGAGTTTTCAAGGACACATTAGCTGTTGAATCGAACACCTGGTGTTCTGGTTTAGAGGGATTTATCCTAAATGACACTCTGACAAATGCTGGAAAAATACTACACTTTATCTTAGCTTAGCCATGTCAGAAGTACCCGCACAAGAAGCATTCTTTCTTAACAGCTAATGCAGATTCACCTTGACTCTTTATAATGACAATTCAAAGACAATAATCCAAATTTATGAATTCATTTAAAAGTGATAAAATGTTCTCCTGAGAAGATGAGGCTAATAGAGTCTGCTAGAGGAGACTGTAACAATAGCTAAGTGTATCTCACATATTAAATTAGCCAATTCAGTTGTATGTTCTTTGAGGGGAGCTTTCAAAGCATCCCATCACCAACGTGGAGTCTGCTGTGGACCGAATCACCCAAAACAAACACATGCACAAATACTACATCTTAAGAGGTGAAGATTTGCTTATCAGATGGAGGTTGGGATGGTGAAGGGGGCTGCTTTAGAGCAATGGGATGGAATGAAGATAAAAGGTGTGCGGTCGAGGAGAAATGTCAGGCTCTAATTGCAAAGATGTAAAACTGCATGAAAATAATTCTGCTTGTCAGTCGGTCGCTAAACAGCCAACAAGTGAGTCACTGCTCTGGTTGAGTGCAGCTACTGATTCTAGTCAGGGCTGTGCCTGAAGTACCCCAAGGCATTATATTTTAATCAGAACACTTTACACAGTGCCTAAAAATAAGTCTGTATCCACACATTTAAACAGAAGTGGTTTAACGTCGAAAAGGGGAATAATCTAGAGCGGCCGAGTCGAAGCTCAGACCTCAATCTAAGAGAGAATTTGTGGCTTGACTTGAAAAGGGCTCTTCATTCGTGAGCCCTGAGCAGTTCTGCAAAGAAGAATGAGCTAAAAATTCAGCGTCCAGATGTCCGAGACTGACTTGCGAAGGGGTGAAAACAATTCACTTATATTTCCAATTATCGACCTTACTTTGTGGCAATCTGTGTTCACTTTGACATGAAAGAATCTTTTTTGTCATAAAAGCAAAATTATATTGATCTTTATTCAATGCTGAGAAGCAATAACAATGGAAAACTTATTCAGGGGCATGCATAGTTTTTATAGGCACTGTATAATGTAATATGTGTTTCTATGTTGCTCTTGCAGAATATAATATAAATTAAAGATATATTTATGATCGTATTCCTTCAAAACACATGCTTGATTAACATCATCAACAGTGTGGAAATGTAACTATCTGGTGTAAAGCTAAATAAAAAAACATTAAGCTTTTGAAATTCAACGAATTTAATGTAGTATTTTAATTAGATGTATGAACTAATCCTCAAAAGGTTAAGTAGGAGTTTGTTGTGTCTTGATATAAATTAATAAACACAGATGTACAAGTGTAGCACTGCATTGTCTTGAACTCGACAAAACCAGGACTTTAAATGCACCTTTTGGCCCAGTGACAGGTGAGGCTGCTGTACAAGAAGGCTTAAATAGTTGTCAAATCAAAGCGAGGCTGTCTGAGTTATGGCGTCCCAGTTGGCAGATAAGTGCTGCCTCAGTGCCTCTCATCTTATCCTAGTATTCCTCCCTCACATCATGAATGAATGGAGCTAAGCAGTGAGGAAGCGAACGAGGCAAGGTACATAAATTTGGCACTGAAAAAAAAAATCCACCGAGACTTATTACCCTTTTTTCAGTCCACTTCCCCATTCACAACGGCTATTCAGTCGTCTGATTGGTCCATTTCCCCGTGGTCAGGTTACACCAGCATGACTTTCTCAACAGGAAATTATGCAAAGTTAGATTATCATTACTTCCTCTGCTCTCGCATCGACCTCCCTTTATTTGTGTGGATTTACAGTATGACTGGTTTGTGTGCCGGAACATTGCGACAATCTGTGACATTTCCTCTCCTGGATGTTGCCACATATTTGATACTCTCATTGTCTTGGAGCCAAATATCAAATAGTTTCATTATTCTACACTAAATGAGCCACTTTTCTGTAGCTTTTCTTGTGCATTATGAAACAACGGGAAACATTCTCTTTTTTTCCTTTTGTACATGTGATAATATTTTGTAAAAAAAATTAACTTTTAATTGGTCTGAATCAGATAGTTTTTGTTCCTGATTTAGAAAAATCACATTTCTTTAATCTAGTATCCAAGACAACATTGTATTCATCCTTATAGATGATGTAAAGTATGGTGCACTTTGTTTCTTCATTGGAGTATTTAAACAAAACTCATTTGGAATCCATTTTAAAAGCAGCGATTAAACACTACTGAAGCATCTGATTTGTTTAATCTTCACTGACTCGAGCCTCAATGCGGCATAACCATCGTCAGAACATGTCTGTCAGCTGTAGGAGCTGAGAAGCGAGCAGCCAGACACACTGTCTTCACTTCAATGACTGACAGCAGAAATTTACAGTATAAGAGCTGTTTTCATGTAGGTTCAGCAGTAAGAAATCTTTTCAATGATTTGACCGTAGAAGGGTGAATAAGCTCACACTGAAATAAGGAGCCCAATCCATCAGTGCAGATCCTTAAAAATTTCACTTCTACACTACTGTTCAAAAGTTTGAAATGTTCTTAATTTTGAAAGAAAAGCATTTTTTTCCCATGTAGATAAAATTAAATTAATCAGAAATCCAGTTTAGACCTTGTTAATGTGGTAAATGACTATTCTGGCTGGAAACGGCTGATTTTTAATGGAATATCTCCACAGGGGTACAGAGGAACATTTCCAGCAACCATCACTCCTGTGTTCTAATGCTACATTGTGTTAGCTAATGGTGTTGGAAGGCTCATTGATGGTTAGAAAACCCTTGTGCAGTTATGTTAGCACATGAATAAAAGTGTGAGTTTTCATGGAAAACATGAAATTGTCTGGATGACCCCAACCCTTAGAACGGGAGTGTATATAAAGTTGTGAGTCGACAGTGTGGACATGCAACATTTGATAAAACAGTATACTATCTGCTCCATGACATGAATGAGAATTAACAGACATTCTGTGTGGATTAACCTGATGACATGTCAGTGGATCTGTGAGGCTGCACAGTAGTGCTTTGGCCTAAATACTAAGCTTGCTAACGTGCCCACAGTGATGTTATAGTGACTCTCCGGTTGTTGTTTTGACCCCTAAAAACTCGTCTGTGTATACATCTTTAGAAGGTTTTTTTTTTATATTAAAAAAACCCAATCATCTCATATCTTCAGATCAGTGGCGTGCACAGGTAGACACCAGGTGGTGCTAGAGCGACTGCACCTTGCCCTCATTAAACACACACAGATGCACACACACGTTGCAGCAGCCTCACACCCCACAGGCATCTCCACCCTGATTATAACCACCAACTAGGTAACATGTAAATGAATCAAGTGTGCTGTTCATAAGCTTTGGTTGCCACACGGTGTGTTTATTTGTCTCTGTAGTGAAGTAGCTTGTCTCGTGCAGCGCTTTACAACCGTGCCTAAATTATCCAACTGTCCGTGTTAGAAAGCCCTCATATTTCGATTGGAATATTATCTGGATTGTGTTATATATGTGCATTTCCTCCTTTGCTGAGTTAATCGAATATTGATGTTTTTTCCGTAATGTCCCTGAACGCACCTCGGGCGCCGTGTTTTCCTCTACAGCAACAGTTTGTTGACTAGTTTCTCCCGTGCACATGATCGGACTGAATACATGTTGCGTTTTTCCTTTACGTGCTGTGTGTAAATGACCAAAGGTGAGTGGTCTTGTGTTCCCCCAGTGTATACCGTGATTATGCACTGTTCATTGTTACCTGTTGATTGTTATTGATCCTATATGTGACGGACATTAGCTTAGCTATTAGCCAATCACGTTGCCAACTGTCAGCGCGTGTCTGGTTGCGTTGCTAATGTTATGTGAGTTAATGTGATTGAAATGCTAAGACATACACAATATTTAGCAGTTTATGCTATTGTGTTTATGTGCATTTTATGTTGTTTCTCAGTATAATTATTATAATCTGTGGCTGTACTTATGGCAAATGTGTCACTGATTTATTTTTCCTGTTAGTAATATTTCAGAACCACAGCTATCTGCCACAGCTGTCTATAGTACAACAGCCTTTTGAGTTATCCAGCAATAAATACCAATAACCTGGAAAGTCTGGCTGCCTGTTCTTTAACCAGAACACCTCATACCTTGTGCCACCTGGAGACCCTCTCTCCTTTTTAGCCCGCCTGCCTTACAAGCTCTACCCTTAATAATGAATCAATCGACATAATGTGAAGACGATGACCACACAACCAATGATATTTGGTGAACTGGTACAGCATATGATCAGTATCTGAATATTAGTTTGTGTAGGTTTATTATTATCCTAAATTAGGTAGAGGCAACACTTGCTGTGATTTATTTGCTAAATGACAAAAAAAAGTAGCTTTCTGCCTTGTGTAGCCTAATGTCAGGAATCAGTCTTGATATTGTTGATCTCTTTTAATTTACCAATCACAACATGCCCAGAAGGGAAAGGATCAAGAGAGACAAAGAAAGGGAGCTACATGTCATTCACAGTGTTACGGTGCAATGTTTTATTGGCCCTTTGTGTGTTATTATTAAGATGTTAAAATAAATGCTGTCACAGAAAATATGTTCCTGATTTTTTTTTTATTTTTTCAGATCTCACATTGGTATATTAAGGCAGCCAGTGGTTCTACACGCCCCACAAGGTGCCCTTTTTTTCCCACTGAGCACCTGCCTCCCAAAATGTCTGTGATTTAGATATATCACTACACTGTTTGCTTCCTTTATAAATGCGCAGATCTACGCAGATGTTGCCTCTCACTCCATCCGCCCTTCATCAGCTTAAACACTCTACAACGACTCTTGTAATATTGTAGTAATTCAGCCAAACACGCTGGAACCAGAAACTGTTTCTGAAGAAAAATGAACCCATGCAAAATGGCAAGATTGGTTTCGGTTTGTCATGAACGAAGCCGTAGAAGCCTGAATCTGTGTTTTTGAAACTGTCATCAGAACGCTGCAGTTTCAAGGCAGACATGCTCAGCTATGGCACTGACTGCTTGTTTGCACTTGGTTTGTCTTCTTGCATACCAAAAAACACCATGTGTACGTGACTGATGGGGATTTTTAACACGCTGTTGAGTAGCAGGTATAATGTGTAGCATGTTCACATCCTAGTTTAGTATGTTAGTATGTAGTATGATGGGTAAATTTCAGTTTTGACTTGATGATGGTGCGAAAGTCTGATGAATTTAAATTTAGATCTCGATAATCATCCATATCTGTGCCAAGCTCCATGTTTTCTGTAGATGAAAAATCTGAGGATCTGATGAGATATCTCAGTCTGGAGCAAAGTGATGGCTCACCAAGAGACTAGCTTTGCCATCTTTGGAGCTGCGATGCTGTCATGGCTAAAAATACACAGACTAGGCCAGACACAAGGATGACATTTTGGATTCCAAAAAGCCTTAAGTAGTGCAATTTTAGCGTTACCTCAAGGGATGCATCTTTTCTAATTAAACCTACAGACAGTGCTCACTTATATGACTTCTTCGTCTCTCTCTGTTCCTTTTTGTCTTCTAGGAAAACAGTCAAACCACCAAAGTCGGACCTCTTCTCCTCCCCCCGGGCTGAGGTACGTGTAGTTGCATTTTCTGTTGTTGCTTTGGATACGATCGCCATGGCCACCCACGGAGTAACAGCCTCTCTCAAACAACCACGCAGAATGCACTACATCACCCCGAGAAATACCACATGATCCTGTTAGCAGCACCCTTGGCGTGACTGCGTCTCATGACACGCACAAACATATAAAATCATCTCTGCCCACAGCACTGCGTTAGTTTGCAAGACTCACAAACTAGCTGCAATAATACACACACTTTAAAAAAGCATATTGATTGAGGGGACAGATCAATAGTGATTGCTTTGCTTGTCAAGTCCTGTGCTACATTTTTTCCCCTCCTCCTTTCCTGTGACCTCGTTGACCTCATCAGTAGTTCCCACCTCGCTTCACTTCCTGTTTAAATTTCTGTATTCATTTCTCTGTCCATATTAGCCTCCCTCCTCACATCCTCTTCACCTCTCCTCTTTGACACCCCTGAAGTTTTGTCCTTTTCCTCTCCTTCCCTCTGCCTCTCTCCAGGGTTGCTTTTCTTTCTCATCCTCTCATTTTTATTCTGTTCATGCCCACCTCGCTGATGCTGTAAAAAAAAAAAAAAAAAAAAAATGGAAGGAGATGCGTTGTTTATATTCTGCGGCGGTTTTACCCAGAAGCTGTGCGTTTGTGAGGTTGTGTAGCTGCTGTGGGTCAGGTGGAGGTGTGCAGTAGGAGAACACAGTCAGGTCAGAGGATAAAGTGGTGAAGACCTGCCGATTAAACTCTGCTTGGAGGCAAAAAGTGGCTTTTATTCTTTGTTCTGTCAGCACAGTCCTACACCGACCTCTGAACACGCATACACACATTTATACTCCTACTTGTGAGATCTCTTTTTGACTTAGCTCATGCCCTAACCCTAAGTTTGGCCATCACCGCTACCTGACCTTAATCCCAGATTTCTCTCCTGTTAATCCCAAACAATTTCAAAACCTTTAAACAGGCCTAAGCTTCCCATACTGACCACAGTGTCCTCAAATTTAAGCTCTAAGACTCAAAACGGTCCTCACAAAGGTAGAGCAGAAGAGCGCAAACTTGCAAATTCTCAACAATGACCCTGATCGTTTATTTTTAAATAAACGTAGGAGCTGTGTGTAATAGTGTCTGTGTGGGAGTTTTAGTGTGGATAGTACACTCAGACTGATGGATGACAGCCTGTCTGCTGTCATTTTCTGTTTGTTTGCATTATGGTGTGTAAAAATATCTCACTTTTCTGTGTACTGATTGTGCATGCATCCCTTATTCTCATCAGGTCATTTTTGTCCATAATTCAGTCATCTAAATTAGATTTTAAAATGCCAGTAAAGACTATCTTAGCATCAATTAATTCAACTAATCAGCTATTTTATAGATCGTAAATGTTAAATACTTCATTTTAAACATTTGAGTGCATTTAGCAACTATAAAGCAGAGAGTGGAAAACTCTCCTAACTAATGAACAGACAGAACTTGGAGGTTTTTTGTCTTGTGGCATTACATCTTTCAGAATAGCACCTGTTACTCTTTCACTTTGGAAATCAGATTTTCTTTGAAGCCTTGGGTCTTTGGAAACTTTTATACTGAAATAAGTGGACGGTGAGCGCGTCTGACCAATGACAGGAGCTTTTAGGAATAAAAAGATCACGGAAAAAATCAATTATGCTGACTAATCACACCTACTAAGGATGTTATGATTTTACAGTAATTGAATAATTGCCATTAATAGTTAAACCAAAGGCAGGAGATGAATGTTATGTCAGAGAAGGCACTTTTATTAGCTATTGTACCTGGTTGCACCACCAGGTGGAGCCTTTAGCTGTTTAATAAGGTGAAGGACTGCTGCTCATTGTCTGTGTTTAATACTGTATTGACCTGAGGAGGCAGCAGTCAGCATCGTGTTAATATACAAATTGTTCAATGTGTTGTTTTGTGAGTAGTATTTCAGTTGTGTTGTAGTTGAATTTTGACTGTTGTGGAGGTGGTTGTTGATGTTTATGTGGCCAAGAGCTCTGTTGGTCCACCATGACAGAGACTTCTGTAGCGGTTAATGTCCTTCAGCCGGGGTCTGTGTACTATGATGACTGGTGTTGCAGAGAAAAAGGTCCCCGAGGCACTTTGTGGCTCCGTGGTACAAACAGGAAGCTTTGCCATCCTTCCTTCCTTCCTTCCTTCCTTCCTTCCTTCCTTCCTTCCTTCCTTCCTTCCTTCCTTCCTTCCTTCCTTCCTCCTTTCCTTCCTTCCTTCTTTCCTCCTTTCCTTTCTTCCTTCTTTCCTTCCTTCCTCATTTTGTTTCTTCCTTCCTTCCTTCCTTCCTCCTTTCCTTCCTTCCTTCCTCCTTTCCTTTCTTCCTTTCCTTCCTTCCTTCCTTCCTTCCTCCTTTCCTTCCTTCCTCCTTTCCTTCCTTCCTTCCTCCTTTCCTTTCTTCCTCCCTTCCTTCCTTCCTCCTTTCCTTTCTTCCTTTCCTTCCTTCCTTCCTCCTTTCCTTCCTTCCTTCCTTCCTCCTTTCCTTCCTTCCTCCTTTCCTTCCTTCCTTCTTTCCTTCCTTCCTCTCCCAGCCCCTCTCACCCTCCAGATTGTATAAACTTGTGATTTGTCCTCAGAAACAGCACATCTTAGCACATCTTGATGTCATAAACGGGGAGATTTAGGCCCTGTTTATGCAAAAACATTTCACCCGAATTCACAAAAGTATTTCCTTTGCCTTGTTGGGTTTACACGACTACAGAGTGAAATAAATCTGCGTTTACATTGAAACGCTGGAAGGACTGAAAATGCTGTAGTATGCATGCTAGGTTGGTAGGTCACTTTATAGAGGCACACCCACCGCCGATGCAGAGGTGGGCTGATTATCTGGTGTGTACATCAGGTCCTCGGTTTACAGCGTCCTCGGCTTACGACGTTTTGTGGTTACATCGCCTTCTCCCATGAATTTATTAGGAAAGTCTTGTTCCATCATTCTTACATCGTTTGCGACATTAAAACAAATTTATCATGGGACCTAACTGGCGAGCAGAGCGGACAAATACATCATCATGTGGCGCTGTGTGAGAAAGATGGCTTTGTTCACATTCACTGGTTGTACACCACAAACGTCACAGTATGTGAGTTTCAACTTACAGTAAAAATCACGTTGTGTTGCTCCATAGGAACGGAATTCAGATGTAAGTCCAGGACCCCTGTGTATTGAATACGTGCAGCAAATGCACATTTTGCTGAAGGAGTTGAATAAATTCAGTAGACTTTTCAAACTTTTCATCCCTAGCAGTAATCCTATTGGATTTCTTTCATAAACATGTTAAGATGCTTACAGACAATGGTGTTCACACATTTTGGTGATTTTTTTTTTCAGAATCATCTGTTTTTATATGTGACCAGGAAGGTCCACATATGTGTTCAGCCTGACTCAAGCTATTTAAGGATCAAGAGTTTTCACGTCAAAATGTACCGATAAGATGCTTTTAGCAGATTTTCCTGCAGCACTTCTGTTAGAATATTTTAACACACATACCCTAATCTGGAAATTTCAAACAATGTAAAAATCGCATGTTTTAACCTCTGTTCAATGAAAATCAAGCACTTATGGATATTTATTTAAATTTATTCAGTGTTTTACTAGAACCATGTTGAAGTATTTATACTAGAACTGCACTTATTAATGGTAGGGTTGATTGGTGCAACACTGAATGCCAGCTAAGTGAATAATCGCTTCATTGTTTGCATAATTTTTAAGCGGAAATTCTCTCAAATGTGAGACTTTGCTGCTTTTCGCTGTTATTTTTGTCATAGTAAAGTGAATATCTTTGGGTTATGGACTGTTGGTTGGAGGTCATGTGACATTTAAGACATCATCTTGGATTTTTTTTTAGACTTCAGTCACAGACAGACATAACCTGATGAGCGTTTGTGTGTGTGATGCACCTTGTTTAAGGGGCCACACGTCTGCAGGTGAAGTATTTTTACAGTTCTTGACCTATGTGTGCTTTATCTCCCTGCAAAAGCGTTTAACTTTCTCTAACCTTGCTCACCACAGAAAATAGGTGCGGCTCTCAGTCACTGACACACACACTGCGTTTCTCTGCACACTCCAGTGGTCTTTTATTGCCAAGCTAAGAGAAACAACTCTCTCCTCTCTCTCACTTCCTCCCCTCGCTCCCACACAGAAGTAAAACATTGGTGTACTCTACTCATGAAGCTGCCAGCCTACTCAACATTTATTTTAGCGCTCTCTCTCTCTCCTTTTTCTCTTGAAAAATGAGCCTTTCTCTGTGCGTTTGTGTGCTTGTGCATGTCCTGCTGTTGTGTTTTACAGCGCAGGAAAGTGGCTGTTAAACTCCGTCCAAACAATGATCAATGGCCGGTCTGAGCCTGATGGATAAGAGGAGAACACAGGCATTTGTCACAGCAGAGCTGGTACGAGCGTTTGCGTTTACGCTACAACACTTCATTCCACTCCACTTCGTCTTAGCTCAGGCTTAGCCCCAAACAACGTGATGAGTAATTGTTGTTGGCTGTGGTACTATGAGCTTCAAACAAGGTCAATGGGACAGGCTGCTCTCGCTTAGCACGATTTTAACGATGCACGAGCCGGAGGGGTGGATTTGTCTGATGTGAAAAAATGGGACAGAAGAAGAAGCAGGAATAGATAAAGGACAAAGATGAGGCAGAGAGTATGTTAGGGAGGCACAACGGAGAAAAAAAAAATCCATAAATCTAACTGAAACTCAAGCAGGCCTGATTGACTGCTGCTCAGCCCTTAAAGCCTTTAAAGCAGAAATTAGATCCCGTTTTAGGTAAAGACTTAAAAAAAACTGAAGTGTAGGTAGATGCAGTGCATATTCTGACCAGGAAGGAGCATTTTGTTCAATCTTATCTGTATTATGAAATAAAATTGTGCAGTGTAAGACTCGTTGGTACGTATGAATATGAGCTGTTTAGTTTTAGAGGATGAATGGATTTCTGTCAGTTCACCTCAGTAGATACGTTCATGCACGAGATTAGTTTAATGAATATAAAAGTTAAGCTGATAAACTGGTATGTTAACAGCTTAAGTGAGCCTATGTGTGAGTGTTTATTCTTGGGTTTACATAAACTCAACTATTTGACTATTCAGGTTTTACATGAAGTTAATTCATTACAACCCAAATGTAGGTGAGTAACAGTGACAAACCTACAGAACATCATCACCTACCACTGCGTACATTCATTATTCATCATCACTCCCATCAAACCAGCATTAACAAGCAGCTGTTAAAAAGAGAAAGAAATAGAGTAGCAATGTATGCTGCTGATGTGTTCCACAATGAGAGTTGAAGTTCATATTTTTCACATAATCAGGAATGCAATTCCACATGAATTATTTTAAAGGTAATTGTTTGCTGGCATAGTAACCATGGCAACTTAGAAGTGGACAGACAATGGATTAATTCGGCTTTAATTTAGCCCAAAGAAAGCACTATTGGTGTTTTGATTGTTTCAGCCGCCTTTGAACTTCCACGTAGCTGCTTTAATCAGGTTCAGTTTGGATTTGCACAAAGTATAGACTGAGGTTTTCATTTAACAAGCAGGCGTAAGACATAATTTGATGTGCGGTTTTAAAAATCAATCAAAAATAATAACTTTGAATCATGCAGATGATGGGTTTGCTAATGCCTGAACACATTCTGTTGTTCTTCTCTGTGTTGAAAAGCAGAAATGATCTGCACACACAACCTCTGCAGTGAGCCTAAAGATGCATATTTTGCTCTGTGATCCTTGACTCCAGGCCTTCTAGGAAATGGGCCATCTACTTTAAAAAAAAATACACTTTGATTAAATGTCGTTAAGAGGGAAAAAAAACCTCAATTCTCATCTCCACCTCCCTACAGCCAGACTAACGAGCTGAGGGTTTAACAAGCTCATTAAGACGGGGTCAGTGCGAGACTAATTGTACTGGATGATTGCTCCTGTGGCTGTCTGAACCCAAGGGTTGTGTGGCTACATTTAGAGACCCGCCTTTTGCTGAGCACCCAGGGTACACCAACACCAAATACCTGCCCTGGATAAATATAGTGAGAGGAGACAGAATGATCACGCCGTTTGCTCTGCATGGCTGCTCAAATTGCCAAAGACGTCTTTGAGGAGGCTGTCATACGTGATACAACAGTGAAGACGTGGCTGCATTCAATTCCAGCATGTTGATGCTGCTGCTGCCTGTGTTTCTTTTGTGATGGATTTAATCTTGAATGTTGCGATACAGGGAGTTAATTGCAAAGAAAACCTCAGATTTTAATAGTAGTAGTGGCCTAAGAACGGTGGTTACATATTGCAACTTCTGCCCTGATTGTGATAATATGCGAGATAAATAATTTTAGTTTCCACTCAGAAGGATGATCCCTAACAACCAGGGACTGAATAACTGCTGACTCCCTCTGCATATGAATACTATGATATCTACAATTTTACTCATTTAGCCTCTTGATGCCTGTTGTCACAAATTCACAACGTACCACTTTCATTCAGAATCCAGCTGAGATAGCGTATTCATTCCCCTAATGCTGGTTTGTGCATACTCAATAGGTATCTCGGAACCTTTTGCAAGCCCTGGTTTCTAGTAGGACCGGTTGGAGTGGGACCTAATTATTATACACCTGTTCTAGTTGTAATAGATAAATTAACAATCTGCACTTGTTTTAGCATGAGCTGGAAAGCAAAAACATGCAAACAAAATGTTTTTTATTTAATTCTAAATAAATTCAGGCGTCAAGGACTTAGTCCCAAACAGTCTGCTGGTCCTTCGGTAGTGTTTTTGTGTAGGAAACAGTCTTTTGGGGTCATCACATGATCGTACTGTGGCCTCACAGCTCAGCGCTGCTAATGGAGGCTGGACGCTTCAGATGTGCCTTTTGATTTTCTCTAACGCTCCCTTCAGGACAACCCTCAAAACAAACACAGTGTTTCTTCCCAACTGCTATGTACACTTAAAAATACACAACATCATCTGCATGATTTCATTCTGTCTAATGCTTTTGCACGTTTGTATGTGACACTGAACACTTTGGTCCTAGGGCCTTTCAGTGGGGCGTCATGTTCATGTTTTTTGGTTGATGGTCTCTGATGATGTAGGCATGATCTAAAAGTATGTACGGTGTGTCATGTGATCATACCAGCAAGCAAAATATCTACAGCTCTTTGGAACTTTTGCACTGAAGGGGGTAAGGAATGGTGACTTTTAAAATAAGGGTGTAAGTGTTGGCCTATAAGTGTATCTTTACTGCTGCTTGTAATCAAGAAAGCTTTTCTTAGTTGTTGCTTGGTTCTAGTTCTGCTTCCTTTTTCTTAGTTTAACTGTTTTTTGCTCTCTAGTTCTTATGTAGTTTTTGCCTTTTTATATCTTATTTTGTACATTACATTTCTAAATTTATACTGTTTCTTTTATCTCAGAACCTTCTAAGTGTTTATTTAATGTTTACTGTTGCACGAAGAGAGAGTAACGTCATTTCGATTCTTGGTATGTCATTTACATATTGAAGAATTGACAATAAAGCTGACTTTGACTTGACTTTGAAAAGCATTCAGAGAGCATAGTACTCCACCAAGGCGGCTCAGGCTTTGTATGATTTTTGATGGATGGAATCCTTAATTAAAGATGACGTTACACACAAACGTGTGTTATGCATGTGTGTGTTATGTACGGATACCGAATCACATAACCTAAATATGTAGCGGGCGGTGGGAACTGATGGGACAAAGAAACACCCCCACAATTTAATCAGTTGTTCCTTGTATCATTTCTGATGGAGAAGTTCCGATAAGTCCGCAATGGTTGATTTGTAGTAGGACTGGAATCATGAGATCGCCAGCAGGCAGCTGATGTCGTGTTCACTCGTTGTCATGGTTACATTGACGCTATCTCACAATGATGCAGAAATCCTTCACAAATCCTTGGATCCAGCCTGTAAGCGGCATCATTGGCAGAGTCTGATCACTTGGTCCTTGAGTTATTTGTGACCTTCCCTGAAAATTCCATTCCGTTAGCCTGTTTTTGAGTAATTTTGTGTAATTTTATCATTACGATTATTACTTTGTTGCATTCCTTGGCCAAGTAATAATTGTAAAATATGTTACTTTTACATCTTCCAAGTCCTGGATTTTTTTGTCATGTGACTGTTGGCTGCTGCTGAGTTATTCCTGGCCTCACATCTGCACCTCGAAGCTCATTTTTGTGTAATTTTTTTCCTTTTTTTGTAGAATCTAGTTACTGCAGATGGTTTACTTTTGAGAAAAAAATTTAAATTAAACATGTAAAATAAATTCAACAACAGAAAATTGCTAAAATTGGGCGTGATTTAATCAGTAAGATTAGCAATTGCAGAGAAAAATATTGCATGTATTTAAGGCGTTTGAAAATGTTCATTGCATTCTTCAGCGCCTGAACGTGGCTTTTTGGCACATTATCCTACAAAGCATGGCTCAATCAATAAAAGAGAACAAATAGCATTTCCAGTACATTTCAGGTTGAAGTCCACATGCCTGTGCTGAAAGTGCACTGCTCTGGTGAAGAGGTTATATTCCAATTGATTTGACACAGCCCACATACAATCTTATTTTATTCTCTAAATCAAAAAACAGTCAAACTGGGCCGGTTTTACCCGGTATCATCTGTTTGACTTTCCACTTTGGTGATTTGGTGAACATTTGTGCAGCATTTTACAATAATGAAATATTAATAATTAATTTAACCAGCTAGCAGGGGTTGCAACATGTAGTTAAGTTGACTAATGCATGCACATCCCTGTTTAGCGCATCTCATATAGAACTGATGTCAGTCGGATAATAAGAAATGAACTAAAACACTCAAGTACAGAACACCTCTCTTTGTACAGCTTCTTTAATAGCTTATATTCATTCTGCAGATAGTTGACTTCATTATTTAGCAACATCATTAGTGGAGACTCAGAAGAAGAAAAAGAAAAGATTTTTTTTTAAAAAAATCTAACAAACACAGACAAAGGGAAAGCCACAAGTAAAAGAATAACGATGTGGAACAAAGATGGCGAGGTTTTATAGAGGAACAGAGAGAGATGAAAGGAGGGGGAATTGCTTTATCACATCATATTTGGTGTTTGTGTCGGAGATAGTAGTTTATCACCTCCAACGCAGTTTCTCATCATCTATAAATTACAGCCAGCAGTGGGTCAGCGCTATACTAAAACAGCGTCTGGAATGATGCATTAAAAATAGCAGCCCTGGATTCAAAGCGTGTGCACGTGTGTGTGTGTGTGTGTGTCCTCAGGGTCATGGTAATCTCAGTGGATTGTTAATCCAGCAGCTCCCTCTCTCCCCAGCTTCATTAATCTGCCACTAGCCTGTGTCTCATTTCTGTGGACACACACACACACACATGCACTCACACACACACTTAGGCAGATGCAGGCATTCATTCGCAGACAAACGCAAACTTGAGATGCTTTAAAAGTTTAATCCTTAAGATTTTCAGTATGTTAAACCTAATTTCTCATGCAATTTTTCCATAGCATTTATCCAGCTACAGTGGTTCTATATATACAGCACCCTCCGTAATTATTGGCACCCCTGCTTAAGATGTGCTCTTTAGCTTCTCATGAATTCATTTTTTTTTCTAACTAATATAGGACCACAATGAAAAAAAGAGGAAAATCCAACCTTTAATTCAAGTGCATTTATACAGTGGGGGAAAAAAATCACACATTAAGAAAAAATTATTTTACATCAAATCATGTGTGCCACAGTTATTAGCAAGCCTGATGTTAAAACTTTGTATAACCCCCTTTTGCCAACAAAGCAGCACCTAATCTTCTCTTATAATACATTTTTCAACAATTTTCACTGTGAGAGTTTGCTTCTGCAATAAAAATGTAATTTATGTTAAGGTTTTCAACACATCTTAACCAGGGGTGCCAATAATTATGGAGGGCGCTGTATATATTTCCATTTAGTAACGGTCCGTTTGTTTGCTGCCCCCTGTGGTTAATATTCATATTATGGTTTCTTGGAACAGTGCATTAGCTCTAAAACTTACATGAGCAAACAGTTGTATTTTCAAATGTAGCAAACACAGATTAGCATTTACATTTCTTCATTACCTGCATATAAAATGCTATACAGCACTGCTGGTCTGAAAAGCACTTATGGCCTTAACCCTGCATTCTTTCTAACAGCCAGCAGAGGGCGACTCCTCTGGTTGCAAGAAGAAGTCAACTTGTGTAGAAGTCTGTGAAGATATTGTCCGACTCTGAACTTGGTGTGTTAATGCTATGAACATTTTCTCAACAGCTTTATGGTCTCAACTAACAGTTTCTAGTCTCCTCCAATGCAGCATGATGCACAATTTGTTAATTATGGTGCCATTCAGAGTAAAACAGACAATAAAGCAGGTTACATGATTGACATGTTGCTACGGTATCACTGCATGTCCACTTCTTAATCAGACCCACCCTTCGCTGATCCCATTTCTGCACATTTGCATTTATTTGGAGTCTTTCTGTGTGTGCACCTGGCAAATACATTCACTGTCCATTTACCTTTGTTTTAGCCTGCACTACTAACTCCTGAGAGAAATATCTGGATAAATGCTCCACTATGTTCTCTAGATAACTTTGTCATTTTTTTGATCATTTATGTGGCAAGACAAAGGGTGTACCACAGAGGTTTTTAAACTTATTACTCCAAGCTTCACATTTGATTTTACTGAAGGTCAGAGTGTTGATTGGCAATGAAGTAACGCTTAATCAGCTCACTTATAACTTTCAGGTAGCCTACGAACAAGCTCAGAACAGTCACTTAAGTCAAAATACCCTGAAGTCTAGTGAGGAAATAGGTCCTCTTTAGCTGTAGTCACTTTCATCAGTGTGTTACCTTGAACACAGATCCATGAATGCACCACAAACGTGACCGAGCCTGCACAAAACCAAAGGAGACACAGCTCACACAGTTAGTCCATGTTTACTTATGACGTATGAATTTTATTGCATTTACACTAGTTGTAGAAAGTGTGTGCTGCAGGAAATGGGACACATTGTGTAGCCGAGATTTAGGAGCTGACGGCAAATTCTGTGGCGCAACGTTAATGTGTGAACTTTGCAGAAACAACACAACACTCTGTCCAGCAGTACCACCATGACAACTAACGATGTCAGTGACAGGGACATAAGCCCCATTAAACACTCATTCACTTCCAATCTCTTCAGTGCCAATAATAACTTATTTTTAATAGAAAGTTTGTTTTAAAAGATAAAAGGTCACATTTCAGAATGTATTGTCGCCATAATGCAAAGTGTCGTCTGGATCTGAATATTTAGGTACAGTGCTGTTTGAGTTGGATGCTAATGTCAGCATTCTAATGTGCTGAAGAGTGCAGATTAGTTTTGACAGTATTTGGTTGGAAACCAAACCACTGTCTAATGTGAAGTTTTGGCCTGATAACTGCATTATAGGGCGAGTCAGTACATCATATCAAAGAGATTATAGTTAGGGAGGGACTTTAATGTGTTTTCATGGCAATCCATCCAATGGTTACTGAAATATTACTGAGTGGTGAAAAATGGTGGACTTCACAACAAAAAAGATCCACAGTGCCATCTTAAAAACCCTAATTAGTGCAAGTTTAGGTTTTATCTCACCTATTGTCTCTCTAATGGCATGAAAGCCAGAGTTCCTTTGCACTCAGTCACTCATTGTCCTTTAAGGATTATCACACAGAGTCACTGTGAAACCACCAACACAAAGACAGGAGTGATCTATCAGCCTTCTGCAGCCCTGTACCTCTGCTTAACTTTTCTTATCTCCTCCTCTTCTTCCACCTCCTCCTCCTCCTCCTCTTCTTCACCTCCCTCCCACTGCTTTAACCGCTCCTCGTTCTTTTTTGGGTCTCGCTGCACCTCTCTGAATTTCCAACTCTACTTCCACAGCTTCCTGTGATAGCTATGATCCCTTTGTGGTTCTGCTTCTTTCTTTCTTTCTTTCTTTCTTTCTTTCTTTCTTTCTTTCTTTCTTTGCTTCATCTGACAAAACAATTTTATGTGCTTCTTTCATGCATGTACAGGTTAATACTGCCCCTTATGTTTGTTGCTGAAGGTGCTCATCACATTTATACACCACAAATATGCTAAAATTATTGTTGTAGCTTCAGTGTGTGTGTGGTTGTGCTTTTGCATGTGTGCATGTGTGTGTGTGCTGTTTATCATCTGCCTGTTGGAAGCGTCTCTCTGCAAAAGGACTGGAATAGGTTTAAAGCACTGGTAATGACTCTACTGAGTTCTACTTTAAATGCAAATCCAACCCCGGCAGGCTTTTATTCCACATGCACAGATGCTAACCGGGACGGTTGAGCATCCAACCACCCCTCCAAAACTTACAAAGCACACAAACGCGCACACACCGCACATGCACACACCTTTCACTGAGCCCAGCGCCTCCTCAGGCTGTCCGACTTTTGCCTTTCCCAGCGTCCTCATGTGTGCTTTTGATTTCAGCCTACACACACTCACGAACACTCGGATAGATCCACAAACTAGTACCAGCACACACAGCGTATGTTCTACTCACACGTAGAAGTCTCACATGCACAAGTGTTTTGCAGAGTTACTCAGCATCAACAATTTAGATGCACTAAAACATTTATGTCATAATAAAGTCTGCAAACCTTCCAGCTTCACAGTTGTGGGGATTTAGCTGCTTTTCTGTCTGATTTCATTCAAAATTGAATATCTTTGTGTAGTTGCACGTTACCTTGGAACTTTGCCGCACTTTTATCTCTTGTGTTGAATAAAGTATGCAATAATTGATTTAAAAAAGAATTAGTCACAGCCCATTTGCAACAACTCCAACACACTTAGACGGATTCATCAATATCAGAAGCTATTTACTGCTCTATATCTAAACAAATGAATTGAATCCTTTGTTCTTGCTTCATTTCTCTCTCTCGTCACACACAAACACACACACGTCTTCTTACACTCTAAACTTCACTTCTTTTCTCCTCCTTTGTATTTGAAGTTCACGCCTCTTCAAACTGAAAAAAGTCTTTTGCAGCATCTTTCGCTCTCACTTTCTCTTTCTCTCCCTTGGACATGCTCACATACTGTTCTCCATCAACAAAAACTCTGTGAAGACTTACCCGTCATCGCTCACTCTTTGTGTTGAGTCCGTCCGACTCTCTCTTCTCGTTAATCTCTTCTCTCACTGACCTATATGTGTGTGTGCGCTCTCTTTCTTCTCCTGTGTCTCAGGCGATGTTTGACTTTCGCGGCAACGGCAAGGCAGAGTTGAACCTGAAGAGGGGAGAGGTGATCTTCCTGCTGCGACGAGTCAACGCCGACTGGCTGGAGGTAAGAACGGAGAGAGGAAGAGAGCAGGAGGGAGGGGAGAGAGAAAAAGAGAGAGCAGGAGAGGAAGAAGAACGAGAGAAAGGTAGAGAAGGAGAGAGGCAGGGAAAGAGTGGGAGATTGGAAGGCAGAGAAAGATGGATGGAGAGTGAGAGGGAGGGATGGGAATAATATAGGAGAGGTGGAGGGGGAGTGGAGATGTAAGAGAAGAAAAAATAGAAAGAGAAAGAAAGAAGCAGGCATCTTGATCAGAACAGAGGAGGGGAGGAAAGAAGAGAAGGATGGAGGAAGAGATATGGCAGGAGAGGGAGAAGATGATGAGGAAGGAGGGAGGGAAACAAAGAAGGGGGAAGAGGAACTGTCTGAGAGGGATGGGGGAATAAAAAGAAGAGAAAGACAAAGAGGAAAGCTGCAAAGATGAGGACAAGTGATCAAGAAAGTGACAGCATAAATAAGAAACAAAGAGGGAAATTAGGTAGCCACCTGAATGAACAGATGTACGTCCGGCTTTCCAACAGCTCTTCCATAAGATGGCCAAAATATATGGACAGAAATATTAAAAGTCTGTTTTATAACTGTCTGTATCTTGTCCTTCCTGGTTTGAAAAGGAGACCTCTTACTGGTACATCAGTCAAAAGTAATGTATTTAATTCAAGCTAGTAAGCTCACCAACTAGATGATGTGATGTGTAAGCAGGAGACAAGTCAGGCATGTTAGAAGTGTGTGGATGAGTGGAAATATGGGATAATGCCTGTTTGCTGGAGCAGCAAACCAAACAAAGAAAGAACGCTGGGTTGGGTACAGGAGGCCTGAATCCTGTAAGAACAATCAATAATGCCTTTCTAGAATTTCCTCCTCGATGAGAAGGTATGAGCAGACAGCCCTTCCAGCTCCACCTACCAGTCAATTCCCAGTAATTGTGAAGCAAACAGAGGGAAATGGATCGTCCCAACCGGCATGACTGTATGAGGGTTGTCTATAAATTACACAACCCACAATCCTATGTGTACATAAAAATGTATGAACACATCCCTTTATGCAGACACACAAACAGAACAACCACCTATGAATGTGTTGGCATGCACACCAGTACGAAGTGTGACCAAAAAGAAATGAGACGTTGGTTGCTGATGACACAATTCAGCAGCTACACGGTAATTGCCGAACATCTCAGCACTGTGTGAGAAAAGCAACACTTCAAATTCAGTTTATCTTTCTTTTCACAGGTGGGTTTCTAGCTTGTGTCAGGCGCCCTCTGTCACAGAATTAACCTTGAGCAAAGGACTAACATCAAGTTCTTTGGGAAGATTTGGGAAAAACTCCAACAGAATCCCTTGCAATGCTGAAGGATGCATACAGGCAAACATCGTCCAGTACAAGTGTGCATGAGTGGCACAAGAGGTTCACCCAAAACCATGACACCCCTCAAGAAGAAGAACTGATGCAAACATCCAGAAGGTCAAGAAACTGGTGCAGACTGGTCATCAGATACGATGACTGAGCAACGAGGATCGAATAGAGAGTCAGTCAGGACCGTGTTATTGGACAGTTTAAGCATGCGGGTGATTTGCTTCGTAGTTGGAACCCACACTACTTTCTGAAGACCAAAAGACCCACCCTGTGGATGTGTCCCAGGATGTTCCGGAGCAGCTGGAGGGCAACCCAGCGTGTTTGGGAATTGCCATCTCTAGAGTTGAGACCTGGTTCTTCTGATACAACCCCAAGACCAAGCGGCAAAGTGGAAGTAGAAGACGTCAGCGTCTCCGAGACCAAAGAAAGCCCACATGCCCAAATAAGATCCAATAAGGTAATCCTGACCACCTCCATATTCAATCCAACATGCTCAGCCATCATTGTGACCGTCAGTCTGCGATCACTCTGCACCAGTTTCTTCACCTTCTGGATGTCTTTTGCACTTGACTTTAGCTAGAAAGCAACTTATGAAGAAAGATAAAAGGTGAACTAAGGTGTTTCTTTCCTCATACAGCACTGACATGTTGGGCAACACTACGATGGTGTTGCCCATCATAGTGTTGCCCATCATAGCAACCATAGCTGAATCTTGATTTTGGACTCAAAACGAGGCTCTGTAAAATATGTTTGTAGAACTGTGAGAATTCCACATTGTCAGACCTGGACATTTTTATATTTTTCCCCGAAAAAGTCTTATGTGGAAAGTAATTTTAAGGTCCAGTATATCAAGAAACTGGTTAGAACACAGACAAAATTATTTTTGTAGCAGATTCTCAAAATTCAGCCAAAATGTTTTACAATACTTAGTTCTCGGTCCCAACTAAGAAATAGGAAAGCTCTCAACAAAATCTGAGGTGGTGCAACAACACCACTGTTGGTGCAATGATACAGAGATGGCACAGAGCTGACATCTCAGACCAGTCCAACATCTGTAGGATGAATTGGAACAGCAATCATGAGCCTGGTTGTATTGTTCAATATCAGTTTCTGAAATCAGAATTCTGATGTGCCAGATGAATGCTCATGGTTTCCTTGGTGAGGTGATGATATATCCGCATGCTTGTTTGTCACTTTGCTGTATTTAAATATTTTTTCTGTTCTTTATGTATATATGTCTTTCCATTGAGTATCTTCGACATGCCAAATTCGTAAAAGAAATACATAAACAGTCCCTCCACATATTGGAGCAGTCAGGTTAATTATAGAATACAATAAAATGAAACAGAAGCTTAAAAATAGTGTCATCCCCACTCGGCAGCAGCCTGCTACAGTGACCACAAAGTGCCTTCACTGGTGTGATTGGAAGTGCCCTGCTCTACTTTCCTTTACAGGAACAATTACTTAATGAACAAAGTGTCCTGATTACACACTGCACGTGCCACGTTTTAATTAGCTGCTAAACATAAAAATGCAACACTGGAGTATGGGACCTGGCAAACAGTCATCATAGAAACTGTGCTTTGTTGCAAAGTACCTAAAGAAAGGTCAGGAATAGTGTTTATTAAAAATGTGTGAGGTGTTGAGATAGAGTGTGAGAGAGAAGCTGGGAGTGGGTGAGTGGGAGAGAGAGAGAAAGGAGGTGGAAGCTGATGTGGTGGGAGAGGGAGAGAGTGAGAATCAACATGGAGGAGGAGGATGCACTTAACCTGCCCCTGGCTTTCTAGAGAGATCCAAAAATCCTAACGGAAAACATAGTCTAATAATCCTTATGCAACACTGCAAAATGCAATGTTTTGTTCTTTTTTGGCAACATTGCCTCCACGCTAGTAGTAAGGGTTTTGTTTTTTTGGCGGTGGGTGAGGTTAATGCAACACTTAGAACTTGTGAAAAGTTGACTGAGTGCCTTTGATTTAGTCAGTGGACAGAGCGGCTGTGGGTGGAAAACGTGACGAATCCAACTGGCATACTGGTGCATCAAGGTAAACGCTACAAACCCACCAAAGTGAAGCAACAAAGTAACAGATTCAGACCCAGAGAGATTGAGAAACACTCTGATCAGCAGCTGCAAAGCTGCCAATGAGAAACAGGCTTCAACACTAGTTGTTGCAGTGATGCTGCTCAGTGGCCAACGATAAAGAGGCTGATGGAAGGGAGCAGCCGTGAAGTGTTGATGCAGAGAAAGATTTTATTGGAAATAAGCATGTATGCCCAGAAAGGGGAGTTCACAGGCAGTTTAGTTGTTTTAAAGAGAGCTACTCAGCCTTTGAAAACAGTCAGTAATGTCTTCTGTGGATCTGGAGGAGCTTTAAGTCTGAGGCTCCATCCACATGAATACGTTTTCATTTTGAAACTGTCCTAAACCAGAAATGCCATTCATCCACCTCTCGAAAACACAAATGTCATGGCCATGTATGTAAACTGAGCATGTGGTTGTGGGTTTAAACATGAAGCAGAAACTAAAAACCAACATATTAAAACATAAAATAAGAAACTTCCTTAACTGTATAACAGCTGCTGTAATATGTTATCTAATGCAAATTAACCATTGATAGTCAGGCCTGATGGCTTTGATTTCTCCTGGAAAATGTGATAGGAATGTGAGAAATCAGTGACAGACACATAGTAGCACTTAAGGCCCAATCAGACTGGATGTCTGCGTTATTGTTTCCAAAAACCTCTCTTTCTGACCGTCCAGGCTGAAATTCCACCTCAGAAACACTAAAGCAGAGGTCAGTGTTTCCAAAACTCTTCACTGTAAGGGTCCTAAGATACCAGAGTAGAGTAAGAAAAGTATTTAAAAATATTTGGATATGAACTCAGAATACTTGAATCATTTTCAATTTAAAAAGCCAGTTATACATTATGAATTGATGGTGTACAATTGGACACAAGAGGGGGACATTTTCCAGTTATAAAGGGTTTATGGGAAACAAAACCTTCCAGGCTTTTTGCAGCATGAAGCAGGATCTGAACTAGAGACTAAACAGGAGCATATTAAAGCTGGGATGCACTACTTTGACCATTGAAGTGCGTTAACTGAGAATACAATCTACACGTTTGTGTGATAGTACAATAAACCAACAGGTTACATACTAATACACAGGAAAGAGGGCTGGTAAGTAGAAGTCTAAACCCACTTACCTACTCTATATTAACAAGATAAAGACTCAAAATGTAAATCCTCTGCTTCCCAACCTGCACTCACTAACCAACCAGAAAAATGCAGATGAGTGTAGCAGCTCTAAACCTGGCGTCTGAACATTTAGTCGGATATATGTCGGACCATATGATACACTGGAAGAAACTGCACAATTTACAGGTACAATTTGTGGTTTTATCCAGTGACAAAACTAGTGGCTCATATTGCGACAAAGCAGATATAGACATGAGCTGCACACACCAAATCACAGCCGCCCACAGCGACGGTTTCCTGAGCTTTTAAACTGGTGACATGATGGTTGGATGCAGCGCTGGTGGATCTGTCCAATCAGAAAGACGCACGACGGAGGAGGAGCAGTCAGAGAGACGATCTGAAGCGTAGCCACAATTCCAGGACAACGGCTTGTACATGCTAATTTAAATACAAAACCAGGAAAAGGTTAATCACACAAAAGGGAAAAGGAGCACAACGGCCTGCAGCTGTAACAGTTTCTCAATAGGTCTGTCGTTTGGGCAGGAAAAGGATGAAACAAAAGCTCTTTGTCTTTAGCTGCTTTAATCCATTTCAGACATCGCTGGCCATGAGGTGACATACACGTTACTTGCATGAAGAAAACTAAAGTTGTGACCTGATAAAATGAACAACATTGTTCTGCTGTGAATGTCTGAAAGAGCTGGATGCTTTATAAAATCGTCTCTGCGTGTTTTTCTGCAGACTACCACTTCCAGACACCAGGGGTGCAGTAAAAAAGACTGTCTGCTTGTGTGGAGTGTTCCTAACATCAGCAGCATATTATGAACAGGCCAATTAGTTTGGAAAACGTCTCTCCAGATGCAGCTCCGTGTTTCCTTTTAGTTTGTTTCTTTCCTTCAAATCTCATCACCGGCCCTTCATCGCGCCGTCCTCTGAGACACTTCATTTGTTCTTTCATCACGTCTTCACCCGTCTCTTTTCTTCCTCCTTTCTTCAGGGCACAGTCAACAACCAGACGGGTATTTTCCCCGAATCCTTTGTGAAGATCATCAAACCCCTCCCAGAGAGTGACCCAGAAGGTGAAGGTGGAGCCCACAGATACAGCTGTCTTCACTGTTCCCTGCTCACCCCCTCTGGAGTCTACACCAGGTCTGTGTGGCATTAATGAGTTAAAGGCTAGAGGTGTGTAGTCGGAGGATCTGACGGTGACATGAAGCATTTTTTATGCAGTAATGTGACTTTGAGAAGCTTGATTGATGTTTCTGATGTTAGATGGAGATTGTATTTATCTGACAGGTTGAGCATCGTGATCAGGGTTTGGTCCCATGTGAATTTATGACTGTATAGCTGTTATATTTAGCAGAAGCATAAGACTAATAGGCTTTTAAAAGTTCACATTAAAGAAATACCGGGCTTTGCAAAAGTTCTGTTACACTTGTTGAGACATTCACGAAAATGAACACAAAGATTTTTTGGTGCAGTAAGATAAAACTTTTGGGTGGCCACATTTCTGATTAATATTATCATTAACACATATATTGAAATATTTGGAAAGTAAAAAAATGATCTTATTGCACCAAAAAATCTTTGTGTTCATTTTGCTTGCATTTTGCAAGTGTAGCAGAAGTTTTGCAAAGCCCGGTATGTAGCAGTTTGCACACTTTTTTGTTTTAATTCTTTTAAGAGAGTAAAAAAATGAGTCATTCTTCACCAGGAAGTGTGCATGTTTCTTAATAGATCAGCTTCTAAAAGTGTGTTCATATGCAATAATTGTCTTTTGTGGCTTTCAACTGTCATGTTCTTTGTGTTTTTTTTTGTTTTCTTTTTAGCTGTAATGACAACAACTAGAAAATGTGTGCAATATCTGGATGTATTGTTACAACACTGAGATTTGAAAACAGGGAAAATATTATGGTGCTCTGCCCTGGGCTGCCCCCAAACCACTGTCCACATTTCTCTTACATTAAGACAAGGTTATGCAGTGAATCTGGAATTTCACACCAGGCAACCACTTAAAAAAAAAAGAATTGGCTGAACCTCACAGGGAAACTGAGCGCAATTCTGCACTTGTATACCGCCGTTTAAGCCTAGTTAGGTTCTACAAAGCGCTTAACGTGTTTCTCAGTCATCCATTCATTCACACACCAATGGTGGCCATGCAAAGTGCTTGAATACCGTTGGGAGGACTTGAGGTTCAACGTCTTTCAAGGTCAAAAGTCAAAGGTTCTTCATTGTCATATCATTCCACATTTGCATATGCATCAATACGAAATTGGACCCTGGTCCCGGTTTCAGCCATAAAAGACAATATAAGTATAAAAGACACTTCCATAAAAGACAATATTAGTATAAAAAGACACTACTATTATATACCCTAACGGGCGTCGAATTTATTGAGTCTTTCTGAGAATTTATTGAGTTGGTCTTGCCCAAGGACACTCTGTTACGTGGGGAGGCCAGGGATTGGACCGCCAACCTTTCAATGAATGGACAATCTACTGTACAGCTGCACTTGACCCATGATCCACCTAAACTATTTGACATTATCACCCAGATGCACTCCAGTCCTACCTCCTTCAATTCTACCGAGAATAGGTTTGTCTGATTGCTAGTCCCACAAATCCCTCTTGAGGTGTTTTTTTTTCTTCTTTTTTCTCTCTTTTCGTTACCAGAAGGATAGTCCCATTTCGTCCTCTCAGTGAGGTGGTTGTTTAATGTGCACAGACGACGTGTAAAATGAGCGTATAGCACCACCCAGCACGCTGCCACCAGCTTCACTGGAGGGGAACGTAGCAAACACATCAAACAAGCCCAAATATGTTGAAAATGCGAGGCATTTTCAAGTATTCAAACACGAGTACAGTAGGAAGAAAAGGTAAGCGACAGGAGTATGTGGGAAAACGAGAGGGTTGACAGGTACGAAGAATCACACTGCTAGGAGTGAAGTTTTCTGATGACTATTACTTAAAGTGGCTGCCAGCTTGGCTACCTGATCTTATTTTATTAATGTGCTTCAGTCAGAATATTGTGTTTTTTCTTCTACAGAGATGTGTGTGTACAAGAAGACCTCACCATCCAGCCAACATACAAGGACCTACTGTCTCGCATGAGGTAAAAACAACAACAGCAACAAAAAAAAAACATTCTGGACTTTTCTGCTGTCTGTGCTGAAGACATTTTCTAATAGAGACAAACAAAGCATTTGAGGGACATTTTAAAGTGTATTTGAGGTCAGGCTTTTATTACATTTACACCCATGTGGGAAAAAATTAGTGTGAAGAGCTGTTTGACTGTGCGGGGGAATTACAGCTCACACCTGTGGTCACATTAACACACCTTTGAGACGAAAATGTGATAATGACCAAAAATGTGATAATGACATATTTGATGACAGCTTAAAGTGAAGATAATTAAACTGGATGTAGCGCACATTTTCAGCTCTATAATTTTGCTCATAAAACTCAACAGTCATCTGGTTTCACTCCTTTTTCTCATTCTTCACTCAAAATGTCAACTTTTCCGACACTCATAGATGTTTGAACCCAGAGCTGAAACATGCAGGTCGACTGTCCTGACAAGTCACTTAGCAGTTCTTTTTGTGTACATACAGCATGCGTTACATGTCCATTCTTCAAGAAATTATTTCTCCTCAGGCTACTTCCATGTTTTCTTCCAAAGTGAAGGGTGTTTTAAAGTTTGAGGCAATTTTTTTGATTTGTGACACAAGGCTCATTTCGTACATTTGACTTAAAGCAGAGCTCAAGTATTCATTACATTGTCATCTGATATCAAAGTAACTGCTTAAAAATCTAAAAGATCACTACTTCTTCCTGTTTAAACAGTTTTTGCATGTCAATCATTACATTTATGCAGCAGAATTCACTCTGCAGTAGATTCTTGTATCTCCTCTCCAAGTGTTTTTTCCTCTCCTTAATGAAAAATACAAATGTTCCCTGGTTAGATGTGACATCTGCTTTTTGTTGCAAGTGTTTAACATGCTTTATTGAATCCATTTTAATAAATTAGACTTCAAAAGATGGAAATTTCAATCGCAAATCTGAGCTTTTGTTCTTCGGTCCATGCGGAGCACAACAGATTTACATGTCTAGTTTTTCTTTAGAAGAAGAGCTGATGAACTAAGCTGATTGCTGACCTTTGTGGGCCCACTGTCAGCTTTTCATTCTGTCAGTGTTTTGTAAGTGAAGTTGCATTGAAATTCCACGACAAACAAGGACGGGAAAAGGTCCATTAATTCAGCGGCCCGCACTGAGGGGCAGAATATTTAGTCGACGTGTCACAGCAGACCTGCAAATTCCCGGTTGCCAATCATTACCACTCGTTAAATTAGTTCCTGCGGGACCTCCGACTCTGCCCCCATCCTCCCCACCCACAGTACCACCATCGCCGGATGCATATGCTCATTACACTATCAGATCTGCTCTTCTCTGTCTTTTCCCTTTCATTTTGCCTCTCCCTCTATCTCTCATTATCTGGTAATTTAGATAGGTGAACGCTGTGATGATTAGCCCTCCCCATTCATAATCAGTTCATTTCCGCCGCTTATCTGCTCATTATTGTTTTTCTGTGTTCAGGCATATTGTGCCCTGGAGTAGGATGGATGAGACCCCGGTCTTGAGTTTTAATATGGTTTTGCACTGATAAAGGGAGGAGGGGAATAAGGAGAACAGGAAGGGAGGGCGGTGATGGAGGTATGAGGAGACAGTAAGCAGGGAAGAGAGAAGAGGGATGATCGTGTTGTATCAAACAGGAAAGAGGACGAAACGTAGAAACAGGCAGTGGAGCAGCTGAAATGTTGCTAAACTACCAGTGTTAAATTATGTCGTACATAAGGAGACTCTACTTGGGGGCATAAAATAAAATTAAACCACAGAATTGAAACAAATTACCGGCTGTTCTTGCTAAACATTATGACGATAGAGAAAATGGATGAGTAACCAAACAAATAGCCACTGAGGGTGCTAGTTACGTATTGTTACCCATTTCCTTTGGTTCTTTATTTGTTGTCATGGTGATAATTTGCACAGCGAAATTTAATGCTTCTCTGTGCAACATTCAGAAAACCCTTATTATTATTACGACTGACACCAGTGGCTGTTGAATGCAAAAAAATACAGACTATATCCACTTTGCACCCTAAAAGTTGTGTCTTGTCTGCATGATATCTCGATTTCTCCAACTGGAAATTCTGAATGGATGGCTGTTTTTATTCCTTTGGGAATCAGGAGCAAGAAAGACTTGGTTGGCTCTACAGGCAGCAGAAAAAAGGTGCTGCAATTGGTCAGTGTTCACGGCCGTCCTGCATTTCTGCCCTCCAACTGCTTCCCTCGTCTGTTAAATGAACTGCAGTGAGCATCTCGTTGCCACAGACTTCGTAGAAAAGATGGACGTAGCCTCCAGGTTTGAAACGTGAAACAGCAGGGGACGACTCCTCTGGTTTGCAAAAAATAAGTCAGATTGTGTAGAAGTCTAGGATAAACTCACCCTTCTCACCTGATTTGTTGCCTCAGTAAATGTGCCACTTGTCGGTCAGAAGTGTAATCCTTGGTAAGCCTAAATGCTGCAGCAGAAAGTACCTGGACTTCCTTTTCAATATTTCTTAACCAAGAGCCTTCTCTGGTTCTCACTGAGTGATGAGGAGTCCCAGTATTCTTACCTCCAACACGCATAGCTGAGTGGTGAAAGAACAACAAAAAAATGCGGTTGCCACCTCTTATATCATTTTTCTAACGAGCTTATGGTTTCAGCGATTAGTGGAAGTCTCCTTCAATTCGGTGTGATGCTCATTTTGTGAATTCTGGTTAATTTAGAAGCAAATACCTGATAAAGGAGGGCGTGTTTTGAGGTGGGACCACCTTATGATTGACAGGTTGCTGTCGTATCAGCATGAATTGTGTACTTGAGTTTTCAGTCAGTTTAGAAGCCTAAAACAGTCCTAATAAATGGGTGATGTCACAATTTCTACATCCATCTTTTATTTACAGTCCACACTTGTTGAAGCTGCTGGAGGATGACTACAGTTGTGCCTTGATGTTGCTCATGTTCCTGTATTTCCAGATGGGCTTTAATAGATAAAAGTTAGTTTTTGTTGTAGTTTTGGAGCTTCTATGGAGTCTGTCCTGCAATCTAACTACTGCTTTGTCATATGTTGATGTTAGCGGACTCTATTATAGTATTAGCTGTAGGAGAGCATTAGAGCAACATGAACTCCACATTCTTTGGATTGTTCCTGAAAATGTGTCCAAATTCTTTAATATAGAAATTACTGTGGTCAACTGAAACAGCTGAAGCCGGTCTAATTTTTACATTACAATCTGTACACATGTATGTAATTCGGTAAAGAGGATGTTAAAGTTGGCAAATTTGCAAACCTCTGACTTAGTCAAACTAGATTTGCTTTGATTTGATTTGTTTCCTGTAAAGATTATCAGAAGGATTGTTGCTGTTTGTCCCTTCTTTTGTCATTACTGCTCTGCATGTGTTATTTCTAAACTTTAAAAACTTGCATTCCACTTTGTCTCACACTCTCTTTATTATCTACCACAGCAAGAAGGTGTGAGGATGTGGTTGTAATTCATGACTAATGTAGTGATTATTGGAATAATTATGTATATTTTCTTTGGAATGTGCTTAACATTTCAGATATTCTTTAATCTTGGCAGTGCTTTTTTAGTGACCTTAGTTTGACTGCTGTGACGTCACACTGTGGCACAAGAGAAGCATCTCTGGGGTTTTAAATATCTGAGAGCAAAGCTATTCTGAAGACACCATCCCGCTGTCCTTGTCTCTCTCAGGGATGTCTTCAAGGTGGATGACATTGCCCTGAACTACCGCGACCCCGAGGGCGACCTTATCCGTATCCTTGACGACGAGGACGTCCAGGTGATGATCCAGGAGGCAGAGGTCAGCAGGGCAAAGTCAAGAGACCAGTCAATCAGTTTCCGTGGGAACTGCATGTGACCATGGCCTCCGACCTTTCTGTTTACAACACTGAGGCTTGAGAGGAGGGAGAGGGCTGTGAGGGATATTTAAAGTATTACTATTCTCATATTAGAAAATGAATTAACCATATTGAGATTATTACTGATGTTGCTTTGTTGTTTACATTCATTTAAAAAAAGCTTACATTTCACTTAGCAATAAACATATTTTAGAACATTTTAACATTTTGCTTGATTTTATTTTGTTGTTTAAAGTTTTTCTTTTTTGTCATTAGCTGTTTTCTTAAAGAAATATCACAACAGTGCACAGCCTAGAATGTGTAGCGTTAACCTGGCAGCTCAGCTCAGTGCAAAATAAGCAGAAAGTTAGAGATTACATCTGTAGATCTCAGAAACAGCAGCAGTGTTGCAGACGTCATGTGTGAAAGATCAGCAAAGAGAGTCCCACCTGAAGCCAACCTAAAGAAGGCATTGCTGTTGTTAATGCTAAATAACCAACTTTTTAACAATGAATCTTTTAATCTTTAAATATCAACCTTGACACATGTTCACAAGTCATTTTGTTACAATAGTAGCCTCATTATACACTATTACAACTAATGACTGAGAGTTTGCCTGTTTCGACCTCTTTGCGCGACAATTTGCAGCTTTAATTTTATAAGTTCTTATCTTTGTGTCTAAATCATATCAATATCATATACGCTTTTTGAGGATGTGGTTTAGGAGATGATTGGTATTAATCTGTTTTGGCTTATCGGTGTATACAGGGATGCAGTAAAGGGACATGAGACTGTAGGACATCTTGCAGCGGTCAGTTACATTTAGTACGTTTACCATAGATAAAAAGAAAAGAAAGTAATACATCTTTAACCTTTTCTTTTTACCCTTTTTTTGGAGAAGGCTAAATTAACATGTCTAAACATCATCTGTCAGGCTGCTGTGTGCTCTTTTGAGAGGTAAATAAGGATCAATGCCTGAATTCACTAAAAGAAAATTCGCACTAGTATTGATCAATCCTGTCACCCAATTACAAACATTTAACAGTCATTTGGTGCTATTGGGAGAACTTTTAATTTCTTGGTATTAGGGGTGCGAAATAAAAAATAACGAAATAAAATTCAAAGAAGCACGAAATAAAAACGCGAAATAAAAATTATGAAATAAAATTCAAAGACGCACGAAATAAAAACACGAAATAAAAAACGCCACACACCACTGAGACTGATGATTTTTGACCCTCGTCGCCAACCGTACCAAAACACTCGCTTCAAAACGGAGGAAGACGAGGTTGAGGAATTAGCTGACCCTCCTTCGTCAAATAAATCGGTTGTGGCTTCCTATGTAAACGACGAGAGAACGGTGAGAAGATTGCGGATAAAACAAAAACCGTGTGCAAAACATGCCGCTACAGTTCGCCGTACACTGCGGCGAGTACAACTAGTTCACAGTTCAGACATTTATAGTCTGGACTGCAGCTCCGAGGACTGCTGTTTGTTTTCCTTTTCATTCAAGAATGTAGTTATCCTGATTGTTACAACAACAAGCACATTTTTATTGAGATTTTATGTTTGTATTTGCTCTGTAGTCTAAATAAGGGAGACAAAAATACAATTGAGCTTTTTTTTCAAAGACCATTATTTTGTACTGATGCAGCTTGTGAGCTGACCATTTCGTTACACCCCTACTTGGTATACATTTTTTCCCTTTTAAGTTTATTAAAATCATCTCATTCCCAACTTTCTGAAAATATATAGTATGCTCCAATTCATAATTAGTTCAATGTGATGAGTACACTGAGAGAAATACTCACAAGCTTTTCAGGAGTGCCATCTTTTCTCTGTTTACAACCTTTGCTGGGTTTTATCCATCAGGAAAGCTCTCACTGTCTTTCTGGGTTCAAATCCAACACTTCCAGATGTCTTGCCATATTGCATCGCTCTAACAAGTTTGGAATCTGGCACTAGAATTACATTTTTTTTTCAGCAAGGTTTGCATGCAAGTATTGGTGTGTAATGACCCACTGACTGCTCACAGCTTGATCCGACTGGAGCTTTAATGTAGAAGTATCCTAAGTTTGTTTATGGCTCTTGTCTCGTTCACATCCTGAATTCACATTTTGTCCGTGTGTCTGCATTTCATTCACCCTCGCCTTAGGAAATCCAGATATTGCCTATGCTGGCAAGACAGATTTTCCTCATCTTTAATGCAAAGTTATTCTCCTCATATTACTTTTTAACAACCTCTCCCAGGCACTGTGGAAGCTATGCTTCTTTAACAGTTGCTCATCACACCAGAGGCAGTGATATTTAAATGTAAACACCATATTCAGGTGTATATATTACATATTAAATCATACTGTATTTTTATAGGATTAATCATCGTCGGTAAAATGCCAAATTCAGAAAGAAAATATATATGGTATTTCTGTGAAAGACTGGAGTTACAGCAAATGTTTTTATCGTGATAAGAGGCATTTTATTGTCAATTTGGGAAGAACTCCTGCTCATTTTAGACCAGTGTCCAAAACAACAATTATTTTGGAAGCATTAAAATGCTGTTAACGCTCCACCTGAAAATGCAGCCCGGATCTCTGGACACATAAGTGTAAATGGTGGTTTTTCAGGTGTTAATGGGTGTTTCTGGGATGATCTGCTCCCGTGAGGCACCGACACAAATGCATAGCGCTGGAATGTTATTATGGTGAGACGTGTGCAAAAAATGTGAGATTGTTTGATGTGTTGAACTCAGTGGAAACAGAAGAAGCAAGCTGAGGTAAACAACACAAAGACACAGAGATCATAAACGTGCACAATCCCTCACAAACTTTACTTATCACGATATATATCAAATACAATTGCATATAAGTAGATAATGAGAACACGTTTGTCTGTGTGATAACTTCAAATATTACATAACTGATTTAAATCCCGTCAATTAGCTTTTTCATGGGTGAATCATGAGCAAGGTTTGCTTCTCTCCAGTGAGAAGAGAAGCATAGTGGCATTGGTTCGACCTCGGCAGAGCTGGAATGGATAAAACTTGCTGTACGTGGTGATGACTCAATAAGCAGCCGAACACAATCACTTTCTATTGCACGCTTTCGTCTCATGGCTATTATTGGTTTCAGTCTCTGCTTTGTTTTTTTTCTAATAGAAATAAGAACCCTCAGCCTCCATGGTCTTCACATGCTGGTAGATTTTCCACTTCCATTTAACAGCTGCTCTCATCCAAGGAAACCTAACACTGAGTGAGCAGGTGAGGCTGCAGGCCTGGTTCAAGGACACGCTCACTGATGGACAATGCAGCAGATCAGCCGTGCTCTTTTGGGGAGGAAAAACAACCTCCTTGTTTGACAAGAAGAGCCAGCACTGGGGAAACTCGAGGAACTGCATCAACTTCTTGGGAACATTTTATTTCTGTCTTTTTAAGTCTTCCCAGTTTGACATTCTGCCACTTTCACTGTCATCATCTGTCTCTCTGCAGCTCTTCACCTTGTCGGCCAGAAATAACAGACTGCTTAAGTAACATGTCCCCTAGTCAACCTTTGCCCAGAATTCAATTATCTGCATTTGTCTTTGCAGCCGTGTTGGCCCGTTGTACATCTAATTAAGCTCATATTAAATGTCATTAGGGCCAAAGTCATGTCAGCCTGCAAATCAGCCATGAACTGACAGTGAAGCGTGGGGTCCATCCTCAAGCAGCAGACAGTTGAAAACAAAAGAAATTTAATGTTTTATTTTAACTCGGTCTCTGTATGCAGTGATATATTGAGCAGTTTTGTAAATAATATGAATCAGCAGGCTTGTATGAGGTCATGTAACCTGTTAGCCGGTCTCCCTCTAGAACAAATTTGGACGTAGCATCTAATGAAGTAAGAAAGATGGTGAGCTGAACTGGAACTCTGGGTGTCTGACTGGTTCACTGAAGATCTGTCAAGTTGAGCAGCAGGCAGTGACAGTGCAGGCCATTGGAAAATGTGTTGAGGAATCTGATCCTCCGGGGACTGACAGTGAGTGAAAAGGACCGCAGAGACGAGGACACAGGCAGGAAACCAGCCAACCGTGAGGCAGGTGACATGTTAGCGGAGGTGCTAACAAGGGAAAAACCCAGTGGGAGACCAGCAAGAGGGCAGTGATCCTGGGAGACATGAGGCCTGCAGCGCTCGCTGCCACGCCAACAGGACCGAGTGTCTAAAATTACCAACTCACGGAACAACCTGAGTTCGAAGGAAGTCGGCTCGAGCTACTGAATGCGCTCTTGCACTAAATATAGAGTCGCTCAGTGTAGTAGGTTAATTGAGTCACGTCTTCTATGGACACACCGGGCCTGCTGAGTCCATATAAATTGTACAGTCACGGTGTGTTCAGGGACGGGTCAAAAGGCGGGAAGGTGTGCAGTGACGGTGGAATCCAAATCTTAACTCTTCTTCTGTTTGAGCCTTCTGTGGCAGATGGATTTTTGCCTTTAAAAATCCCTCTAATTGCCTTTTTGCATGCACCAGTGATTGTGTGGCACTTGTGCAATGTGAACAGTGGTTAGATTGTTCTTTCCACAGCTCTTTCAACAGTTGATAAATGAATAAATGTTTCTGCCAGATAACAGGCTAACACGAATATGCTCAAACGCCACACAGGAAATGTGACAAAGATTTAGTGACTTAGGAGCGGAGATCAGCTGATCGCTATTGGAATAAAAACTTGACTTTAGTTCTATGTGAAAAGACTCGTGGGGAAATGGAGACGAGATGATGCCACTGGGGAGGAAGTTAGAGGATCCCCAAAGTTATTCTAATTCATCTGGAGGGGGGCATGAATGTACGTACCAAATGTCATGGCAACCCCCTGTAATAGTTGACTGTCAGCCTCAGGGATCAACACACAACCGAGTCAGAAAGTGGTCTGCTAGAAAACATCTACATGCAGTATCTGCTGGGCTGCAGTGGAGCTGACACTGGAGTAAATGTCAAATAGACTGAAATGGTGTTTGAAAGCAGAGGCTGTTCACCTTCCTGAGTAACAGAAACAGACAAACATCTTGGACTGAGCCTAAATTTACCAACATGTGGTTGGTGGATGGTGTTCATTTCCCTGCACTGTTTCCTGTGTGTCCCTTCACACTCCATTTGCTGCTTCTTCTTCTTTACTATCCTGACCTTCTGTTCACCTTCTCCTCTTTTCTCTTCAATGTTATTTCTCTCATTTGGCAACTCCGGCCATATAAATCTTCACTTAGGGGAGCGTTTTCTCTTTACAATAGGTGCGCAGCATAAAAGGGTCGTTAAATCGAATCCGAGTTGCTGCTCCTGCTGCTGTTGTTTTTCACTGCTGTTGTTTTGAGATTGCTTTTTTCAAAATCACATTATTCTACAGTCGAAATGGCTTTTGCAAGAGCTTTGTGGTGAGGACAATATCCATTTAAAGTTTCCCAATAAGCTAAATCCTGCCATTAGTTTGAGTTAGACAGCTTTTTAAAATTATGTTTTGGACCTTTCTTTAGAGAGATGAGCATGCACCTTTACAGTGTTTAGTAAAAGAGTGTGCAGATCTGTGCACCAACTGATTACTGGGTAGCTGCTGATGAAATCCCATCTTTGAGTGTTGCATTCAAGCAAACAGAGGTGTTAAATGCTAACAAGCTTGGAAAATCTGTCTGCTTTGAGCACATTGTTGTTTGATACTAAGTTATTCCATTTAAAATTGGCAGCCAGCACCACAATCATAAGCTGTGTTAAATCACTCCTTTAGTTACTCAAGCGACACCATGTATAGCATAAAAATTAACACTGAATTGAGATTTGAGATGCTTCGAAATTGTCGCAGAAAATAGTGTATCTACTTGGACACTGTTTGTTTGCATCCCAATGCAGTGACTAAATCTCCCTCAGTAAGATTTCAGCCAAATACCATAAATAAATAAATTCTTTTTAGCACAAAAACTGTCTGAATACACCAATATGAGAAATTATGTGACTCTTTCAAACTCTAATGGGTTCATTAGGTTTGATTTTGCAACTTTCTTCACCAAAAAATCACCAACATTGTAAAGGGTTAGTAATGAAATTGGCACTGCATCAGTTCGGTGCCATCCTCATAGGAAGGGTCTAACAAAAGACATCTTCACTACTTTCTATTTTTGAGCTGCGTTTTGTGAATTGCTTTCCCGGCGTTGCTTGTCTCTGAGCCTGTTTGTGACATTTATGAACAGGATCTCAAAGTGCAGCCGGGGTGAGGAGGGCGTCTGTTTTGGGAACTTGTCGTTCTGTTGGTTTTATCAGACTGTGATCTTCAAGAAGCAATGGGACTGTTTGCAGCAAAGTCTGAAGCAGCCAGGATAAGAGTCAACTCCTCTAAGTCTGAGGCCATCATTTTATGCCAGAAAGAGTGAATCATTCCCTTGAAGGTGAGTTGTTGCCCCAAGTGAAGGGGTTTAAGTGTCGTGGAACTTTGTTCATGAGATGCAGGATTTGTAGAGGTTCAGCGTTAATGTTGGGGTTGTACTGAACCATCACGGTGAAGAGGGAGCTGTCTATTACCAGCTGGTACTTGATCCAACTGTAACCTGTGATCATGAGCTGTGGGTGGTGACCAAAAAGAATGAGATTACAGATCCAAAGCAGTCACAATCAGTTTACTGTGTTGTGTGGCTTTAAAGATTTGGACATTTGGAAGGAGTTTGGGGTGGAGTCGCTGCTCCTTCCTGTCGAAAGGAGCCAGATGAGGTGGTTTGGGCATCTGATTAGGATGCCTCCTGTGTGCCTTCCTTTGGAGGTTTTCTGGTCACGTCCAACTGGAAAAAGACCAGAGAGTAGACTCTGAACTTGCTGGAATGATTACATATCTCATCTGGCCTTGGAGCGTCTTGCTGTCCCCTAGAAGGGTTTTCAGTATTTCATTTAAAGCGCACTCAGTGGAGAGAAACGCCACACTTTATAACACAGTAACTGCTGATTCGTGTCATGAGTATCTACATGTTGATTCGGTCAAAGTGCCGCTCCTTATGCAGCACAATTTTTTTTTATGCATCTTTTGTCTGAGATGTTTGAATCACCTCCTTGTTCTTCTGTATTGATCACCGTGGGATGGACTGCTGTGCTTTGCTGTACTGCTGTGAAGTGCTGCCACTCTTTGGCCTTTTGAAGTTACTGCAGAGTTAGTGGACAGCACTAACTGTTGCTGTTAATTGCTTCTTTCCTGATTCACACCTTACATCCTTTTATATCGGTGAGACTCCACAGGTTACGTTAGAGCAGCAGTGTTCTGCTCTACTTCTGCCAGTGAAGCACTGTGATTGTTCATGATGACACTGAGCCAAGCAAAGACAAATAAGTAAATGTACGAATGTTTGTCTTGACATCTGTTTTCTCTTGGTATCTATATTTTGAAATGTACAGTACAACCACACACACATGATGAGGCAAATACACTCACAAAGAGGCTGCTGAGATGGATTTGTTTGTCTGCTCCTGGTCTTTGCCAATGAGTTCAATCCATCTTTATCTCATTTTGTTCCAGCCGGCAGACATTCGCCCTCCTCCTCCTCATTTATGATCATGTAGTGATCTGTCAGACTGATGGAACACACACACCCAACCGCACGCTCCAGACCGACTTCTAAACAGTGGATAATAGATGGTTGCATTTAACATCTGGTGTGCAGAGAAAGAAATCAGGAAATCTGTAGCAGTAATAGTAGAACACAGAACACATAAAGTATTACATCATGCGAGCACATGTGAAAATTAATCGATTGTTTATTTTCACTTCCTCCATTCAGTCCCACTAAAAACTCATCTCTGTGTATTAAAATTACATATTTATTTGTTGTTCTTTTCCATGAAAATAATCCCAGCCCTGCTCAGACACTGTAAAACTACTCTTCACTACTCAACAGCAAGTTGTAATACAGAAGTAGTTCATGTTTGAACTATAAACCAATTCTGAAGAACTAAAAAGTCCCGCCATGCTAACAAAAGGACTGGTTTCTTAGGTTTGTTACACATGAAAGCCCAATCTGAGTTTTTGACACCATCATTGGTACTCTGCAGCTTTAAGGTAGAAATACTCAGCCATAGTGTTGACTTATTTCACTTAAAATGTGTTTCTAGCATTTAAAAAAACATCCCACGAGCATATTAATAACATGAAATGCTTTTTTAAAAGTTTAACTGGAGGAGGTGTGTACCTTTGTGAGTATGGCTTGAAATTGAAAAAAAGAAAAAAGAGATGAAAATGAAAAAAGAGCTGGTGATTGATTTGAAAAACTGATCCTTTCAGTAGGGTGAGCCAATCAGAATGGACGTGAACCCATCCCAGCATTATACACCAAAATTCAACATTTTATCTAAGGAACTTATGCAATTTTAAATAGTTCCATAGATAGTTCCATTAGTAAATGATCAGGACCAGGGAATTCAAAGCACCTTATGTAAAACATAAAAGGCATAAAGAGAAGAATTATGATAGAATTGAAAAAAAAACAACGGCATGCTGCTAATGATTTCATGTTTAAAAAACTGAAGCTGAATGAGTGCACATCTGAATGGGAATGCTGGTTTTTGTATCATCCTTTTGCATCAGCTTTAATTCTCTGTCTTTACCACACGGAGGCGCTGTTGATCTGCTTGTTTCAGGGGTCAGATGACTGCAGAACCTCCATACATCTTCATCAACATAATCATCATCGTAGGGGTCGTCAGCATTAGGAGTACTGTCATCATTACCATTAGCAGCATCCTGCAGATGATTTTCAAACACAATTACCCTTTACTGTACTGCTTTATTTGTGTTCAGGTAGCAGAAATACATCAGTGGCACTGACTCCTCCGTGCTTTATTACAGCTTGTGAAGTTGTCTTAATATTAAAGTTAACTGAGTTGGGGCCAAAAGAAAAATTGTGCATGACAGATACCACGTTGCAGTCAGAAGAGCAGCATGACTGGATAAATCTGTGTCATACTGCAGTAAATTTTCCATCAGACGAGAGAGGAGGAGGAGGAGGAGGAGAAGATGAGTTTTTATGGGGAAATTGATCAATACTGCCATCTCCATTTAGGGCTGCAGGCTTTGAAGGGATAGGCAGACAGTGAAGGAGAATGGGAGGGCAAAGAGAATCAGGAGAGACGGCCCAGTGAGCAGCACTCACAGCGAAAATGTTCAAACGGGGCGAGTGGAGTCACACAGATGGCCAGACACACACAGAAGGTCAATTATGAAGCTGTGGAGGAGGCAGAGACTGCTCGGAGTCTGTTGTCAAGAACTTGGCTTGAGATGTTGGTGTGAGGGGACTGCATGTGTGTGTCTGTGTGTGTGTGTGTCAGTGTCAAGGGGTGTGTTTTTGTATCAGCATGAATTTTAAATCAGTGTCTAGTTCAGATATGAAAGGGGAGGGAAAAAGTTGGACAGAGGTTGAGACAGGTCGGTGGTAAAGAAAAAACAGAAGGAGATTTACAAGAGAGGGAGAGTTTAAAAACAGGCGGGACATTTGATGTGCATGACAACAACAGAAAAAGGCTACGTCAGGAGATTTACTGTAACAAATCTGTTTTTCTGGATTACAGTAAGCCGGGCAAATTGTTTATTTTGTGTGTATGCCTGTGTGTGTGTGTGTGTGTGTAGGGTTGTGAGAGTGTGTCAGGATGTGAGTGAGTTGGTGGGGATTTCATGAGAAGATCAAAGATCAACTTGCAACAAGAAATGAAACAACAAAAAAAAGAAAAAATGATTGAAGTCTGAAATCCAGGAAAATTACTTAGAAAAACGAAATCTCTCCTCTTGCTGCTCTTGTCTTCCGTCCGTTAGGGTCACAGGTAGACACTGTGATGAACAAGTAAGCATGTAAAAATCACAGCAGCTTACTGAGAAACTTGTGTGTAATTACTGTTCATTAGATTCTGGTAATCCCGTGGCTCATCTGTGGGTCATTTTTAGCAACAGTTTTACTTCATGTCTCCTTTGAACTTCCTTCATTTGAGTTTCTGACTCAAGCTTACCACAGATGACATCATCAAGTAAAATCATTTAGATGTGAATCCACTATATGTATGTAACCTCTGAACCTCTACAAGTGTTTCCTCAGTTCTTTATCACAGCAACAAACATGTGCTGTAAATAAACAAGGATGTTTTTTAATGCCAAATCCAGCACAATGGGACACAACTGCAAATACAACCAACAAAAAGCCATGAAGGTAACAACTGAATAAGATGTTATTTATGGAATGCATGAAATTTTAATATGTTAAACGATATAGCAGTTTCTGTATTCTCAAATATTCTGAATTGAAATATATTCAGGGGAAAAAAGTTAAAATATCAACCAAAGTGAAGTCATTTGATTTGTGTATTGATAAAAACTAAATGTGATAAAAGGGACAGAAACGACCTTAATGCCAAAAACATCCAATATTTGAGGAGATTAGCTTCACTTTAGTACCCAAACAAAACATTTTGTTTTTGTTTTTTGGCTTTTAGAGGTTTGACTGCTGCTCTTTTGTTCATTTTGTTGTGTCGTCGTCTTCTGCAGCTTTTTAATGTCACCTCAGTAGAGAATTAGCCCCATGCAGCCATCTCCTACACATAGTACTTATGGAAGCACACATTTGATTTGCATTAATTTGCATTTTTGACACGTTCTCTGGAAGCAGTAACATATATTATTTATTATCTATTCATTATACTACGACCACTTTATCCTCGACAGGGTCACAGGATTGCAGGAGTCTACTCATGGTGACACTGGGTGTAAAAAACTGATTCTGATGATTGCTCATTTTGCTCATGGTGTGCCTTCTAGTTTATATAAAATGCCATACCGTATAGGCTCAGAAAGTCCATTCATCCATTCTCTATACACCGCTTTATCCTCATTAGGGTCGTGGGGGGTGCTGGAGTCTATCCCAGCTGACTCGGGCGAAGGCAGGGGACACCCTGGACAGGTCACCAGTCTGTCACAGGGCTACATATACAGACACACAATCACACTCACATTCACACCTACGGACAATTTAGAGTAACCAATTAACCTCAGCATATTTTTGGACTGTGGGAGGAAGCCGGAGTACCCGGAGAAAACCCACGCATGCACAGGGAGAACATGCAAACTCCATGCAGAAAGATCCCAGGCCCACCCCGGGATACGAACCAGGGATCTTCTTGCTGCAAGGCGAAAGTGCTAACTACTACACCACTGTGGATCCCCGGCTCAGAAAGTGAAAAACTAATTTTCTGTTCACTGTGGTTCATCTATAAATGTGCAGGTTACAGTAAGGAGGGAAACGTCAGTTAAAGCTAAACAATGAAGAGAGAGATTTGTCGTCCTTCTCTCATCCTTCCAATGTCCACCTTTGGAGACAAAACAGGGACAAATTTGGAGTCAAAAGTACAAAGGTAGAAGCGGATATCATGTGGGAGAACCACACCATAAACACACAGACTTCTCTCTAAATAAACTCACACGTACACACTGAAGCACACATGCATCCTCACCTCCACAGGAACTGTCTGTCCAATCTACTGACAAACAGGAACACACGCTCACACACGCCAGATTTCTTGGTCACAGACATACAGGCATAAGAATAAACTGTTATCATCATAACATGCCATCCCTGTCACCAGAATAACCGCCTCAGAAATATCCAACACACACACATGCAGTGGAGAGTGCTCAGACATGGGTGTGGGCGTGCTGGTCTCCTGTCCAGCGCTATACAGAATAGACCATTGTTAACCTTAAGCGACAGAGAAAGGAAAACAATTAGGAAAAGTCCCTCTGACACACACGAACACACACTTTGTGATACAGTCAGATTAGCTGGAAAATGGGGGAACTTGCTCATGAAGTTTGTGAATTAACTTTCATTGTTCTGATCCTCTTCATCTCTTAGCACTTCGTCTACCAAACCTACAGGCGTTTACAGCCGTCTGATACGTGTGTGGACCCCCCGCCTCCCCACCCTACATCCATCATTCTTATCATGCTTCCATTTTTTGTTCATTCTTGTCTGTCTCCTTGTCTAACCGTACCATTTTTGTCTCCACTATTGTCTCTGTCCGACTCTATTCCTCTGCCGGCTCTTTCTAAATCCCGTTATCTTTCCGCCGTTTCCTCCTCGGTCTTACGCTACTTCTGCTGCGCTGGCATCTGAAACAAAGGAAAAAATGAAAGCCTTTGTACTTCAATGACTTTGTATTTGATGTCAGAGCGGAAGCTTTTTCATGACGGTCCAAGCTGTAATTAGGGTTTGCACATACAAAGAGCTGCTGCCCTTGATGGGCCTTGCGTGGATAAACTACTGAAAGACTCACACCTTCAGCGCTGTTTGGGGGCGGTAGAGTATCTGCACACGCTGACTGAGGAGTGTTTGAGTTGGTTTCTGCGGTGTCCTCGCAGTGACACAGCTGAATCAACAGCTTCTTTCATCAGCTTGTGATGGAGCTCTTTGGTGTGTAAACTGTCATGTACCTTGCTAATTGTGCAATATGGTGACTGATTACTTGGAGTGTTGTTTTGGTTCTATAGAGTGCCAGATAACAACTTTTGTGATCCTTTATGTTGACAACTGGTGAACAGAAAAAAGCTAGATCCACAGTTTTGTGCATGGAGATAATCTCATCATCTGCAAACAGTCTGATCTTCAGGAAGAAATGAACTGCACACTAAAGTGAGTCCACTGCAATAATGTTATAAAGACTAACTTCACAGGCACCAGCATTATGACCACCTAATTTCTACATCCATCCATCTGTTCGTTATCTATCCATCTATCCCAGATTTAATCTAGAATTATGGTACTTTTTGTAACATAGGTGATATTTTTTGCTGTTTTCAGGCCTAAAATCAACATGGCTGACTATAACCAAACACCACATGGCATTTTTACAGAAAGATTCTTCTAAAATATTACATATACAATTGAGTATCCTCACTTTATTTTCACGGTAAATAAATAATTAAATAAGTATTTTAAACACACTTATCTGGACAATTTGGAGTAAACATCTTAATAGAAACACAGACCGGCATTCTTTCTTTTTTCTTTTAACTGAAAACAGGAGAGGGTGTCATTACTATTTCAGTCTGTTGTAATGCATTTTCTGAAAAAGCAAAAAAAAAAAAAAATTCTTTTTGAGCATATACTCCAACCATTTCTGTAGCAAAATGTATCGACCATCTGTCATTATGCTCGCTGTATTTCAAACAATTCGACTTTCATCAAAACTTAAAATTATTTAATCAAAATCCAAAGTTGTTGCTCAGTCTAATAAGTTGTAGACCTGCAAATTATTCTGCCAATTATTTTTAATTCACACTTGAACTCAGCCTAGCATAGTGCTTATTGGACCTTTTCCTTCTGATCCTCAGCTATTTTTTCTGTTTTCTAGTGTTAACATACTGTAGTACGTCATCTGCTAAGTATACTGGATTCTAAAAATACCTGCAGCCACAGTCTTCTGTGACTTTGACCTTCTGCTGATCTTACTTTTGACCTTTAGTTTAAATCCATTGTCCTCTCAGCTCAGTGTGCAGACAGCCACACTGCCAGACGGTCGCTTTTCATCAGGACCACTTACTCTAATCCTCTATCAGTGTTACTGGAAGACAGTTTGCATAAACGGCTTAAACTGTCATACGTGACATCTGACCTCGACTGGCAGGTCAGTGACACCGGCTTGAGATGGATACCCGATGCTGTATGTACGGCTGTGTTCAGGTCAAGCCATTTCATTGTGATCAAGCTTCAGAATTTTTTGCGAAGTGGGCGACCTGATCATTTTCCATATTCATCAGCTTTTTTTTATATACCATATATAAGCAGTCCCTCCAGGAATTCGCGAATTCACTCGAAATCAACCCATCTCCGCAAATTTTGTGCGGCCTTGCAATTTTGTCCAATCACCGCAACTTTCCCGCAATTTTGAATGGATTTGAATGAAATTTTCAGGGTCGGTCAGAAATGACACAAGGACCAAGTGATTAGACTTCGGCAGTGATACGGCTAAACGTTTGGATCCACGGATTTGTTAAGGATTCATAGCAGCACGGAGTCTGATAGAGGCACGGTAACCATGGCAACAAGTGAACGCTACCTCAGCGGCCCGCTGAAGATCACATCATTGTGATCCTCCAACAAATCTACCACTGTGGATGTATCGGAAATGATACAAGGAACAACTGATTAATTTGTGGGGGTGTTTCTGAGTCCCATCAATTCCCGTCGCCCGCTCCATATTTAGGTCATATCATGTTAAACCAGTGTCTGGCTGCTGCTAATGTCCCACCATGGTGCGCCAGCTTTTGTGGAAATGGGTTGGAACGTTAAATAATTAATTTCGGAATAAATATTGTCAATTACAGTGTTGAAAGATGTTCTACAAGCTGGAAAAAATGCAGCTTTTTATTAGCAATTGTCACTGTCTCCTGCAGTTTCATCACAACAAATAAGCTTAAAACATCACAACTTTTATCGCAATTTTTTAGAAAAGCTGCCGCGAATTCAGGCATTTTCGGCCGCAACAATCACGAAATTACGAATCCTGGAGGGACTGTATAAGTAAATAAAAGCCAGTGGTTGCACATAAGATCGTAAAACATATTGAGAAGTCTAATTCAAGATACTATTTTGGCAGCACGCTTTGGAGAAGATGTCTTGAGCAAAACACCTCCACAGACCTCTGAGGTATGTGTCACCAAGACGTAAGCAGAAAACCCTTTATGTCCTGGAGGTCGCTAAGTGCGTCTTCCGTAGATCAGATATGGTATTTCCAGTACATCCCACAGAAGCTTAATCAGACTGAGATCTGGGGAATTTGGAGGCACATTGAACTCTTTGTCATGTTTCTCAAAAAAATCATGGACAATTATCGCAGTGTGCATTGTCCCGCTGAAAGAGCCCGCTGCCAATAGAGAGTACTGCTGTCATGAAGAGGTGTATGTGGACTGCAGCAATGTTTAGGTAGGTGGTGCGCGTCAAAGCAGCATCCGCATGAATGCAGGACCCAAAATTTTCCAGAAGAACAGTGTCAGTCTCTGCTGAGTTGCCTTCTCCTCATTCTGCAATCCCGCTGTCGTATTTTCCCCGAGTAAATGACACACACGACCCATCTGTCCACAATCACATCCACAAAAGAAAGCATGATTCATCAGAATATGCTGCGTTTTTCCATTGCTTCATAGTCCAGTTCTGACGCACACTTGCCCATAGTCGACGCTTTCAGTGGTGGGCAGGGGTCAGCAGGGCACTCCTCATACACAGAAGCTGCAATGCTGTCCGGGTTCTTTCTGTCATAGCCAGTATTAAAGTTTTAATCAACACCAACGCTTAAACCTTGCACTTTTCCATTTTCTTGCTTCCAACACATCAACCTCAAGAACTGAAAGTTCGCTTGCTGCCTAATGTCTCCCATTCCTTGACAGGTGACATTGTAACAAGATAATCGGTGTTATTCACCTTACCTGCCACTGGTTCAGTGATTTTAACACTGTGGCTGGTTGTTGTAACTCTGAATTTAACTCCAGTAGTCGCTCAGTGGCTGTCAGTAAAAAAAAAACAACAAACAAAACTGTACAATTTTCTGCCTTTTATCTGAATAGCATAAAGCATAACAAACTCCTTAAAACTGTCAGTTACGGTTCAAGCAGAGACTCTCCACTGTTACTTTTATCTGTGTTTTGCGTTGTGTCTTTGCCTACAACACTCAGCATGCAGCTGTGCTTGCACCAATTTCACATTTCCATTTGAAGCGGCGGCAGACGCAGGTTGAGACGCTGGTGTGTTTGTGTATGTGTACCCGTATACACTCAAGAAAGAAGACACAGAGGCTCCACTTTCACTTTCAAAACATCCTGAAAAGGGAAATACAGACACTTATTCTTTGGCGATACCCTCAGCGTGTGTCGAGGATAGAAGTGAGCCAAAGTGCATTCACCCCCTATCAACAACTTGACTTGATGGAAGAAGGATCCTCTTTCACTGACAAACCACATCCACTAGTGCCACAGCTTTCAACACTTTAAACAGGACACACTGACGTACTGTGCAGGCCCAGCATCTACAAAACTGGTTTGACTTTGAACGAGGAAGATCATTTTCAATCTTTGTTGTTTTGGGTTTTTTTTAATTCGATATTGTAAAACTTAGTCTTGTGTCTCTGAAATAAACAAGTCAAACAGCGAGAATTACAGAATGTGGAAGCAGAGACAAGCGAGGATAAATGTGCTGAAGCTGGCAGGTGCTGCTGATGTTTCCCAGTGTGAGCTTCATGTGGGCAGATCTGTCATTCTGTCAATCCAAGCGCAGTTTACGGCTTTCTTCCACGGCTGTCACAGTTTAAGTTCACAAAGGGTGCAGACGGCTCAGTGATGAAGTAATACTGCATTTACAGTATTAACATCTTCAGTCCCTTTCCAGTTATGCACTTGAACTTTGCCCCATGCACTGACTACTCATCCTGTTTTACTTCTCACAAATTATCCACTTCTTCTAAATGTGTTGTAGTAATTTGGCAGCTGATGAGTCAGACTGACATCAAGACTGATGTGTCCAGCTGTCAGCTTCTTACCGGCTTCACTGTGGGGGATTTTCTTTATGATAATGTTCTTCCCAGCCAGAGTTAGGATACAGTCACTCAAAGTCCCTCCAGAAGCCTCCTCTCTCCTTACCTCTTTAAGGTATATTTAAGGGATTTGAAGATCCCCCACGATGGCAGAGGGGGAACTCTTTCTTGGTCATGCAGAGAAGTGAGAATGTAAGGAAGTATAGTTAGCTATAATGAAAGTCACCCAATGTCTGTTTGGCTTTGTTATACAGTAACAGATTGCAGTTTGTCCAGTTTGGAGGCTGCATTGTAAGCTCAGGTTAAAAGAGTAACTTCTTTCCTTGGTTACTGGTTTCTTTTCCTGGTCAACATAATCCAAGCAGATTCCCCTGTGCGTCTTTTAAACTTTATTTATGAAACTATGTTGACAAAAGCACAACTAGAAAATCCTCACAAAAGCAGTAACTATCAGGGCGTTTTTGGGTGTCATTCCCCCTTCTTTTCCTTAAAAATGTAGCTTCTGGTTGAAGATAATTATGCAGATGATCGTGAAGGTAGCAGGAAACGGTGAAGTTGTGGTTTGCAGGAGCTGGATCAGATCCAGCACTGTCACAAAAACACAATACACAACAGAGCCTTGTTTCTTCAGCAGAGCCTTGTGAAGAGCTGAAGTCAACATGCTAGTTAGACACAAACAGATTAGTATTTGTGGAAAACAGTAGCTCAATATGTTAGAATTTGAATGTATAATGACTGATTAGAATAAAGTGAATGACGCTCTGCCTGCAGAACTATTCACACTCTGTGTCCTGGAGGAGTGACTGACAGCATGCTGTGAGCATTTAGACACATTTCTACGAAGGATTGTTTGTTAGTGTGTAATGGAAATGTTGTCTAATAAGTTATTTTTACAGCTTACATGTTCAGACTTGAATGGAGGCACGTAGGGCCTAAACACGCTCCACGCAAGCAAGCGAATGACAACACCTGCACTACTCTTTAAACGCAACGTGAGCTCAGTTTTCAGTGAGGTGATCGAGGTCAGTTGAAGCTAATCGGAACAATCTACAACCAGAGTATCAGACATAATGCCAGTGGAGCAACGTGCACTGCTGTGAGTGTGCATGGAACAAAGAAAACCCAGCTGATGGGATGTGTGACTTTTGAATCAGTCAGAGAGGAAGGACTCAGTGTTCCTTTTCAAATGAAGATCTGATGAAGCTTGACTTTGTGAGTCTGGTAAACGTGATTGTTTTGAGCTGAAGGGACTCCAGCTGCAGCTTGTGTTTGTGTTGCATTAAAAATTTGCTCTGCATTCATCGACTTGCATGAAGAATGTTCCGGGCCTTACCACGCGATTTGGGCATTAACAGCTGCACATCATTCTCATATGGGCTAGTAGGGACTTCTACTGTTTCTTCTACTAGTGAGTTCTAGTGATAATTCAGACTGTGACCCTGATAAGTCAGCGATCTCTTGCAGTCGTGTGAACAAATGCATGTAAAATCTTAAACTTCCTGTTGTCCTCATTTACAGGCACCAAAAAATATTGTTTCCTCATCTGAAAAAAATCCAAAAATTCTGCAAAAAATTCCCCAAATTTCTGAAAATTTGCAAAACCTTCAGGAAGAAAAGTGCAATAATTCTTAAAAGTTTCCCTTAAAAGTTTTATTTTAAAAAATCCAAAATTTGGCAAGAAAATTCTTGTAAATATTTTCAAAAAATGAGTACAACTTTTCCCAAAAATCCTAAAAATGTCTAAAATAATTACATATATATGTATATATATCAGTAAAACTTTAATATTTAAATATTTTCTTTAAGAACATTCACAAAAAAATCAAACAAAATCCAGCGAAATTCACTGGATTTTGATTGATTTTTTTTTTTTTGTGAATGTTCTTAAGAAACGTTTTTAACATTTCTTTTGTTCCACCAAAAAATGTTCACAGATTTCCCAAAGTTTCACTGTGAAAATATATATTTTTTTCCCCACATTTTCAAACTTCAAACTGGATCAATTTTGACCCTCAGGACGACTCGAGGGTTAACAAGGCAAAAAGAAGTTTTGTTAGAACTGGTGAATGTAGTGACAGCCCAAACTCTGATCTTTTTTTAGACCTTACTAAGCAGGTTGGTGCCTCAACTTGACAAAACACCAAACAAAAAGCTGTTACTGAAGGTGAAACTCAACGCAAGACTTAAATAAGAAAATTAAATTAAAATTAGATGACTTAAACCTCCTCCATTCCCTCCAACCTCTAAATGTGGACTATTGTTCCTCATTGCAACTGCTAAATTGTGACTACATGACCATTAAATGAGCTGATGATGGAGTCTGCATTACATTGGGTGTGCCTACAAGAAGGTGTAAAAGGTCAAGTCAGATTTATTTATAAAGCACATTTAAAACCGACAACAGTTGAGCCAAATTGCTGTGGGATTAAATATAGCAACCCATAAAAAAGGCATAATAATGCAAAATGACTAAAAGAGAAATCTGGATTAAAACACATTAAAACAATAAAAATCAAAGATGTAACACAATAAGGGATGAAGTCAAGGTGTCTGGCCGCCCATGCTGTATCTGATATGCACTGATAACGCTTACTAAACGGTATAAACATCCAAACCAGGTGGTCTTCCTGAAATATATTAGAAAACATAACACGAACAACTTCAAAAGAAACTTGAAAATGAAGGCTAACATAGTAACTCGCACATTATCTCTTAACACTGTGGAGGGGCTGCATTGTTGCATCACATTATCCCTCTTAAGCGCACCTGCATTCTTTCTAGGTTTTTGTACACAATAATTTAGGGATATTTCTGGTTTTTATTACAGAGCAACTTTCTAAGTTCCTGTCTTTTTTTTCCCCAAACAAAACTAATTACAGAGTAACAAAATGCCATAACTCAGTCATTGAAACAAGAGAAAACACGACACAGAAGCAAAGCCGTGTATTTCATGTTAAATAGTTACACTTAAATTCACGATATCGCCAACATTAGTACATCAGTGAGGAAAAAAGAACTTGCTCTCTGAGTTCAAAGCTTTTTCCGATGCTCTCAATGAGTCCGAGCACCATCTGTAGTGTGTGCATGTGTGTGTTTTCGTGTATGCATGTGTGTCACCCGGCTGTCTTTGATGTGTACAGTATAGGTCTGTGCACGTCTCTCTCCCTCTCCAGGTTTCTCTGTCTCTCTCTCCACCGACATCTGGACGGGTGTGAAACAGCTGTGTCTGCTGCAGTCCCTCTTGGGATTTATAGCCTGTGTACACACACACACACACACACACACACACATCCAAATACTTCCTCACGTAACCCCTCATCCCTTATCTTTCCACAACATCCCACCTCACGCTACTCCCCTCCCTCACCCAGCCTGCACCTCTTTTTGCTCGTTTGAAGGAGAGAATTTGGGGATTTTAAGATGCCTCTGGACACAGAATCTTAACATGGTGCGTGCATTAATTTGTGCGAGCTGGTCCAACTTTCTGCCTCAGTGCTTTCAGCGATTTGTGTAGCTGCACGTGTGTAATTGCATCACTCCTTTTATGCCTGTTTCATGTGTTTAGTGATCGTGCACCCCCATGGCAAACATTCCTCAGCTTCTGATCTTCGTCTCTTCTCCTCCTTTCATCCCTCCCGTTCTCTCCTCCTCTTCCCTGCTCTCCTCCTCCTCCTCTTGTTCTCCTCAGGGCAGCCATTCATAATCAAGATGGTTCTGGAAGAAAAGAGGTCTGTTGGGGGAAAAACGCTCCATTCTTTCATCTCTTGCCCTTTTCTCCTACTGCCATTTGGATTAAACTGGGCTTCGATAATTTGCTGCAGAAGGATTTATGGGGTGAAATTGGCTTGGTGTCTTGATGGATCCAGTGTGATGCTGGCAGCACAGGCGCATCAGTTGAAATATCAAAAAATGTTGTCTCAAAATTGAAAAGCGATGAAGATTTGTAATGCATATTTTTTAAATTCGGTTATCTAAATTAGCAGTCCTACCTGCAGTGCACAAGTGTTTACTTTGTTCTGACTCCTTCTGCAGACAGAATAGCATGAATTTGTCTGGAAATGGATTCAGGAAAATGAAGGATGCGTGACCATGCCTCAGCCACACCTGCTCAGTGTATCTTTACCCGTTTACCACATCCTGTCTTTTTTTCCTCCAATGAATGAATTTCCTGCCCTCTCATATCTGAATCTATCTAATCCCATGACAACCTAACAAAACAACTTTCTCCAGCATTTATCCCTATGCACCTTTTTCACATCCATTAATTTTCAACTTTAGCTGCTTCCCTCATATCATTAAACCATTAATCAAACATTATTTAGGCATTATACTAAGGCATGGTTCATATATCAAATGCCTGCATTTTACAGTCTTGCTGTAGATTCTTACTACTTCATCCCACAGATCCTCAATGGGGTTAAGATTTTGGCAAAAACTAAAACAATAAAAGAGCAATAAAAAAAAATGTTGTGATCTTCCTGGAACCGTTTTGAGACTAAACATCCGGAGGCTTGAGGCGTTATCAAGTCAAGTCAAGTTCAACTTATGTATATATCCTAAATTCAGAGAGGGCTTTACGATCTGTACAGCGTGATACAGCCTCAGTTTAGACACAGAAAAACATTTTGGTTATCTTAATGCGGACAAACTGTTGATAAGTGGATGAACTTATTGAAGTTGTGCAGATACACTTTGACATTTAGATGCTCTGTAATGCTCATCAGGGACAAAAAGAAATCCACGCTGTCATGCTGTCTGCACTGATTACAGCAGCCTGGACAACTCATGAAGTACTTCTGCAAAACTTCTGCTCCTCAGTGATCCGACTTTTGATGCACCTGTTCCAACGGCAGAAATACTTTATTGGTAACCGTTCACACAATTGGCACTTGAGACATTTTTTTAAGACAAATAACACTCAGGAGTCACACAAAACGGATAATTTTCTCAGCTCAGCTCTAACACTCTTATCACAGCTAAGACTGTCCCACCAATTTTAGCATTTGTCCCCACATTAAGTGATGTTTTCTTATTTTTAAAACACATACATGTTGCATTTGGCTGTTGCAAGACTACTTATTGAATCTCACTATTCTCGTTTTGCCTCCCCCGTCCCTTTTTTCTTTGCGATGCTTTATCATTCTTTGTAAACCCTTGAAAAAGTTTGACAGCCATGTGGGAGATGGGGGTTGCGATGCTGAGCACAACCGTGCCATCTTCAGTGTCTCGGATGTCTCAAAGGTCACACGTTTTCCCTGTTTCAAAGTCAAACTAAACGCGAACTGATGCTACAAATGCTTGTCTACACCACACACACACACACACCACAGTAGTGTGATGTATGGCTTGTTGCGATGTATATTTTATGTTAAGGTGGGAGGTTTGTCTGGCAAATTGCATGCAGTTGCGTGTATCAGTTTGTGTAAAAGGCATATCTGTTAGAACTGAACTTTATATTGTGTGATTTATGTGAACATAGTGTACTGAAGGAGAGAGGGAGTAACAGACTAATTGGAAACGGTGTGTGTGTGTGTGTGTGTATGTGTGTGTGTATGTGTGTGTGTGTGTGTGTGTGTGTGTGTGTGTGTGTGTGTGTGTGTGTGTGTGTGTGTGTGTGTGTGTGGTTTGTGCCTGATGGACCGCAGCTCCCGTTATAGCCCCAGAGCAGCGATTAGACTTGTCTGTGAGCTGATTAATATTCTCCAGAGACGCCAGGCGAGGTGAGGGAAATGATTATGGGATGGACAGATAATGGAAAGATAATGCCCCCATGGATCACACTGTCAGAACAGAAAGAGGGTGAGGGAGGGGGAGAAAGGAAGACAGGGGAGAGAGGGATGCAGGTACAGTAAGAACAACTTTTCGGAGTAAGTTTAAAGTGCGCAGTACAAGGAGAGAACGCCAAGAGGAGGAGGAGGTGAATGAGAAGATGTCCAGGAAGTACGTTAGACAAGAGTGCTAAGACTTCAATCCTGTTTGACATCCATAAGATGCATGTGAAGACCAAATGCAAGTCAAGCCTTGTCACACATGATCAGTGGCCAAGTTTCCTGCTGCTCTTATGCTGCTCTTAGAGGGAGAAAAGTTCCAAAATCTGGTAGCAGGCGTCTGTAGATAAGGTTGTGAAAATAGCATGTCATAGTGTTAGCATGAGGATAAGACTAGCTTGATTATACTTGTAAGACAACAGTCCATTTTCCAGCACTTCAAGACCGCTCCTGTTGGTAAAGTTACCCCGTGTGCGTATAAGCGAGCTTGAGCTGCCCAGAGCACACAGACAGATGACGACTCATTTTGTACGATAGACTGAAATGGATAAAAGCGCGAGATGGTGAAAGTACAAGATAAAACATTATGACAAAACACTAGGTTCCAAATGTATGAATACAACATGCATTATGTAGTTTGTAAAGGCAGCTGCAGGATGTGCTGAAGTTATAAAGAAAAAATAGGTGGTTTGGAGCGCTGAGTGTGTGTGGTGGCTGTGGCCTTTGCCGTCTCAGCAGTACCGGATCCGTAACTCCTGGTTATTTTAAAAATTGGCCAAGACGTGGAGCAGAACTGGAGCTGTAGTGGACGATGTCATGGAAAGCTTCCTGGGCATTGAGCTATCCTATGATGGCATCCGTCTGTCATGCAAAGCAGCCCTGTCTTTATTAATACTTTATTTATACTTTAAGCCTTAATATAATTTAAACAATTGAGTTATACAAAAATTAGCCCCTTTCAGGAAATTAGCTATAGAGATCAAATATTTTTTTGTACCAGGCTGTAAACACGTTCAATTCTGCTGTAAAGTTGGACATTTTGACTTGGCAGTCTATGGGTATTAACTATCTTTTGGAGCCAGCTTCAGGTGGCTATTTGAGGAACTGATGACATAAGAGCATCTCCTCAGTCTTAAAACAATATTATCTGTAGAATTGTCAAGAGTACAAAGTGCCGGACGTCCAAATAAACATTTTAGCTAATATGATAATGGCAGTGGTTTGGGAATTAGATGCTCAACATTCAACATTCACGTATTTTTGAGCATACTTTTGGCCGTTGAATCCCGAAGGAACTGAACAAGAGGGAGAAGTGAAGGGTGTTATGGCAGTCTGGAAAGATGAGGATAAGGAGGGAGTCCAGAGAGTGGGAGGAAGGAAGAGAAAAAGTGGCAGAGATGAGGTCAAGAGGAGAGAAGTGGGGAGTAGGATAATGGAAGTGAAGGAGTGCAGAAGAGATGGGAAGGTGGAAGTGAAGTGGGTGGATAGAAAACAGGGAGGGTGACAGTGAGGGGGAGAAGTAGGGAGAGAAATAGTGGAAGGAAAGGAGACAGATCCCAAATGATAAAAACGCAGAGAGGGGAGGGGCGGCTCAAAGGAGTAAATCCAGTCGGTGTTTGGCCCGGCATAATCTATGCCAACATAATAACGTCACCCACAAGCCGGGCTGACAAACAGCGGGTCTGAGAGAGCAGAGGGGGAGGAGAGAAAGAGTGGCGGGGTGAGAGATGGAAGGCAAGACGGGCGAGTGAGGTGATGCAAGGCTGCACACAGAGGAGGAGGAGGAAAGATGTTTGATTAAAGGAGGAGGAAGAAGCACGGCACTGAGAAGAAAAGAGGAAGAAAACCAGGAACTGTGCAGGAACGGAGCAGGTTTTGTTGAGCATCAGCATGTCAGTGATCTTATCTGTAAGGTGAACACAGTCACTGTTCAGACCTGCTATTAAAATCTGTCCTCGCTGATCAGCTCGCAGCCAAAAGGCTAAAAATATGCAGGTGTAAATGCATCAAAGACGCACTGAGGGTCTGATCGGCCAAACCACACTTGGAAGGGTCAGACACGTTACCACACGCATGGTAAAGTATTTGTATAAGTTCTCCTAAATGACTTTCAGTGTTTTCATGTGTAGAAATGCATATGCTCAGCATTGTCAAGCACTTTTCCCCGCTGTGCATTCATGGGACAAAGACTAAATGAAAGTAAGAGTAGTTGATTCATGTTTGATACTGAGGAAATCACCTTTGTAGCTCATACTATAAAAGACAAGATCATTGTCTTGAGGTGAAGAGGAAGTGGGCCTAATGTTCTGAGACGAGCCTATATAATGTTCTGTCGTGTTTGTTCTAGCTGTGTCAATGGGGAGGCAAAATCCAATCAGGAGCGGTTACGGAAGATTGAGTTTGAGAAGCAATCTGATGCCAGGAGTAAATGCAATTCGTTCTGCAGAGACAGTCAGTATGAAGAGTCTTTACATTTGCACATAAGTTAATTAAAAGTGTTTCCTTTTTATTTTAGGCTTTAAAAAAGCTTCGGGTGTTATTTTATGTCCTTGCTATTGCAAATACACTATGCATAGAGCAATGTGCAACGATTTAGGCACTAAAAATAGATAAATCTAAGCATCTTAGGTGATTAAACTTATTGCAGAGCACCACATTCTGTATGTAACTTCTGAAAATAAAGGATTGTGAGGATGAGCATGGAGACCAGCAATATGTTTGCTTTTTTTGATGTACTATGCAAGTATTTCAGCTGCCTAACCTCAACCATACAGCTACACTACACCTAACAGCAGCTGTTGTGTATAGATACTGTAGAGATTCTAATTTCAGAAATGCTGACACGTCACAGAACCCAGGGTTTTGCAGATTTCAGTATTCTGATCGCTATTAGGGTTGATTAATCTGTAGTAATTTCACTATACTGTATGTACAATACTGTGTCTTTTTTTCCCCCCAGCACTCTTTTTAAAACATTATTTCAAAACAGCAGTCTGTTCCTGCACCAGAGCACAGGACAGCAGGCACAGACAGGAGACTTTAATGGAAGTGCTCTCATCATTCAAGCTGGCCGTGTGGAAAAAGTTCCTGAAGATTTGCTGCAGTATGACAAAGGATGGAAAGTTATTTTAACAGCAGAAGGTAAGAGAAAAATGGTTACTTTCCATTATGGTTAGTCTATATAGAAATCCACCAGTCAAAACAATCCCTGCCAATCAGTGTCTTTGACAGTAAAAAATAAAGTGCATCTTCTTTTGTCATAAAGCATTTGGTGTCAAATTTGCATAATTTTGGTTTGACCTATGTTTGAGACCATACGACTTCTATGGAGACTTCAGTGTTTTGTGTTTATTGTTGCTGTGAGACAGTAATGACATTCCTACTGCGAGTGTTTCTGGAGATATGTGCGTATTTGCCCATATCTGCCATAATTGTCTTTTCTTTCCATGGCTTCATAATTGACCTTTTGTCTGTGTCTAGCCATCTGTGTGACTCCAGCTCTCCAGTTTGAACATTTGTGTCTTTTTGTGGAACTGTGAGAGCAGCTCATTGTTCTCTCCGTCTCGCTGTCCGGCTCGCTCTGGTTTTGGCTCTTGCTCCATCACTGGCGTAAGAAAACGTTGGAATTTGAGGCACGCAGTTTGTACTTCCTGTATTTTCCTCACGTTGCTAAGGTAGCACTTCCTCTCGCAAGAGTTGGAAACCATTGCTGCAATGCAAAACACATATGTGTGCTCAAACACGGGTACACACAAGCTCACTCTGGACAAACATACTGCCACATTTATTCTGGCAGTAACATCTACAGACAGCAAACACTGTGTCTCATCTAGATAGATTTGTTTGTATGCAACAGAAGTGAGTACACCCCAGCGCAATATCACTTAACCCTCCTGTTGTCTTCATTTAGGGGCATGAAAAATTTTGTTTCTTTGTCTGAAAAAATCCAAAATTTCAAAAAAAAATCCCCAAATTTCTGAAAATTTGCAAAACCTTCAGGAAGAAAATTCCAATAATTTCTTACAAGTTTCCCTGAAAACTTTTATTTAAAAAAAACAAACAAAAAAAAAACAAATTTGGCAAGAAAATTCTTGTAAATATTTTCAGAAAAATGAATAAAAATCTTCCAATAAATGAGTAAAAATATCTAAAGTGATTACATGTACATCAGCAAAACTTCTGATATTTTCTTTGAGAACATTCACATGAAAAAATCAACCAAAATCCAGCGGAATTTTCTGGATTTTAGTTGATTTTTTTGTGTGAATGTTCTAAAGAAACATTTTTAACATTACTTTTTTTTCCACCAAAAATGTTCACAAATTTCCCAAAAATGTTGAAAATGTGGACATCAGAAGTTTCACTAAGAATCCCCCCCAACACACACACACACACACACACACACACACACACACACACACACACACACACACACACACACACACACACACACACACACACACACTTTCAACCTTAGAACGGGTCAATTTTGACCCGCAGGACGACACAAGGGTTAAACGAGGGTTGAAGAAATAGTGACCTGAATCTAACTGCATTATTTCTAAGTTACAGTAGAACATTTGTACTTATTTAAATGGAAAAACCACCAGGTTAGTTTTACTGTATGCTAAATACAGGCCCTACGGTAGGAATTCAGTGCATCAAAATTACTTCAAATATTCAAATCTTTTAGTTTGTTCGACACTTTGTTTGTCTACCTTTGTTTTTGATGACAGACTCAGTCCTCACTGACAACACCAGTGTGGCACCATTTCCTTAAGAGATGTTCTACCATTCTTCAGAGACCTTTTTTTTTCTTAGCTGCTCATCTTCAATCAGATGACATATTTTTCCAGCTCACAGGTTTTACTATCGTTCCACAACAGAAACATCATATGTGATTTTGGCATTCCTCTTCTGCCAAGCTTCTGGGAGTAACCTTGTCGGACAATATTTTCTTATAATCCCAGAGATATAAATGTCATGGCCCCAACACCTTTTGCACTTCTGCTGCTGGATATCATCACATTTCTCTGTTCTTCACTGTCAGGACTATGCATTCACTTTGGTAGCTCCGGCCAGGTTCAAACACGTTGAACTCCATCTGTGCAAAATGAACTTATCTGGGGTTTAATTGACCAAGAAAAGTCCTTACAATGATCATCAGGCTACTTTTCCTGTTTGTTTTTTTTTAAGCAGAATTTAACTTTTTCGGTTTTGTGTCCAAAAAACAAGCAACATTTTCTTCCTTTGGCACCCTTGATAGAAGCTGACGTTATGCACCATCCTTCATGTTGCCTGAGCTTCACAGAAACTCTGATTTCCATTGATAACTTCTGTATCAAGTCTGATCTTCCTGCATTCTTCTCCATCTTTGTAAAGTCTTAAGCCAATTTTTCAACTGCTCTGGCAACTCTTTTCCACACAGACATTCAGATCGACACAACCCATAGGTGAAAAACTAAGACAGTTAATGTTTTATGTGTCGTTTTATAACCATGTTCATGCAGTTATATTGATTGAATTTTCTTTTCTTTACTTGTGTGTCAATAAGTAGAGGTGTATTCACTCATGTTTCTGTGTTGGGGCTCATATTTGCAGTGCAATCTTTGAAAAGCATTTGTTTATGATTGTCCATAAGAGGAAACACTGTGCATGTCAGCTGTGAAATGATGTAGTTATTTAGAAATGAAACGATTTTTAATTATTTGATATTTAAGAGATTGGCGTGCTCACTCCTTTTGCGTATTGTAATGTAAATGATACTGGAAAAGATGGCGAGAAAATACTATATAAAAAACTATTATGAATTCCTCAGATTGCCTTTTCTGTAATGATCTACTTCAAACAGCTAAAAATTCAAAATAGACTTGCTTTGTTTTCCCTCCCTGACTCTTCCCCTCTGTCTTCTGTCGGACTGTCACACCAGGTTCATGACCCCAACTCGGCCACAATGGGAGCCTGAAATACAGTCCTGCTGTCATTTTGTCAGACTCATCTTTCTCTCTCTCTCTGGCCCTGACAGCCTGTGACAGTACGGAGAGGGACACACACAAAGTCACACACAGACTCACATTCTTTGAGTGTTAGTCACTTGCTCACAGAAAATGCCATTGTCAATATCCAGAGAAACAGACAGAGAGGGGAGTGGTGGAGCTGCTGGGGGGGGGGGGAGAAAAAAGAGGATGTTAAGTGTTGACTTGTGACTTTGTGAAAAGCCTGTCCTTGTATTTTTCAGCTGTCAGAGAGAGAGAGAGAGAGAGAGAGAGAGAAAGCAACTGGGAAGGAGAAGGACTGATAAGCACAGCGGTGAAGTGTTAAATAGCAAATCATTTGTTTGAAGTAAGGCATTCAGTCCTGGTCATAACAGACGATTTGGAAGACATAATCAGAGACAGTTAGAGACAAAACAAAGAAGAAAGTGTCCTCTCCAATCATTAGATTTTTTTTCAAACTTAGGATGGTACTTAAGCAGTAATGTGAATGTTTGAGGTCGTCTCAGTGCACTACTTGCTGTAGTCCTTGTTGACTGAAAGCATGGTCACTGTTCTGAGTCAGAGAAGATGTAAATAATGTGTTTAACTCACAATTAAACATGTTTTAAGTGAGGGTTTGTGTTCATGTTGCCACGTTTTAAGCACTGATTGAGGCTCGTGCAGACTAGAGGGTGGAATGCGTGGGATCCTGCATGTCAAAGGGCAATTCATGCTTTCCGCATCGACATATCTGCAAGGTCACTTGAATTTCGTCATCTGCCCAAGTCCAAGACAGGGATCCACACGGATCCCTTTGTGCAACCTCAAATTTGTCACTGTGCTCGCAAGCAATGCTTGTTTTGAGGCAAAGCTGGGTGACATGTGCCATCATCCACATGTTTCTAACTCATCATTGACAGAGTTGTGATTGAAGTAGATGCTGCTGGACTTTGGAGGTACTTTGTTTTGTGCAGTGTTCCTATTGACAGTGTCCATGCACTGTACAAAGTTATAAATTCTCCAGAAATTCTGTGCTATGCCTGCCCACTTTTGAAATGGTGCTGTAGTGGTTTGCACTGCCGCCGCACAATTAGAAGGTCTTAGGTTCGAATCCTGGATCTCTCAACCCCAGTCTTTCTGTGTGAACTGGATTCTTCCCATGCCTTCACTGTCACCATTCAGAACTGGCATAAACATTTTTACCTTTTGAGTTTAGTTGTTCTCAAGCAAGATAAGATACTATGTCATTCCTTCAGCAAAGTTCTGAGTCTACCCTGGTAACTCCTTTCAGTTGGGCATGCCCGGAAATACTCCAAAGGAACAATGCATCCGAGAAGCATTCTGATCAGATGCCAGATCCAGTTCAGTGGACTCCTTTAGATGAGAAGGAGCAATGACTCTGCTGTAAACTCCCTATGGATGTTCAAGCTACTCACCTTATCTCTAAGAATGAGTCCAGCCACCCCACAGAGGAAACTCATTTCAGTTGTTACATCCACAATGTCCTGCTGTCGGTCACTACAAACAGGTGATGGCTGTAAGACAGGGTTGGGATGTAGATCAACTCGAAATTTAATAGCTTCACCTTCCAGTATACCTCCTTCTTTATTATGACAGCTCAGTGTCCTATTCACACTTCATTCTCCCGAACAAGACTCAAAGATGATTCAACTTCTTCACTGGGAACATCCAATCACCTCCAAACTAGAGGGAGCAATCCACTGTTTTCCAACAGAGAAGTATGGCCTCAAACTTGAAGGTGTTTACTTTCATCCTGGCAGCTTCACACTTGGCTGCAAACTGCCCCAGTGTTTGCAGAAGGTCATGGCCTGGAGAAGTCAACAGAGAAAGCAGAGCTGCGACTCCGAGGTTCCCAAACTGGACACCCGTGTCATCCAGGTTGCACCGTTAAATCCCATCCATGAATATCACAAATGGGATTGGAAATAAGGGGCAACCTTAGCAGCCAAACACCTGCAAGTAACATAAACACAACTGGTAAAATATCTTCTGCTGATTGTAGTTTGTGTTCTGATTCAGTCGTTTTCAATGATGACTTTCACCTTTATAATTAATTAAGGTTCAGTTTTTCAGATTTTGTTGCCTTTGACCAGTCTGAAGGGCCATTTTATTTTTATCAAACTCCCCAGTTAAGTAAATAGTCAAACAGTCTGTTTCCAGATCAGTAGTAATTCATCATGTGTGACGTATGTGATGTATTTGTCACCATGTCCTGCCATCATTCAGTGTGTTAATCCCATTAATGTTTGCGTGGACATGTGGTTGTGTACGGAGCATGTGCGATAAACAGATACACCTGGCTTCTTACATAATCTAGAGCCTCCAAGGCTGCGGCACACCTCCACTGTCAGAGTTTCCACTGCATTGACCTCACGCTCTTGATATGCAGGGACATGCAAATATGTACACAGTCACACACACACACACACACACGGACACACATCCAAGTAATGTAAACGGTTCACAAACATACATACGGAGAAGCACAAGCAGCACAGATGCACCACACAGACATTTGTTAAAAACATGAGCCAAAATTCACAGATTAATGTTCATGTACAGGCATGCACATTCCTTAATTCAATCATCACGTGCAGTTGGGCTCATTGAACATCATCAAAATTATAAGGAACACTCATACACACATCAATTCTTATCGATATTCACATATACACACACATTTGTACACACACACTTTTCACATCATAGACAGACTGTCTTGTTTTTGTAGGTGGGTTTCACATAATTTCCTTGTTAGTTTGTGGCTTCATAGTTGATGTTTTAACCAACTACAAGCGCTGAATCAGCACTGAGCTCTCTTTAATCAGCAAACGCACACACACCCGTGCAGAAAATGGGACACCACATGCACATGCACGTCCAGGAAAGGGTACGATAGGGCAGCTGAGCTACGGCATTATAACCACTGGGCCGGTGAGGACAACAACGGATTACAGAGTGACGGAGAGTGCAGGAGAGAGATCAGGGTCATTACACAGTGAGCGAGCTGAGAGTTAGGTAGAGCTGATAACAAAACCAAAGAGTGAATGATGATGAGGCGAGTGGGGAAGAAACAAAGCACGAGAGACAGAGAGAGGGACGTGGAACTGCAGTGCTACTCTTCAGACATAAGTATATTTGACGTAGGATTTCATCTCACTTATTTATTTGGTATCTAATCATTACTGATGAATATAACATGAAAGTATGTGGACGGGAATTCACTGCATGCATGTTATTGGTGATGTCATTCCAATTCCTTGGAAGTTAAACTGCTGCGATGACAGCTTCATTCATCTGGTTTCAGGCTGTTTATCAGATTTTGAAACCTGACTGCAGGAATTTCTCTCATCCCAGCTCCAACAAAAGCATGTCAGTCAGTCGGCTGACATGAAGGAATACTAGTGTGTGTGTGTGTGTGTGTGAAGGTAGAATATATATTCAGTGGTAATGAGTGTCATCTGAAGCAGCAGCAGCAGTAATACTCCGCCATGATCAAGACGGAGCACAGAATATATGAGGGGGTTAGAAGCAGAGTAGCCTCACCCACGAAAAATCCAAACTGTGTTTTATATGATTTCTGTAACATTTTATGGTCTAGATTTTAGAGGCCAAGTGGTCACAACCCAAATATGCATTCCAGTGGCGTTTCGAATGCGAAGCCATTCTTGAAAATGCACAATTTTGAACCCATTGTTCTCCAAAACTACAGAAACTGGGTTAGATCACTCTGCTTCCAAACCCTTCATATATTCAGTATGTTGAGGTGAAAAAAATATGTCATGCAGACTTGAGTTAATAGTCCAAACTAGCTAGCTAGCTTTGCATCTCTCATGAGGTAGAAGACTGATATTGAGCAATACGTTCTGTAAATCAAATCAAATGTAATCTAATTAATTTATAAAACACCTTTAAAACAACCACAGTTGACCAAGGTGCTGTACATAAGCATAAACAACAAGATTTAAAAAAAAAACTAAGATAAAAACATTAACTAGGATAAAAACAATAAGAAGTAAAAGCAGACTGCACAATAAAAACAAAAGCAATAAATAGACTCAACAAACTGGGCTGCCCCTCCCAGATATAGAAACACATGCACATAAAAACAAACCTATGTGGTGTGAAATGCCAACAAGAAAAGGTGAGTTTTAAGAAGGGTTTTAAAATTAGACAACGAGGAGGCCTGTCTAATGTGCAGTAGCAGCTCATTCTAAAGCTTTGGAGCTGCCACAGAAAACGCTCGATCCCCTCTGAGCTTCAGCCTTGTTTTGGGGATCCTCAGGAGCAGCTGGTCAGCTGACCTGAGGGATCGGCTCAGAGTATATGGATGAAGAAGCTCAGACAGGTATTGGGGGGGGGGGGGGGGGGGGGGGGGGGGGGGTGAGACCATGTAATGATTTAAAAGCAAATAAAAGCATTTTAAAATGAATTCTAAAATGGACAGGCAGCCAGTGTAGTGAAGCTAAAATCGGTGAAGTGTGCTCAAACTTTCTTGAACCAGTTAAAAGACGTGCAGCAGCATTCTGAACTAACTGTAGACGAGCAATGGAGGACCCACTAACCCGCATATAAAGAGCATTGCAGTAATCCAGCCGAGTGGTCACAAAGGCGTGGATCACTGTTTCAAATTGCTGTCTCTGCAGAATAGGTTTGATTTTTGCCAGCTGCCTTAACTGGAAGAAGCTACTTTTCACCACAGCTTTAATTTGGTTGTCGAACTGAAGATCAGAGTCCATTGTGGCTGATATCGGGGCTCTGTGCAGGCCAGCCAGGACCTAAAAAGTTTGACCACATCAGCAGTGTCATGATGAAATAAGAAAGGGTTTTCCTCAAGCTGTTGCACAATGTTGGAAACACTGTGTTGTCTAAAATGTCATTGAATGCTGTAGCACTGATATTCCTCTTCACTCAGACAAAGACCCTGATGACTCAGAACAGAAGTACGCAAAAGTATCTAGAAAGTCGCTCATAATGTGTATATAAAAATATGAGAACATTTGGTACATTCCAGATTTTAACTGTCAAAGGTCAATTAAATGATTAAGTGCCAAGTGTGAGTGTAAATGGTTGTCTTTCTCTTTGCATTAGCGCTATGATGGACAGGCGTATTCCCCATTCTCTACCTCATGTCCAGTGTCAGCTGGGACAGGCCCCAGCCTCCCCCTACAGGCCAAAGCAGCTATGGCTACTGAGATGGACAATTTGAGGTTACTTTTGGTTATTTAGTCACGTAAAACTTTCAATGATGGAACTTTGCACAATAGACCATCAGGAAAAGTGTGTCTGTTTTGAGGATGTGAGTATATGCAAAGTGTTGCAACCCGAGTGCCACATTAGCCCACATCCCCCAAGAAACCAGAGACAAATATAGTTTTCGTTAGAAGGAAAGAACAGTTCCTCTTTCTATGCTACTTCCCTGCTGCTTTCATGAGAAGGACAAGCGCAAAACAATGTGGTGACATGAAAAAAATAGGGAATATAGGAGGGAAAGAGAATTGGATTTTAGTACTTCTCAGAGAAAAACAGGCTGAGGAGAAGAATTAGACAATAATGCACTTCTCGTTTCACTTCCTTAAACCTCATTGGATATCTGGAAATGAGCTAATGCTTAGTTACTGTAACTAAGAGCCCTGGGACAAATAAACCTGTTCTTAAAATACTTCTAGTTGTCCTGGGATTTGTTGGCTTCAGCGCTACTCCAGCTTTTTTCCAAGGACTGAAAATCAGGGTTAATGAACAACTGACTTAAGGTCCCAGAGCAAATAAACTCTCTTCAACCATTTTCAGATCAAGTATGAGGACGTAGTCAACACCTTGTTCAGGCGCTGTGAACTGAGATTCCTGTGGGTGAAAGTTAATTTCCCTATGGACCAAAGAAAATAACTCATTATGAACTTTATATAATAGCAATGAAACAGACAGATATAAATAAAAAAATTGCATTGCACTTTATGATGACATCCAGCAATGTTTATCAGTGTTGTGGGACAGAAAACTGATTTGGAAAGTGACAGATGGACTCTCCAAAAAAAAGATCTTTCTCTCTATTGATTTTCTCTCTCACACATGTACAGCCATGTAATTATGAGTTCAGCTCCCCGTAAGGTAATAACAGGAAACTGTGCAGGAGGATGTTCGGGAAGACTGAATACCAATCTATTGTGTGAAGAGAATGATGACAAATATGGAGCAAGAGCGACAGCTGAAGTACTTTGTGTGCATGCTTTTGTACTTATTTGTACAATCTTTGGCAGGATCTGATCATTTGAGTTTGGACATTTTTAGAGCGTGAGGTCACAGGGGCGTGGCCTTTGTCTGCTGAGGGACGTTGGAGAATTTAGAGTTTGTACCAAGCACCAAGCCTCGAGGCGTGGTACTCATCAGATCAGAATTAATGACCTGAGCTTTGAATTGGACTTTTGTAAGACTTGTGACCTTAAACCCCAGCAACCTTGACTTTGTTGACTTTCAGCTGCTGCTCTGGAAAGCAAGTACTCATTATCGTGTCCTGATGTTTGTCCAAGGATATGTGACTGTATGCTTTTTTCTGAACTGTTCACAAAGCTGTTGTTGAAAATACAAATGCACAAAATGACCAAACCAAGAAAGTGAATGTCTCTCAGCAGACACATTTAGGTGGACATCACTCCTCTAATGCTCTGTTTAAGGAATAAAGGCCATTCATCCCCATATGCTGATCAAAAGCAGGCAACAAATGCACACATGGTTAAATTCACACTATAATAAAGTAACTATGTATTGGATTACTATGCAGAAAAACTCATTGAACTCCTGTGGATTATTCTGAAAGGCTGTGACTGTCTACAGATTACACTGTAGCACAGTGCCAATATGACAAAGCACAAGATTTCTGGAGAATATAAAGCTTCCTACTCTGGCACAATCAATGGACAGCAAGTACCAAGCAGAGCGCCTCTCAAGTCCAGCGTGACTGCTTCAATGACAACTCTTCAGGATGAATTTAAAAGGTGTGGATAACAGAGAATCTCTATTCTCATATTGAGGATTTGTCCTGAGTGCTACTTGTTTTCCTGGCATAGATGCTGTCGACCCCTGCAGTGCATGCCGTCACAAATTTTGGCCAGTATGAGGATGTCTGCAGAGGGGTCTACGCTGACTCTTGCAGACACACAGGCACAGACAGCATGAAGTGGCCGTAAAGCTTGGACACTCATCACACATTAGTCATAAAACTTGAATTGGACATGACTTCTGTTAGGCTTGACTGACATGAGACTTGACTCCCCAAAGGCTTGCAAGCAAAAGCGTTCCATGTTTTGATGTAATAAAATCTTGGAACAATTAAAAAAAAAACATTTCATTTTAATGGTTGACAGTCAGACTTTACTCACAGACAGCATCAAGACGTGTTTTGACTAGACTGGGAAATGGCACTTTATATCATAAAAGATATAAAAATTGAGGTTCTGGGTTGGGCTTCTAGCTGTGTGTGTCCACAGCAAAGACAGAATTTTTTTTTTCTAGCTGTTAAACTTGCAAATGTGGATTCAGAATAACGTGCACATGGGCGTGCATGTGTGTGTCCTGGGACAGAGGGTGGAGTGAGGACAAAGTGTGTGTATCTATTTGTGTGTGGGTGGTTGTGTTAGACAAGGCTGCATATGGAGCCACAACACCCCCATAGCAAACAACAGGGAGACCAAACTAGCAGCCTAACCCATACAAACTCACTCTCACCACATGACAACACTATTGTGGCAGAGGGAGACTCAGTGTGTGTGTGTGTGTGTGTGTGTGTGTGAGTGGTCACCGGGGTGGGGTGGTCATCTGGGTTTCCTCCAGAGAGTGAAACAAACGGGTTGAGGGAGATTCACTTCCCCAATGGGACAGACAGATAATATTGACACAGTCTGTCACAATAAGAGGCAGACTGAGCCAAAAGCCCGCCAGGACGGAGGGTTTAGAAAGTCTAAGCAGTAAGTGAACTAGACGTGGGTTCATGCGGCTTTTCACCCAAGATGTGTTTTGCTCGATGCAAATGAGTAAACAATGCAAATTTAAATAAGAGTCACATTTAAGTCAAAACAAACTGTAGATTTAATCTCACTGTTAACAAAACTATTTTTTGTTGAAGGGTTTTTTGTGACACTTTTTATCACTGTATGCTGATGACATCCACCTATTCTTTACCCAAAAAAAACCTAATGATTTTGCTATCACTGCTGTATTAAATGAACAACTGCTTTGGGGATATAAAAGAAACAAGATGCAAAAAGCTTCTTCACATAAATGTTCTTATAAAATTAAAATAGCTTTATATACTAACCTTTACTGTTAATGTTACTAATCTGCCTTTTTAGTTATTTTTTATTTTATGTTGTGTGTAAACTGCTGAGCACTTAAATTTCCTTTGGGATTAGTAAAGTATCTATCTATCTATCTATCTATCTATCTATCTATCTATCTATCTATCTATCTATCTATCGTATTATTGTAGTTCTTGTTATTTATCTTTTATGGCCAACTTGCATTGTTAAATCCTAAAATGTAATTTCAGTTCTCTTGAGTATTTGAGGAGGCTGTGGTTAGATGCTACAAAGATAAACACAGCACCACATTATTTACCTGCTTTATCTAAGACCCTTAACACTGGTATTATGTTTGTTTGATAGTCCATTAAAGCTTGACTTGACCCCTGCAAGCCACTGTCCCATCACAAGAAATTGACTTTCACTGGTGCCAAGGAAGAGTTGAGAATTTAATCAACTCAAAAAGAAACACAGACAGACAGCTGCATGGGTGTACATGTGGTTTTGTTTGTCTGTGGTTGCTTAGCTTGTAGGTGTATCCAGTTTAAATGCTGCCCTGTGCAAGACGTCTTTTAAGGTAGCCTACAGCGTTGGAAATTTCCCTTACTGAGCTCAGAATCAAGTCAAAGCAATCCCACAAAACCTTAATGACGTGATTTAAAAGAGACTCAACAATGTGCCAGTTAGTTTGTAATCATTTTGCTGCAGGCTGCATGCATTATTATGGTGAAATTATGCTCAATGCTACGTAAGTTACTTGAAAAGTAAGTTGAAAATTGTTGTTGTATGTGTAAAAGCACAGCAAGCAACAGAGGCTACCAAACAAAGCGTCACATCTACCTATTTGATTACATGCGTAGTATTCAGCTCATAAAGAAATGATACTGTATGTAGCCAGGCTAAAAAAAATCCATAACTTATACTGTAATGGTGTTGGAATAATGTTTGATAAAATTAGGGATAAAAAGTACATTTGAATAAATAATTAATAAACAATAAATGGCCTACAGTAAATAGTTTCATAAAGAGTTGTTAAAATCCATACTTTCCATTGTGATTCAAATTATTAAGTTCACGGTTAAAATGTTTAATTGTGAATATTTTATTTCATGGTTAAAATGTTAAATTGTGAATATTTTATTTCATGGTAAAAAAAATGTTTAATTGTATATATTTTATTTCATGATTAAAATGTTTAATTGTAATCCTGTTTGTTCTTTGGCCTTTGAATGAGGAAGTGATGTACATGCAGAAAACAAAATACTGCAGGGAGAGACACAGTACTGCTGAAGCTTTATGCTCATATTACTAAGTTTGTTTGCATGTTTCTGTGCTATAGATTGTCAGTGAGAGAGTCTGTGAAAAGCTATGTCATGAGACCGCTGAGTATGCGACAGATCAGATCATTTCTACTCGAAGTTGAGTTCTGTCACTTATCCTTTTGTTCATTAGCTCAGTGAGTGGCTAAGCTAATTAGCGTTCCAACCGGACTGTGGCTTCAGTTAGCCTATCCTGGATTGTTTCGGACCTGGAGACGGCGAAAGGGAGACCAGATAGCGCTCTCAGTGACCGGAAAAGCTCAGAGATCCTCTGGCAAGGTGGGAAAATAAGAGGAGAGCTCCGCTGGAGTTTGCCATGTATCATGGATCCATCTGCTTACAGACTGAGGCTATAGGACTGGTCGGAGTCATTGGCCATTGACAGTTCGCTGGACAAAGGTATCACTCTTATTGTTTTGTTTTGCTTATTATTGAGTGAAGGACTGTCGAGTTTGCTTTGTGGAATCCCAGGCAATGAATCAGGCCTGCACCTTGGGTCTTTTTTTCTTTTTTTTGTTTTGTTAGATTACCGGCTTAGAGACATAATAATGATGGCACGTCATAGGTAAAGAGAGATTTCAAAGAAAGTAAAGGCTGTTAACCTGATTCTTTCAGTTCATTATCATTATTATTATTAGTTGGGTTACTGTGAAACTTTGACTTGTGACTGTGTTTGTGGGGTGCAATTAAAGTGGGATTGTTTAGTTTGACTTTTTCTGGTGAAGTTATTTATTTAGATAGTCAACAAACTAGTTTACTCTTCATATTGTACTGTATAATTTAGCTCAGGTATTAAAGTGTTGAAATTGCTATATAGATCCAAGATCTAAAGAGAGTCAAGTAAGATCTCCATATGAGAGTATAACTGTCCTATATAAAATAGGGATAGGTGGGATACGTGTATAGCTGTGTAATATCTTTTGCACATTGCTTCTCTTCTACTTTCCTCTTTTTCCTCACCAAAGCACCTAAAAGCTCAGACCTTTTCTTACCTGCTTTTTTGTGGATTTGCCACTTAGACATGACATTATCCATCCCCAGTCAAGACTACACCAGTTTACGTTGGTGGTGTGCAAACTGTCTTTTTTTTATGTCATTCGTAATAATTTACCATATACCAGAAAGTAAATGCAATGTTATGTCTGTCAGGAAGCCACAACAATAAAATCACCTGCCTAATATTGCCTAGGATCTAATAGAGGGTGGAATGGCTTCCATGGATCGAAATCGAACATCTCAGGGATGCTGGATTAGATTGGGATCTGAGGGGGTTTGGAGGCCGAGTCGTCGTCTTGGGCTTTTTGAAGTGTTTTTTTTGCAGTGTTACAGAGGGCATTCTCCTGCTGGAGGAGGCTGCTAGCGTTAGGGAGTGCTGGGGCCACATGGGGCATTCTTTGTCTGGAACAATGTTTAGGTGGGTGGTACATGCCAAAGTAACATCCACATGAATGCCGGAACACAAAGCTTCCCAGCAGAACCTTGCAGTGTCACAAGATAACCAGAGTTGTTCACGTCACCTGTCAGTGATTTTAATTGGTGTTAGCTGGACTTTGGCTCATCAGTGTATATTTAACATTGTGAAGGAATTGTGGTTTGGTGGTATTTGCACTGTACAGAAAAAAGAGATGATTAAACCTCTACTCACTCTAACTCATATCTCTAGTGGGGACATCTGAGGTGCAACAACCAATCCCTGAACACCTCCTCTTCTTGCTCTCCTGCTGAAAGATCATCCAGGACAGGTAGTCTGCATAGCTCACAAATTAAAATCAGGTGGCATAATGTTATTGACGAAATATGCAATGAGCTATGGAAAAATCACACCAATTTATATATTTATTTTCAGGGACGCCTGGTATAAATGGGCTAACAGGGCTAAGCCCTCCCAGGCCAACACAAAAAAGATGAGAAAATTATTTTTTAAATAACTTACAACAGCTTGTTTTAAGTTTAGGTGAAACCAAAGGTAGCAACAGCACCAATCAGTCAACAGAAAAACATAGAATATCTCTAAATGGGCTTATTTTTTTACAGCCCCAGCAGATACAGTCCGCTTTCATTCATTTCATTCTTGTAAGTGATTGACAGGTGTCATGTCCCGCCCCCGTCATTTACTGATCATTTGGGCTAACTTCACTCAGCCCACAGGCCGCTGACTTTTGACCAATAACAGCGAGTTAATGCAGCGGTGCTGCCATTTGTAGCAGAGTTAGGAAGGAGGGAGAGAAAGTTAAGCTATGACGGGCATTAGCATGAACACGGTGAAATATTTTTTGCTTTCTTGTCCATTTTCCTCAATGTCTTTGGAGGAAAAGCTGGAAGTTAAGAGACTGGGATCACGTCGGCCAAACGATGTTCAAATAACTCAACGGGACAAACGACAATATCGTAAGTTTTGCGTTTCTTGATTTGACATAAAGGATTGGCTAACGGCAAGAATAGCTAAGAATTCACTTTTCTGTTTCCCATGCTTACTTTTTGGAGGAGATACCGCATGAACTCAACAAGGAATTGTGGATTTGTGGCTGTGCAAGCTGATGAGACAACCTGTGTGTGTGTGTGTGTGTGTGTGTGTGTGTGTGTGTGTGTGTGTGTGTGTGTGTGTGTGTGTGTGAGAGAGGGAGAGCGGGAGAGAGAGAGGGAGAGCGAGAGAGAGAGAGGGAGAGAGAGAGGGAGAGAGGGAGAGAGAGAGGATGTAGAGCACTAAAAAGTATAGTGTACCTGTAATTGATGTAACTGTGTGTATCATAGGTGATGTTGCTTTTGCAACTGTGTTAACTATTTAATCGGTATTATGCATTTGTTAGCCCATCCAACAAATTTCACCACCAGCCGCCACTGTTTGTTTTGTTTATTTTACAGATTTTTAATGAGATTGCACTCACATAGCAGTCTGTGAGTCTTTGTATGACTTTAAGACTTGCAAACATTAACTTGATTAATTATTCATGTCACCATTAATCTAAACAGACTGTGTACGAGCAGACTCCCTGATGTAGTGTCCTATAGCCGCTGGCAAGTTTGTGTTTCCTCATTTCTGGTATGAAACACTATTTATTTTAACAGAAAGCCTTGGGTGTTTTTGTCATTTTCTTTGCTTTTTGTTGTTATCTGAATTTTGATCTAGTTTTATTTTAATCCTTCTTTTTCAGCTTAAGATAATTATGCTGATTTTACAGGAATGTTTGGGATGAGAAACATAACAAGGTGTGAGTAAGTGTGTGTTGTAAGTGTCTGCTCAGCTGGAGCCGGCTCATAGTGAATCACTCTCAGGGAAATCATCTCACGTCTGTCCTCAAGTGGAGTGATGACATATCACACACATAAACATAAACACACATAGTGGTGAGTCAGGAACGTGTGTGTGTGTGTGTGTGTGTCTCTGTGTCTGTGTCTGTGTATGTGTGCATGTTATCATCTGTGCAAGTGTATCTGCTAAAACTGACCACCGTGACCTCTCTTTAAAGTGCGTGTGCGTCTTGTCAGGAGTGTGTCAAATGTAGGAGGGCCGACCGCACTGTTTACACACGACGCCTCGGTGTGACCTCGGAGGTTGCCGGTGGCCGTGATTGGCTGCCAGCTACCAGCTCATTAAGCTGCTCGCATGGGCACACCGTGCCAGGAGACACACTCTCCATTTGTTTCACAACACACGAACACAGTCACACACACTCGTCAGAGACACACCGCAGGTATGGCAGGCGGCCACCAGCACATGCCCACTCATACATGTGCGCACACACATACCAGTGTCCCAGTAGCAGGGAGCCTGTCTGGCCTCAGTGACCTGGCTGAACTTTGGCTCACCCCCACTGGTTCATTACACCACACAACCTCACACCTAGATGCCTTTTGGCTGCTAGACCAAACCGCAGGGTCATGACTTACAGTAGAGCAGAATTGCAGAGAAGAAAAAATTAGATGGTGAGGGCAAACTTTAAAATTAGAACAAGAAAGAGGACTGAATATTTAGGTAGAAATGAGAGAGGCAATGTATGGCTTGCTTCTGTTTAGCAGAACTCTTGAAAACATTTAACTTTGGAGGAACTAAGAAAACAGCTTAGATGTTATATTGATGACACTGTCATTTTGACAGTATCCAGTGGGTGTTCGAAGAGCTTTGTCAGCAACACTGGTGAGAGAATTTTCTCAGTCCACAAAAGAGCATTTCAGGATAGGAGATTTAGTGTCCATCCATCCATCCATCCATCCATCCATCCATCCATCCATCCATCCATCCATCTATTCATCCATCCATCCATTCATCCATCCATCCATCCATCCATCTATTCATCCATCCATCCATCCATCCATCCATCTATTCATCCATTCATCCATCCATCCATTCATCTATTCATCCATCCATCCATCCATCCATCCATCCTAGACATGCCACTCCCTGACAACATTTTCCAGTTCTTCCTAGGAGATCCCAAAGGATTTCAGGCCAGATGAGATATGTAACCCATCCAGCAAGCTCCAAGCCTACACCAAGGTCTTCACACAATTGGGCATGCTTGAACAACCTCCAAAGAAAGTCGCTCAGGTGGCATTGTAAACAGATGCTCCATCTACCTCAACTCCTTTCTACACAAAGGAGCAGCAGCTCTATTCCGAGCTTCCTCCAGATGTCCAAACTCCTCACCCTATCTCTAAGGCTGAGTCCAGCCACCATACAGAGGAAACTCATTGTGGTTGCTTGTATTTACAGTTTCATACTTTTGGTGTGTACCCACAGCTCATAACAATAGCTGAGGGTTAAAAAGCAGATCAACTAGTTCATCAAAGGCTTTTCCTTCTGGCTCAGTTCCCAGTTTACCACAACAGTCAGCTACAACACCTGCATTACACCTTGTTTTGCATCTATCCTTCTTTCCATCTCATGCCCCAAACTCTTGTCACAAGTTACCCCCAACCCAGAGAGTGAAATCTACTGGTTGTATGGCTGAGAACCGTGGCCTCAGACTTGGTGCTGAGACTGAAGGTCACAGTCTGATGAAGCCAACAGAACCACGTCATCTGCAAAAAGCGAGAATGCGACTCTTGGGTCCTCAACTGGACCCCCCCCCCCCCCCCCCAGTTGCACCTTGAAATCCTGACCATGAATATCACAAACAGGATCAGAGATAAAGGGCAACCTTGGTGGAGCCCAACACCCACCGGAAACAGGATTGAGCTTGTGCCGAGAGTACCACCACAGCTCTCACTTTGATTGTACAAGGACCGAATAGCTAACAACAAACGAACCCGGTATCTCATAACCTCACAGTAACCTCCACTAAGCGACTCTTTAGGATAAAACACATTGCTTATTTTCATGCCTGTCACTAACAGTAACGTTGTAGTCGCCAAATTATATGTCAAGTTTCGAGGACACAGTTGGCTTGCTCATGATCCGATTACTTTTTATGTTTGTATCGTTACCAACGTGATCTTCGATATGAATTTGTTCAAACTTGCACTCCACTGTACTCAACTGTACTATTTATAGCATATTTCATGTGATTAATTGCACCTTTGTTTGAAGCCTTGGGGTGAATATTTTTATGTTCTGGTATTTACAATATTCTTTGTTTCAAGCCATCATATGCGTGATATTTCCACTGCTTTTTATTTCCTCCCTGTCACGAGTTTTTGAATATCATTTACGGTTGGGAAACCATGAGCAACCACACATTCAGCACTTCATTCAGACTCCTAATCTCCATTCTGTTTCTTCGTTTTGTTCGAGGAACCAACGTACCGCTGCTTCTTCTTCAGTGCTGTGTTTGCTGTCTTTGTGTTTGAATTCACAATTAGAAATTCTCTTGATTACATCTAAGTGACTGGGTTCTAAGTACACCCTCTGGAATGGCTTGATAGTGCACTGGCTTGTGCAATATCCAGCTGTCTTGAAAAGTGTTTCTGTTGTCTCTGGTTCTCCTTGAGTTTGAGCTTAGATACAGTTCTTATTTTAAAATGCACTTCACAGGTTTGGGTTTTTATGTGCGTAACAGTGACATTGATTTACAGTCAGTCTTCACGGCAAATTTGCCACATGCAGGCAATCTTGAAGTGTGTGTTTATGTACCTCGAGGCCTGGCAAAGAACACACTGACTCATCATTCTTACAGAAGAGAATCTGCTGACCAAATTAGCTTTGCAGGGGAAACCCCGTTACACAACAGAATGACATTTAAACTGCCTCTCTTTCTTAAATCATCTCAGTGACAGGTCTCTGCCTTACTGTCTCTGCTTCCAGATTTCCTCTGGAGTTTAGTTTTATACTTTCTTTCACGATGCATATTCCCATTTTACATTCTTGCGTCCCGTCTGTGTGTCTCTTCGGTGATGTTTCAGCTCCCTCCACCTCTAACTGGATCTTCGCCCTCTCGCACTCCCTCTCCCTGTCTGTCGTTCATCTTCTAGCCATTCCTGGACTGACACCCCCCCCCCCCCCCCCCCCCCCCCGTCTCTCTTTCACCATACGATACTTCTCTGTTGACATGTCCGACCACGAGTTGCTATAGCAACCAGACATTTCTGCTGACCCCCGGCTTGCTTTGCGTGACAGAGCTGCAGAACGTGCAGTCGTAGGGCAAAGATTAGCAGATGAGTCGACTTGCACGGCAAACAAGTGCATGTACACAGCTGCACACACAATTTAAACATACTTCCACTTATGCATGCATTTAATACCAATTTCTACATATGTACATGCATGCACAGTCAAATGCAAACAGAGCTCAGCAAACAAAATATTCCTTGAACATTTTTATTTTATATTAAAAATAACATTCATTACAGTAACAGTTGTACAACCAATAATTATAATCTGGAACATGTCGGCAACAATAATTACACTTGAGAACCAGAGGAGTTCAAATCCTCCTTTTTTTTTAATAAGTTAAGAAATAAAGTTTTTCTTTTTCCCCTGGGAATCATTTTCTAAAAGCATTTATACAATACAGTGTTGGCTATAACTGGCTCACAGCAATCTCTAAAAGCCAGGTCTTTTAAGACTTGCTTTAATGTGGATATTCATAGCGTGTTATCTAAGCAGGCATTTAGTTGTTATTCCATTCCATTTTGATCTGGCAGTAGTACAAAATGAGCAGGTTATCGATATTTTCCAGTACGTTTAGCTACAGTACATGGTAGAGCACTTCTCTAAAGTCAGTGTAGTATGATCAGTGTATGGCTACTCCAGTGTTAGCTAATGTTAGATTTTCAGACATTTTAGGATAACAGTAATGTTTGGCATTGAGGCTTGAGCTGCACTCTTCAGTTTCCAATTATCATCCCAGTGTAGAAATCCAGTTCTCCACGTTTCCAGTTTCAACTTGAGCTCCACATTCAGCCCCAAACACTGACTTCTATGTCCACGCTACAGTCATGTTTTCCGTTGGCTGAACAATTAGCTCAAAGTCAAAAGTGTGAAAGTAGCCAATCAATGGCTGCAAACTGCAAGAAGAGGCCACCAGTCCAGCTTTCTCTCATCATCTGTTACTCTTCCATTAATCCACGTTGATGGAGTGTGGAGTTCAAACAAATGAAATCCAGTGTTTAGTGTGACAAATATCCTCCAGTCTGAGGAGTTCATAAGATTGCACTTCTGTTAGATCCATAACGCTGGATGCTCTGTGGCATCTTTGGAGCAGGAAAGGTGACTTTCTGTAAAGCTGTCCATTGAAAACAGCAGCACTGTCCTCCACCTCAGTTCCATTCACAGAGTCCCATGTTTAACAATCTCATTCTTCTTGTCTCCATATTCCTTTGGAGCAATGCTTTTGGCCAGAATCTTTTGGTTAGCTTCACCACTTCCTGTTAGAGAAAGAGAGATCCATAAGTTAACCATATTCAGTTTCAGTTTTTGTCTTTTGTTGACATACACACGTGGACAAAATTGTTGGTACCCCTCAGTTAAAGAAGGAAAAACCCACAATTCTCACTGAAATCACTTGAAACTCACAAAAGTAACAATAAATAAAACTTTATTGAAAATTAAATAATCAAAAACAGCCATTACTTTTGAATTGTTGATTAACATAATTATTTAAAAAAACAAACTAATGAAACAGGCCTGGACAAAAATGATGGTACCTCTATAAAAGATTGAAAACTATTTGACCAGAGTGACATGATTAACTCAGGTGTGTCATTTAATTGACATCACAGGTGTTTCCAAACTCATAATCAGTCAGTCTGCCTATTTAAAGGGAGACAAGTAGTCACCCTGCTGTTTGGTGAAAAGGTGTGTACCACACTGAACATGGACAACAGAAAGCGAAGGAGAGAATTGTCCCAGGACATCCGAAAAAAAATTATAGACAAACATCTTAAAGGTAAAGGCTATAAGACCATCTCTAAACAGCTTGAAGTTCCTGTGACAACAGTGGCTCAGATTATTCAGAAGTTCAAGACCCACGGGACAGTAGCCAACCTCCCTGGATGTGGCCGCAAGAGGAAAATTGATGACAAATTGAAGAGACGGATCGTTGGAATTGTATCCAAAGAGCCCAGAGCAACCTCCAAAGGAATTAAAGGTGAACTCCAAGGCCAAGGTACATCAGTGTCAGATCGCACCATTCGTCGTTGTTTGAGCCAAAGTGGACTTCATGGGAGACGACCGAGGAGGACACCACTGCTGAAAAAAACTCATAAAAAAGCGAGACTGGAATTTGCAAAAATGCATGTTGACAAGCCACAAAGCTTCTGGGAGAATGTCCTTTGGACAGATGAGACCAAACTGGAGCTTTTTGGTAAGGCACATCAACTCTGTGTTCATAGACTCAAAAACCAAGCATACGAAGAAAAGAACACTGTCCCTACGGTGAAACATGGAGGAGGCTCAGTAATGTTTTGGGGCTGCTTTGCTGCATCTGGCACAGGGTGTCTTGAAAGTGTGCAAGGTACGATGAAATCTGAAGACTATCAAGGCATTCTGGAGAGAAATGTGCTGCCTAGTGTCAGAAAGCTTGGTCTCAGTCGCAGGTCATGGGTCTTCCAACAGGACAACGATCCAAAACACGCAGCCAAAAACACCCAAGAATGGCTGAGAGAAAAGCGTTGGACTATTCTAAAGTGGCCTTCTATGAGCCCAGATCTGAATCCCATTGAACATATGTGGAAGGAGCTGAAACATGCCATTTGGAGAAGACACCCATCAAACCTGAGACAACTGGAGCTGTTTGCTCATGAGGAGTGGGCCAAAATACCTGTTGACAGCTGCAGAACGCTCATTGACAAATACAGAAATCGTTTAATTGCAGTGATTGCCTCAAAAGGTTGTGCAACAAAATATTAAGTTATGGGTACCATCATTTTTGTCCAGCCCTATTTCATTAGTTTGTTTTTTTAAAATAATTATGTTAATCAACAATTCAAAAGTGATGGCTGATTTTGATTATTTAATTTTCAATAAATTTTATTTATTGTTACTTTTGTGAGTTTCAAGTGATTTCAGTGAGAATTGTGGGTTTTTCCTTCTTTAACTGAGGGGTACCAACAATTTTGTCCACGTGTGTATATGATTTACAGTAAATGTATAGCTCTTTTTAACGTAGATCTCATTTACGGTCACACTTTTTTTTTTGAAAACATTTTAATTGGAATCTTATGTTGTAAAAAATAAAGAGATAATTCTATAAAACATCAATCTGAACTCATCCTTGGCTTTACGCATTCGGGAAGCAAGAAGGAATATCCAAAAACCATTATTCATTGTAGAAAACCGTGATTATTTATTTATTATAATGATAGAATGACAGAGATTCCATTGGTGCTCCTTCAGCTGGCAGGAATTCAAGGATCAAAAATGACTTTTGCACAAACAATTCTAACTTTCATCTTAATGTTGAACAATGTCCTTCAGTCACTGGGTCACCTCTCCCCTTACCCTCCTGGCATCCTGAATCCTTCCACTCACCTCCAGCTCTACATGATCATGGCTCTCATGGCTGCTTTGCTGATGCGTTTGCGATGTTTTCTCCTGCGGCGTGGCGAAGCAGGTCGGAACGGGGCCTGACGGGCTGATGCCGACACGGGAGCCACAGTGGAGACGGCTGCAGGAGACGAGACGGAGCGCCAAAGAAATCAGTCACTTATTCTCAAGCTGCAATCACAGTCTTTTTTGAACAACTTTCCACATGACTCAAATCTCTCCTAAATGTAGGCTGACATCCGAAAATTATCTAAAAATGAAGACGTATATAAATACAGCAGAATTGAAATTTAATCTGCTTAACATTAATTTATCCCCATGTAAAACTTTCACTGTTATGCCGTCAAAGGATTCAACTTTGGAACGGTCAAATGATACAATACACTGAATGCATTTATCTTTCCAGACTGTGACACAAGTTTTGTGAAAGGAAGAAGTTGTCTGAACTTCTGAAATGATTGATTTTAGTGTATTGTTTCATATTTAAATCGCATTAACATGCTGAAATATTGCAACTTTGAAATGTAGAGAGAAACAGCAAATTGTAATGTTTGATATCAGAACTAAACAGTGGATGACCACAAACTGACAGGAAACAGAAAAGGTAAAATTAACAAGCTGAACAATGCGTAATATTGTGAACAAATAGTAAAGGAGCTGAGCACGAACAATGGTTTCACCAGTCGTATACATTGTGAAGTGGAGAATAAATACTGGGTGTGGGACTTCTGTCGTGGCTCCAACTGTACCCTGAAGGGCACCTGATAACCTTGACGCCTGTTTAACAAAGCCTGTGGCTGCTTGAGGGTTTGAGTCAAACTTGAGGCTGAGGGAAGTTGGGCGCTCTGACTGCAGAGCTCTCATGGGGGCTGAGGAAGAATGGCAGGACACATGTGGCCATGTGGTTTAGTCATACATGTACACTGAGCCGCTTCCTGCATGGGAAACACGCACTGATTCTTTCGTACAGTATCAGCTAAAATTATAACACATGGTCAGAGCCATTAAGTGTAGTGGATGTTGTAGTATTGTGTCCTGCTGTACGTACTGTATCAGCATCCAGTGCTGTTCAATTCTACAAGCTGCTCTTTGTGGACTTAAAAAAAAACAGATCTGCATTGTGCATGGTGTCAAAGATCTCTCATTTGTTTATATATGTATGTAATATTTTAACAGAGGACACGACTTACTGAAGTATTTCTATCGGAAGCAATCCCGGTTGAAATTACAGGCCTGTTTTACAGTTGTTCACCTTTAAGAGTTATACAGTAGCAGCAGCTGTTGGAAGTTATTTGAAAAACCTGTTAGCCAACTTTAGAGTGATCGTGACTTACAGGTCTTTGCTAAGTCTTAAATTTATTACTATACTTTACTTTTTCCCCATCCTTAATTTTAGTGGTGAAAATCCCCTTTTATGGATGTTATCTTAAATAAGTTCCATTTATAATTGCCATTTTTGGATGTTGATCTGTTTGTATATTGTGTATTTATTTAGTTTTAGAATTCGCCAAAAAGGATATTAAAACACGGGTTGGCTTATTTCATAACCATGCTGAACTCTCAGCAATGCATTATTGTCATGGATGCTTTTTGATACAAACCAACTCGAATAAGCCGCTTTTATCTAAGTAATGTCACAGCCTGAATGCTTCTTTTTAAATACGCGCTCTGAAGTGTCCACCTTTAAATCACCTCTCATCACACACACATTCTCACACATTCTTACTGCACCTGTTGGCTTTAGTCTTTGCTGAGGATGATGTGGATGAAGGAGAGTCGGTTTCTCCGGTTCCCTCTGTACCATCTCCAGAAGTTTCTGTCTCCTCTCCTCCTCTGTGAAACGACCATCCTCACTGGTCACTTTAGAGTCTTTTTCCTTCCCCTGATTGGCCGGCTCAGCCCCTGCCGAGTCCCCGCTATTGGCCGACCCACTTTCCTCCCTCACATTCCCTTCTTTTTGACTGGCCGTTGCAGTCTCAGTCTGTTTGTGATGTGTGACCTCTGTATTTTTTCGGCCGGTCACTGAGTCTCTCTGAGCGGTGGGTAGAGGGGTGGGGATTTCTGCTAATGTGGACGGTTGGGTTGGGCTGACAGGTGGGGAGGCGCTGTCAGATTGGGCAGCGTTGAGTCGATACTGTGTCCTCAGCTCTTGGTCCTCTGCCCCTCCGTGGTTGTGCTGTTGTGGATAATGCGGCTGATGATGATACTGATACTGCTGCCTCTGCTGATGCTGCAACAGCTGCTGCTGCCTCTGTGTGTGATCCGGATGATGCACTTCGCCCCCACTGTTTGACACGTGCACACCAGTCTCCTCTCTGCTCCCGTCATACCCGCTGCCATGCCCCACCTGCTGTGTAGTTCCCATGACACTGTGTTCTGCCCTCGCTTCAGACGGCCAGCTGCCGACCGACCCGAGCATCCCGGTGATCGTCTGGTGCGCCCCCGCCTGCACCTGCGTGGGCGCCTGATGCACCCTGGGCTGCGTCCAGTGCACAAGCTGGGTGTAGCTGCCCTGCTGCCACTGCCTCGCCACCGGCTCACGCTCCTCAGGATGGAAATGCTGCTGGTTGTGCTTCAGGTCGTCGTGGCGATGGAGGTCAGCCTTGGAGGAGTGAGTCTTGGGTGGAGCAGGGTGAACGGGTCGGGGGAGGTGGGAGGAGAGGGGAGGCTGCTGCGGTGGAGGTGGAGGAGGATTGGGGTAGCTCTGGGTGGAGGAGCGAGGGACGGGAACAGACGAGGAGGAAGAAGAAGACGAAGAGGTGGATGAGTGCGTCTGGCACCTGCAGGTGACGTGGTCTTCCACTGAGATGATGGCTTTGTCGTAGTGGGCTTTCTTGTTTATGTACTGGATCTTTATCACCTGGAAAAAACGGTAGTGACGAGAAAACACATTAGCATTTAAAATAGTGTAATTACTCAATAAAAAGCTGGTACAGACAGGAAGTGAAATCAAACAGAAGCTATGAAAACAGATCCTCCAACGTGCTGTTTTTTAGGTCTCTGTATAGTGTACTACATGTGCAATGAGGTGTGTTTTTCAACAAGGAGCAAAGGATCTGTTTGTTGTCAGCAATTTCAAACAAGCTAATAATTCCGTGTAATTTGGTGACTTGCTGCCAAAACTTTTCCCTCTCTATGCTCCAAAGAAAGAAATGTTGACTAACCTGTTCTGCATTTGAAATCACAACGTCAACTCATGTCACTTGGAGCAATTAAATCTGAATTATAGCCTCACAGCCCAACTGGCTGATGTGTTATTCTTTTAATAAAGGTATCTCACTGGCATCAATACATCTCAGTCACTTCTTTATAACTTTTTTTTAAATTACATTTTGCACAAAATCTGGAATGCACTCATTGAAACTGCTACTTTGATCAGATGTTAAATGTCATTCCAGGGTTACTGTTCATTTATAAAGCTGGAGTCACCAGGAAGCAGTTGGCCTACTTCGGTTCACCGATAACAAATCCACCTATGGGCTACAGAGTAATTACCAATTATATTTCATTATCCACTTCCTGGAGTGCTCTTCTTCCAAGAGGAGCAAATATTTTCAATCTGCACTGGTTGCTTGACAACTGTCTTAGCCATTAGATGGATTAAAAGGTGAACTGATATTTTACAATTAGATTTTTCCATGAAATAAGCTCAGAGTTAGCTGATGAGCTTTAGAGACGTTGGTGGATAAATTCTGTTAAGAACCAAGCATGCTGTTTCCACTGTTTCTAGTTTTTGTGCTAATTGACTGATTGTAGCTTCATATTTACCATGCCGGAAATGTAAGACTGTAAACAACCCAAATGGAGGATTGGTATTACTTAAAGTGAATTGCCAATTTCAATGTGACAGCATGCACTGCCACGTGGAAGAACTTCAGGTGTTGTATCTAAATGTTGAAATCATGCTTGCATGAAGTGTGTACCTGCAGGTATCTGCTGGAGGTGACTGTGGGGACACACTGCAGCAGCCTGGTGTTGCAGCAGCCCGAACATCGCTGCACCTCCACGCACGGCGGCCACAGCAGGAAGTTGGCGTTTCGGCGGTCCAACATTGATCTCGTTACTTCCATCACCTCTGTTCGAACCTTACAGGCCGCCTGCTGGGCCGGCTGTGCCTCCACTGTTGGGAGAGAAGAAAGACGAAAATGAATGTCTTGTGAGAAAGCAGTTTATTATAAAGGTAGAAGTAGAAACAAACTGATAGAAAAAGAGGCAAAAATAGGAGGGAATGCAAGTAGACCTACCAAGACTTCTAATGTATCGACCATGGGTGTGGTTTGTGAGAATGTCATGCTCGTCCTCTTCTTCTTCTAAAAAAGAAAGGAGGGGAGATTGTAAGGGTGAGATCCAATACAGTCAATGTAACGTTTTCCAGATTTTATCTGAAATCTGGGCACCACTGAACAAGCACTTCTAGACGCAACACCAATCTGTAAAACATGTGAGGCCGTTGGGGCAGTTTTTAGCCAAGCTCATTGTTCACTGCACAAAGGAAGCCATTTTTTTCCTCCCGCTAAGACAATTAGGCTATTTTCTACCACAATTTGTCTCGCCGCTGTCAAGAATACTGTTCAGTAGAGATATGAGTTGTTAAATATAGCTCATGCATGGATCTGTGAGTGCGTTTGCACTCTCACATATGTCGTCATTTCATACTGTAGCCCCTTAGTCCTAATTATATCCCTGGTGTAGATTGCTTGTGGTCACTGTGTATGTGTGTGTGTGCAGCACACAGATGCACAAGGTGTTATTTGGTTGCCTGGTAGCCTTAATTAACTGCCTGGTGCAGAAAGAGGACAGTATCGTGTTGTTCTCGTTCTAATTTTATCTGTGCATTTATGTGTGTCTAAATGTTTTGCAGGACGGATTCTTTTCTTCCTTTTATCGTTCATTAATTTTGTCAAATCCACTTGGCCAGTAAGAACCTGCACAGCTAGTTCTGCTGATGCTGACGTAAATGCAACTAACAGGAAATCCTGCATGTGTACTTTTTGTGCTCATGTGTAGTAAACAAGACCAAGTAAATATATTTATACAATGATAAAGTGAAAAAAAGACTTGGTTAATTAAAGAGAAAATAGCAGCTCTGTAAGACTGGGCTTTGACACAGCAGTGCTTTGGACTAAACATGCGGAGATTCCCACAATGCAAATACTAACATCAAACTACCTTCATGTCATATTGAGGATACTGTAAATCTTTCCCTTTATTTCCTTTACCTCTCATGCATTAGCGCAGTATTGGCAGGTATAATGTTTGACATGTTCACCACATGGATTTGCTCATTCGCACTAATCGTAAAGCATAGGTGAATCTGACGGGAAAGTCATTAGTTTTGCAGGTATTTTGAAAAATTGAAATTTTGACCTGATTATGACACTAAATGAAAATTGAGGAATCATCAAAGACATTGCAATTTATCCTGAGGGCTGATGAACAAATGAGTGATCTGTACAAAGTGTCATGGGTATTCATGCTCTAGGCAGTTGTGAGGATAAAACCTCAAATATAAACCCAGTGGTGAAGCTAGAGAAACAAAAAACTCAGGGGATCACCAAAGTCATTAGGATTCATCCTCTGGGCATCATGAATGTCTGTGTAAAAATCCATGAAGATTCATGACATAGTAGCTGTAATATTTCAGCTTGGACTAAAGTTGTGAACCAGCACTGTCATCCACAGAGGCAGCCATGCCACCAATTTAAGACAACAAGCAACAACTTCTACCTACAGAGCAGGGCCCTGTGAGAAAAACACAACAACTACAAAAAGATCCATAAAAGGAATCAATCATATACTTCCTCAACTCAGACCCTAGACAAAATTGCTAAAAGTCTTATTTTTTTAAAGTTTATTCTAGATAAAAACATACACTTTGAGTCACTTCCCCGTGACCTGTTTCTGAGCATCCTTCCCTCTGCTGGTTCCTCTCTGTGGTCGCTGTTATGTCACTGTGTTATTTATGCATTATGGAATGATCAAAGAGCTGTCTATTAATATATGTAAGTGTGACTTGGTTCCTCTGAAGGATAAGATTATAATAAATTTTTTAATCAGCCGCCGATCTGCGTGCAGATGTATGCGCCCACGAGTTTGTTTGGACTTTGTTTGGCAGTGGGAAGGGTGGCTTTTGTCTGTCACACAGCCATTATTCAAAACAGGGTGAGGAATCCAGAGCAGGAGAACAATGCAATGACCTTGTACCGAAGATTTCTCTCTCTCTGGTTCAGTTTGTCCAACGCACAAGGTCGCTGCTACTCTCTCCCCGAGTCTCTAATCAGGCTGCTCCATCCCTCCTGCAGCTGTCTTTGGTAAATATTGCTTTAGCGTGGTGCCTGGCATGTACGCTGATATTCTCTCTTACTGCATTCCACTTTCTTCAGGGCTCTGTAGACACACCCACATGCAAGCCTCCTCCACGTCTGTGTTATTAGTGTCTGTACGTGTGTGTGCACGTGTTAGCGGTGGTCATTAGTACCTATTGCGTTGGTCTCCTGCTGCAGCAGCAGCTTCAGGTCGTCCACGGAGGAGATGGGAGAGTTCCTCACCAGGTCGACCAGTGATGCAGGGAGCGGGTCGCCCTGTGGAGACAGACAACAGACAGCTGTAATGCACTAGTCTGCAACAACGTTTACTGTGAAGTACGCTACAAAACCTTCGGGTGTGATTCCAGTGAGCTGAATCTGTAGCCGTGTCTCAGTCCAAGGGCTGAATTCACCTAAATCTGCATTTTTTTCCCACCTCTTGCTTTGGTCGTATTCATCTTTGTTGCCACTCAGAAGGTAACACTTGTTGGACTATCAGGCATGTTATGCTAAGTAGCATCGCTTGAGGCAGTTTATCGGACTTCATACAGCTCCCTGTGAAGCGACAAAAAGCTTTAACATGTTCAAGTGTATTCCCTATGATCTGTAAACACACTGATGTGTAAATTCAGTGGAGTTCCCCTTTAAGGCGATTTCAGTCACTAGGTTTTTGGTCTATTAGGGAATATCAGCCCCTGAAAACCTTTACACACATCTGAATAATCGAAACACTACTGTTTCTTCTTCTTCATTAGAAGTGTATACATTGTTTGTTGCAGACCACAGGAAAATTAACACTGCCTTGCTTTCACTGATCTGGTAAAACTTGTGTATCACTACTGTAAGCTTGTCTCAGTTGGTCTGTGGTGTTGAAACTTTGTTGTCCATTTGAGGGCTTAACATGCATTCAAACTGCTTCTCTTTACAAGGCGAACTGTCTGGCTTGGGACGGAAATGCATGGCGGACCCTGAACTGTGACACAGTTATTATTTCGCACAGCGGCAGGGAGGAGTCTCTTTGTAGAGGAAAGAATGTATTTGTTGGGAAATAACACTTGTGTGCACCACATATATACAAAGTAACACACGAGCTTCCTGTGTTGTTTTGTTGATCAAGATTGTCGGTTAATTTTCTTCATCATGGGGATTGCATTGAAATAGACCTTTAGTATCTGCATAACTAGAGGGAATTATTTATCTTTGCAAGGTTTTCTAAAGTTCATCTAGTTTGAACCAATCTTAAAAATCAAGAGAACGTGCAAGAGAGCAAACAGAGACAAAGGACAAAGAGAAAGACATACAAGGAAACAGACAAAAAGGGGCTGCTGTACAATATCTGAGTCCTTGATCTCCAGTCAAAACTTGCTCCAGTTTCACTTCCTTTTTCAAATGAAGTGTTGGTTGTGATTGGTGTTTGTTGCTGCTGTTGTCACTCTCTCCCTGTCTGTTTACCCACAAACACCACTGTTGCTCCCGATGCGATGCAGGAAATTAGCCTCTCTCTCCCCTCTCTTTCTCTTTATCTCACCATTTTTGTTCTTGCACGTCATTTGCAGTTCATTATCTTCACTCATGCCTCAGCAGTAACGCTTCAAGAAAAAAGTTGATGCTTTCTCAAAGTTACTCTTCCAAAGATTTGGAGGGAAACAAGTTGTGAAGCTTTGGAGACATTCATGTTCTAAAACACGAACTTTGAAATGTAAAATAATATTTAACAAGGTTACGTAAGTAATTTAATCATCACTCAAGAAAAGTGAAGGAATGTGATGTTTTAATGAACTTTTAATGAATGGCATTGCAGGAATTCATTTCAGATTCAGCGTGGCTGTTTATACGGACAGACTCCAGCGGTTTCTTTATCGAGATCAAAGACAGATGACTCAGAAGTCTGTGGCACATTTTGCTTTGCTTGGCTGTAACTCGATACTATCTCACAGCAGTTGGAGCAACATTTGATACAGTCACATGCCAGAAAGATACCAAAACAAATTAATCAGGGTTGTGAATGAGGGAATAACTCTCAGAGAGAAAGGAGGCAAGATGAGATGTTAATCTTCTCACTTTGATAATAATGTAGAATTTATGACAATGGACATAATATGTTAACATTAGCTTCAGTACGTGTTTCCCCAGTAAATATGTAGAAAAAGATCACTCCCCAAAAATGAGGAAAAAGCAAGTCTTAATCTTGCAGCTAGACAGATGATTTTGTACATGCAAATGCAGAATGATTTCCTGTAGTTCTATTTTGTGATGTTCTAACACTGCTGTTTGTCTTGTAATCTTTGTCCTGTGGTCATGTGGACGTTATTCATGGACACACGAATGTCCCCAAGCTGGAGATGTTCCAAATGATTCCAAGAAAAGAAAAAAATCTTACTGATAAGGTTTTATTTTCTACCTTGGAACATTGCGCTCTGTTGGTGGCATGATTTGGCTGGATGGTAAATCTTGTTTTAATCTTCCCAATTCAACCCTGTAAAGAAAATCCAAAAAAAAAAAAACCTACCACCACCAACTTTAACTCAACCTCACTTCTTCTAACTTTCCAGTCCAGTCCATACTTCAATCCCTCGTGACACGATAAGACCAAACCCATTGAATGTTTGTCTCACTGTTTCAGGGTAAGGAGGGTATGTTGTACGAAACCCAAAATCTTTGCAAAAAGAGAATACAAAGCACAATATTTAAAGAGTTGTTACTGCTGTTTGAAATTATTTTACATCCTACACTGAATAACTGCATTTTTTGCCATAAAATCAATAAAACAACTGTCTCATGATGATAAAGGAATTATGAGAATTTGTAATAAAGTGTCTTGATTAGTCAGATTTGCAACTTAAGACACATAGTCCCATTTGATGTTACATATCCCGAAATATATCCTGAAAGTATATCACATGAGCAGTATACTGTGCCACACAGTCCAATTGTTCTTATATTGGTGGTCAGAGATAGCCTAGCCGCGCTAGACCCAGGTCTGAAGATACAAGGATCTAGGAACTCTCGACAGGGAGGGAGGCGGGCTAAAAGGTTGTCTTTCAAATAACTCTGCAGCAATTGGGTAGGTATACAACCAATCAGCGCAACGAATAGGCTGACGTAGTTCCTAGAGCGCCGGAAATCAGAGGATGCGGGAGTTCGGTGAAGCCTTATTTATCTTTCTTATCTTATCCTTTGTTTGTCTTTCAAGTTGAATTTTAGCTTCAAATCTTTAAGGGCTGTGGCCAAAGCCGAATCGAAAGATAACTGTTTATTGTGCGCAGCCATCTTCTCGTCTATCCTTGTTTCTATGTTGTTTCCGGTTGTTTCTGTCAGAATCGTCGCGCCTCTGTCGTCACTTAGTTACGCCCACCTTCTGACTCTACACTTCATGGTGATTCGTCGGCCAGTTTTAGGAGCATCCAACCTTGAGGCTTACCGAGGGCAACTAGACCGACCCTGGCAGAGAATTAAATTTGTTGCCATGGGTTGTCTAGCGCGGCTAGGCTAGGTCAGAGATGTAGACAAGTCAAAACCCTGGTGGAAAAAGACCACCAAGCATTGACATGGATTTTTCAAAAGTGGTTAAATGGTGAAATAAGGATTGTTTATAGTGTATTTTAAATTTGTCCATTTTGGAATTATTTCCGTAAAGATTAGCCCTGCCTTCAAGTCCATCCTTATATATAGAATCTCTGGTTGTCTGAAATGTTCCTCATAACTTCATTTCCCCATCCAGCTTTATCCTCCCTCTTCCCCCTCTGTCTGCTTTGTGGGCGGCGATGGCTCAGGACACCTGGATGACTTTCACGAGCCATTGGCTGACCTAGTTAAGCAAACACACAAACACACACACACACACGCACGCACGCACACACTCGCCCACTCTTTTCCCGTTGACATACAGATGCTTAACCACTTAACTGTCCGCCCAATTTGTCCAGAGAGCCTCACACACACACTCACATGGAGAGTGTTTTCACTCAGCAGCAAGCTATCATTACTGTCCCAGTGCTAATCACAAACACACAACCACACACACGAACACACACACACACACACACACACACACACACACACACACACACACACACACACACACACACACACACACACACACATTACAGAGTGGAACACAGACAGGAAATAGTTCCTCACATGGGCAAACAAGAAACGGCTGGTTAAAAAAGGAGCAGAATTGGACAACAGGCTAATAACCGTGGTTTGTGCAGAGGCCTTAAGTTCCTCATTTGCTATCTAAGACACGCACACACACACACACATTAATGCAGACAAAAACAGCCCTCTCTTGTTGCTTTTTCCTCTTTGTGAGGCCTGTAAATGCCTCTGCCCGGCGTTGTTATGGAAATCTTGGCATTTTTCATATCTTACACTGCGTGAGAGCGTGTAGCTCAGCTTAGGGGTCAGAAAGACTGTCTAGTAGGATGTCATGATCTACAAGCAGGTCATACACACATTCATGAAAAACACACACACAGCATAGGGCCTTGGAGGAAGCCTGGAAGGCAACGAGATTGTATGGAATGTTTGAGGAGAAAGGTGAAGTGTAATGGAATGTAATTATGGGGCCGGCTGGCTGCACACACACACACACACACACAGACACACACACACACACACACACACACGCAATCAAACAGACTCGGCAACAAGAAAAAGTAAATACACACAAAAAGCAGAGAATCTGCGCGTGTGACGAGTGACTCATAATCACACCATGGTGTCACAACACATGCCTTGTTTTATCAAAGGTATAGCAGGTTGCCAATTTGCTGCTGCAAAAAACTCAATAGACTCGCAGAGCTCAGTGGGTTCCCTCACACCCACACACACAAATACACACAACAGGACAACTGAGAGCCACCCTCCCACCCCCGGCTGCAATGATGAGGCTGACGGATGGAAAGACGGCAGAGAAAGAAGAGCAGAGGGGAGGAGTTCAGCTGAAAATAATGAGAAGCAGGACCGAACAAAGTGATTGCAAATGCAGTGTCAGTTCTGATTTAAGCCTTGATTGGACTCCCTTGCGAGCGTGGACACAGACAGCTGCGGACGTGCATACGGACATGTCGTTGCTGTTATTGTATTACTTTCTAGGCTGTTTGGAGTCCACTTTGAGGACTCGGTTCCAGACATGCACAGCACACTGGCATCAACATATTGCACACATGCACACTACCGCACTTGTATTGTAGTCGCCTCACGGACATCTACAGTGGGGTCCAAATGGACTCTCTTGGGCAGATGACAAGTGCACCTCATGTGGACCCGTGTGGAAGCAGAAAGTACAACACTGACCTGATGGTCTGTGTGCACAGAGGCATTTTAAGATGCAAGGGTTTGCACTGCTTCCCAGCACTGGACACTTGATAGTCGTACAACTACGTACGGTTTATAGCTGAAGGTTTCTTTAACAGGAAACCGATACAAGTTACACCCTCCTACAGTTGTGAAAACATTAGCTGCACCTGACTGGATCAATGCTTCACTCGTATGAGGTCTGATCCTTGATTTAAGTGGCACCAACATGGCTGCTCATTTGGAAACTTTCTGTAATGTTAGCTCACCAAAACTGTGTTTCTGAAGACTTTTGAGGTGAGAAATTAAGCCACGCAGCTGTTGAATCCGTCTACATTTTAGATCAACAATGGTTATTTTATTTTAAAAGTTTTTCCAAAGTTTGAAAAAAAGTCTTAACTTTATGCAAATGAGAAGTAGCCAACACGATGACCCATCTTTCCAAACGCAAAGCACCGCTACAAGAATGAGCATTTACATAGACACAAACATAGAAACAATGGGCCCTGTGGAGCTCGTATCATTGCAAGGCAGTAAACTTTGTGTTTGCACAGTGTGGAATAAGTCAATTTAACAAAAGCTCTAAAAACTTAATAGTGTTCTGCTACAGAGGCATTATGGCTGTATGAAGTTGCACAGTGACCATCACACTAAAGATGAAGTGATTGATCCGTTAGCTAGCTAGCTAGCCAGCCACTGACTGGTCATTTAAGTCAACTGTTGAGCAAGAATGCTAAAACACTTGTCAATTCCTGTTTCTTCTTTCTGGTCTGCTGCTTGTCTTTGTCTTGGGAATATCTTTGGGTTTCAGATTGATATTTAAGCAAAATTAGCAATTTGAGGAGAATAACTTGGGCTTTAGGAAACTTTAAAACTTTAAGTAAAAAGGCATTTTTAATCAATTATGGAAGTAACGGCGCTATACAGCACAAATACCAGTGTTATGACAAGAAGATGAAGATTTGTAAAATAGGTCAGGATGCTGCTTTGTTGTATTTGAGGTCTTGTCATCCTATGCAAACATTCAAAGTGACTGAAATTTCAAAACAGGCAAAATGGCACCATGTGCTTTTAGTGAATAGTAGGCTAGCTGATACCATTAGCTCAAAGGAAAAGCATTCCAGCTCCTGAGAAAGCACGGAGGCATCACTGGAGGGCTTTTAATGTGAAACACTGGCGGGCACAAAAATTCAGTATTTTAGCCTGTGGAGGTGTCACACTGTTCAATCAAAGTTGGGCTAAATTCAGTGTATATTTGCAAAGTTTTCCATGCTTTCTTCAAACAGAATACTATTATGATTACATAGCATCATAGACAGCAGAAAATAAATCAGGATTTGTGTTTATTCTAACATTAATTTTAACTTTGCAACACTATTTGCAGGATGTCCCACCACAGCCAGTAATATGCATGGCTTCATCGTGGATTGTCACCATTGCAATGTCTAAAAAGTATACACAAATTGCATCTTTTCTCTCCTTCTGCAGCTCTCTAATTTTCAGACCTGTTTTAGGCATAATTGTGATCCTCAAATCCATCATTTCTTCTATCATTTAATATTTTTCCTATCAATAAACTGTCCAGTGGACTCACTGACCAGATTTTTCCTCAGAAACTGCACCACGCCAGGCTTACAAGGCTACAAATACTCTTATGTGCCACTGCGCTTTTTCTATCTGACACACTCTGCACGCTCAGAGGCAAAAACCCCTCTACATCACACACACAAAAACACAAGCACATATGTCCACTAACACATGCGCAGCTACACCCAGCCATGCATCCAGATGTGTGCACACACAAATACACACACACTGCTACACGGCACACAAAGTCCATGAAATCCCTGGCAGATTAGTTGTTGTTCTTATGTAAAATGGATCAAGCCACCGGGCAGCAGCAAATCATCCCAGCTCGCCTGCAGAGACAATAGTCAGACAACAACTTGTTCAAAAGCCACCAATCAGCAGTTGTGATTTGAACAGCACACGATGAAAGAATTGAGGTCTGACCTGATGTGTGAGTGCTTTTGTGTATTTGACTCCAGTATCATTTAAGTGGATTTAAAACAGAATCATAACAGCTCCCAGTGTGTGCGCATTCATGCTTGTGCGTGCATCCAGCAACATATTGTATAAGCAGCGAGGTTTGACTGGATTACACACAACAGCTGTTTCAAAATGATTTTTTTTCTCGTACACTATGACGGTCGCACTTATTAAATCAACCTCAGTGAAGTTTCTGTTTCACGACTTTCCAGAATAATCTGAGTGTGTTATACTGTGACATTATTCTGAGCTAAGACCGTCAAAGATGACTCCATTTTTGCCATGAGTGGACTCAACATTGTGCAGGTTGAGGATCAAGGTGTACCTGATGCTCCCCCACTCAGGTCACATGGCAGGTTAGCATTCATTTAAACACAGAAAGATGTCAGACATCCACAGTGAGGCCTTAAGCTGCAGCTAGAGTCATCATGTGCTTGACATTGAGCATGCTAATGGCTATGCTGATCATCCTACAAACCAAAGGGTCACAAGTTTAACTTTTGTGCCAGCGAGCATCCACCCAGTGACCAGAGTCCCAGATGCTGAGCCTCTTCAGCTGCAGCTCACTGTCACTGAGCACTGCAGAATGTTAGCGGCATCGCAACGAGGACTCTGTCGGTTCCAGTAGTGTCAGGAAGAGATACTGTGAGATTACTATGTATGTGGTAAAAAAAAAAAAAAAAGAAGTAGAACAAATGTGCCAAAGACAAAACCAAACCAAAAAGTCCACTAAGGTTCTGCCCACATTCACCTCAAATGTTCAGATGACAAAGCAAGAAAGTGTAACACAAATGAAACCTCTAAAATAAAGTAGTTTGACTGTGGTGGATAGTTCAGTTGTAGTAATTGTGACACTCTAGAGGCCACAGTTCTTTTTAGCACTTCATCTAAGCTTAATCACATCATTGCTGAAACTTAACTAGACTTTAATCATAGAGGTGGCATATTAAACAGTGCTGATATGGGTGCTTGCTACACCCATATGACCATTCAGCTAGCAACAATGTTTTCTGTTATTTAAAAGTGTAGCTTGTTTTTTTTTTTATTAGAGGTCATCTGATAGCTCATCCACATGACAGAGACGTGTTGGAGGTGACCGAATGAGGGTGTGAAAGTAGAACATGTGAGACATTTGTGAACCGTCTCGTAGGAAAAAGTCCCAAAATTTTGTGTGTTCAACATTCATGTTAATATGAGGTGCTCAAGCGACATAACTCACTGGTGCATATGACCTGCTATCACGTATATTACAGTAGTCATCATCATTTTTGTCAATTTAAGCCCTTCAGCTCGTGTAGATGTGCTGTCCCTCTTATTTTCTTGAGGTATATTTATGTCAACAGGTGTCTGAGGGAAACATGGGCATGAATAATGGAATTGCACAAATTGCACTTGAAGAATCCACCCCAGAGAGAAATGATTTGAGCAGTGCGGCGACAACAGGACCACGGTGTTCTGGTGTAACGATGAAAACAGCTGTGTTCCTGGATGGATTTTGGCTGCGGTTTTGTACCATCGTTTAACTCCTGCTGCTGGAACACCAGCCAAGGCCCAGCCTCACCCTCTCTCCCTCTCTCTGTGACATTATGACTCCTCCTTGCAACACTTGAGGAGAATCACAGTCATGTAACAAGAAGATGAACGGCAGTGAGAAACAGATACCACACATGGCGCAGAGGGAAAACTGGATAGACTGGTGCTCACACGTACTCACATGTAGACACAATTAATGCATTTTCCCTTCTTTGTGCGTTGCACTTGAGCAGCAGGTACAAGAAACATTCAGCCCACAGTTTGCAGAATAACCTCAGGGGACTGTGTATGTCAAACACTCCGCTTTAGTGGAAGAAAGTCTCACCAGTCAAGATGCGACATATTTAAGTTACATCATGAACACAGTCTTTTTCTGTTACATGCACTGAAATTCAATCGTTGCAGAGATTCCTCTGTTGTTCTCAGGTTAGATCTGAGGCAGGATACATGCAGAGAGAGAGAGAGACATCCTCACCTCCCTATCAAAGCCATTTAGATGGTAATGGACCCAAACTAACGATCTTTTGTCTTTCTTTTTCAGTCTGTCTCTCACACAGACTGACATCTTTTTTTCCAACTAAACCAAGGATGTAGTGGAGGTACAAAGAACCTTATTTTTCTCCAAACAGTGTTGGCAGATATTAAAATAAAGAAAACTAACAAAACTTATGTTAGAATATAAACAGCTTAATCTGATATTAACATTATTTTCAATTCTTGATTTTCTTATATTGATTAAAACAGTTGTACCAACTCTTACACCATGAATGCATTCATCATAAAATCAGTACTTCACAGACAGCCAGTGGTACTACTATTACGCCTTCTTAACCCATGTCTGCTGGTTTTCCTTCACCGACCAGAGGTCATATGTTTACCGGCACATCTCCGGGTCTTACCTCAGCGCTGCCGAGCCGCAGATGGGCCGCTAAAAGCGCAGCCAGCAGCAGCAGCAGGACCCAGGACCTCATGTTGCCGCCCAGCCTGTGGAGCCGCAAGCGACCGGCTGGGCATTTAGCACCTCGGCGTCCAATCCCCCGGCTGCACCGAGCCTTGTCCCGGTTGTCGTGCGCTGGCCGCTGGTGCAAAGCACGCACTGTTAAATATCCCAAATGTGTCACTGCCTAAAAGCGCCGCTTGTCCAAATGTTTGCTCACGGTGACTCACGCGAAGGCGAGACGTCTGACTCTGTCCATGCCGCTGTTTGAAAACTCACTAAAGGAGACGTCAAGGGTAGCCTACAGTGGGACAAGTGCGTAATGCACGGTGTTATAATACACGACTATTGCAGTCTCACGGTTCCTCCGATATCAGCATGCAATTCAAGAGACACTCCTAATAAATTTCTCCAAATACGTAATTAAAAATGTTGGTCCGCATGTGCCAAAGTGTTTTCCAGACAGAAATCCAGTCAAAAATAGTCAGATTATAAACTCCAGATCCAAACGCGCAGTTAAATGCAACTACTGTGCAGCTTTGTTGTCCTTACATCTCCAAATGTCCGTGCGTAAAAGTTGGTTCACCTTGGAACGGTGCTGCGTGCGTAATTCTCTGGACTCTCCAGTGCAAAAAAAAAGAAGTCAGATTATTCTCATCCCTGCGCGATTCGTGTCACTGCAAAAAGCGTCTAATCTAAGTGTCTTTCTCTTTAGAAGCGGCTCCGTGTGTATTTCACTGCCGTCTCTTTTCCCCTCCGGTGGTCGCTCGTTCATCCGTTGGATCAGGTTCTCCTCGCCCCTCGCGCCTCTCCTCTCTGGTTGCGCCTTCAGTGCTGAGCAGCTTTTCCTAATAGAAGCAGGGCCTCCCTCCTTAAGTTTTATCCATCAAGCTCCGCAGACAAAGATAGAGTGCTTCCTGAAACGGAACGCTTTTGCTTTCAAAATAAAACCAAGTAAAGGGCATTAAAACGCTACAAACCTGACATCTCCATGTGGAAACTGTTTTTTTAAACAGCACCAACAGGACAAAACATTACTGATTGTTCTAATAAAGGATGAATACACCAGATAGCATAATTTTAAGTCTTTTGCAGAAATGAAATAGTTTTGTAAATAAAATACAACTCACATCTTGTCCAGACCTGATTAATGAATAAAATAGCCGTTCTAGATTTTTTTTAAGGCCTTTTAAGTTGAAGCTACAATATTTCATGACTATGATTTTCTTTAGGGACATTTTGATTACAAATCAACTATAGCATGTTGATATTATATATAAACGTGCACTAATGAAATTGTCATTTATCACAGATTATTTTAAAACACATCATGTTGCTTTTTATATTTGCTGTGCAACAGGACAGTGATATTATTGTCAGTATATGTAGTATGTACTGTAGGCACGTTATCATTTTATTTTGAAAGTTCCTGAATGGAAGTTAACGTACTCATACGGCTGACATGACAGTGGTCCTCAAGTTTGCACCCCTGGTCTTCTCCCCTTGAAGGCAGGTCTTTCCACCTCCTTATTGGGTGTAAGGAAACCTAAGCCTCCATGGGTGCTTTTAAAGGGAAAATTTGAAGGTGTGATTATCAATAGTATTAATCCACACCTGTTTTCTTTCAAATGATCATACCTACATTTACTTTTGTATGCTTTATATGATTTAAACATAACTCATCAGTAGCTAATGAAATGTACATTTAGTTATTTTGTTGGTCTATTTATTTACAGACATTAAAGAAACAAAGCATAGCAGCTGATGATTTTTTTTTTACTGGCATTAGAATCCAGGATTTTACTTTTGGAGATGCCTCTGAATATGCAGGAAAGACAAATGTGATATCTAGTGGGTAATTATAAACTGACATTGTCATGGCATTTCCACCTTGAAACTGTGGCGTACCAATGGAAATCTCAAAACCATCAGACTTCATACGTAGCAAAACCTAAGAAACCAATCCTGTCCACTTGTAAGCCGAGGCTTTCTCTGCCGTTGATCTTCTTCAGAACCGGGCATGTATTAGGGCAAGAATTACGTAGAGCTGCACATTCTAGAGGAAGCAGTGGTGTAGAGTTATATCTTAGTCATTTAAAGGCAGGAAAGGATTATTTTGATGGAAAAAAGGTACAAAATATCTGCCTTTAATATGCAGTAATGAGTTTTTAGAGGTTAAATTAACAAACAATAGATGAGTTTGGGAGGAATATTAAGAATTTTCGAGGCATGACGGATGTGAAAACACATTTGTCTGTTTTTGTCCCTTCAATGTAAAATGGAGAAAAGTGTATTACATCATCAGCAGATTCAGCTTTTTTTGTTAAGTTGTGAGTCAGAGCTGAAGCAAATGGTTTTAACTGCAAGCATTTGTTGTAATCTGCTTGGATTATTGTTTGGATTGAAAGGCGGAGGATGGCAAATGGGGAAAAAACAGAGAGAACCAGAAAGTTTGGACAATCCCATGATCGCATTTCCAAATCATTTTAGCGCACTGAAGGACCATCCTGCTGCTTCAGCTGATCAGACAGATCGTCTTTAAAAACACATAATGGTGCCGCAGCTGATCGGATAATATTTAATTTAGTATTTGTTTTCAACGTGACCTCAACAAAGCTCAAATGTTGTCCTTTGCAGGGAATTTTAGAGCAAATATGCAACTCGGGATGCTTTGTGCTCTACTAACCACTGCTGATAAAGTGTGTTTTCAGTGTGATAACCAGCTGACACACACATCACAACAAGCTGATCGTGATCACATTTTCTTATCATGAAGGGAGTAAATATTGTAAGCAAACAACACTCATCTACGATCCCCAGATAGACACTTAAAAGTACTGATGGCATTAACTAAGATATACTTGACTTCTGAAACATGCAGCATTATCGCCGTCCCTCAAGTGAAAAACCACACATATTAATCTGGGGAACAGACACGAGACACATTTCCTACCTCTTTAGTTTTTGTCTCTGTTTATCTCCTTGGCTGGCCTGTAAAGTCGCGTCCTGCTCCGCGGACAAGTTTCATCAATATGTTTTGTTGTGAACTGAGAAGATCTCTGACTAGAAGATAAATGTGCTCTCATTTCCAGAGTAGATGGCAAGTGTTTTCCAGGAAGCTCGGCGTTTCGTTGAGGGGTCACGGCTGAATGGGTCGCCGTGGAAGCTGGGGGTCACGGTAGATTCTTCCTCTCTGCTGAGGGAAGACAGAGGAAGCAGGCTGTCCTGTAGAGCTATTCCTGGACTATGTGCACACTCACACACACACACACACACACACAAATATCCACCAGTGTAAATGCTGACCTTTTACCTTCATCAGCCTACAGAGTGACTGGCAGACTGAGGGGACTCGCTGCTGTCACTGACAGGATGAAGAACGACCCCTCAACCCAGCAGTGACCGCAGCGCACATGTACAGTATGTGTGTGTGTGACGACTTGAAAGCATATCAGGTTTACAGTGTTAGTTGCCATCGGTCCTCCTGGAATTCCTGGTATGTCATAGAGGAAGGAGATGTAGCCTACCATGCACATGTGCGTGTGTTTGAGCAGGTGAAATAATGTGGAACTTATCCACAGCTTGCACAGCTGTCCCTGACACTGGAAGTCACAGGTGTGTGATGGTAGCCTCTATTTCTGGGTCATCGCAAAGCCAGGGGTGGCACAAACACAAATGCAGCATCATTTTCGTGCAATAATTAATACTAAGCAAAACAAATCAAAGCAAAAAAACATCAGTTTTTGGACTGGAATACAAAGCACATCTCTTGAGTGAGTCAATAAATAAAGCAAATCCACTCTTTGGTGGATTTGTGGATAATTAGGAGCGTATGAACATTATTTGGTGTTGCATTTGGTTAATTTTGAGGGAATTAATCTATTTCAGACATGACTTACATGAACAATGCTTTTATTGCAAGTAGAGCTTTTGTTGGGCTTTACATTTCTCTGTAAACACTGCAGTAAGAACACCAATCAAATTTACACAAGGATTTGTTTTGATTACTTAGTTGCCTTTCTTTGGTGCTGTTGTTGTTACAGAAGGGTGTGTATATTTACTAATGTGTTGTAGAAAAAATCAATATCAATACTGACAGGTTTCGTTTGATTGGCTACATCCTGTCAAAACATTTATGCACAAAATAGCTCCACTGTTATCCACAAACTGTTAAATAAATGCACTTATTAAAAAGTTGTGACAGACTCAAAAAAAAAAAAGTCCAAAAAAACAACATTTCCCAAAGCTCAACTCAGCAAGCTTTCCATAGACTTTTTCATGCTTGATAATCACCAGCTTCAGGTTTAAATGTATTCTGGTGGAGCCAAACTCTCATAACTTCATGGCGTCAGTTTCTCAGGTTTTCTTAAGAGCGCTTAATTTGGCAAAATTTTAAATGCTATCACAGTTTTAAAAGGTGAGCTACATAAAAATACACACACTTTGCAATTGTCATGAATGTGTTAATTTGTTCCAGAGACTGGAAACCTTTATGTACCAGTTCATAAACATGTTTATTCCTGCTGTAAAGTTAAACGTTTTAACGTAAGGTCTATGGGGATTGAATCACCAGCCCCAAGTGGACATAAGAGGAACTGTAGTTTTTGCCACTTCTACATTAGCTTCAACTTTGCAGCACCACTTGTTAAAAACTAAATTTATTTTTACTGTACAAAATTCTGACTTAAATCAAAGGCAGGATAAATAAAATGTTGCCCGACAGTTCTAGCTTCAGTATTTGGCATCCGTCTGCCACTCTGGCATTTCCCTTTGACCCTAACCAAATCCTCCTCTAAACCTTAAGAACATCTCATAGTCCTTGAACAAGTCAGCATGGATGAGTAAACCTGTGTTGTGTGTGCACATGGCTGTTGGGAGTGTATGACTAATTCTCTCTGACACATTTGCTGACTGATTACATGCATTTAGATGGATAATTGTGTTCAGACTCACGGAATTTTACAAGACTAAAAAAAGCTCTTTCTGACCAGACAATAGAAAAGATCAAAGGAGGTTTCAGACACATTTTTAAAGCGACTCCTATTTAGTTAGTTGAAGTTAAGCTGTCTGTTTCATACTCTTTGAAGAGTATCTTTTCAGTCTGTTTCGTTTTTTCATTTTTTTCTTTTCAACTTCCAATCTTTTTCTTTCTATTTTTAAACTCTGCGAGTCTGTGCAAGAGTGTTAATGAACTTCCTGTCCAATATCCTGATCTAATTAATAGACTGAGTGTCTTACCCCCTCTGCTCTTGCCAACTTCCTCTGTCACCACCACAGCCAGTTGCAAGATGAGGCAAACAGCAGCTGAACTCTCTCCAGAGTTCAAACTTGGGTCACAGAGTCAAACCACGACCTCTGAAGCTTGTTCTGATGATGTCACGACAGTTTGCCTTGATTAGGGTTTATTAAATGTGCACTAAATCATCTGGCAAATGTTATCTCTGTTGAATCTCACAGTATTTGAGAAACTTGGCTGCTCCAGGTTACCCTGACAGAAGACGGTTATTATTCAAAGAATGTTCTTTGTTTGCACTGGCAAGTAGGGTAACAACTGAGATCAGAGATGGCATCATACATAAAGTGTGGGAATACCATGCCCAGCCTTAAGATATTATAACACAAAATAACTTGGTTTGAGAAAGGCGTCATCATTAGAGGCTCTTCAGAACAACTTCACATGTCATTTTGACATGTCAAACTTCTTCAATGCACTGAAACACTTCCACTGGAGGTGAACACAATTGTTTTGCTGTATCTACCAAGTAAATACTATGAAATGTTATGCTGTGATGAGAAACATACACATAGGGTTTTATTAGCAACAAGAGAAGCATTCAGAGAGCGCAGTACACCGCCAAGGCTGCTCGGTCAATAATTATTTCCGACAGATGAAATTTTGAAAATAAATGTGGCATAAATCACAGCACAATAGAATGTGCCCATTTAATATAGATAATATAGATTTACCCACAAACAAAATGACCTTGTGATGAGCACAGGCGTGTGTTATGCACATGTACGTTATGTACGTATACTGAAACGCTTCACCTAAATATTTAGCGGGCAGCGGGAATTGATGGGACTCAGAAACACCCCCACAATGTAATCAATTGTTCCTTGTATCATTTCCAATGGATAAGTCCTGATAAGTCCTCAGTTGTGCATTTGTAGTAGGATCACAATCATGTGATCATCAGCAGGCAGCTGACATAGCATTCACTTGTTGTCATGGTTACAATGACACCATGCTGCTGTCTCACAGTGATACAGAAATCTTTAACAAATCTGTGGATACAAACTGAAAGCTGCATCACTGTCAAAATCTAATCACTTGGTCCTTGTGTTATTTCTGACCGTCCCTGAAAATTTCATCCAAATCTGTTAGTCCATTTTTGAGTAATGTTGCTGACAGACAGACAGACAAACTTACGCCGATCATCACATAACTCCGCTGTGTTCTTTGGCGGAGTAATAAGACTGCTTTAAGAAGTGCAACATCAATTCAAGGACACACAGTGTTTTGAATGTAAGCATGTTTTTTTTATTCAAAGGAAAACTCCACAGGGAAACTTCAAGTAATATTTTGCTTCGATGCATCTGCCTTCAGATTTATTTTTAATGTTCTCAGTTGACTGGGTTTAAGGGCCCATCCACATGCCATCAAATTCATGATGTGCAACAACTTAAAAGTCTAATATTTACCAGTCTGGTATATAGTGGTCCAATCACCACCTTTTTTTTATACAGCCAAACTCTTACATTCTTCGTAATTCTTCATCCAGCCATAAACCCTGGGTCTCCCCAAAATGCTGTTCCTACACAACTTAACTACATTCTCTGCTACATTTGGAGGGAAATGTGTTTTGTCCTGGTTCACATTTTCAGTCAACACATGTTTGTCATTTCGTGTATTGCTTTCCAAATGTTACTCCTTTTTAGTCCTCCAATCGTATGCTATGAGGGGCCAGACTCAGAAAATACAGGAGTAGATTTGTGTTGTCATAGGGTCATATTTTTACTCAAAAATGCTATTTTCTTAAACTTAATGAATTAGTTATAGTGTGTCTACACATAAATATAAACAAAGAAAGTAAAAATGAGTGTGAATGTCCTGGGTGATAGATCTGTACAGGACCCATCATCCTTCCAACCTCCCAACATGGACACAGAAACAGGAAATGTTTCCTGTCATGTCATAGCTTTACCTTACTGGGACCAAATATGTTTCTATCTAAAAGTAATGAGAATGCAGTTTAGTTGTTCAGGAACATAATTTTGGGGAGACTGGGTTGCTTTAACCATTTTTAATCAGCCCTGACAGATCAAGTTGTCTCACTCAGTTCTTTGACATGTCATCATCCTCATCCTCATCCTCATGGAAATTACAACAAGTCCTCCAATTCATACGACCACACAGGTTGTATGTAACGTGCACCGGAATACGACCCATGAGAGCGTATTTACGTTAGCGCCCCTGCAGGGAAAAGGAACGCATTACGGGATTTAATTCGCGAAACGGCTTTTCCCTCGTAAAACGGCTTTTTCCTCATTTTCCCACCACGGGTTTAGGGTTAGGGTTAGGGTTAGGGACAGGGATAGTGTTAGATAAAAGTTTGTTCATGGTGACGTTTCACCTGCGACACCGGAGTGTTGATATTTACTCAACCGCTAGAGGTCGCTTAACGTCAAAACGTAACACTCGGTCGTAATACGGCCGTGTACAGACGACCTATGTGGTCGTTTTTTGTTTGAGGACAGGCTCGGAAATTAAGTAGAACCAGATAAATCCATCCATATATTGTATTGGCCTTGCATTGCGTTGAAACTTCTTCATGTGTTTACCTAGTAACATATTTAAATGCTGCCTCTGCTAACATCTTTTGGAGCCCGCTGTCACAGTCGAAGGATTTCAGAGGATTTTAGCACCAAAGACTTCATTTGAACTGTTTTGTATTCACTTTATTCCTCTCGACAATCTAAAACGGCACTCAGACGATTACCAGACACGACGCATTTTTCACTGAAAGCCAGACTAATGACCTTCTTTGCTGAGTACCAGCTGCAAAATGCTGGTCACACCCCCGCTGGGTATTTGGACGCTCAAACACTGAGCAGGCGGTGTCTGAACTACAGTTGGCCTTTACTGTGAAAGGGTAATAAATTCATTATTGTGTGATGAAATGAATAACTGGGCAAAGAAAATAAAAATTTCACTCTACATTGTCTAGACTTGCAGCTGCACTCTGGGGTGAACCTTATCATCAAGTCATCAGCGTAGGGAGAAAATAGCGTAGAAAACCTAAATATTTGTGCATGATTATTAATAATTCAGACCGTGAATTTATGTCAGTAAGTTTTATTAGTGTGAGTTTGGTAAACTGGGATCAAAGTGTTGCTTGTGCTCCATCTCTGGCAGTGGTCTGATCAGTCCCATCAGAGCTGTCCTGTAGAGTATGTGATGTTCAGAGATCCCCAAAACTCACTGATCCAACATCAGTGAGTGATCTGTGCATGTGCAGCAGCATGGGTGTAGAGTATGAAACCTCCAAGCACAAAATGAAATCCAGCTGCTAATACATCCAATGGAAAAATGGCAAACAATGCAATAATCACAATGGCACTAAGAATAGCAAAGTACAAGCAAGAAACTTTGCCAGATTGTTAGTATGACTCATTTCTGGTCGTCTTTTCCTCTCAGGTTCTGATTCAGATTCCACAGACCCATACTCCATTTTGGGCCTTTTTATTGTATTTGAACTGACGCTAATCAATTTCTCTGTGTAACCAGGAAAACGTGAGTGCCCGTTGGCATTGTTGCGGCCCTGTGAATCACTTCACAGTTTCTTTCTCAAACGACGCTTTGATGAGATGGAAAGCGAATGAGGGACCACTGAGTCAAAGGGAAGGAGCGAGGGAGGAAAAGGCGGGGGGACGCAGCGAGGAGAGGAAAGGGGAGGGAGGGAGGCAGAATCACATTGTTGTGTGTTTTCCCAACATCAACAGCAGAGGAAGTGGAACGGAGCAGCTAAATATACAAACAGCACAATGAAGCAGCGAGTGTGAAGCAGCTGTGGAACATGGCTGTCACCTGGTCCAGGAGTGTGAAGCACGGAGGACTGCCTTCTGTTTGTACAGGAAGAGCTGATGGCGTGTACGCACCACTCTGCAGATACACCCACATATCCCAACTGTCAGCACAGGCTCATATACAACATATCAACAGCTTTATATTATTTAGTCTATTAACTTCATGTTACACGCTGTATATTCTACTGGGGCCTGTGAGGTTTCCTGTCTTCTGAGTAGTCACTGGTCTACATTCAGTTCTATGTTATCAAGTTCAGTAAACACAAAACTTATCAATATCATCTCAAAGAGTGAAGCTTTTAGTGTGGATTCACATTGTAGCTAATGTACTTTATGATTGTACATTAATGCAAGTCGAGCTACGGAATTATTGGTCCTGTCAGCACGTGAAGTTGTGAGATTTCATAATTTAGGAGATAACTGTGATGAGGCACAAAGTGAGCGGTGCACATTTCTGCACAGCCAAAGAGAATAATATGTACCTGCAATTACAGTGAGTTAAAGAAAGATCAGAAAAGTCTTCCATAGCGAAAGACTCCAAACTAACTCAAAACACTTGCAGAATGTTTGCATGCAGCTCACAACTTGTTGCTGTAGACTGCTGTGACAGTACGGACCTTGAAGAGCAGAGAGTTGGTGAGTGCAGGTCATAGATCTGTGGAGGAAAGCTCGCTTATGGATTATAAGCAAACACCTTATTCTTTTGAATGAAAGCTGCTCAGTGGTTCATATACAGGAAAAGTTTCCGAACCTTCTTACATGACAGACTGCAGTGTTCTGCATGCTTCCATATTTTTGGCCTCATGTGTGTTCAGTGCATTAGCATTTGTCTCAACAGAAAGTCCATGCACAACTGAGATTCCAGCCGGCTGAGCTGCCTGATGACATGCTGGCAACATGGGACATTTTCAAAAGGAAGATGTAACAGAAAGTTTAACATTAAAACCCAGTTGTATCACATGTAAAAGAAAAAACAGACAGCTTTAACCCTCGTGTCGTCCTGGAGGTCAAAATTGACCCGTTTTGAAGTTTGAAAATGTGGGGAAAAAAATATGTATTTTCACACTGAAACTTCTGATGTCCTCATTTTCAACATTTTTGGGAAATCTGAACATTTTTTGGTGGAAGAAAAAGAAATGTTGTAAATGTTTCTTAAGAACATTCCCCCCCCCCCACACACACACACACAATTTTTGTGAATGTTCTTAAAGAAAATATTAGAAGTTTTACTGATAAATATGTAATCACTTTAGATAATTTTAGGATTTTTTGGAAGATTTACTCATTTTTTGAAAATATTTACAAGAATTTTCTTGCCATGTTTGGGTTTTATTTTTAAAACAAACTTTTAAGGGATTATTGGAATTTTCTTCCTGAAGGTTTTGCAAATTTTCAGAAATTTGAGGATTTTTTTTTTGCTGAATTTTTTAGTATTTTTTCAGACAAGGAAACAGTATGTTTTGGTGCCTGTAAATGAGGACAACAGGAGGGTTAATATATTTGGTTTTTATGTAGATTCCATTATCATGAAGACTTAGACGTTATCAGCAACTGCATGTATGAAATTTACTGCTGAAAGTATATTGCCATTGAGAACTTTATGTTTCACTGCTTGTCGGGATTCACGTGGTACGAGTTGCTTTTAAGAACATTTATAGTTACTCATTGCTTTTGTACATTTTTGAAAGAGCATTTTTAAATTCACATTTGCTTTTTTCATGGAGGCAATTGATCTGCACAGGATGTGAACCACTACAGTACCTAAGTTAATGTGAGATTATATAACACTTTTGTATTCTCCGTGTGTGTGTTTGTGCGTGTGTGTGTGTGTGCATCCAGTCTCCTGTCCAGGTCATGTGGTAACTGAACCTCTCGGCCACTGGAAAAAACAGGAAGACATGCCACAGACATTTTTCCTCATTACCTTGGCAACAGCGGATGCAGTTGTTATGACTTTATATGGACCTGTTGCATGACTTGAATTGTGATAAACACATGACAGCATGACTGGACAGCGTCATCTTCATCTCTGTTGACTTATTTGTGCCATTTGAAGCACACTTTTATCCACAGCACCTGACTGCAGCACGACTGCTAACTATTTCCATCCCAGGAGGTAGAGCAGACCAGGTCCATGTCACCTTCATCATCATCATCGCTATTGTTATCTTTGACGTTTCATCCACATCCGTCTTTATCACATTTTTATTACCTACCTCTCAACCTTTCTTCTCCTGCGTCACTTGCGTATTATAATAATTATTTCCACCGTTATTTTCCAATCTATCCAGGTTATACAGATGCTCCTCTTCAGTCTCCCTTCCTAATCCCATTATCAGGGCTACAGCCTAACATCCTCCATGGAATCATACGAGGCCAGCTGAGCTGCAGTCAAGCCTACAAAGCTATGTGGTGATAACTTGCTATCAAATGTGCCGTTTTCTTCCTGTTTCTGCTCCTTATGACAGCAAAAACACTCACGCTGCTGCTGAACACAGCTGCCTGCTGACCAAACTACTCTCAGCAGGATGATCAGACACCAGCAGTCACTTCATTTTTCACTGCTGATCTTCCTACTGTGTTGTTTAAACGAACTGCTGTGCTGGTCCTCGCTCCCCAGCTGTGCCTGTCTTCATAGTCATACATTCGCTTTGTTTTCCATCAGCATTTTTTTCTTTCAGAGAGAAACAGGTGAACTTAACCCTCCTGTTGTGTTCATTTCCGGGCATCAAAAAACATTTTTTTCCTTGCCTGAAAGAATTCCAAAAATTCAGCCAAAAAAAATTCCAGTAATTTCGTAAAAGTTTCCCTTAAAAGTTTTATTTTTTAAAAAATCCCTAAATTTAGCAGGAAAATTCTAGTAAATATTTTCTAAAAATGAGTAAGAATCTTTAAAAAAAAAATCCTAAAAATATCTAAAGTGATTACACATATATTGGTGAAAGTTCTAATCTTTTCTTTAAGCACATTCACAAAAAATGATTGATGGTTGATTTTTTTTGTGAATGTTCTTAAGATTGAAGCATGTTCTTAACATTGCTTTTTTCCACCAAAAAATGTTCAAAGATTTCCCAAAAATGTTGAAAATGTGGACATCAGAAGTTTCACTGTGAAAATATATTTTTTTGCCCCACATTTTCAAGCTTTAAACCGGGTCAACTTTGACCCACAGGACGACACAGGGGTTAAAGCTGCTGCTTTTCTAGTCAAACTTCCCAGCTCATACTGTGTAATCAGTTTATTTTTATGGTTGTTTTTTCCCCTCTGGTTTAGTTTACAAGTAAAACCTGCTCCAAACTGATGAGTATCAGAGAAAAAATTCTCAACAACAGAATTTAATAGGATTAAACAGACCGAGCTCCAAGATGTTAATAGGAGCTTGGTCTGTTATTTTATGTTTTAGTTTAGAATAATTCAGTTATGAAAGGTATGAGACTTTTTCTTTAAAAACACAGATAAGATGTGTTTGTCCCCACTTTAAATTTGGATGCTTTAATGTTGACTTTTCTTCACTAGAAAATGCCACCTCTGATTCCAGGAGCTTATTCAAATATGGGGTTTTAATTGGGATGACTGAGGACAGTTGTCTTCCATTGACAAAAATGGCATAAAATCTTCTAAATCTTGTTTTTCATTCATATCCGTCACAGGTGGCTTTGCTTTGAGGTGATGTGTTGGTATTAACCAGTCAATACAGGACTGTTAACAGTTTTAGGCTCAGTGATTGATGCTGTGGATGAAAAAGCATAATCGATCTGAGAATTTACAGTTTAGTGGGAGAGCATTTGACTACAAATCCTGGAGGTGCTCTTACCATGGTCTGCTGGGACGCTTTGCTGCCGGCGTACATGTGGATGTTACTTTGACACATAACACTGACCAACACTTTGTTGCAACCAAAGCAGACACCAAATGGAAACAGCATCCTAGATAACAATGCCCTTCTCTATTAGGACAATGCACATTACCACGCTGCACTAAGTGTTCAGGAGCAGGGGGTGTAGCTCAGTGGTAGAGCATTTGACTGCAGATCAAGAGGTCCCCAGTTCAAGTCTGGGTGCCCCCTAAGATTGTCAACCTTTTTATTAGTGTTTCTGTTTATTGGGATGTTGCATCTTGAAAAGAATCAGTGAACTGGATTTAGGAAACAAATGAACCAATAAACACACAATACTAACCCTGCTAATAGACAAACATGTACTCTAATCCACTACCTTGTGCAACAATGGCTGGTTCACTGGTTAACTGGAGCAGCAGCAAGCTAGCAGAGACAGTGTAATGCTCTGCTGGAAAACATTCATGTCTATGTTCCTTTGATATGTACCACCTAACACCTACCTAAATATTTTAGCAGACCTCCTTACACCCACTTACGGCAATGCTATTCCCTGATGGCAGTGACTTCTTTAGGCAGGATGATGCACACTGCAAACATTGTTAAGAAACTGTCTGAGGAACATGACAAAGAGCTTAAGATGTTGACTTGGCCTCCAAATTCCAAGATCTTAATCCGACCTGTATCCAACTGAGCATCAAATAGATGTGCTGGATAAACAAGTCTAATTCACGAAGGACCCAACTTGCGACTTCAAAGGCTTCCGGGATTTAAAGGATATTAGACTACATTAGGATGGAGGTTTAATGTTGTGGTTGTTTGGTGTATTCCCCCCAACAGAAGTAACTTTGTGGTACTTATCGATCAAAAACTATCCCTGCACAGATCAGTGGGCGTAGCACTGTGGTAGAGCATTTGATGGAAGATCAAAAGGTCCTTTTAACTTCATCAGGATGTGGCAGCTTAAATCAAATATTTGTCTTTAATTCCACCAGTTCCAAAGATTTCAGAAAAGCATAAATTAATATGCAAACACTCCAATAGCAAAAGCAGCAACACCAGGTTCCATGTACATCGTTCACTTGGGAAAGAGATGCTCCATGAGATGAAAGCACCCACTTGACCATTGATGAAGACCACCTGAACCTCTTCATGACGATGGAATTTCCTAAGAGCAGTGGCTTTTTTTCTTTCAGCAGGGCACTGTTCACTGCCACCCTGCAGACTTTGCTCAGGACTGGTTTGAGGAACATGGCAAAGAGCTTACGGTGTTGACATGCTTGATTGGATTGAGATTCCCAGATCTCAATCTGATCAAGCATCTGTGAGATGTGCTGCAAAAACAAGTCTAATCCAGGAAGTCCCCACCTTGCAACTTCAAGGCTTCCAGAGCTTAAAGGATCTCAGACAATATTAGCCAGGTGGTTTTAATGTTGTGGCTATTAAGGGTATTTCTCCTCAATAGATGCAACTTTGTTGTACTTATTGATAGAAAAGCACTGGTGTTCAACTGCAACACAATAAGAGGGGGTATAGCCCAGTTCAATTCTGGGTGCCCCTTTGGTGTGATCTGTAGCTGCAGATTTAGAGAGCTGAAAGGTTTGTAGTTTTATTCTCATTTAAAAAAAACAGCAGCTCTTTGTTCTGGACAAGCCTGTTTGATCAAATAGGGTTAAATTCCTACATTTCATCAGACAAGTGGAAGAACTGTGCACGAATGAAAACAGAAAAGACATTGTTCGATGCCGAGAAATTTCAACTGTGGATCTCTTGATCTCCAGTCAAATATTCAGCAACTGTGCTGGAGTGTGTCGCTTTGGTAGTGATGATACACTTACTGCTCAACAGTCATTGGTCTTTGATTCACAGTCAAACAGTCACCTGATCTATGTTAAAACAGACATTTCTCACTTGTCTTTCTGAGTAAAAACATCCACAGGATCATTTTAACTATGTGACGCTCTCAAAGCACCTTCTCAGTGTAATCCACTCAGCTGTATGTTCAGCACATTTTTGAAAATGAATTTAATCATGTATACACAGTCCAGTCAGTCTAATTCAGTAGCAGCATCTTGTGTTTTTTTTTCCCCAAGTGACCTGTGACAAAAGCTGGAGCCCCTTAGTCCTTGCATGAGGTTTTGCTTTGCTTGTGATAGCATCATCTGAATACTAAAGAAAACATTCCAAAGACGTTGTCACTAAAGGAGTTCATGACTATGCTGTTGGGCTGACAGCAAATATGTGTGTGTGAGAGAGATGTTTGACTTTTGGCCTTCTTTAGTGCCTCATAACATCTCACATCAAAGAGAAAAAAAGACTTGACACACATTAGGAAGTCACCAACTCCCACACCCACCCACAGAGGCAAACACACTCACATATAAGCATGACACCACCAATAACAACCAGGTTTACCAAAAGAGATACACTGCAGTGGCAATGTTCCCTCTCTGAACCACAACTGACCTGTAAATACGCTGAGATAGAAGCATAACGCATGAAGATCTGCAGGGAGTAAACTCTGACAAACTGCTGTGCTTTGTGATACTGCTTTAAGGATGAGTGTGGGAGTGACAGTCTGGTGTTAATGTTCATGGGTTTGGTTAATGAGCTGAAGGTAGACAGTCACTGTTGTTGTTATAGAGGGAGAGAGAGACAGTTCAGTCTTTATTAATCTTGTACGCTGTGTTAACTCTCTCTACACATCCTAAACAGCCTTTCTGCACGGCGGACTTTTATGTTCGCACTGTACGGTCCATTGATCAGAATGAGGCCGACCATAAGCACGAGACATCTGGTTGGGTTTGTGCATTGATCAGTGACAGAAAGGCAGCTTTACTTTGTGCATTTCTACTATGAAGGGCAAGGTAGAAAAATGAGATGCTGCAGACAGCTGGAAGATGCACACAATACAGCCATGAAACAGTAAAGCTCAGTGTTATGATATCGCATGTTATCAGTGGCGAAGGAAGTATTCAGATCCTTTACTTGAGTAAAAGTCCACATTTTTAGATAGTTCAGAAGGAAAATGTCATTATTTTGGTGAAGCTGTTAACTCATGTGCATCCGAGCTTAAATGCACAAGAAACCGTAAAGGTTGAAAGACCACTGATTGTTATATAATCTAAAATCTTTGTCATTTTATAAATAGCTAAAGCTATCAGACACATGTAGTGAAGTGAAAAGTAGAGTATTTCCTACTGAAATGATGCACAGTGGAAGGAAAGCAGCGTGAAAACGAAGTACCTCAAAGTACAATGCTTGGTAAATGTTCTTAATTACTGTCCTAGTCCTCTACTGCACATTATAATGTATGACACTGTGTTGTGTGAGACTTTAATTTAAAGCTTTAGGATGTGAAACAAAGCAGCAGAATACAAGATGATTTGATTTGCAACACAAGACCATAAGATACAACATTATGAAGTACGCTGTGATGCAGTTCGATAATAGGATAAAAACAGATGGGGCGCCTCTGTTTCAGATCTCATATTTATTCTATTTCATTCCTTTTTTTAACACAGCACAATGAAAGTATTCACACTGACATCTAAACTTGCTGTAACTGGTGTATACTGTAACCATGCATGCATGCAAACAAACACTGTTTGGTTTTGCTTGGTTACGCTGCAACAGGACGGTGTTATATCTCCACATACTTTTTAATGCCCTCATTCCTTTACACCTTTAAGATCTTCTTCTGCTCATTTAAGGTGCGGGTGGCTACACTCACAGGTGTAGCACTGTCTTCTCACACACACACTTTGATCTGAGGGGTGGTTTGCTCAATTTGGTGGGAATTTCCCCTTATATCGCTGGAGGAGTGTCCCCTTCCTCTACCTTCCAAAAATCTTCTATTTTCTCTTTCTTCTTCCAACTCTTCTGAAGCTCCATGAGCGCTGCCCTTCAGGGTTTGGATCCTTGCATACTCTTCGTTCCTTTTTTCTTCTTCTCCTCCTCTTGCAGCCACATTCAATCCTCTCCTTGTTCGTGGTCCTGTGATCCTTTCACAGCCAGGCCACCAAGTGCTTCTATAAGTCTCCTATAAGGTCTTGGTGTCATACTTCAAACAGCTCCTTCATGCATTTCCATAACATGTTCACTGTGTTGCTGACAAGAGCTTAGAGGAAGAAGGAGAGTTGCCAAGTGTGAATGAGTTCTTTCTCCTCCAACTTTCAAGTGACCTATTAAGAGTAAAAAGGGGGAAGAAGGAGTAGTGATTGAGGCTTTCATTGGAGTAGACAGCAGTGTTGGCCTACCTTGTCTGCAAATTAGTGCTCTGATGCTTTGACAGGATTTTCCGTTGTAAAAACAAATGATGGCCTACAAACGCTGGAACATCACCTTCAGTCAGGCCTTCTACCTCTTTCTTCCCCTCAGGGAGAGAGTCTACATTTTCTGTTTTAGTTTTAGACTTTCCCTATTCCAAAATGGGAATAGCAGAAAAGCAAAATTAGGAAAAGAAACTATTTTGCACACTATACAGCCATGGCCATGAGTTTGGACACAAGTACCATGTGAATTGTGAATCTTAGAAAATACCACAAAATTGTCACTTACCAGTCATAGCCATCAACCAAAATGAAATACAGATATTTCCAGTGCATAAATTTGATGTTTGACAGCAAATATTGACATTGAAATATTAACTGCAAATTGTTGCACAAATTTTGTCATTGACCATCAAAAGTTTTTCATATACTATTTGCTGTCAAACATCAAATTTATGCACTGGAAATATCTGTATTTCATTTTGGTTGATGGCTATGACTGGTATTTATATTGTAAGTGACAATTTTGTGGTATTTTCTAAGATTCTCAAGCGTCATGGTACTTGTGTCCAAACTTATGGCCATGGCTGTACTGACATGGCTTTTTTCCAGTTAAAAGGTAAAATAAGAAACCCCGCTTTTCAAAAGCACAATCTTTATATTAGACCAAATGAAAGCTAATCACAAACACAGTTTTTGCTCAAAGATGCGTTTAGAAAATTGGTTAAGTTATGGTTGTGGTTAACGAGACTGTCTTAACTGAAATGTCGCAGGTGCCGCCTCTGCCGTGAAAACTCAGCTGTCCTGTGCAGAGAAACCACCTGAAAATTGCTGCAGTTGAGTTTCTTTCCTCTCCTTATTCTTCACAGAAACACACTTTAAAACAAAACACAGACTCAGACATCTGAAATAACTCAAAATTTTCCTGCACCTGTGTTTCCCACCTCCCCGACTCTAGCAGTTAACCTTTTTTCTTTTCGAGATGAACGACTCTCAGTGAGGCACGACCACAGCTCTTTCCAGCCGAGGTTATTTTCCCCACCATGAGGGCAAACAAAAAAAAAAAAAAACAAACTCTGACTCAAGTTCTTAATTTTGGAACAAAGCGTCATAAGAGTCACAGAAAAAGCACAAGCTGGTGTGAATGATGAACACATACGAAGACACTCGCATTAAAAAGCACGTAGGCTGGATGTCACACAGCTCGAAGGAAAGCCACTTCCCTAAACTCGCCATCTGGGGAAGTTCTGGTGGTTTTTCTGTGCAAATTTGCACAGATGTGGTTTTTACAGAGCTGCTAAGAAAAATCTGTACGGAGATGTGGAGTTGAGGAAATGCGTCAGCAGAGGAGGAATACTAACCTCTCAGGACAAACTCATGCATTCACACACAGACTACAGCTTAGTGGGTCTGTGTGTAGAGGTGTGCATGACCCTGTACAGTCAAAGCCATTGTCTTAGTATGTTTAATGTCACCTGTGAAAGCAGGTGAGTATGCAAAACATGTTAAAGTAGGATGTCTATGCAGCTCATGTTACACTGACTGTTATTTGTGTGTGTGCACAGACATTTGACAAGTGCAAGTCTTTGTTTTGATTATTCAAAGACAATGTTGTGTGGAGATTTGTTTGATTTGTACAACAAAAAAACATTTTATCATGTGTGCACAAGTTATAATCCTGTGCAAATAAGCTATTAGCTATCTTGTAGAAAAAGTCATTATCATGTGCAAACAAGTTATTAATTTGTGCACACTTTATTTTACTGTGAACATGTTGACACCACAAGTTGTTGTCTTGTGAAAATAAGATATTATCTGTTTGTTAACAAACTTACTATCTTGTGCAGAGAAGTTATTAACTCTCGCACACAAGATTTCTCTGTAAACTAGTTACTATCTTGTGTAAATAGATTAATTTGTGTAAATGGCTTAATATGAACTTACTGCACACAATATCATCTATTTACACAATATTCATCTATTATCTTGTGTAAATAGATTAATACTGTGTGCAGAGAAGTTAATGTCTTTCGCAAATAAGGTACTATGAAGAAGTTATTGTCTTGTACAAAGAAGCCACTATATTCTGCAAACTGAGTTGTGTAAACAATGTGAAAAGAAGTTCTTATCTTGTGTTAAGAAGTTATTCTGTGAACAAGTTACTATCTTGTACAAAGAAGTGATTATCCTGTGTGAACATGTTATTATCCTGAGCAAATAAGTTATTGTATTGTGTTAAGGAGTTATTATATTGTGTAAATAAACTACTATCTTGTGCATACACGTTGTTACCTTATTATTTTCTTCTATTAAGTTATCTTGTGTTAATAAGACCATGACTGGTGGAAACAAGTTAATGTGTGAACATGTTATTACCTTCTGCAAAAAAAACCATTATCTTGTTATTACAAAAAAAATCACAGTTTAAACTCTAGGGGCCCTGTGAATTTTTTTTTCCTGCAGTCTTTGAGAGATCTGAGTGTTGGTGTTAGCCAACAGGACAAGCCATGACAATCACTGCCTTTATGTTGCGAGCAGATGGAAACCCAGCTGAACATAAACATCTGAACTTGACTTGGGCTGTTTTTTTTTTTTTGGTTTGTTTTTCTGTCTCTACTTCTGTGCCCCGAGCGTTTGCACTGTGCTTCTACAAACACCTCCATAAGGACATGAATCGAGGCATAAAATCTAACAAATTCGTGCTGAATGTTAAGGCCATAGAAAGCACATGATCGAAGTTAGGCGCGAACACAGTCGCAGCTTTGAAAGAGAAAATTTAGATAACATGCAGACCTGAAGAACTGTGTCTTAAGAACACTTGTCGTTCGATTTGAATTTGACCTAAAGGACATAAAAAGGACATGGGTGTGGCTAAGCTGATTTAAATACACAACCTGAGAGTGGAGTTGGCCCAGCAAATGCAAACACAATATGATCGCTTTTGCCATTTTGTGATCTTTATTAATATTGTTAAATACACTAATGTTATCTACTACTAATGTTGTCCAACCTGATGAAGACTGTTGTGATCTGTAGTGACTGAGTCATTTAAATCACCAGCATGGCTTCACTAGACAGCCTGAAGGCTCCCAAATGACTCCCCCGAAGAGAAAAATGGGTCAGAACTGGAAGGCAGGTGAGGCAGTTAATGAAAGATGTAAAAGGGGAGACAGAGGCTTGGGGAAAGGAAAAGGAGAAAGACGTAGAGACAGACAGAAACTGAAGAAGAAAATGACTGGGAGTTAAAAATATTCGTGGTATGCACCTTCACTTAAAGTCTAACCAGGCAACGCACACACACCCACACAGGCACAACCAAACCCTTCTCTGCAGTATATGATAAGGTAATAGGGGCATTGGGTTTCCACTCTTTCTCCACAAACACTATCTGATTTAGGGGACTTCCTACTTACTCCCCCCTCCCCGCTTTCTTCGTTCTTTGATATTAATACTTCGCAGTGCGTGCTGTTTCATGTGTGCTCATGCCAGAAACTATCTACACCTTGTAAACGTCAGTCCTGCAGCAGGGCGAGTCAGAGTAGCTGCAGTGTGTATGTATTTCTATTAATGTAGCAGTGGATTTGTGTCTGAAGTACACCTGCAGTAAATATAATGTCCTTCTATAGGATTTGTTTATGTGTTATAGCTGGATGCCTCGTTTATTTTTGACATCTGATGTACTGTACAGCTGTGTCTGTGCCCATGTGACGAGGAACGGAATATTTAACAAGACATGGAAATTACATGTCACTAATAATAATGAATTATAGCTGCTGAAGAGTAGTGGCTTGGTGGTTAGCACTGTCGCCTGCAGCTAGAAGATCCTTAGTTTGCGGCCTGGGCTGGAATCTTTCTGTGTGGAGTTTGCATGATATCTCTGTGCATGTGTTTTACCGTTTGCTCCGGCTTCTTCCCACAGTCCAAGAACATGCTGAGATTAATTGGCGATTCTAAATTGTCCGTAGGTGTGAATGTGAGTTTTTTTTTTATATTTTTTTTTAATGTGTAGCAATACATCAACCCTCGTGTCGTCCTGTGCGTCAAAATTGACCCGTTAAAGTTTGAAAATGTGGGAGAAAAAAAACATTTTCACAGTGAAACTTCTGATGTCCACATTTTCAACATTTTTTGGTAGAAAAAAAGAAATGTTAAAAATGTTTCTTAAAGAATATTTACATAAATTTCACTGGCTTTTGGTTGATTTTTATGTGAATGTTCTTAAAGAAAATATTAGAAGTTTTACTGATATATATGGAATCACTTTAGATACTTTTAGGATTTTTTGGAAGATTTTTACTCATTTTTTGGAAGTATTTACAAGAATTTTCTTGCCATGTTGAGTTTTCAGGCTGGATGTGTGTGAGTGCGTGCTGGATGTCGTATTAACTTCCACTCCCCCCGCTGCTGTCACATCCACTGTCCTCACTCTTTCCTGTTTACATGAGATGACTTCCGCATGAACATCGGCGGGACCTGGACTCTCTTTCTCTTTAGATCCAGATAAGTCCACAAATAATACCCCAGGCTCAGTGAAGTAACATTAGCATTCTGTTGGCTCCTTTGACCCTCTGAAGAAACTGATCAATGGTGGAGAGCAGGAAGCTAAAAGTTAAAGAGGCTCAAATGGCCAAATTTTCTTTCATGTTGCATCCTGCCAAAATGCTTTAGTGCGTAATACACCTAGACACACACACGCACTATTCTGAGAGCTCTCTAAAGTCCTGCCATGCAGGTGTGTGTTAATCTTCTAAATCCAATAATAATGGCAGTCCACCATACAGCTGCTCCACTGATCTCAATGGGATCATATTATCCCATCAAGACGGAGCAGCTGTATGGTGTGTTTACAGATTAACAGACACAAAAAGCACACAAAGCCGAACAGAAAGGAGCACATACTGTATCTGTCTGTCCCAATTAGATGTTAATTGTCAGGAAATTTGTTTCCTATTAGACAGGACTTTTCACTGTAAGCTACCGGCAAGTAATCTCAGTTTTTAGCATTAAGATGCTGACACTCCTTTCACAACTGGCAGTTCCCTTGTTTGAATTGATTTGAACTATTTTCTACGACTAATTGTATCATTCAGGGTATTTTAAGACACTTAAGATCACGCATGCATTAACTAATAAAATATTTGGCTGCAAGACTAAAATATGCTGGCCTAGCCGCGCTAGACCCAGCTCTGAAGGCACAAGGGTCTAGGCACGCTCGACAGGGAGGGAGGCGGGCTAAAAGGTTGTCTATCAAATCACTCTGCAGCAATTGGGTAGGTATACAACCAATCAGAGCAACGAATAGGCTCCTAGAGCGCCGGAAATCAGAGGATGCGGTAGTTTGGTGAAGCCTTATTTATACAGTCAGTGGGTGAAGCTCAAGTATATCACAGACATGTTAACAGAAAGATTATTCAGAGTCGGTGCTAACGGAGCTCAATGGCAGAGAATTAAATTCGTTGCCGTGGGTTGTCTAGTGCGGCTAAGCTAGTTGTTTCCGGTTGTTTCTGTCAGAATCTCTGTCGTCACTTAGTTACGCCCGCCTTCTGACTCTACACTTCATGGTGATTGGTCCGGCCAGTTTTAGGAGCATCCAACCTCGAGGCTTATGGAGGGTAACTAGACCCACCCTGGCAGAGAATTAAATTCGTTGCCGTGGGTTGTCTTGCGCGGCTAGGCTAAAAATATGCATTAATCTCATAAAATGTTGACACTCCTTCTGTGGAGTTAAACAATGAGAATAAATGCAGACAAAGGAGAAAAAAAAGACACTTAAGGTCTAATAACATATTTTTGACTATTGTTTCTCTAAGGTTTAGTTAAAAATATACTCAATGCAATGTAGTCAGATTGATGATGATGGTGTTACTTGTGTAAAGGTCAAACAAAACTGATTTAATTTTAGGACTGCAGGGCAACATTATGATCACATCAAAATCTCTCCCTGATGATAACCTCAGGCAGTTTCATGAGGGACTGCTGCAGTTTCGTGCTTCATTTTTTAAAGCATGAAAATATTCACAATAAAATCCCACAACAGCTGCTGCAATTATCTGGGGCAGTCCCGATGTCCTGGGCATTTAATTAAGCTTCAAAGAAAGATACAAGGACATTGTTTTCCTTCACATCGATTTTTATTATTATGCAACCTCCGAAAATAGCAGTTTTAATGGAGGAGAAGGCATTTCTTTCCCAAAGCGTCCTCACATATTCCACACACACACATGCAGGCGTGTGTTTAATGGCCCATTGTACGTTGTGGAAAAGACTATTCCAACATAACAGATGGGGGAATTTACAGCACTGAGACAATGGAAGAAAAGGAGGGAATCAAAGGCGCTGACATCACTAACTAAACCCCTGAGAAATAATGAATGTGTGAAAGAAACAGGGGAGGAGGAGAAGGGAATGATGCGGAGAAAGATAATAAAAAGGGATGACATCATAAGTCTGACAAGATAATTTGATTATACCTAGAACTGAAATATGGTGGTTGATGTTAAGGAAACATGATCGGCTTTGAAAATTATGGAAAATGGGAGATGAGGGGTGAGGATAAGGAGTGAGGAAATGAAGACGGAAGCCAGGTGGAAAGAGCGAGAGGAGCGAAGGGTGACTGATAAAAAAAAGTGTGTCAAGAAAAAAGAGAGAATGAATTAAACATGGAGGGAGAAAAGAAGAAGGGGACAAGAGGCTTTGACTGGAAGTAATATGGCAGAGGAAAGAATGTGGAGAAACGCCAAGAAAGGAAGCGGGGCAGAACAGGACAGCACAGGAAACGTCTGAAGGTAAAAGTGACAAGTGGAGTGATCAAAAACAGTTTGGGTAGCGAATGCACGGAGCACATCACTGTAATGTGAGTGCAACGTATGAGCAGGAAGATCACGTGATACAACGCTGTCAGCTACAGTAGCTGTTTTCCAATCTTTTTGAGTGTGGACTAGAGAAACAAACATCACATTCTGTGTCAAACAGCAGCTGTGATGAGATTTATGTTGAGGGTCATGACCGGTCAGTAGAGGTGGGTCTTCGGTTAGCATTAAGAGAAGAAACGGTGAAAAACCTGCAGCCTCCAGTCTGAGCTTCAGATCAAGAGCACCAGCAGCATGCTAGCTGGTTTCTTCAACATTATTGTGGTTTTGCACCCAGAAATAATCCCCATAGGTCGAGCTATAAATGCAGTTTCTACCATACAAGATGAACTGTGGTGCAATGGTCAGTGCGATGTTTACACATGAGGATTTTTTGGCACCAACAACACACTCATCGCTTCCCACTCACCCCACTCGCTAGATTTGGGTCTCTGTGATTTCTTGAAATTCAAATTGAAGGGGCACCATTTTAAAATGGTTTAAGAAATTGTTGCACTCTTCTCTTAGGGCTCTTCAGGGAGTGTTACAAGTGTGACTATTGCACTGTGCATGATGAATTTCAGTGCAAGGGGACTACTTCAACGGAGACGGTGGTTAAATTTAAATCAAGTTCGTTTTTTGATTTGTAGGGGCACAGAAACTCATACGGGGTGGATGAAAGGAGCAAAGCAGAAAGCAAAGATGGAACATTGAGTGAGACTGTGGGATGAAAGCAGTAAAGAGAGTACAGCTTAAATTATACCTCTGCAGGTTGCATGTAAGGGAACATTTCTGTGGCACATTGAGTTTGTTTGGGAACCTGTGCAGGCTGTTGGTATGAAACACATGTAGGCTAGAGAGCATTGTCATGTTCAGCTTCTCCCTGATGACTGTTTAAACAATAAATGTATGAAACACACTTAAAATGCCTTGAATATAAATAGACAGGATAATGGCAATGATGGGAAACAATGTTAACTGCCTTGACAGGGGATTTTGCTTTGTGCTATTGTGGAACATCTCTGGTGGTGACCGGGGGTGGACTGGGGCAAAAAATCAGCTCTGGCATTTTTGGCCCAGACCGGCCCACAACGTTATCGGTTGACTGAATCAAGCACTAATTTCTGAATGACAAAAAACTGACAGAGAGGTTGGATTTTCAGAACAAAAATTCAAAAACATCCCTAGAGACCTATACAAACTTTTTGACAAGTTGGAAAAAAACAATTGCAATCCAGTAGAGCAGGGGGATTCAACTAAGGGTGCTTTCACACCTGTTAGTCCGTTAGAGTGGTTCGTTTGGGCCCAAAGTTGTTACAATGTTGCTAATTTCAACTGGATCCGTTCGCATTCACACCAGTGTTTTCGCAGTTGAACCAGCTATGATGAATGTTATATCTCCCCCCAGTCGTTTGGCGGCGCTGTTCACAAAATAAGGTGTTTTAGATGACGTAGGTGAACGCTGATTGGCGCAGCATGTGAAGAGGGAAAAATGCCGGAAGAAAACATTCCATGGATCGAGGTTTATTCGTAAACAACGAACTATGCTCTCCTGTTCGTTCTTGTTGCCATATATTCGTATCATTGCTTTATGCAGCAAGCACAAATACTGCTGTTGTTCCAGCATGAAGCTCGCATTCGGTACGAGAACATTACACAGTCGTTTTTGGCTACGGAAGCTCCCGGAGACCAAAAAGTCTGCTGCGCCATCAAGCCGGTCCGAATGGAGACAGGTTTGTGTTCTCACCAGGAGCGAACCGAACTGGAGTTCACATAGAAGCGGACCGAGATCACCTCCCGAAGGTGGTCTCGGTCCGGTTCTTTAGTCCGCACCAAAAGCATCTGGTCTGCTTTCACACCAGCCCAAACGAACCGTACTTGCTGGTGTTGCGGACTCCAGTCCGCTTTAAGCGGACCAAAAGGCATATGTGTGAAAGCACCCTAAAATTCAGAGTGATCCAGTCTGAGAAAATGTATTGAAGCAAAGGTCCAGAACATCATAATGTCAAACCTGTCAAACCACCGAAAAGTTGTAAGAAAAAATGAAAGCTGCTACCGACCTCTGACTTGTAAAAAGTATTTTTCATGTTGTTGTTTTTTTTTTTATTTTGCAATCTCTGACCTTAAGGAGGAACTGCTACTTTCACTCTGTAACCAGACGGCGGTTATTTTAAAGACCCAGCTCCTGGAGGCTTTGAGTGAAAATTTAACATCCATCAAAACGGAACTGCAGACAGTTAAATCTGAGCTGTTAGTCAATATTTCAAACATCAGTCCGACCCGGGTGTCCTAAAGCACGCTGTGGGTGAAACGGAAACTTCAGTCTCCACATCACCGACGACATCGTCACACTCCAAAGCAGAGCACTGTCTGCTGAACTTTTAAAAGTGGACTATAAAGGTAAAGAATGTGAGCAGCGGAACAGATGTGATCGGAAGGAAGTCATTTTCTTTTTTCTTTTCTTTCTGGTTGACTTGATGCTGTCAGATGCAGATGTTGGAGCTGATTCTGATCGTTCAGGAGAAAAAGCTGCTTTTCCTTCACAGACTTTTCAGGAAATTATTCTCTCAGGTTTTCTCTGCTATTTATATTTTTATTATCTGTGATCGTTTCGTTATTGTAAAATGAAGTTGGAATTGTTGCTTTCAGTGATTTTTTTAAATAAATGGCAAATATGAGGCTTTTATTTTTCTGGAAGTAAAAGAAAACGTTGCTTATCTGTAGTTGCACTCACTTATCTTTAGCTGCACTTTCACCATGTTCTTACTGATAGATCATTTTTTATATTAAAATAGCTGCACTTCCTTTGTATATTTGGTCGTTTCTTATGCTGCTGCTGTTTCATTGCAATTCTATTTTAATAATATCACTTAAAATACAGATAATTGAAAAGAAAAAAACTGGCTCTGAAATACTCAATGAACTGATACGTCATCTAGTGTTAAACTGAAGAGGAATTCTTAATATAAAATGTAACTGACTGAGCTGTATTAATTAAATCCAGATATTTCAAATTGAAAGAAACACAACATTGACTGAAAGATTTCAGTCAATTAAACCTTAAATTCATTTACCTAAGAAAACCATCCTTTAATGTGTTACCTTAAAATTACCAACATTTTTTAAAAATATAGCTGCAAAGTAAAAGTTTGAATCACTGACGAACATTTAATGGCATTAACTCAATTATCATGAGGAAACAAATCCATTTCTAATATTTCTGTCAAATATGTTTATGTCTATAAAATGTACTGGACATCAATAAAAATGTCTGCATAGTGAAATATATGAAGTCCATCTGCATTTATGTGTATATAAATAATATACAATAATATATATATGTATTATTTATAAAATGTGACTTTGAAAATGCAAGTCAAACTGTAATAAGCATTAGCTAGCTGCTCCACTTGCTCTGAATATTTTTGTTCTCGTCTTTGTAAGCCCAAGCGAAAAATGAATCCATATTCTGGCTGCATTACCGACAACAGCGTCCATGGAGTGACCGGAAGTTGGCCAACCTAGCGGAAGTGCTAATGAGGTCTGCTCTGGCACGGATTATTACCATCACACATGTAGCTTTAAAAATAAATCTTCTAAATCTTCTGTAGCTCCGTTTCAGTGTGAGGTCTTATGTTTCTCTGTGTGACTGTGTCTGACTTCCTCTCGTAAAGTCCTTCTGTTCACTGCCAGCTGCAGCCACAGATATATACTGTATCTATCTACTGATTCACATCACCCCCGACCCCAGTGAGGATAAAGCGGTGTATAGAGAATGGATGGATGGATGGATGATTCACATCAATACTCACTGGTCTGGTCCGATGCAGTCTCGATGATGACGTTTCATGAGAACCAAGTACGGACAGTTACGTACTGAGAAACGGCTACAGTCTTCTTACCGCAAAGGTACAAAGCTGCTCGTCCTCTCCTCAGGCATCAGGAAACGTCTTCAAAGCTTCTTAAAAGCCAAACGAAATACAATCAAAAGGTCAAATTTACGTCATTGGTGCATTCAAGTGCAGTCGGACAACGAAGTTGCTTTCAGGAGCGTCGGAAATCGGAGTTTCAGTAATGTAAATTTCCAACTGAATTTTTTTTGGGGGGGGTGCACTGCCCACTGCCCACTCGTGACCCGACAGAAGATCTGCCACTTAATTGAACACTTTCACATTTTTTCCCGTCTTATATCTCTCCCCTTATATCCCTGCTGCTTCATGGGAGAACTGAGCTGCAAATTGTCCTGTCAGTATTTTGAATCGTGGTCTGTTCGTTGAGAAAACTGCCTCCTAACTGTATGTTTAGCTGAACATAATCAGCATGTGCAGGGCTGCTTTCTTCTCGGTGTCTCGTTATTTGCCTTTCTATCTCCTCTGTCCTCTTGTCTGTCCTTTGCCTCTGAACTGTTTTCTGAACGCTGAGCTTGCTTAGCGGCTATAATGCAGAGATTTCACGTAGGATGCCTTAATTCGTATGTAATTTGTCTGTGTGTTTCTTGAGCTGATAACCAATGACGTAAACACAGGAAAAGCTGTGCTGGGATAATGGAAGCGACCCGTGAAATTTAAAATGTCATTAAAATTTACTGATTATAGGTCCGGGGGAACCTGTTGATCAGCCCCACTAAAAACCGGCCCACCGGGACAGTGCCCGGTATGCCAGATGGCCAGTCCACCCCTGGTGGTGACACTATGATGAAATAGTTACCAAACCTCTGAAAGAAATAATACAGGAAACTTGCTCACACTGTGGATATTGAGATTTAAGAGGCATGTCCATTCACTTCTCTGCAAGCCTGTGTGCCTTACAGTTATCATAATACTCTTCTCTGCATATTGCAAGGACGTTTACATTTATCTCAGCAGATGCAATGTGGGCCTAAAGATGGAAAGGGGCTGAGAGGAAGAGGGGGAAGGACAGAGTCCATAAAGGTTGGAAGGAGGAAAGCAAGCAGTCAATTAAAGAGCGAGTGAGAGGAAAGGGGAAAAACCAAGTTCCCAATTAAACCCCAGTTGAGAAAGTAACACCTCAGCTCTTTCATCAATGGCTTGGTACGCATTCCCTCATGTTAAAGTGTGTGTGCAGCCCTGTAGCTGCATGTCTGATGTGTGTGTGTGTGTGTGTGCGTGTGTGTGTGTGTGTGTGTGTGTGTGTGTGTGTGTGTGTGTGTGTGTGTGTGTGTGTGTGTACTTGTTTCTGCTATACCGGTGGGGACTTTGACCTGACTATTTGCTATAAAGGTGGGGACTTGTCTTACGGTGGGGACCTAAAATGAGGTCCCCACGGGTGGCAACACCGTTTTCTTGGCCATATTGTTGTTAATAAAAAATGTAAAAGTGCAAAAACGTTTGTTTAGGGTTAGGCATTGATTTGGTGTTGGTTAAGGTTCGGGTTAGGGTAAGGGTTAGGAGTTAGATATGAATGGGAGTCAATGGTAAGTCCCCACCGGTATAGAAAAACAAAACGTGTGTGTGTGTGTGTGTGTGTGTGTGTGTGTGTGTGTGTGTGTGTGTGTGTGTGTGTGTGTGTGTGTGTGTCTGGTCGCAGCCCTAGGACATGACTGAGTGAGTGACTAATTGTGCCGTCTGCTCGCCATAACAGACACACACACGCATGCACACACACCGAGATTACGCAATTGCCATCAGTATAATCTTCTTGGCCTGGTATTTTTTTTTCCGCCTAGAGGATGAATATCAACACGTCTAGATTACTCTCTCGTCTGGAAATCCTTCGCTCTGCTTGCCTAATCCCTGACCTCTGCCTACATTACACCGTCCATCCATGCATCCGTCCCTCAGTCCATTCCCATGCTCGTCCAGCACAGAATAACTAATCTGACATTTCTTGGAAAATTGCCATTTCTCCCACAACCAGTGAGCTGTTTGGTTTGAATCCAAATTATACTACAAAAGGATTTGGTCATTCCAACTTGTCCTCGCTTACATGTTGTGCGCTGAAGCTGAATATTATGTAAAAGATGAGCCACAACACGGGCTGCACAGTGGCTCGGTGGTGACAGGGGTGGATGGACGAACCACAACACGGTCTTTGTCAGCTCACAAGAGAGTTCATGACAGCAAAAGTTTACACCTCATATCTGCGCCCAATGCACATACATCTGACGTACATCTTTGCAGGCAGTAACTGTGGTTCACTTTGGCGCCTTTGACACAACCAGGCTTTTTCACAGGCTCTGTTCTATGCAAGGTTTCCAGTATGATCCGGCAATGTAACAAGGAGTTACCACCAGAAGCTGAAATTCAACCAGCTGCATGTAAATCTGCCAAATACCATTATTTTGTGGTATTAACACGTGCGCTTTTCCTACTGTGACATGTCACAATGTGTTCGGTGAAAAAAAAAGGCGAAGAAGGAAATAAAAGAGGATGTGACTGTTCCTTAAACTTGTTTTAATGCTGATACTGATATATGTTGAAACTGCTGCTGACATCTTACAGAACTACTTTGATGTAGCCTTTATCTGTTTGCTGCCTAATTCCCTTATGGGCATCATTAAAGTGTTACCTTTCCTCTAATGTCATGAATACAGGTTTAAAAAGGAAAAAAAAACCTGATGTCGTTTGCTGTTGAGGCCAAAGACTTCTTTGTTTGATGTGGAGAGAGACTCTTTGATCATTCCTCACGCAAACACAGATATGGGGGGGAAAGTAATATCCGCTAGCTATTGATTCCAGGGGCTGAAGGAAAAGCTCAATCTGTGATAGAAAAACACACAACACACACTTCTAAAGCATATCCCTACAATATAAAGATGTTAAAAATGCTTACATGGCTACTCACTCTCTAGATCACGTAAATGAGTTCATATAAATCCACACATTGATATAATAATGTGCACAAGTCACACAGTGGTTATAGGCATTCTCTTCACGTATTACAGCACAAAATATGGAAAATTTTATGCATATTTTGGAAATAAACTTGAGATCAAAAGTAAATTCTTCTGTCTTTCCTACCAGTTGCTCTATGAGGAGACTTTTTCACTTCTATACAGGTCCTAAAGTTCCTTGAGTATCCTCGCCATTACCTGTATCTTTAGATTTACAGGTGATAAAACACGCTCAGACATATACAGAAAGAGCTCAGCTGACATCTATCATATTGTGTCTTTTTACGTGGCGTGTCAGTGATGTTTATGATCGCTAGCAGCATTTTCACCTCCATCCATCCATGGAGGCCGTTTATGTGTGTGTGTGTGTGTGTGTGTGTGTGTGTACGTGCACGTGTGTGTGTCCACGGAGGTGTGCCAGATAAAAATGAAGTGTCAGCCACAGTTCAGGTAACGCTGAAACCCAGAGCAACAAGCGAAAATCAAAACATGGACAGCTGCTCCCACACACAGAGCCGGTAGTTTGCTGTGGAAGGGTTAGCTCAGACAAATACAAACTGAAAAGAAGCACAGATGAGACAGATTTGAAGAGGTGACAGACGGGGCAGGAAAGAGGGAGAGGACGGAAAAGGAGTTCAGAGCTACTCGTACGGATGCATCTGCAGTGATCCTGGCGGTGGAAGAAAACCAACAGTGAAATAGCCTGTTTGCTTGGTCAGACAACCCTTCTTTTCACACAAATACATTTCTGGATTCATGCAAAGGTATTACAGTAATTCAGTCTATATCCATTTAGCCCACTTGACCCAGTTATCTAAGTTAAAAGGTACAGTTCTGTGAATAAGACGGATCAACCAGTATGCTTTTTCTGATAACGATTATTAGTAATCAAGGGCAGCTATAACTGAAATTTGGAACTTTGTGTCTTAGTGTTACAACTTTGCTGAAGTGTACTTGTTTATTAGTGTTTACATGTGTTTAATTAAAGAGCAGTTTTAAACATTTATCCCTCAGTGATTCATGAGGTGTAACCAATCAAACAGTGCTGTTTGAGACCACAGAGTGTCGACAACCTATAGGGATGAAGCATCAGAATCAAAGAATAGCGATACTGATGATTGGAGAAAAGCCAAATGTCACATTTAGACGTGTTTTTACTGACTATGGATTTGGCTCTAACATGCTTTGCACTGTTAGCAATATGAATGTTTAGAAACTGGTGAGACATGGCACGAACATTTTTCATAAAGCAAAGATTTTGCTGCTTTTGCTCATCGTCTGATGTGTCGCAATGTTTGCCTGTTAGCCTCAGGTGTGTGATGATGAATCAAAACACAACAAGCTGCTTCTATGCTCTTCACTGTGATATTTTTTCTCAATGCATTTGGACCTTGCATGAAAGCTCAAAGTGGCGTCAAGGTAAGGCAAGTCAGCAGGAAAACATGTACATAATGCTTTGAGGTCATGGAAAAATCAAACTCTCTGTGAGGTCGTGACCCGGTCAAACATGAATGTCTAGAGTTTGCTTCACACTCCACATCTGGCGGATTTGTTCTCATAAATCTCTTTGCCCTCACACACTCAGACACACACTCACTCTCATTCGCTCAGACACTCATGCTCTCACACTCTCCCTCCATCCATCGTGGCCTTTCATGTATCAGTGGCTCCATTGACACTCTTGCGTGAGTCCTTCTGGGTGGATGTGGCTGTTGGGGTTTGCCCCTTCCATTAGCCATCATTAACCTAAGTTTCCACACACTCACACAGAGATGTGCGTGCACGCATGCACATATGTTAAAATGCTTAACCAACAACTGTAGGTTAATGAATTACATTTTTTATGACCATTCTTCAGTCACACTAAACAAAAGGCTGTGCTCGCCTTGTGTTTCCCATAATCTAATACAGATCGTATGGATGGAGAGTGATTATTGCTTTATATCTTACCCAGCTCTGCAAACATGTGGCAATGTGACCTTGTGTATGTGCTAAGGTAAAATATCAGCCTGAAATAAGTGTTGCTTCGAGGGGGAACTCCAACAGTCTTCTTTACATCGGTACACAGAACTATAAAGTGTTTAGTGGCTGCAGGGTGATAATGTGATGTCACTTCAGGTCCCTTTAAACAGCATCAACCTTCAACTTCTGTAGGATGTTCCTCGTCTCAATAATATAATTTAGTAAGAGCAGAACCAATAAATATGTATTGTTGGGTCATGTGTGGTCATCTGAAATTACTCGATTTAAATTTAACCAACCCAGCCTCATATATCCAATTATAGAGATCAGACCTCATAGCCTCTAGCAGGTGTGCAACAAATCTTCCAGTGTTACTGTGAATGCTGAAAGATGATTTTCACTGACAGTAAATTTGTGTTTGTTGCTGAGTATTTACAGGATAATGCTGCACTTTTACAATTATATCATGGCTGGGAATGTCTGGAAAGATGATTATGAATTAGATTAAGAGGGACGTGTAAAAAAAAAAGTGGATATACTGCTAGAACAGAAAATTAACCTTGGAACTGTAAAATAATTTGTACAAGCAATAATATTCAGAATAGTAATAATCGCTATAATATCAAAACCATAATAAAGTTGATAATAATAATGTGTGTTGTAAAAATGTGTTTTAAATTTTAAACTTAAATAAACCGCTGGCCTGATGCTGGCTAGAAAATTACCTTTAGTTGCTAACCCTACACTAGACTGCCATTTGTTGACATTAATAGCTTAAATGTTCACTTGCATAATCAGGTAAACAATAAAACTACAAATTCTTTTTTGTTAAAGAGCCTGGGAGCCAAAGATGAATGAATCCACTCTCTTAACAAACCAAAAGATAATAATTCTTTATAATGAATGTTTTTTTTGCGTGTATGTTTTTAGAAAAGGCTGTCTGCATACACATACATAAGAACAACGTAAAAACAATGCTGCTGTATTGTCCCTGTTCAGACAGGCTGTGGGCAGAGCTCCAGACATGAGCTCACAGGGAGACTCCCTTTGGTGTGGTGGGGAGGTGAGAGGTGAAGATTTGCGGTGTCTGCAGCACCCAGGTGGGCATGCACGGCTTTGTAAACGTGCGCACCGTCACAACTGTGCTGTGAAGCTCAGAAACACACCCACTGGCATCTATGCATGCATACACTTGCACATGGGCATTCATCCACAAACAAATACTTAATGGGCACTCACATAACTCACATACAAAGGCATTATGTTTGAAATCCGAGAGGCAGACATGCCACCTGAAGGTTTACAATCCTTCTGCAAACTAAAACAAAGAGGACATTAATGGGGAGTGACGTCCACTTCCACTGTGATGCATTAAATAAGGATGCATCAAATCCTGCTGCTGCCCAGTGGCCAACAGCAAAGGATTGTGGTATTACCAGGCAAATCTCAGGGAAGAATGGCATTTTTACTGCCTCTGGCAATTACAGTAGAAAAAATTAATCATCATCTCTTAGTCAGCCTGTCTGGTGAAATGAAATATGCACGCTCATGTGCAAATGTCAGACACATCGTGTCAAAATTTCCCTTAGCATTGTCTAAATCACTGTCTCTGTGCATGTTCACTGATGTGGTTGTATCTGTAGTTACACAGTTTACAGCCCTCTTTCTATTTATACATTTAAACAGTCTTATTGTTATGCTCCCGTATTCCCAGTCTGTCTTAAACTGAAATGACGTGTACCCATATGAATGTGAAGACGAGATGTCTCAGGCTGAACTCATGTCTCATTCACTGGTTTTCACCATCAAGCATATACTGTACAATGGTGAACCCATAGGTTTCCTGAAGACTAGTTTTGAAGCTAAGTCTGGTAGCTCCAGCCATCACCAGTTTAGCAGGGCTTGACTCCCTCTAACTTCTGATCAGTCGAACAGTGATCAAAGAGGTGGATCGTGAGTGGAGCTGAGGCAGTTCATGCAAATAGACCATGGACTGCCCTTCAGCAAAGTCTTTAAGCCTTCATAGAATGTAAACAGATAAAATATATTTTAAAAAATCACGAATTTAGATGCAAAGACCAAAACCATTTTCATACCAGACTATAAGCATCATAATTCCCACTGGACACCTATTTTCAAACATAATTTGAAAGTAGGTGAACAGCTAAGACTTTTTTTTTTTTTTTTTTTTTTAAGCAAAAACAGTCCTATCACAAACTTGAGAAACATATATATTACTGGTTTCTGTAGTGTTTTCCTTTGTAGTCAATTAGCCATTGTAATGGTTAGGTTTTCTTGCTCGTACGTGAAACTGCTCTCCCAGAATTAATTTTCCTTGTCACTATTTTGCAGAGATGCAGTCACTGCAGCCTTAGCTTAGCCCTGCCCAAGATGACGGTGACCGGTTTAAAGACACAAACAAGCCAGAGCATTTTCCCCCTAGAGCACAACGACAGTGAGGTGTAATCAGACCATTGTGTACCTAATGATAGGCGCAATAAAAGAAAAAAGATCCTAAAACCACAGGAAGATCTGATGAATAAAAAGAATAATAGCGATGCATATGAGCAGTATGAATACAGGTGGATCAGTGCATTCCTTCCTAAGCCTTCTGTACCTCCACCTAGCATCTAGGTTTTATGCAGCCACTCATCTTGCAATTTCAATTCAATTCGATTTTATTTGTATAGCGCCAATTATAGGTCAAATTGTCTCAAGATGCAATACCATTAGTCCAGCAGCAAGGGCTCAGGGACTGAGGCTGTCAATAGCAAAGAAAAGCGGAAAAAACAAACTACTTAATTGCATTGTAGCACTTTAGGAATTTAAAATAACAGATAAAGCTCAAATAAAGCAAGAAAATCTATTTAAATTGATCTTGTATGAAGAGGTACGCATAATATAGTACAATTTATAACCTGTGATGAGAAATCCCAAGTTGCTTTTATTCCAAAAAGTTTGAAATCAGTGATGACATCATTATTACATTTCCTCATGTGAGCAGTGACAATGACATTTCCATGCTTTATATGTATTTTGAGTACCAGAGAAATCCATCAAACTTCATTAGTTCTAAAATGATCATTTATTACGAGCCTGATGTTGTAATTAATTTAATGGTTAAGCTGTACTGCTCTTGACAGCGTCGCTTGCGGATAAATACGTGCAGTGGCTTGTAAAAGAAGTCAAACTTGGATAAAGCTCTGACACCTACTCCTTCAGTTACAAAAAAAAGAGAAAAAAACAAAGCATGTGTGGCTAATTATTTTCACAGTCATTGCCGCTGGAGGTGAGCGGATCTCATCTTCCGGTCTTCTCATCCACAGGACAATCTGAGGAAGCGGAGGTGATGTTTTTCGATGGCGGGAGACCGAAGCAAAAAACAACGCTAATCTCCTTTTAAGGAGTCTTTCCTCTTATTGCCTGAAACCCCCCGAGCCTCCTCTCTCTCTCTCTCTTTCAGTCTGTCCACTACCTGTGTGTCACTGATAAAGAATTCCCCACCGGTGAGACTGCAGGGAGGCTTTGGTTAATAAGTGACACTATCTGACAAGGACTCACTGGCCTCTGTACCACACAAACACACCGTCTCATTTCCCTCCTTTCTTGTCAGTCTGTCTCATGTACAGACACATAAACAGTCATAAAAACATTAAATAGCGTGGAATGTCACATATTGCTTTAGCATTACCTATTGTACTGCGTTCAAGCTGTAAAAAGCAACAGGAACATTTTATCTCTCTGTAAGGCAATAGACAACACCAGCAGTCATCTGAACACCTGGTGAGTTCAGTCTAAAATATAGAACAGAAGATTAAGTCCAGGAATCTCCATACCAAACACTGGGGTTGTTTTCTCTTAATATTGCATAAATGTGTCTTGATCAGGAGTCCAGTGCTCAGTGTGAGAGTAAATATCGTCCTTCCTGACTGGCAGCCAAATATTTGGACCCAATTACTGACATGACCACATTGGTGTATTGCTTTCTGCCCCTGTCTCTAAAGGTAGCCAGAACAACAGGAATAACAGGGAGTCCTATCTACATGAATCAGTGAGAAGCAGTGAACCATCAGTGTGGGAGCTGGTCTGGATCCAAAGCAACGCCTATATGGATAAAAGTAAACACTGGTGGTGGAGAGCTGTAACCTGGTCTTGCTTGCTTTTAAGTGAGGTGACTTTTAATGAACGGATGAACTTTTTTTTTTATCAGAAACTAATAGACAGAAACTGATCTTTGCAGGAACAGACTGTGAGTATAGAATAAACAAAGTCAAGGGAACCGGATCCAGTGTTTCTAACCAGGATGTGGCCAACCTTTCTGGAGCAACAATAATACAACAGGATTTGTGCTCTCACAAACTAGAATCAAAGAGCTCTTAAACATTACTCAAGGCCCTTATAAGTGGGCAGAGTTCCTTTTCATTAAAGCCATTGATAATGATTGGACAAAGACATACTTTTGGTCTGTGATTTTGATTAAATCATCTTTCCATACCTACTAGAGCCCAGTCCAATCCAGACTGCAGTGTCCCTGCAACCTGAGTTCCAGTCCTCATCATCAGACCTGCCTTCAGAGTTGGTGTGGCGGTTTCATAGCTGGACGCTGTTAAGGCTAATCAGTCTTCTTTTAGCTCCGTTTTTGGTCTCCACCACTTGCTCAAAATAAGGCTCATTCGGTGTTAAATGGTCCACTATGTTTATCAGCTAGTCGCTAACTTTTTCTGCGTGCAGTTTATCAGACTTTAGCTAAAGGTAGTCACGATCCACTCACCTATAGACATTTGATCCATTGTTAAAATATCAACTGGTGAGGCTTCACCAAATACAATCAGAAACATTAATGTTGTATCATCTTTTCGTGCACACATGGAAAGTGACTCGCCTTAAATTTGACTGTGTTAGCAGCTTACAGCAGACACTCTGTTGCGACATGGCAGTTGTGCAAATATCCTTTACCATAACACTTCTTCTCGGCAGCCCTCGCACTCTCGCAGACATCTCTGACTCACCTTTATGACATCACCGCAGTGAGGTCAGTGTCCCGCTAGACAGGGAGCGGATTAAACTTGTGGTCGGCTGCTGTCACACTGGTCTCAGGGTAGCTTAAGCGTGACCACACGGGGTCACTCCGTTTGGCTCAGCAGATTAAAATGTGTGCCATGCTGCCAGTGATGTCATGAAGTTGAGCCCTGCACACGACCTATATTACCTATCATCTTCCTTTCTTTGGTTTTCACTTAGCTACCAGTCACCTCCTGAAGGAAATACAAGAGAGGCACAGATCATGGGCCAACGTGCATCTGATTTGTTCATATAAGTCCATGATATAAGAATGAAAGAAATGGGTAGAATTTTCTTTGGGGTTTAACTATAGTTATACACTACCGTTCAAAAAGTTTGGGGACACCCAGACAATTTCATGTTTTCCATGAAAACTCCCACTTTTATTCATGTGCTAACATAACTGCACAAGGGTTTTCTAATCATCAATGAGCCTTCCAACACCATTAGCTAACACAATGTAGCATTAGAACACAGGAGTGATGGTTGCTGGAAATGTTCCTCTGTACCCCTATGGAGATATTCCATTAAAAATCAGCCGTTTCCAGCTAGAATAGTCATTTACCACATTAACAAGGTCTACACTGTATTTCTGATTTATTTAAAGTTGTCTTCTTGAAAAAAATAAGGACATTTCTAAGTAACCACAACATTTCAACGGCAGTGTATAAAAAGAAACAATTAACACCTTTTTAGAAACAGTGTAGTCATTACACAACATGCTGTCAACATATAATAGGAATAACTTCTTCAGCTGAAAACATCTCCAATGAAAACACACACTGAGGTACTGTAAACAGTCATTAGGTGTAAGCGAGATTCTTTTAGTGGGTGGGATAAGGAATCCCTTTAAGTAAACCGTATTACTGAAAATGCTTATTGGCTTCTATGAAAGGAAAATCCATCCTGTTTATGCACATTCCAAAAATTCCAAAGGCCATACTTTGTCATTTTCCTTACAGGAAAACAGATTTGGAGGTGGAAATGCCCTTCGGGTTTCTCATGAAACACCGTGCATTTGCGCCTTTTTTGGAGAGCAAAATGCAATCAGCTGTTATTTCAGAGTAATCAACATTTCATTGGAAATTTCTTCTGAAGTTCCTCTATTTGCTCTATTAGGGAAACTCCGTTGACGCTCCACGGTCATCATGGAGATAAGGGATGGCAACAAAAGGGTGAGAGGTAGTTATCGCAAGCCATGGAACTGGAAAGGAAAATCATCATGTTTAGGTCTGTTTCTGATTGTTTTCCCAGATTTTTGGTTTCTTGTAAGCAAGCATAGGCTGATTTCGTTACCATTTTGTCAAGTCCACTTCAGTTCCAATGGCGAAACATTGCAACAAAATGTAATTCTGCTAATTTGAGCATACCCATCACGTAGCCTCTCATCCAGTCAGTTTCATTATGCAGTGAAATAAAACTGCAGATTCTTGCACCAGAATACTTCAACATATTAAACACTTGTCAGGTGGTAGCCATAGATGTCTGGACTCAGTCCCAGATTTAACCATCTAAATTTAAGCTTCTCACCAGACTTGTGCCATAAAATATTTAGCGAATGTGACCTAGAATAAATGGAGCGAAGCCTACGGGCCAGTTCAGGCAGCCAGTGAGCCTGAGCGCGACACTCACATGACACGCTCTGTTCACTGCAGCATACATCCAGGGCACATTTTGCAATAAGAGTGTCTCTGCTACTCTTTTATACAGTAATATAACAGAAAATATTTAGTTCCTTGCTGCTCAGTCCCTCCTCAGCCCACCTGTAGAATCTTGCTTGAAAATTAAGTCCTTTAATACTTGCAGGTTTCTAAATAATCTTCCTAAATTGTTAAGTGCTGCTGATGCACACTGTTATACCCTATTAGAATTCACAAAGGAAATACAGCTGCTTACAGATTAAGAGCATTCAAGCAATTAAAGAAAATATAAGACAAGTGGAAGATTTTGTATGACACATTTTGCTTTTCTTTGTGGCCTAAATGGCTGTAACATTACAAAATCTCAGTTAACATCCACCGTTATAGTTATTATTAAACATGTTGTATCAAATTCTATTAGTACAACTGCAATTGTTTCACTTATGCTTCAAGTTCAACAACATTGAGAGCTTGCTGTCATGCTAGTTGTTGGACAAGGAGTCAGCCTAAATGATCTACAAAGGCAGAAACATTTAGTCACAGGTATATGGAACTGAACGATCCAGTATTTTAGTTCATGATCAAAACAACTGGTTAAGACCTAGAAATTATTTGAAAACTGAATTGATTCACCAGAACATACAATTTAAAGTGGGAACTATTAAGGAAGAAGGTTAAGTTATCCCCCTGCCCCATAAATGTATCATAAAGAAATACATAAAAGTGGTGACGGTGCAAGAACAATGGGGTTCCACCAAGCCAAACTCTTTTGTATGTAAGCTGCTGATTGACTTTAGATTGCAGAATGTTCAGCATCTTAAAATACACCCTGTGCCAAATTATTAGGCAAGTAGGTTTTTTGTCCAAAACACAGTCTTAGAAATAAGTCCGGGCCTTCTCACTTTTAAATGGTCTTCTCCTACGCTAACTTTGTATTGTCAGACATCATTTCAAATTATATTACATTTAAAGCAAGAAAATCACCACATATGTCAAAAGTGCATGTGCCAAATTATTAGGCAAGTTTTAGCTTTCATCAAAATGGGACCAAAACAAAAAAGGACTTAACGGCTACAGAAAAGAGCCAAATAGTTCAGTTGCTGCTGGTTTTGGCCTGTGGGCCCTATGTTTGACACCACTGGTTTAGCTATATAATACTTGTACATATTATCTGAGTATAGCGTGTTAGCACGGTCTGTCTGACACTTTCTTTGCTCAATTTGCACCAGTGTCAAAATAAATAAGACATAAAAGGGGCTGAAAAACTTGAAAATAGATAATTGTCAGTTTAATTTTAGCTGTTGATGTTTGGAGTTTTGATTTAAAAGGTGATTTTGAACAACAAAAAGAATTTAATAATAAGAATATATTGCCTTAAAGAGTCCACAGCCAGTCATAGATCCCACAGTGATGTTGCATTATCTGAATGTGCACATTTGAGCATACAATGGCCTAATCTATCGGCCTGCATATTTTGGGAGGGGCTGGAAACGTGTGAACATTGCTTATAGACTGCAGCCGTAAAGGGCAATGTATTGTTACTGTTGCTCGGACTAAACATAGAGCAGCAGCTTTCAAAGAGCCGACTCTTCTGAATGTGCTTCTCCTCCAACCTTTCTTTCATTTCATTTATTTTGGTGCAAATTGAACAATAAACTGCATAACACTGCACAAAACTGAGCATGCTCATAATTTTTAATCAACACTGAGCTAAAAGAACAACTGAGGATTTTTGGAATATTACTCATTTTGCAGGGGCGTGTCAAAAAGTGGACAAATTGATATTTTAACCTGACAACAGTGCCAGATAAAAGCCGAGGTGTTCAAATTTGTCTAAGCCAACCCCAGGGGACTATAAATGCCAGTGGCACATTCCATGGGAAACCGTTTACGAGTTGGTGACATGTTCAAAAACTCGTTAATCTAAACTAAAGACATGCCATCATGACATTTATTGCACGTGAAAATCAGATTAAATCAAGTTTATTTACATAGCACTTTTAAAACAACTTCAGTCAGCCGAAGTGTCGGGCATGTTATCAGTCAGGCAGCAACAGAAATATGTAAAGACAAGCATAAAGACTTGTAAAAATCCATTTTTTAAAACTACTAAATAATAAAATGAGGCAAAACAGCAGCGCAACTTGTAAGATTAATTTCTTTAAGACAAATAAGGACAAAAGCCACTAGAAACATGTGTGTCTAGTGGAGGATCACCAAAATCGTTAGCATTCATCCACAAAAGAATAATGTTGTTAAAATGTCACGGTAAAATGTTGACCAACTGACCAACACTCATCTGAATAATGTAGTGTGTAAAAAAATATTTAAAAAGTGACTCCCTTATCTCTGCTGTGTTGCTTTTGATGTCTGGTTATGGAAGGTGAGGAGTGAAAGACAAATTTGAACTTGTGTTCACACAATAAAAGAAACTATGCTGCTTGTGCTTTGGTTGAATGAACGTTCTGGTCGATAAAGGAGCAAAACAAACAAAATAGTTTCATGTCCAATTTGTGTTGTGTGAATAAAAGTTATCAAGTGTAAACAATCAGCATTGCATAATTCAGTGTGCACACCTGCAGTACGGTGTGTTACTGGTGGATTTCCTACGTGCTGCCTATTATTCTTTGAGAAGAGATTACTGGTGATGACTCAGACTGTGTGTGTGTGTGTGTGTCTGTGAAAGTGGGCAGTGTGTGTCACTATCAATAAGGTGTGCCCATGTCTGTTTTAAAGATTTCACTCTCTCTTGCCCTCTCTGTCTCATGCCCTGTGTGCCCCCATCTTTTTTTTCTCCCACCATCCCTCTGTTCGTCTCAAAAACAAACACCCCCTCATACGCACTCTATTTTTGATCACATTCCAACCCAGTGACTTCAGGCCAGAAATGGGAAAGCTGGAGTGTGTGTGTGTGTGCATGTGTGCCCATGACGTCAGCTGTTTGTTTGCGTACTGCGGTTGTGTCTGGGGCACCAGCTTGGTAGATAAGCAGGGTGGGAGTCTGAGAGTGTGTGTGTGTGTGTGTGTTGAACAGATGAAGAGAGGAGGGGAAATGCCAGACATGAAAGAGTGCATAAAAAACGTTGTGTTGAAAGTCGGTTGAGCTGGCCCCGGGAGTGATGAGCTTGTCAACTTTATAGACTCTTCATTGTTGAGCGACTGATGATTGAGTGTATTCCTATTTCTCTGTCTCTCCCGCTCCCTCACCCCAGCCAGAGGAAACTGCTGCATAATGATAACAGACTCCGAGACAATGGGTTCAACAGGCGTAAATACACACACATGCACACACACACACACACACTGATGCACAATGCATACACATACACTGTGCTGGCAAAGCTCAGGGGTCAGGGGTCCTGCCTGTGCTGCTGATAGTCCAGACCTTCTGAAATTATTTATCAAATGCGGAGTAATCCGGACATACCAGCCGCATTTCTGAGCTCTTTCTCCCCCCTAAAATGACCTGTTGGAATAAAGAATTGTCCCACCTTCCCTCCCCTGCCTGGACCTTGTCTGCCCAGTGATAAGGTCAGATTGGGTTTATTTTAGGCAGCTTGCAGCACGGCAAAGAGTACCGAAGCCCTGAGGGTTTCCCTTAAAAGCATTTAGTTGTGTTTTGGGAGGTTAGGTCCCTCACGTGGTGGACAGACTCAGGGAACAATTCTGAAAACCTTTCTTTTTCTGAAAGGTTTAACCTTAAGTGGTTGCCTTACCTGCTGCTGGTGTGGATTTTTCTCTCCCATCATCTTCCAAAAATAAAAAGAGATAAATCTTCGGCCAACAGGATGATGCTGTTCATTTAAGAAACAAGTATAAAATGGCATCTCCAGTAGACATTTACAGCTACGCAAGCAGCCAAACTGGTGTGAATTTCTGTGACTTTGGGCATACATTAGCTATAATAATAAAGAAAGGTATATGCAAAAGTGGAGATGCATCATCTAAGCTATAATGAATAATATGTGTATAAATCTTTATTACATGAGGCTACTGTGTCCATTTGCACTTAAACTTTACCTCATGCTAATGAAAATATTGCATGTAATATCCCATTTTACAGTAAAAATATAATATGTTCAACACTACAATATGCAATACATGACAATCCATTGAAACAGAGATCACAAACTGCATATAATCATTGTTCTGGTTCATGTCACATTGTTTATTTTATTCACATTCACTCCTGATAGCTTTGGTTTACCACATCTTTGCTTTTGCATTCCCAATCAGTTCCCTTTCTGAAATGAAGTGGAAAATAAAAGAGTTTGGTTTGCTTCTAAATAGGCTGTAATAAAAACAACGCTGCATCTTTTGGAGGTTTAAGATTTCAGAAACAGACGTTATTGGCTAAAGAAAAGCTTCACAGTATACGGTGTATTTACTGACTTGGTTTGCATGTATTAAGAATTTATTCAGCTTTTATTCTGTAATTTGAGAATTCTGAAAGTCAAACACTCTTTATTTTTACAGTTTGTGCTTAATTCTGCTTTAAAAGTTGCCAACGACTTCTTTAACTTTGCCTGACGACCTGTCGTATTGTCTAACAGGCCTGTTTCAGCAGGTAGTCACTAATGGTTAGATGGCTCCACTCTGTGTCTGCAGGTCTGAATAGCAGCTAAAGGGAAGACAGTCTGGGAGAGCACATTTGTGGCCACTAGGAGGCGCTATATGTTTGCTTATCGCAGATGAGCTGCAAGAAGGAGAGCGGAAACTGTTCCAAAGTGTACAACATCATACATGTGGTCGTGTACAGAATAAAATAAATAAATAAATCACATTTAAAGGGGACTCTACGCACAGTACATTTCAGGTGAAAATGTCTTTTTAGTCAAAGTGTATATTCTTTTTAAGCAAAACGAGAAAATGACACGCCATTCTGATAAAGCGTATTAGATTAATAATTATTATTCTGCAACAACAACAATAGCTATTCTTATTATGTAAACGTTATTATTAATATGATATGTAATTAATCTAACAATTATAGTAGTAGTAGTAGAAAAAGACATTATTCCGTGCATTTATGGGATAAAATCTAATAACTAATCAAGCAAACTCAGCAAACAGGAAGTTTGTAGGAACCTTCAAGGAATGACCCGTGACGGTTCATTTTTTCTAGAATTTCAAGAAAGTCGCAATTTGTTGTAAATACAGAACAGCAGTGGGTGGTTTATTTCTTAAAATTACATGTAGTAGTAATAATAATAATAATAATAATAATAATAATAATAATAATAATAATAATAATAATAATAATAATAATAATAATAATAATGTACAGTTGGTGACCATTATTTTGTAATCCCCGCCGGAAGTGCGTCTCTTCCTGCTGCGAGCTTGGCTCAGCTCCTGTCCACACCGTAGCGGTGAAGCTGTCACAACAAGCGTCAGTCTGTTCCGCAGCTTCAGCCCCACAATCATGCTATCCATATTCTTAGTTAACTTGCGGGAATTTATGAGAAACTAAGTTGCCGTCAGGGGACTTAGTTGAGCGGACTTGACGCTGACGGAGATGTTTCTCGGTGTCGGTGAGGACTGAACGGAGGATTATCGTTTCCAGGGAGAACCTGACAGTTAGGTTGCCAGGCTGGCTGCTGCTTGGCGTCTTGTTTAATTTAACTGCGACAGACCAGAAAACATAACGAGGTGAGTTAATGACGCCGAAGTAACGACTCCAACTTTAATATCACGCTCGGTTGAACACACTTGAGTTAGAAACGGTGACTTTTCTGCCTCTGTGTCCGGTGTTCATCTCTGCTCTGCCTCAGGATGCTTTTGTCAGTTGGCTGCTGCGGTGCTGAACTACCATGTATTTCTTCTAGCCTGGTAGGATACCGGTAACCGTAGCTAACTACAACTCGTAATTACTTTTGAAAACACTCACAGTAAATTGGCTGGCTCGAAATGTTTGTTTAATGCATCAGTTAGCAATTAATATAGGTGTGAAGTGTTCGCGTGTAGGCGGATTTGACGTGTTTTTGAAACGGGGTTAGCTAAGTTAACGGCTACTTTAAACAAGTTTTTACCAACGCTACCCAGCTAGCTAAGTTGCTATCAACTATTTCATGTAAATGAGACGCACTACTGCAATGTTCCTTCTCGAAACACTGCTCAACCTGTTTAAATGGGAATAGCCCTTTTTTAAAACTTAACTTTACCTTATATTTCTGCATTAAAGCATTTTTACTTAACTTGTTTTATTTATCAAAAGCAAAACAAGCCCTGTGCTCTACTATTGAGGTCTGCTGGAGTATTAAGACTGTATGGGTATGACGAGTGGTAGAATATATTGAAAAGGTGCACTGTTATGCAAAATTAAACTAAAAGGAAGTTCCTTTTTTTGTAATTTGTTAAGGGACCACCAGGGATCGTTTAGGGGCTTCAGGGGATGTCTCAGCAAAAGGGAAGTGTAACTTTACCAAAATGAGGATTAGTGTTTTGTTATTGTTTACCGTTTACATTTTCACCACAGTAAGTTTGTTGGAAACTTCATATTTGACAGCTACGCTTCAGTTTCTGTGGGGCTGAACATCGTCTAACCAGTTTCATCCCACTTTTCTTTGTGGTTTGTGGCATCAATTTCATTTATACATAAGCGGCTGAGTACAGTATGTTACCATTATTACTGTTTGGTTGCGCCAGAGTTACTGTGAAACTGCATTTCATATGCATTTCCTTTGCGCCTAGTTACTTAAGTGCCTATTTTTCAGCAGGGTTTGAAAAAATGCACCATTGTTTATTGTGTTTTAATCTACACTACCGTTCAAAAGTTTGGAGTCACCCAGACTATTTCATGTTTTCCATGAAAACTCCCACTTCTATCCATGTGCTAACATAACTGCACAAGGGTTTTCTAACCATCAATGAGCCTTCCAACACCATTAGCTAACACAATGTAGCATTAGAACACAGGAGTGATGGTTGCTGGAAATGTTCCTCTGTACCCCGATGGAGATATTCCATTAAAATGAGCCGTTTCCACCTAGAATAGTCATTTACTACATTAACAATGTCTAGACTGTATTTATGATTAATTTAGTGTGATCTTCATTGAAAAAAAAATGTGTTTCTTTCCAAAATGAGGACATTTCTAAGTGACCCCAAACTTTTCAACAGTAGTGTTTTATGTTTACAGCAGCATATATATGAATAGCTGTTATTGAGCTGTGTTTACATGTCTCACAAATAAGAGCTGAAGCAAATTAGAAGTTAAAATGTGACTATTTAAGTTGTTCAGTGTGAGAAAGATGGCATTATGTGCTCAAAAGCTGAAGTTAAATAATTCTAAATAGTAAGATTTTGATATGTTTATTTTATTAATACATTGCTAGCTTTACACATTAATTAAATGAATAAAATAACATCGAAAGAGACATACTGAGGAGATATTCAAAACATTTATAATGCATTACAGCTGGTTGAGGTTTGAGGCGTGATACAGGGCACCACATTTGCTTGCCTGAGATTCTCGGGCAGGGATGCTCAGACAGCTGAGACGCCCAGCAAACAAAAGCACTGCAGTGGTAGAACTTCATTCCAGAGAAATGAAGTTGTCGATATTCTCCAGTCCTACTAAAAGCTTTACTGTAAGCCAGAATACAGCAAACTATCTACAGAATAGAAAACTTAGGAGCGCGAGCATCTGGTTCACATTGATGTAAACAGACCTTATTAGGTAGCTGTTTCGCTAAAATTCCTCCTCCTTAACTTCACAAAGAGCTTGGGGTAATTTGTTTAAAACCAGCGCTCACAGATGACTCATCTGCTCTGTATGTCTGAGTCATATTTCACTGGCACTGTCCTAATGTTAGCCACAGTCTTCAACCATTTGCCAGCCAGTTTTGGTTTCATGGTTACTGATTCTCTGCATTCCTTTCTTTGCCCGCTTCTTCCCGCATTTTTTCCCCCTCCTTGGCGTATAGTTTCTGCATTTTTCCTCTGTTTCTTTCTGCATTTTTTTCACGCATTCAGAAAGCCTAAACTTTTTTTATTCTCTCTTTAACCTCTTAAGCCCTGGCCATATTTTCAGAAAAAATGCCGGGATTTCTTCGGTCCACCCGTGGGCCGACTGGGCTTAAGAGGTTAAGAGTCACAGCGTCATCTTACACACTATCCCTTCTGTTTACACAATCCTGGCCTTTGGCACTTTGTCTGCTACTGAGTTACTCGCCTTTGCTGTGCCATTTGCCGTCTTTCTCTACTGTTCTCTCCAACCAGCAATGCCATTGTCCTATTCTGGTCCCGTTCTGTCTGTCTTTTACTCTTATGCTTTCTTTTATGTGTCCTGCCAGTGTCAGTGGTCAGAATATTGGATCAGTAACAGCGCCCCACCCTGCCCAGCCTTGCGTGAACAACAGTACCACATCTCGATCGCTCCTCCTGTCAGAGATTTTCAACCAGTACAGACTGGCTTATAGGGTTCACATGTATGTCTACAAACATGTGTGTATGATTTATTTTGCTTCAAGTACAGTGTACAAAGTCGTTGAATCATTAGCATGGGTCCACGCCAAGCTTAAGCGATGCATTTCTCTTGTATTTGTTTATGAATTGATTCATTACCTGTAAATCCTGTAAGGGGACAAAAGGGATGACAGAAAAAAACTCACTGATGTTCAGCAGACTTTCAGGTTTCATTCTCAAGTTTTACTTCCATTTCAGCTTCTTGTGGACAGTGGTAACATGCACAGTTTCATGTGGACACGTTTGCTTGAAGTTATTGCCAGGTGCAATGCACTTCTTTATGGCTGTCCTTTTTCATGCTGATTACTGGTTTAGTTTTTCATGAGTCTTTGCAAGTTTAGCAGTCATGTCACATGGGTTTAATCATTAGGTTTAGCACTTTGTTTTCCCTACTCTAGAAGAACAGCATCTTGTTTCTCTTTGTTCACATGATTGCCCCAGGACCTGCATCAAGTTTCCTTGTACCTTCCTGAGATTCTCCTATTCATGACCAAAGACTCAGTAAAAGAAGCGGCCATAATGTCAGAGTCTGAAAAGTAAAGCCAGTCCTTTAAACCTGTATTCTTTCCAATAGGGTGGACTTTTCTGGTTGTGAAAAGAAGTGTATTTTTTGGACAGAAATCTTTGAGGAAATTACTCTACTTCTCACTTGATTTATTACCGCAGTAAACGTTTTCCTAGTGAGTTTATGGCCTCAATTACTAGGTTGAAGTCTCATTCAACACTTTTGTAAATTATGGTCGCATTTGGAGACCCGTAGATAATGAAGCAGGGAATGACTCAGAGCATTGGAAATTGATAATACAGTGATCTATCAGTCAGGATAGAGGCATAGCAAGCCGTACCTGTGCACTTTGTACATTAATACATAGCTGTAAGGATGTTTACTGTCGTCTGTGTTTTCATCATAGAACTTTGACATTTCATTTTCTGTTTATAACACTTTGTCTTGTTCATTATTTGGCTGTTTTGAAAGGCACTGTTAAGAGTCAGCTTTCATTTTTTCTGTAAGTATTGATTTAAGTCCTTATTTTCTACAATCCAGTATCAGCTTTGCAATTAATTTTACAGTTACTGCGAATTGTGGCTGTACCTTGCTAACCAAGCAAGCTACCCCTAGAGTTAAGGGACATCTTACTAGTGTCTCTGGGTTGTCAGTCAGAATCACCTCTTGTCCTCACCAGCTCCACCCTTTTATACCAACATGGCCACTTCTGGCTCTAAAACACCAAGATGTTGCAAAATTCGAGACTTCAAAAGTCTACAGACTGTGGCATCACGGTTTCTGGATGTTCATGACACATGGTGCATGGAGGAATCATACCTAAAGTAAACAGAGTGCAGCGCAGTGCAAGAGTGACCAAGGTAACACATTCTCTCTCAGCAGCCATTCAGCGGAACAGTGAGCCTCTTAAAACTGAAATAAAAAGGCTTAAATGGGTTTTGCAGCCCATTCCATGACAGCAGCGTTCCAATTTTGGAGCATGAATGGGCAATTGTAAGATTCAGCTTGGTTTTCTATCAAGCTGATGGCATAATTAGCCTGAAAACAAAAAGGAAAGGCTACAGAAGAATGTAGGATTTGATCAAACATTTCTGCAGTGTTTCAGGGAAAATGGTAAATGATGAAAAGCAGCTTTGTGCAGCGGTGTCCTCTGTATAATGAGGAGGGGTCTGGTACGCTCTGGAGGAGAAAAGTGCTGAGCTAAGCTGCTCGATGCCACTTCGAGTGCAAGGGAGGATTTGAAGGAATTAAAGTGCAAACTGCTCCCCTCGCTACACTCTTGGCTAAAGCCTCTTGACGTTCTAAGAAGAAAGAAATTCCAAATGTGTGAAAGGGGAGCGTTTGTTTCCCAAAGATACAGGGTTGAAGATAGAGGCTGTCGTTTCTGTGGAGTCACAATGTTTTTGACCCTTGTTGCTGTTTCTCAAGTGCTATTGATACAATCTGCAAAACAGCTTCAAAGCATGCTGGATTTAAAAAGAATAACCTCATTGCATCTGTCACTGTCTACCGTTTGTTACCCGCATCAGTTAATACTGGGTCTCTTTTAGGGATGTCCCGATCCGATCACATGATCGGAAATCGGGCCCGATCACATGATTACAGACTCGATCGGGATCGGAAGTGACCTCCCGATTTGGACTCGGTTGGATATATATGTTTATTTTTTATTCAATTTCCTTTTTAAATGAGATGTATATAGATGAAAACAGCAATAGGCTCAAACCTGACAAGGTGGAAATGTTGGTTTTCATCAAGAAAAACATACATGTCCTTCAGTGAAACTCTAGACAAATATGTGCCATTCATAAGAGCACATTACTACTACTGGCCTTACGGTATTATAAAGTGGCTCTTTGTTAACTTTGTTCCCTATTGTTTACATGCCTTTGAGTTGAGCTGACCTGCTGTTTATTTTATAGAAGTTTATTATTTATTTATTTTTGCTGTTGTACCTAAGCCAAAAGGGAAATTTATTATTTATTTTTACTTTTGTACCTAAGCTAAAAGGGAAATTTATTTATTTTCTGATTGTTATTTTTAGTCACAGAAATGTACTGTTCTAAGTGTTGTTTTGAATTGACGTTAAGAAAATAAAAAAGGAAAACTTTTCATAAGTTTTTTTGTTTTTTTTAATAGATAATATACATATTTTACTATATTAGAAAAGAATCGGATCGGGACTCGGAATCGGCAGATACTCAAAATGATAGGACTCGGACTCGGTGGCAAAAAAACCTGATCGGGACATCCCTAGTCTCTTTAATGTCACACAACTAGTGAAGGTAATTCACCGTTGCTAAGGTTGAATCCTACGGGATAAGGATGAGTGCTTGGTTTGAAAATACGAGATAGAATTTACATAAGCAGGCTGATTGGATCAATATGAGGGGGAGGGTTAGAGTGAGACCATGCATTTATAGCAAGTAGATGGACTTTGCCTCATATAGTGTCAGTAAGTGAACAGACGGGTTTGTTAATATTCAGCTTTATGTTTAAAAAAAAAAAGTGTTTTGGAAAATGAAGTCTCACATGTGGACTGCTTGCCACTGAAAAAAAATCGGTTTCAGTGTGACAGTGTGTTGTCCTTGGTCACAGTAAACAGTAAAAGCCTCACTGTTGGCAATGACAACCACAGCGGTAGACTGCTGATAGGCGCTGTCGTGTACGATGTTGCTGTTATTGCCTGTTTACATCAACACAGTTTGGTTGGTTACAGTTTAGCCTCTTTTCTCTGATCAGTCTCGTAGTCCGTTTTTTTTATGTTGGGCTGAATATCCTTCTCAGATACTCTGGGTTGTAAAATTAAAGACAATGATGTGAACAGTGGATGTAGTAATGTTGAACATGAATACCGGAGAAGGCCATTGTGGAAAAGACATCTCAGTTAGCCATTATTATCTTAGTCTGTATCAGTAAACTAATTATATTTAGAAAAATGAAACGCCCTTTTGGGTAGTGATGGTTTCTGTGTGCATGTGTGCCTTCACACGAACTTCCTGACTGTTAGGTACAAACAGCCACAGCTTCCCTCTTTGTCGCCTTCTGCCGCTCTTTTTAGACACATTAATTTGTTACAATCTGCTGTACTTATGTCCTCGTATTGAATGTAAGCTCTGACAAATTTAGAACATATGAAACAACAAGTCACAGTCAGATATTGAAAGACTAGATCACAGAGAGGATCTAAAGTTTTGTTTTTTGTTTTTTCTGACAGCACAGAGTCAAGTAGGCCCCAGCAGATGTAACTGCCACAGCAGCACATTACGCCGTGTGGAGTACATGGTCCAGTATTTACTTTGAAAGTCTGGTTACTTTTTAACATCTTGCTTTAATGGCCACATTGTCTGACAACTTAGCTTGAGGTATGCAGCGATGTCTGAGAACATCAGAGACGCCAATGTTATGTTCTAACTGATAAAGACTTTGTGTGGTCACTAATGTGACATCCAACATTAGGATTTGGTCCAAACTACTGAATTAAACTTTGGTCCTCCTCAGTGTTTAAACCCGCTTTTCGCTCTGAACCTCAGATAAGTTGGGCGTCTACACAGAGGCATAGCTGAGCATGCATTATTATCAGTGACAGTCAGCAGGAAATACGGTTGATTTGTAGTCAATGAGTCAATACTTTTGCCCTCTTCACAGAGTACTCCTGAAACATCCACAAAAACATGTGAAGGAAGTGCTGTAACAGCAAAAGGGAAATATATGTTCCGTGTTTTCAGTAAATACATTAATCTTGCCACAGGAGTTGGCACAGCAAGCATGAAGGCTTGTGAGCTGTGGTTTATGCTAATTATCCGCGCTGTAAGACCACATCTTTGACCAATAAGATTTCTCGGCTTAAGATGCCTCTTACATAGTCTTTGTGATGGCGGCCGTGCTGAAAGTTAAACTTGTGGACACTTTGCAGCAAACATGAACAAAAGATGTAGCGGCTGAAACCAGGTCGTTTTCCACCCTCGTCTTTTACATCATGTGCTGTCAAACTACTTTCTCAAGACTTTTCTTCACTTGAAGCGTCCTGAGTCTGTTAAGGTATGCAGGATTTGTGTGTGTGTGTGTGTCCCTGTACAGTACTGTTTTGTACGATGCACTTTAAACATGTCTGTGTCACAGCGTAGTAGCATTGTCTGTCATCGTTCTTGTAAGTTTCTGTGTGTAGCTGCACTTGTTTGCGTGCTTGGATGTTGTGTTTTTCATTTTCTGTTTTCTCAGGGAGCGTTTGAGCAGCAGAACAGATTAGTTGGATTAAACGCGACTAAGATTAACTAAGAGAGCATCTGTCAGACACTTAGCGCTGGTCTTACTGCTACCACTACATCAACTGTTAACAGGCTCGCTGTTGCTAATACTGTATATTTCACTGTACTGACACCGTCACTGCTCCATCTGCTACTATTATTCAACTGTAATTAGCGATGTTAGACCTATTAAAACTTTCAGAGACACAGTCACAATTTCTACTGTTGTTGCAGCTGCTAATGCTTCATCCATTTCCGCTTCTGCTACAGCTTGGACCCTTCTATTAATTGTTCGGTTTTTGCCGCTAATACTTCACATAGCAGGACCAACTACTGCATCTACCACTTCTGGTATATGAAACTGTGTAAATACCAACTGCAGCTGATGCTCCAACCCTGCCAACAACCACTATTACAAATTATCACATGATCTGGTGCTATCTGTACCAGATAATAGATAGATAGATAGATGATAGATAAATACTTTATTAATCCCGAAGGAAATTATACAATAGTCCGTTGCTCACATTCATAAACACAGAAATAGAAATAAAGTTAAAAAGTACAATTAAAAAGACAAATAGCAACAGCCATAATAAATAAATCCAACATTAAAAAGTCAAGTGCAACTCCATAAGGTGCTTTAAAATTAAGGCACTGAAAAACGAAGTTCAGGACCAGCATCAGTCTCTCCTGCTCCTCCCTGAAGTGGCTGCATTATACAGCCTGATGGCACGAGGGACGAAAGAGTTTTTAAGTCTTTCTGTCGAGCAAGCAGACGTGCAGCCTTGGCAAAAATGGCATAAGTCTGGGTTTTTGTTTTGTTTTAAAGTGACAGAAATCTGCCTTAGCAGAAAAAAACACACCCCTGCTAGATTTTACATTATAGTGAATTGCGCATTGTGCTGTTTTGGACTGTTGAACAAAGAAAACAAGGCCTTTTAAGAAGTTGTTTTGGGTGCTAAGGCTTTGCTTAATGTTTTATACAGATTAATCAAGCAAGAAATTGCAGATAAATTGATATGAAGATTAAGCTTTATTTGGATGTCTAATCTCTGCTAATGTCAGAAGAAGTGATTAAACCTGCTGTATTAATTTTCCTGGGGAAAACCTGCAATTTTTAAGACAAGCATGTTTAGTTTTACTCAAAATGCACAATTTTGTAATTATCACTATGCTTATAGATAGATAGATAGATAGATAGATAGATAGATGGATTCTTTCTAAATCCTGAGGCGCAATTATGTTCATTTGGTGAAACTGTGATAAACATCCAACATAAACAGATTTATTCTTGGTAACTAACAGAAATAATCAGTTATAAACAAACTTTAAAGTACAGTTGTCTTATTTTTATAGGGAGGTTGTTCCATTTGAGAAATACTAGAAGAAAACAAGATTTGGCTCAATCAGTGTTGAATGTCGTGAACACGGTTTAACAAGTCTAAAAATAATAATTACTCCTTTCTTCACTCCATAGAGTTGAAATCCTACCTGTTTGCATTGTACTGAGCTTCACCTGTCAGTAGGTTCTGACCAGAGGCGTTAAGCAATTCAGGAAGGTATGTAAAATATCAGTTAATCAGTTGTTATTATTATTTTTTGTGTGTGTCTTTCAGTCATGTCTCGCAGGAGTTCCCGCTTGCTGTCCGGTGGCTACTACAATTCAGATGAGGAATCTGACTCAAGTAGTGTGACAAACATATCTTACAGAGAAAACCCGGTCAAGTAAGTAGCTGTGTGTTTGTGTTTTCATGTGCCTAAAGCTTGGTTTCCAGGTTCTCGTTTACAACCATAAACAGTCATTTTCCTTTCTCTCATACCTCTTTCTTCTTCTTCAGGGTTTTTAAGAAGAAGGCAGGGACCCGCAAGCCTGGCTCCCGCACCTCCAGTAGAGCAAATAGCAATGCCAGTTCTGGGACCCCTGAGACCCCTCGCACTGCAGGCCAGTATGATGGTAGCATCGCTACAGCACTGAAACAGAAATGACATAATATCCTGTCTTTATAATAGTCATATTAATACCATGAGTAGAACAGAGGTGGGGACATTTTATTTAGAGACTTTGCAGAGTAGGTTAAAAATTCCCCTTAAAGTTGAGGTTTTAAAACTGTTTGGTTCATGATTGCTTATTGTAAAACAGTGTCCATTTGTGACCCCTTATCACTAGATACGTACACTCAACAAAAATGTAAACGCAACACTTTTGTTTTTGCTCCCGTTTTTTAGGAGATGAAGTCAAAGATCTAAAACTTTTTCCACATTCAAAATATCACCATTTCTCTCAAATATTGTTCAAGATGCGTATACGACAGCGTGTACCAGTTCCTGCCAATATCAGCAACTTCACACAGCCAATGAAGAGGAGAGGACCCCCCTCTATAAAACAAAACTGCACCTTTCAGAGCGGCCTTTTACTGTGGGCAGTCTAAGGCACACCTGTGCACTGATCATGGTGTCTAATCAGCATCTTGATATGGAACACCTGTGAGGTGGGATGGATTATCTCAGCAAAGGAGAAGTGCTCACTATCACAGATTTGTGAACAATATTTGAGAGAAATGGTGATATTGTGTATGTGGAAAAAGTTTTACATCTTTGAGATCATCTCATAAAAAATGGGAGCAAAAACAGAAGTGTTGCGTTTATATTTTTGTTGAGTGTATGTTTACCAGCTTTGCAACCAAGAATTCTTTTCTTAATTCATTTTCAGAAGTTTAAAGAGGGACAATTAGCGAAGTAATTCAGAAAAAAATATACCACAGGCTATAATTTTGTGCTTTGTTCTGCTGATCCCACTAAGCTTATTCTTGCCCCTCTGAATTGTCTTTTACCCCTTGTAACAATGGAAACAAATGGACTAAATTTGTGATCATTTAATATATACAAAACATTTTAAGTAGCATTGGTTGCATCCTTATTCACTTGTCATAAATAGGGCTTTCAGCCAAATGAAGATGTTTTACAGTAAATATACACTACCGTTCAAAAGTTTGGGATCATCCAGGCAATTTCATGTTTTCCACAAAAACTCATGCTTTTATTCACGTGCTAACACAAAGGTTTCTAATCATCAATGAGCCTTTCAACACCATTAGCTAACACAATGTAGCATTAGAACACAGGAGTGATGGTTGCTGGAAATGTTCCTCTGTACCCCTATGGAGATATTCCAGTAAACATCAGCCGTTTACTGCTACAATAGTCATTTACCACATTAACTATATCTACGCTGTGTTTCTGATTAATTTAATGTTATCTTCATGGAAAAAAATGCTTTTCTTTAAAAAAAAAAGGACATTTCTAAGTGACCCGAAACGTTTGAACGGTAGTGCAAATTTGTATTTGTATTTTCTTAATTTTAAACAATTAGCATACATGTGGAATGCTATGTGTGTACATTTTCACTCATCAAGTTTTGGTAGAAGAAAAGAAATGCGTTAATCTCACCATCACTCACTCATCACACTTTATTTTTGTCTTTCCTGTTCTCAGGTCAGAGTCCGTCGCCCTTGAGCACTCAGACTGCACCTACCATGAGGACCGTGCCCTACGTCCCCATCACGGTCACCCCACGCCCAGCACTGACCCCATCATCAGCCCGGGCTCAGACCCCCACACACTGCCGTCCCGTACCTCCAGTGAACAGCCCTTACGCCGGGCTCTCCAGCTCCAGCGGGCCGGGATTACACTCTAGGCCTAACCACAAGGAGCTGAGTCAGAGTGGCGTGGACAGCTCGGGATACTCGTCCTCTGAGGGCAACGCACCTGAAGATCGTATATACTCCCACATACCAGCAGGTTTGTGCTTTCACAACCACTGCATGTGATTTGGCTCCTGGCTTTTCAAAATCCCTGCTAATCAACTTTCCTTCTCTTCCCAGTAGCTAAAGCTGCATTCAGCAGCAGCATGAAGAAACGTCTGGCTCTCTTACTGATTGCACTTCTATGTAAGTACCATAAACATTTAATAGACTTAAGTTTGCATCTACCAAAGTATTCAAATACATTTAGGAGGCATTTCATCACCTGGAAATGTCTGATGGGAGTGTTGATGGTTGCTATTTAGTTTTGTTTACATATGTGTATATTTTCAGTCAGTAGCACGGTTCTTTTTGCAGTTTCTATCACACCTACTTTCCTGAAAATATCATGCACTGGGGTACTCAGGGTTTCCCCCAGGAAATTAGAAGAGGTGGTAGTGTTTGCCGCCAAATGTAGTGTATGCCTTGCAGAGCGGCACAGCTTGGTTTCTTTTGCTTGTGTGGTTGGTTTGTGCTCACACCGTCTCCACCTCAGTGTGGTTGAATGAGTCACAGTAAGCGTCAGTCATTACAGGCTGCACATGTCAGGGTCTTTGATCTTCAAATGCTCATGGAGTTTAGGTGATGTTACCACATGTGTTTTAAGTGCTGTTCTCAAGGCAGTGTCCCTCCTGTCTTCTCCAGGTATCTGGTTGCTCCTTCCCTTCTTCACCTCTTTCATCTCCCGCATGACTGTCTCAAAGACCCCGTCACAGACAAAACCCAAGAGTCAACCTGTTCTCCCTGCCGCTCCTCCTCCTCCTCAACCCAACACCATGCATTCCACACCTACAGCGGTACGGCTCAAGTGTGGATCATCTGCATCTCACAGATTGTTTGTGCTGGATTCATAGATTGTCATTGGATGTGTGGGTGTATGTAGGTTTGTCAGTTACTGTGGGCAAATGTTTCCTGATTTTACAAAATGACCTTAACTTACCTAGCGTAAGTAGGTAAGTCCCTGAACTTGATCTTTAAGGCTTGCTCATGAACAAAAGCAGCAGTTAAAAAACTGAACAATAGCAGACAACAGTATTACTAGAATATGAGTAACTTGCGCAAGTAGAAAGTGTACATTTAGTGTGCAGAAGTTTTACAGTCTGCTGCTTTAGGAAGCTCAAGGGTCCTGGGATCAGGATCATTCAAACATTTTTATTGGGTCCCAAACATGAAGAAATGATCTGTTTCACTATTAATGACTCAGTATACTCTTAATTTAACCACAGAATATTAAAGATTACTTCCAAATTCATTTTTACAACGCCTGCCAACTATTTTAGGGTCGTTCATATTGAAGCTTGGGGTCTGTTTTGCTACCTTAATTATATTTAATACTTTAAAAAATGACGTCTTTCATTCAGGATCCTGCCGTTGTGTCTGCTGCTGTAGAAGCTAAGATGCAGCATCTGCTGGTAAGAAACAGTTTCTCTGCAGCATAGTGAAAAACATGAGGGCATTTCTTGAAGTGTTGTTTTTTGTAAATATGAAGCTTTGTGAATAATCTGTAATAAAGAAATTAAAGAAAGAACCACAACATCCCCACATGCTGATCTGAATGAAGGCACGTCGAATGTAACATGTTTGTGTGTTTGATGCAGGTGGATCTGCAGCTTAAACAGGAGCTCCTTATCTCCCAGGTAAGAGAAACTCTCTTTGTTTGTGCCAGTGTTTTTCTCCTTCATATGCTGAAGCTTCTCGTTTCCCTGTCCTTCAGTAGCTCTGTAACTGTTGAAGAGCTCTGCCAGGGGAGCTCATGATGGAGGCTGGATGGAAAGTGACAGCTATGGATTTTAGCAAATGACCACCGCTAGAGTACCATCTAGTGGTGGGGATGTGAAACTGCAGCATGTAGGAAGCTTTTTCTCCATAAAGTGCTCTGGAATGTCTGTCAGTCCTGAACACTTTTCCAAGATGCTATTACAGAAATCAATCATGCACCATCATTTCCAATAACAGACTGTGTTACCTTTATGAATTTGAAACTTGTGGTAAAAAGTATCCAGTTTTTTAGTCCTCAATAACTCCTTAGCCCAGAGTGAAACCTGGGCTAACAAGAGATCAGCAATGTAGAGTTTAATTAGACCCTTCACAGCTCCAGAAACCTCTGCAATAATAATGTTTTACACCATCGAGCCTCCCGACTGATTTAAGCAATACTCACCTTCACTGACACTTCCCAACACCCTTCTACCAGTCGTACAATAATTCCACTGATGACTGACTCATCCACATCTTAATCTCTCAGATGAAGGAGCAACTGCAGCTGGACATGCAGAACATGAAAGCAGGTCTGGAGGCAGTGGACTCAGACGGTCGGCTGCGTCTGGAGCAGGATCTGGCCGTGCTGGGCAGGCAGATAGAGGATTACCAGAAGGACAGTCGCTCTGCTGCAGCCAGTCTCAACCTCAGGATCCAAACTCTGGAGAAGCAGAATACCAAGGTAACAGTGTCTGATAGAGATGCGCCCAGCTGACAGGAGATTACAGATTTCTGCACTGTTTTTATAGCAAGACAGACATTAGGTAATTCTGTCTCCTGTTTCTCAACATGACGTTTTTGTTGTGCACGATTTCAGTGTGTCTTCCTCTCTTTTGTAGCTTTTCCAGGAGTTGTCATCCGTCCAGATGATGCCTCCTCCAGCCCCTTGTCCTCATACCAGCGCTGCTCCAGTCCTCAACCATCTCAGCCCTGAGCTTCAACAGGCCATGGAGAAGTGGCTCACTGCCCGCATCCAGGTAAACACATATACGCTGATACAGCGGGTGGTCCGTAAGATCGCTTTAAAAATACAGAACCCTGGTGCTGTACGCTCGTTAACGATCGACGTGTGCTCCTGTTGTGATTGTGAATCAGGAGCAGGATGCAATCAGAACTGCTGACAGAGGAAGCTGCACAGACTGTGGACATCCCATGGCTGACAGAATGGCTGACTTTGCTCTGGAGACTCAAGGTCAGGACTGTTGAGTTAAAGGTTGAATTATTTCTGTGGCCATCTATTGCTAAAATTCTGCAAACCGCGTGTACTGTGTTGGATGTTAAACTCATTTGTCAGCTAGTTTGTCTTCTCCATTCCTATCCAGATCTGACCCGTTTTACTGAAAATGTGGGAAAAATATATTTTCACAGTGAAACTTCTGATGTCCACATTTTCAACATTTTTGGGAAATTTTTGAACATTTTTTGGTGGGGAAAAAAAAGAAATGTTATAAATGTTTCTTATGAACATTCACATAAAAATCAACCAAAGTCCAGTGAATTCATTCATTCATTTTACTGATATACATGTAATCACTTTAGATTAGATATTTATAGGATTTTTTGGAAGATGTTTACTCATTTTTTGAAAATATTTACAAGAATTTTCTTGCCAAATTTGGGGCATTTTTTTAAAAAATAAAACTTTTAAGGAATTATTGGAATTTTCTTCCTGAAGGTTTTGCAAATTTTCAGAAATTTGGGGATTTTTTGCTGAATTTTTGGATTTTGTTCAGACAAGGAACCAATATTTTTTGGTGCCCGTAACTGAAAACAACAGGAGGGTTAAATGAAAATGGCACTTTGTCATAAGTTTTGCTTGCAAAGATTGGTTTAATTGTCTTCGTTTTGAATTAAAGGCATTCCTTTGACATTGTCTAAAATTAAGGATCGATTCAACAGTGTATCTTTAAATTCTTATTGACATTTTGTTTCTGTGTACAGGTGCCAGTGTGATCAGCACCAGGTGTTCGGAGACGTATCGTCATCGCTCAGCGTGTCTCACCCTGTTTGGTTTCCCTCTGTGGTATCCATCTGAGAGCCCACGCACCGTTATTCAGGTAGAACCATTACCTTTCTCAGTTTTTCATTTTTTATATCTTGGCTTATATTCTTTCCCCCGTCTTTTCTATCCATTTTTACCTCCTAAGTCATGATGAACTCGGTAGGTAAAGATTTTAAGGAGTTTCAGTTTTATTAGCATCTCCTCCCTCCTCCCCTTCCAGGGCTACCCGGTGCTGCTTCCAGGAAAGTGTTGGGCGTTTCATGGTGTCCAAGGCATTCTTGTCATCTCTCTGTCCCACCCCGTGAGGATAAGTCACGTGACGCTGGACCACCTGCCACGCTACAACTCTCCCACCGGTCGCATTGACTCCGCACCCAAAGACTTTGAAGTTTACGTGAGTGATCCCAGTCTGCCTCTGTTTTCCTTCTTTTTGTATTTACACACATGCTAAAAACTTGTCAGATTTAATCACGGCTTTTTAGAAGTGGAAATATCAATCACTTGAACTTTAATTTAGTGTTTAGGATTTTTATATATATTTTGAACAGTACGTCATTTAATAGCTCTATAATGAACATATGCTAAATTCTATACGGATGTGAAAACAAGTTGTTAGCCCAAGATGTTTGGCTTAAATTTACTTTAATTCATTGAAAGACTGCTTCCCAGAGCTGACTGATATGGATGAAAAAAACAGTATTAGGTTGAAAAATTCTAGGCTTTAGCTAAGTCTCTGGAAACTTCTTAGATTACAATTCTGTCCCATAGTTACATTCACAACAGCAAAATGCAGCTCTGAGTCACTACATGCTATTCTTTGTTTGTTTGTTTATTTCACAATGTTACACAAGTCAATTTTCCACTTTGAGATCAATGGAGTCTTGTCAGTTTTTACACTGTGAAAATGGACACCCTGAAGAAGCTACAAGCTATGTAGTGTTTTTAGAACCGACTCACATTTCCCCCTATAATGGATGATTACCAAGCTCAGGGGGAAAAAAGCCGATCGTCACGTGAAGCATTTTTTCTCCAGCGATTCTGAACTTTAACATGGCTGTAACTTCTCTCTTTCCCAGGGCATGAAAAATGACACAGAAGAAGGAACACTGCTGGGGAAATTCACTTACGATGAGAACGGCCCGTCAACGCAGACGTTTAAGCTGCCTGTGAGTTCAAACTGACGATAAATAGTCGATCCCTGTCATATTTACAGAAAGCCATAACACCACAAACACCACCAGAGAAGGTGGGAAGTCTTGAACGTCAACATGAAATCAGAACTACCTGGTTTAGTTTTTGCTGCTGTCCCTTTCAAAGTAGTCTCCTTGTGTGCTTTTGCAACACTGGAAGTCCCATTATTTAAACATGTGATGAGTGCTCCTGGCCTGATGCAGTTCTTCTGGTTTTATAAAATGTGGCCTTTTAAACTGTAAAAAACTGCTGTTTTTGCTCTCGGTGGTAGCCCCAGACCCGCCTCTTATCCCCAGTGATTGTCCTGAGCTTTAACCCCTTGATGCCTGTTGTCACACCACTTTCATTCAGACTGTAGCCGAGATAGCGTGTCCATTCCCCCATTCCCGGTTTGTGCATATTCAATACGTACCTCAGAACCTTTTGCAAGCCCTGGTTTCTGGTAGGACCAGTTGGAGAGAGACCTAATTATTGTATATCTGTTATTCTGATGTCTACATTTTCAACATTTTTGTTGAAAATGTAGACATCACAATAACAGATATACAATAATTAGGTCAGATATACAATAATTAGGTCAGATATACAATAATTAGGTCAGATATACAATAATTAGGTCCCTCTCCTTTCAACATTTTTGTTCAAAATGTATTATTATTATTTATCGATGTATCTGTGTTCTATGTGTTGTAGATAAGTTAGCAAGCTCCACTTATTTTAGCATCAGCTGGAAAGCAAACACACAAAAAGTGTTGAGAAATCTCAAACGTGCCCTTACCGCTGATCACAGTAACATGATGTCATTCAGGTCACATGACTTGTGACGGTTTGCACCTGTGTGGACGTTACATGCTCACGATCCACAAACAGTCCCAGAGCTTTCTGATCACTCTCACATTTCTTATCGTCTGTCTTTTAACCTTTAATCTTTTTGTTCATCTTCCTGTCTCTCTTCTTTTCCCCTGTGCCCTCTGTCCCTTTGTACAGAACCAGAGTGACGTGGTTTATCGATTTGTGGAGCTGCGAGTTCTTACCAACTGGGGTCACGTCGAGTACACGTGTCTTTACCGCTTCCGTGTGCATGGAACGATCGCCTCCACATGAGACTGGAGCTTCTCTGAAAGTGACGTGGCAGCGCATTCTAACATATCAGAAAGTACATTTGCAATGCACACTTTTTTATAAAAATTAAAAACCACTTGATGGTCTGAGGCCAAATGCTACTGAAAACATTTTTAGTGTTGACTTGGGTGTGGCAACAGGTTTTGCTGTTTTTTTGTGATTACTTAATGTTAAAACGACAAAATTACGAGAGCTTTTTGTGCAGTGCGCATTCAGCTTTAAATAATGGCAGAGGAGAAAAATGTGATTCTAAAAAAACCAAAAGTCTACCTGGTAAAACCATGTGGAAGTGTAAGGTTCTGGCAACTTTATGCTTTCAGTCATATGAGCGTGCCACAAAATCATTTTTAATCTTTTCCTATTTATTGAGGGTTTTTTTCCTGCTTTACGTTCTTACAGCGCACAATCACAGTGGGAGCTCCCTGGTAAAATAGCTTTTCTTTCCGTTTTGCCGCTGGGTAGCTACAGTGTTAAATGCCTTGCTCAGTGGTACAAGTCAAAGCAGCTCACTGTACTGACCCAGATGTCTGCAAGGGGTCTTGGGATTTAAACCAGCAACAACTGGTTCCGGTCAGACCCATACGGTCAGCCTGCCACATCACAGAAGTAATGACATTGATGAACTTAACAAGGTTGTTTCTAACTTGTGCTGTCCATTCTCTGACACAAAATGAAGCTCAGTGTTTCACTTTTGTCATGATAAAGGTTTAGTTGGTGAGGTTCTGAATCAAACATGTGGCCTGATGTCTGACCAGGTTGAAAATGTTTTTACACCATTTTTTGTCAGGACAGTGTTCTGATTTGTAGTTGACAGAAGGGGTGTGCAACCCTCTGAGCAACAGGTCGATAATATACACAGGACAGCAGTGAATGTTGTTTAATAAGTGTTGTTTGTTATTGTTAAGTTTGATTTAATATTCCTACAAAGGTCAAATATGCAGCTTTGTAACATGTATTTTGTTTTCTCTTTTGGCAAGTTTTGATTTTATTTCTGGTACTTGAATACTTGAAAAGCTTTTTTCTGACCTCTCTTTGAGGAGACGTCGCGCTGAATCCCTGACGTCTTTGTTTCCACATCCTTGTACAGAACACTTTCATTTTGTCTGAGCTCCTCGACCAGGAAAGATTTGCGTTATTTACAAATGCAGTCATGAAGTTACGAAGAATAAGTTATGTCTGTTTTGTAGGATGCATTTGAAAGTGTTTTTTGATTATTAATATGCTATACATATGAAAAATCATTCAATTTTGTTCTTCAAAATCTGGAAAATACCTCTTAACACAACAACAGAGCTGCCGGTGTTTGTTTTAGTTCGTTTGTTGTATATTTTATTTAGACGGAACAGAAAGGCTTTTTAATGAGGTGCACTAGAGATGATTCCAGGTAACAGATAACTTTATTGATCTTGTTTTCAGATGTGCATCATGGCAGAATTTACCACAAAACAGGACCACAACCTTTTGTTGAGTTTTTCTCTTAATGAAGCAGATCTAAGAGAAGGTTTGAGCTCACAGGAAAGGTTTACCCATATTTAAAATAACAGACGTGCATGCCATGCATTTATTTTGTAATCTCTGCTCAAAAGAAATCAAAGTAAACTTTTGAAAAATTCTTATTTATTTTTGTAAATTTTTGAGATGTTTGGTGTTTGCTGATGATGAAATCCTTCAAAATTCTAAAAGCTGATTTTTGTAATAAGGCAGTCCTAGTGCATCCCGTTATGTATTTAAACTTGGATTAATTGTGGTTAATACAAGGACTTTGGTACAGTTCTAATATGTTTAGTTTGCAGTATTTACTTTCTTCATTAAACTCCTTGATTATGCATAACCATGAATTTATAGTTATTTATCTTCTTACATGCGGAAGATGTAAAAAAAAAAAAAAAAAAAAAAAACCCAGCCTGTTTAAAGGGGGAAGTACAGCTTATTTCATAGGTTCGCAAAGCCACTATATTGTACAGGCTCTTAACAATGTTTGATGTGACACAATTTAACATGCTATGCATCATTTTAAAACTTTTGAGTTGCAAATTATCATTTTAACAGTTAGAAGTTACATGCAGTGATCCCTGGGGACAAAATCTTGTCATAAACATGCCAATACACATTTCCCGGTGACCCATATTTAGATGCTATCTACTCGGAGTCCATAAATTTTGGGTTAATGACTATTATAGCTTTTGATAGAGTAACCTACAGTAAAACAAATAATGGGTGCTTTGGGGATAACTCTTTTTTTTATTATTATTTTATATCCCTTATTAATCCCTCGAGGGGAAATTCCGATTTTCGCATATCCCCCCGTCTGGGGGGGTCAGAGCGCAGGGTCAGCCGCGGTACAGCGCCACAGCAACCATTTCAATATAAATAACTCTTTACTCCAGAATGAAAATGGTCTTAAGTGGTCAGATTATAAAGTATTTAAAAAAGCATCCATTATTTTAAGAAGTACTGTCTTAAGAACAATCTGTGAAAAAATCGCTCAAATAGCTTAAAAGTTATTAGGTTTTATGTAACGCCTGTCCCAATGCATACAGATTTTGAGAAAATGGCAGATAAAGATCGTGAACCATGCACAAGTACTCACCAAGCTGTTGTAAGTCACTAACTAAGCATTTCTTTGACACATAATGAATAGTTTAAGCACTTAATTTTTTCAGATTTTTTCAGGCATGTAAGGTGTACTCCCCCCTTATTTGATTTGGAAAAAAGTCTGAAGCTCCTGCGACCTGTGTGTCACGTGTGGCGTTGTTGTTGTTGTTTAACAGCCTGTACAGTGCTTTGAACACATGACTCAGATTGCATAATTCCTCTTTAATTCTTGTTGGTGTGAATCTTTAGGAGCAACATGAACAGCATGGCTTTACTTCATCACACTGAATGAGGTTCATCTCTGTCTATAAATTGTGTTTTTCACAATCAAACAAGCCAAAAAGTTGACTGTTAAGGCACATAATGTCGGCTACTGCCTGAAGTGTACTACAGGGTTATTTGACTTTAAATGCCTATTTGTAAGCCAAACTGGGAATGTTTGATTTATTAAATAAAACATTCTGAAAAAATAAGGTTGTTTTTGTATTTTTTTTTTCTTACATCCTGTTCTTGAATGTTGGCTGTGGAGTTCATATTGATGTGCCACAACTTTAGAACCACCTGCCTAATGTTGTCAATAGTAGAACCATCCGTGCTGACTTAACACGGTAGAGGACATTATACTGTAAGGCCTCGCCACTTAAACAGTTCTCAAATCTAATTTCTGGGAGACTGAAACCCCAAAGAGGGCAATAAAATAAAACATCTCACCCTCCCTCCGAACAGCCAATCATCTGTTTTGTAACAGCCATCAGGGGAACATAGAAGTAGTACAAGTATGAAGGAAAATCCTTTTAACTCTGCCAAGGAAGCGTGGAGTTATGTGACGATCGGCTTATGTTTGTCTGTGAATCTGTCTGTCTGTTCGTGTGAAACATTACTCAAAAATGGACTAACAGACTTGGATGAAATTTTCAGGGGAAGTCAGAAATCATACAACGACCATCTCATTAAATTTTCACAGTGATGTGGCTTATAGTCTGGATCCATGGCTTTAAGGATTTCCTTTTGCCAGATATAGCTGCCGACACGGCGTCACTATAGCATGAAAACAAGTGAACACTGTGTCAGTGACCTCCTGACCATCACATGATTGAGATCTTACGACAAATTGACTGTGATTTATCAGTTGGAAATCACACAAGGAACAAATGATTAAACTGTGGGGTGTTTCTGAGTCCCATCAATAACGGTGAAGCCTGTGATGTTTCAAAAAGCCTTTATGTACATTCAGCAGTCAGCCTTATTTTGAACACAAATTCACATTTTCTTCACTCCTTTCTTCGGGAAACACGATAAGAGCTTGTCCTCATTCCAACTAGGTGCTTCTAAGTTTAGACACATCCTTTGCTAGAAAATAACAGCATGGAACTGTTTTCTTTGATCTTTACTTGAATGGTCAGCAGGGTCTTCATCATGTCAAGAAACCTCTTCCAAGATAACCACTTCCTGTGCTGCTGGAAAAAATAAAAGCTCAAAACATTAAAAATGTTCCTTCAAAATAAAAGAATGGAAGGAACAGTGACTTTAACAGTAGCAGATAAAAGGATTGCCAAAAGTAATGAACTGATCAACTGACCTATATAAGAGTAATTTACACGCAATTCAGAATCCACACATAACATACATAATACATGCCTGGACTCAGCACAAGGTCATTTTTTATTAAATATTTCATCTGACAGAAATGATACGTCAGCTGAGCAGCCTTGGCGGAGTACTGCGCTCTCTGACTGCTTTTCTAGTTTAGTATGTCTTCCAAGATGTGACAAAAGTGTCATAGTTTAGTATGTCGTCGAAAATATGAAAAAAACGTCACCTGGAGAGGTCGCCGGTCTGTCGCAGGGATACATATACAGACAAACAATCACACCTACGGGCAAGTTAGAGTAGCCAATTGACCTCAGATTATTTTTGGACTGTGGGAGGAAGCCAGAGTGTCCGAAGAAAACCCACGCATGCACAGGGAGAACATGCAAACTCCATGCAGGAAGATCCCAGGACCACCCAAGGTTTTGAAACGGGTATCTTCTTGCTACAAGATGAAAGTGCTAACCACTACACCACTGTGCAGCCCCGTGGTAAAAACATGCCACATGATTAAATAATGTAAACGAGGCCGTGAAAGACACTACAGAGCAGCAAAGAAGTCATGGGCGTCTGTATAGCTTAATGGGTTAAGCGGGCGACCTATGTATAAGGGCTGGCTGGTATGTCGTCCAAAAATGGACAAAAAACATAATTTCTTCTCCAAAAACTGACAAAAAAAATGATAGTTTAGTACGTCTTCCGAAAAAGTCATAGTATAGTATATCGTCCAAAAATGGACAAAAACGTCATAGTTTAGTATGTCGGCCGAAAATGGACAAAAAAACGTCATAGTTTAGTATGTTGTCCAAAAATGGACAAAACAACGTCATAGTTTCGTATGTTGTTCGAAAATGGACAAAAACGTCATAGTTTAGTATGTCATCCGAAAATGCACAAAAAATAATTTCTTTCCTGAAAATGGACAAAAATGTCATAGTTTAGTATGTCGTCCAAAATTGGGCAAAAAACGTCATAGTTTAGTATGTCGTCCAAAATTGGGCAAAAAACGTCATAGTTTAGTATGTCATCCGAAAATGCACAAAAAACAATTTCTTTTCCGAAAATGGACAAAAATGTCATAGTTTAGTACGTCGTCCAAAAAATGGACAAAAACATCATAGTTTAGTATGTCGTCCGAAAACGGACAAAAAAACGTCTTAGTTTAGTATGTCGTCCGAAAATGGACAAAAACATCATAGTTTAGTATGTTGTCCAAAAATGCACAAAAAACAATTTCTTATCCGAAAATGTCCAAAAATGTCATAGTTTAGTATGTCGTCAAAAAATGGACAAAAATGTCATAGTTTAGTATGTCGTCCGAAAATGGACAAAAAAACGTCATAGTTTAGTATGTCGTCCAAAAATGGACAAAAACAGCATAGTTTAGTATGTTGTCCAAAAATGGACAAAAAACAATTTCTTTCTTGAAAATGGACAAAAATGTCATTTTGTCGTCCAAAATTGGGCAAAAAACGTCATAGTTTAGTATGTCGTCTGAAAATGGACAAAAACATCATAGTTTAGTATGTCGTCCGAAAATGGACAAAAAAACGTCGCAGTTTAGTATGTCGTCCAAAAATGGACAAAAACATCATAGTTTAGTATGTCATCCAAAAATGGACAAAAAAAGTCATAGTTTAGTATGTCGTCAAAAAATGGACAAAAATGTCATAGTTTAGTATGTCGTCCGAAAATGGACAAAAAAACGTCTTAGTTTAGTATGTCGTCCAAAAATGGACAAAAACATCATAGTTTAGTATGTTGTCCAAAAATGCACAAAAAACAATTTCTTATCCGAAAATGGACAAAAATGTCATAGTTTAGTATGTCGTCAAAAAAATGGACAAAAACATCATAGTTTAGTATGTCATCCAAAAATGGACAAAAACGTCATAGTTTAGTATGTCATCCAAAAATGGACAAAAAAATGTCTTAGTTTAGTATGTCGTCCGAAAATGGACAAAAACGTCATAGTTTAATATGTCATCCGAAAATGCACAAAAAACAATTTCTTTTCCGAAAATGGACAAAAATGTCATAGTTTAGCATGTCGTCCAAAAAATGGACAAAAAAGTCATAGTTTAGTATGTAGTCCAAAAATGGACGAAAACATCATAGTTTAGTATGTTGTCCAAAAATGGACAAAAAAACGTCATAGTTTAGTATGTCATTCAAAAATGGACAAAAACGTCATACTTTAGTATGTCGTCCGAAAATGGACAAAAACGTCATAGTTTAGTATGTCATCCAAAAATGCACAAAAAATAATTTCTTTCCTGAAAATGGACAAAAATGTCATAGTTTAGTATGTCGTCCAAAAAATGGACAAAAACGTCATAGTTTAGTATGTCGTCCAAAAATGGACAACAACATCATAGTTTAGTATGTCGTCCAAAAATGCACAAAAAACAATTTCTTTTACGAAAATGGACAAAAATGTCATAGTTTAGTATGTCGTCAAAAAAATGGACAAAAACATCATAGTTTAGTATGTTGTCCAAAAATGCACAAAAAACAATTTCTTTTCCGAAAATGGACAAAAATATCATAGTTTAGTATGTCGTCCAAAATTGGGCAAAAAACGTCATAGTTTAGTATGTCGTCCGAAAATGGACAAAAACGTCATAGTTTAGTATGTCATCCAAAAATGGACAAAAACGTCATAGTTTAGAATGTCATTCGAAAATGGACAAAAACATCATAGTTTAGTATGTCATCCGAAAATGCACAAAAAACAATTTCTTTACCGGAAATGGACAAAAATGTCATAGTTTAGTATGTCGTCAAAAAAATGGACAAAAACATCATAGTTTAGGATGTCGGCCGAAAATGGACAAAAAAAACGTCATAGTTTAGTATGTTGTCCAAAAATGGACAAAACAATGTCTTAGTTTAGTATGTTGTCCAAAAATGGACAAAACAATGTCATAGTTTAGTATATCGTCCGAAAATGGACAAAAACATCATAGTTTAGTATGCCATCCGAAAATGCACAAAAAATAATTTCTTTCCTGAAAATGGACAAAAACGTCATAATTTAGTATGTCATCCGAAAATGCACAAAAAACAATTTCTTTTCCGAAAATGGACAAAAATGTCATAGTTTAGTATGTCGTCCAAAAAATGGACAAAAACATCATAGTTTAGTATGTCGTCAAAAAATGGACAAAAATGTCATAGTTTAGTATGTTGTCCGAAAATGGACAAAAACATCATAGCTTAGTATGTTGTCCAAAAATGCACAAAAAACTATTTCTTATCCGAAAATGGACAAAAATGTCATAGTTTAGTATGTCGTCAAAAAATGGACAAAAACGTCATAGTTTAGTATGTCATCCAAAAATGAACAAAAAAATGTCATAGTTTAGTATGTCGTCCAAAAAATGGACAAAAACATCATAGTTTAGTATGTTGTCCAAAAATGGACAAAAAAACGTCATAGTTTAGTATGTCATCCGAAAATGCACAAAAAACTATTTCTTTTCTGAAAATGGACAAAAATGTCATAGTTTAGTATGTCGTCCAAAATTGGGCAAAAAGCTTCATAGTTTAGTATGTCGTCTGAAAATGGGCAAAAACGTCATAGTTTAGTATGTCATCTGAAAATTGATTAAAAACGTCATAGTTTTGTATGTCGTCTGAAAATGGACAAAAAACGTCATAGTATAGTATGTCGTCCAAAAAAATGGACAAAAATGTCATAGTTTAGTATGTCATCCAAAAATGGACAAAAAATGTCATAGTCTAGTATGTCGTCCGAAACTGGACAAAAAAAGTCATAGATTAGTATGTCATTCGAAAATGGACAAAAAAATGTCATAGTTTAGTATGTCGTCCGAAACTGGACAAAAAACATCAGAGTTTAGTATGTCGTCTGAAAATGGACAAAAAACGTCATAGTATAGTATGTCGTCTGAAAATGGACAAAAACATCATAGTTTAGTATGTCGTCAAAAAACGGACAAAAATGTCATAGTTCAGTATGTCGTCCGAAAATGGACAAAAACATCATAGTTTAGTATGTCATCCAAAAATGGACAAAAAACAATTTCTTTTCCGAAAATGGACAAAAATGTCATAGTTTAGTATGTCGTCTGAAAATGGACAAAAAGGTCATAGTTTAGTATGTTGTCCAAAAATGGACAAAAAACGTCACAGTTTAGTTTGTCGTCCGAAAATTGACAAAAATGTCATAGTTTAGTATGTCGTCCAAAAATGGACAAAAAAACGTCATAGTTTAGTATATCGTCTGAAAATGGACAAAAAGCATCAGAGTCTAGTTTGTATGTGGATACAAATGGGATTTTCTAACATGTGGTAAAAACATGTCAAATGATTAAACAATGTAAAGAAGGCTGTGAAAGACACTACAGAGCCATTTCTTTGAAAAGTTAAGTCACAGGTGTCTGTATAGCTCAATGGGTTAAGCGAGTGACCGATGTACAAAGGATGGTCTCAACACAGTGGCCCAGGTTCGATTCCTGCTCGTGGCCCTTTGCTGCATGTCTTCCATTGACTCCATTCCCTGTCTTTACTTCACTAAGCCCATCAATAAAAAAAATTCATAGAGAAACAAAAAATCATCATGAATCTCGTCGAAAAAAAGGCCTTAGTATACTGTGTCGAGAAAAAAGGTGATTCTTTCAACATGTTGTGAAAGCATGCCATATGAAGAAATAATGTAAAGGAGGCCGTGAAAATCACTACAGAGCAGATTTCTTTGAATAAAAAATCCTTTCGAATTTTGTCCACAAGAAAACGCCATAGTATCGTTTAGTATGTTGTCTGAAAATGGGGAAAAAAATAAATGTATATGTCGTCGGAAAATGGACAAGAAACATCATAGTTTAGTATGTCGTCTGAAAATGGAAAAAAACGTCATAGTTTAGTATGTCGTCCGAAAATGGACAAAGAGCATCATAGTTTAGTTTGTCGTCCGAAAATGGCCAAAAAACATCATAGTTTAGTATGTCGTCTGAAAATGGACAAAAAATGTCATAGTATAGTATGTCGTCTGAAAATGGACAGAAATGTCATAGTTTAGTATGTCGTCCAAAAATGGACAAAAACATCATAGTTTAGTATGTCATCCAAAAATGGACAAAAACATCATAGTTTAGTATGTCGTCCAAAAATGGACAAAAACATCATAGTTTAGTATGTCATCCAAAAATGGACAAAAACATCATAGTTTAGTATGTCGTCCAAAAATGGACAAAAACATCATAGTTTAGTATATTGTCTGAAAATGGACAAAAAGCATCAGAGTCGAGTTTGTATGTGGATACAAATGGGATTTTCTAACGTGGTAAAAACATGCCAAATGATGAAACAATGTAAAGAAGGCTGTGAAAGACACTATAGAGCCATTTCTTTGAAAAGTTAATTCACAGGCGTCTGTATAGCTCAACGGGTTAAGCGAGTGACCTATGTACAAGGGATGGTCTCAACACAGTGGCCCAGGTTCGATTCCTGCTCGTGGCCCTTTGCTGCATGTCTTCCATTGACTCCCATTCCCTGTCTTTACTTCACTAAGCCCATCAATAAAAAAAAAATTCATAGAGAAACAAAAAATCATCATGAATCTCGTCGAAAAAAACGCCTTAGTATACTGTGTCAAAAAAAAGGTGATTTTTTCAACATGTTGTAAAAGCATGCCATATGAAGAAATAATGGAAAGGAGGCTGTGAAAATCACTACAGAGCAGATTTCTTTGAATAAAAAATCCTTACGAATTTTGTCCACAAAAAAACGCCATAGTATAGTTTAGTATGTTGTCTGAAAATGGAAAAAAAATATAAATTTATATGTCATCCGAAAATGGACAAAAAGCGTCATAGTTTAGTATGTCGTCCGAAAATGGCCAAAAAACATCATAGTTTTGTATGTCATCTGAAAATGGACAAAAAACATCAATGTTTAGTATGTCGTCTGAAAATGACCAAAAAAACGTCATAGCTCTGTTTGTTGTACAAAAATGGAAAAAAATGTCAGAGCTTAGTTTGTCGTCCAAAAATGGACAAAAAACGTCATAGTTTAGTATGTCGTCTTAAAATGGACAAAAAAACGTCATCGTATAGTATGTCGTCCGAAACTGGACAAAAAAAGTCATAGTTTAGTATGTCGTCCAAAAATGGACAAAAAACATCATAGTTTAGTATGTCATCCGAAAATGGACAAAAAATGTCATAGTATAGTATGTCGTCTGAAAATGGACAGAAATGTCATAGTTTAGTATGTCGTCCAAAAATGGACAAAAACATCATAGTTTAGTATGTCATCCAAAAATGGACAAAAACATCATAGTTTAGTATGTCGTCCAAAAATGGACAAAAACATCATAGTTTAGTATGTCATCCAAAAATGGACAAAAACATCATAGTTTAGTATGTCGTCCAAAAATGGACAAAAACATCATAGTTTAGTATATCGTCTGAAAATGGACAAAAAGCATCAGAGTCGAGTTTGTATGTGGATACAAATGGGATTTTCTAACGTGGTAAAAACATGCCAAATGATGAAACAATGTAAAGAAGGCTGTGAAAGACACTATAGAGCCATTTCTTTGAAAAGTTAATTCACAGGCGTCTGTATAGCTCAACGGGTTAAGCGAGTGACCTATGTACAAGGGATGGTCTCAACACAGTGGCCCAGGTTCGATTCCTGCTCGTGGCCCTTTGCTGCATGTCTTCCATTGACTCCCATTCCCTGTCTTTACTTCACTAAGCCCATCAATAAAAAAAAAATTCATAGAGAAACAAAAAATCATCATGAATCTCGTCGAAAAAAACGCCTTAGTATACTGTGTCAAAAAAAAGGTGATTTTTTCAACATGTTGTAAAAGCATGCCATATGAAGAAATAATGGAAAGGAGGCTGTGAAAATCACTACAGAGCAGATTTCTTTGAATAAAAAATCCTTACGAATTTTGTCCACAAAAAAACGCCATAGTATAGTTTAGTATGTTGTCTGAAAATGGAAAAAAAATATAAATTTATATGTCATCCGAAAATGGACAAAAAGCGTCATAGTTTAGTATGTCGTCCGAAAATGGCCAAAAAACATCATAGTTTAGTATGTCATCTGAAAATGGACAAAAAACATCAATGTTTAGTATGTCGTCTGAAAATGACCAAAAAAACGTCATAGCTCTGTTTGTTGTACAAAAATGGAAAAAAATGTCAGAGCTTAGTTTGTCGTCCAAAAATGGACAAAAAACGTCATAGTTTAGTATGTCGTCTTAAAATGGACAAAAAAACGTCATCGTATAGTATGTCGTCCGAAACTGGACAAAAAAAGTCATAGTTTAGTATGTCGTCCAAAAATGGACAAAAACGTCATAGTTTAGTATGTCGTCCAAAAATGGACAAAAACATCATAGTTCAGTATGTCGTCCGAAACTGGACAAACAAAGTCATAGTTTAGTATGTCGTCCAAAAATGGACAAAAAACATCATAGTTTAGTATGTCATCCGAAAATGGACAAAAACGTCATAGTTTAGTATGTCGTCAAAAAATGGACAAAAACGTCATAGTTTAGTATGTCATCCAAAAATGAACAAAAAAATGTCATAGTTTAGTATTTCGTCCAAAAAATGGACAAAAATGTCATAGTTTAGTATGTCGTCCAAAAATGGACAAAAACATCATAGTTCAGTATGTCGTCCGAAACTGGACAAAAAAAGTCATAGTTTAGTATGTCGTCCAAAAATAGACAAAAAACATCATAGTTTAGTATGTCGTCCAGAAATGGACAAAAAACATCATAGTTTAGTATGTCGTCCAGAAATGGCCAAAAAACATCATAGTTTAGTATGTCATCTGAAAATGGACAAAAAACATCATGGTTTAGTATGTCGTCTGAAAATGACCAAAAAAACGTCATAGCTCTGTTTGTTGTACAAAAATGGAAAAAAACGTCAGAGCTTAGTTTGTCGTCCAAAAATGGACAAAAAACGTCATAGTTTAGTATGTCGTCTTAAAATGGACAAAAAAACGTCATCGTATAGTATGTCGTCCGAAACTGGACAAAAAACGTCATAGTTTATTATGTCATTCGAAAATGGGCAAAAAATGTCATAGTTTAGTATGTCGTCCGAAACTGGACAAAAAAAGTCATAGTTTAGTATGTCGTCCAAAAATGGACAAAAAACATCATAGTTTAGTATGTCATCCGAAAATGGACAAAAACGTCATAGTTTAGTATGTCGTCCAAAAATAGACAAAAAACATCATAGTTTAGTATGTCGTCAGAATAATGGACAAAAATGTAATAGTTTAGTATGTCATCTGAAAATTGATTAAAAACGTCATAGTTTTGTATGTCGTCTGAAAATGGACAAAAAACGTCTTAGTATAGTATGTCGTCCAAAAAAATGGACAAAAATGTCATAGTTTAGTATGTCGTCCAAAAATGGACAAAAACATCATAGTTCAGTATGTCGTCCGAAACTGGACAAACAAAGTCATAGTTTAGTATGTCGTCCAAAAATGGACAAAAAACATCATAGTTTAGTATGTCATCCGAAAATGGACAAAAACGTCATAGTTTAGTATGTCGTCAAAAAATGGACAAAAACGTCATAGTTTAGTATGTCATCCAAAAATGAACAAAAAAATGTCATAGTTTAGTATTTCGTCCAAAAAATGGACAAAAATGTCATAGTTTAGTATGTCGTCCAAAAATGGACAAAAACATCATAGTTCAGTATGTCGTCCGAAACTGGACAAAAAAAGTCATAGTTTAGTATGTCGTCCAAAAATAGACAAAAAACATCATAGTTTAGTATGTCGTCCAGAAATGGACAAAAAACATCATAGTTTAGTATGTCGTCCAGAAATGGCCAAAAAACATCATAGTTTAGTATGTCATCTGAAAATGGACAAAAAACATCATGGTTTAGTATGTCGTCTGAAAATGACCAAAAAAACGTCATAGCTCTGTTTGTTGTACAAAAATGGAAAAAAACGTCAGAGCTTAGTTTGTCGTCCAAAAATGGACAAAAAACGTCATAGTTTAGTATGTCGTCTTAAAATGGACAAAAAAACGTCATCGTATAGTATGTCGTCCGAAACTGGACAAAAAACGTCATAGTTTATTATGTCATTCGAAAATGGGCAAAAAATGTCATAGTTTAGTATGTCGTCCGAAACTGGACAAAAAAAGTCATAGTTTAGTATGTCGTCCAAAAATGGACAAAAAACATCATAGTTTAGTATGTCATCCGAAAATGGACAAAAACGTCATAGTTTAGTATGTCGTCCAAAAATAGACAAAAAACATCATAGTTTAGTATGTCGTCAGAATAATGGACAAAAATGTAATAGTTTAGTATGTCATCTGAAAATTGATTAAAAACGTCATAGTTTTGTATGTCGTCTGAAAATGGACAAAAAACGTCTTAGTATAGTATGTCGTCCAAAAAAATGGACAAAAATGTCATAGTTTAGTATGTCATCCAAAAATGGACAAAAAATGTCATAGTCTAGTATGTCGTCCGAAACTGGACAAAAAAAGTCATAGTTTAGTATGTCATTCGAAAATGGACAAAAAAATGTCATAGTTTAGTATGTCGTCCGAAACTGGACAAAAAAAGTCATAGTTTAGTATGTCGTCCAAAAATGGACAAAAACGTCATAATTTAGTATGTCGTCCAAATAATGGACAAAAATGTAATAGTTTAGTATGTCATTCGAAAATGGAAAAAAAACGTCATAGTGTAGTATGTCGTCTGAAAGTGGACAAAAAAAACGTCATAGTATAGTATGTCGTCCAAATAATGGACAAAAATGTAATAGTTTAGTATGTCATTCGAAAATGGACAAAAAACGTCATAGTTTAGTATGTCATTCGAAAATGGACAAAAAAAGTCATAGTTTAGTATGTCATTCGAAAATGGACAAAAAAAGTCATAGTTTAGTATGTCGTCTCAACATGGACAAAAAACATCAGAGTCTAGTTTGTATGTGGACACAAATGGGATTTTCTAACGTGGTAAAAACATGCCAAATGATTAAATAACGTAAAGGAGGCTGTGAAAGACACTACAGAGCCATTTCTTTGGAAAATTAAGTCACGGGCGTCTGTATAGCTCAACGGGTTAAGCGAGTGACCTATGTACAAGGGATGGTCTCAACACAGTGGCCCAGGTTTGATTCCTGCTCGTGGCCCTTTGCTGCATGTCTTCCATTGACTCCCATTCCCTGTCTTTACTTCACTAAGCCCATCAATAAAAAAAAAATTCATAGAGAAACAAAAAATCATCATGAATCTCGTCGAAAAAAACGCCTTAGTATACTGTGTCAAAAAAAAGGTGATTTTTTCAACATGTTGTAAAAGCATGCCATATGAAGAAATAATGGAAAGGAGGCTGTGAAAATCACTACAGAGCAGATTTCTTTGAATAAAAAATCCTTACGAATTTTGTCCACAAAAAAACGCCATAGTATAGTTTAGTATGTTGTCTGAAAATGGAAAAAAATATAAATTTATATGTCATCCGAAAATGGACAAAAAGCGTCATAGTTTAGCATGTCGTCCAAAAGTGGCCAAAAAACATCATAGTTTAGTATGTCATCTGAAAATGGACAAAAAACATCATGGTTTAGTATGTCGTCTGAAAATGACCAAAAAACGTCATAGCTCTGTTTGTCGTACAAAAATGGAAAAAAACGTCAGAGCTTAGTTTGTCGTCCAAAAATGGACAAAAAACGTCATAGTTTAGTATGTCGTCTTAAAATGGACAAAAAAACGTCATCGTATAGTATGTCATCCGAAACTGGACAAAAAACGTCATAGTTTATTATGTCATTCGAAAATGGACAAAAAATGTCATAGTTTAGTATGTCGTCCGAAACTGGACAAAAAAAGTCATAGTTTAGTATGTCGTCCAAAAATGGACAAAAAACATCATAGTTTAGTATGTCATCCAAAAATGAACAAAAAAATGTCATAGTTTAGTATGTCATCCGAAAATGGACAAAAACGTCATAGTTTAGTATGTCGTCAAAAAATGGACAAAAACGTCATAGTTTAGTATGTCATCCAAAAATGAACAAAAAAATGTCATAGTTTAGTATGTCATCCGAAAATGGACAAAAACGTCATAGTTTAGTATGTCGTCAAAAAATGGACAAAAACGTCATAGTTTAGTATGTCATCCAAAAATGAACAAAAAAATGTCATAGTTTAGTATGTCGTCCAAAAAATGGACAAAAATGTCATAGTTTAGTATGTCGTCCAAAAATGGACAAAAACATCATAGTTCAGTATGTTGTCCGAAACTGGACAAAAAAAGTCATAGTTTAGTATGTCGTCCGAAAATGGCCAAAAACATCATAGTTTAGTATGTCGTCCGAAAATGGACAAAAAATGTCATCGTCTAGTATGTCGTCCGAAACTGGACAAAAAAAGTCATAGTTTAGTATGTCGTCCAAAAATCGACTAAAATGTCATAGTTTAGTATGTCGTCCGAATATAGCCAAAAACATCATAGTTTAGTATGTCATCCGAAAATGCACAAAAAACAATTTCTTTTCCGAAAATGGACAAAAATATCATAGTTTAGTATGTCGTCCAAAAATGGACATAAAACGTCCATGTTTAGTATGTCGTCTGAAAATGGACGAAAAACATCATAGTTTAGTATGATGGACAAAAACATCATAGTTTTAGTATGTGGTCTGAAAATGGACAAAAAACATAATTTTTCTCCAACAATGCACAAAAACGTTATAGTTTAGTATGTCGTCCAAAAATGGACAAAAACATCATAGTATAGTATATCGTCTGAAAATGGACAAAAAATGTTTTTTCTTCTCCGAAAATGGACAAAAGCGTCATAGTTTAGCATGTCGTCCGAAAATGGACAAAAAACGTTGTAGCTTAGTTTGTCATCCGAAAATGGACAAGAAACATCATTTCTTCATGCCATATGATGAAATGATGTAAAGGAGGCTGTGAAAAACACTATAGAGCAGATTTCTTTGAATAAAAAATCATCATGAATTTTATCCAAAAAAAACGCCATAGTATAGTTTAGTATGTCGTCTGAAAATAGAAAAAAAAAGGCCATAAATTTATACACACGTGGACAAAATTGTTGGTACCCCTCAGTTAAAGAAGGAAAAACCCACAATTCTCACTGAAATCACTTGAAACTCACAAAAGTAACAATAAATAAAAATTTATTGAAAATTAAATAATCAAAAACAGCCATTACTTTTGAATTGTTGATTAACATAATTATTTAAAAAAACAAACTAATGAAACAGGCCTGGACAAAAATGATGGTACCTCTATAAAAGATTGAAAACTATTTGACCAGAGTGACATGATTAACTCAGGTGTGTCATTTAATTGACATCACAGGTGTTTCCAAACTCATAATCAATCAGTCTGCCTATTTAAAGGGAGACAAGTAGTCACCCTGCTGTTTGGTGAAAAGGTGTGTACCACACTGAACATGGACAACAGAAAGCGAAGGAGAGAATTGTCCCAGGACATCCGAAAAAAAATATAGACAAACATCTTAAAGGTAAAGGCTATAAGACCATCTCTAAACAGCTTGAAGTTCCTGTGACAACAGTGGCTCATATTATTCAGAAGTTCAAGACCCACGGGACAGTAGCCAACCTCCCTGGACGTGGCCGCAAGAGGAAAATTGATGACAAATTGAAGAGACGGATCGTTGGAATTGTATCCAAAGAGCCCAGAGCAACCTCCAAAGAAATTAAAGGTGAACTCCAAGGCCAAGGTACATCAGTGTCAGATCGCACCATTCGTCGTTGTTTGAGCCAAAGTGGACTTCATGGGAGACGACCAAGGAGGACACCACTGCTGAAAAAAACTCATAAAAAAGCCAGACTGGAATTTGCAAAAATGCATGTTGACAAGCCACAAAGCTTCTGGGAGAATGTCCTTTGGACAGATGAGACCAAACTGGAGCTTTTTGGTAAGGCACATCAACTCTATATTCATAGACTCAAAAACCAAGCATACGAAGAAAAGAACACTGTCCCTACGGTGAAACATGGAGGAGGCTCAGTAATGTTTTGGGGCTGCTTTGCTGCATCTGGCACAGGGTGTCTTGAAAGTGTGCAAGGTACGATGAAATCTGAAGACTATCAAGGCATTCTGGAGAGAAATGTGCTGCCTAGTGTCAGAAAGCTTGGTCTCAGTCGCAGGTCATGGGTCTTCCAACAGGACAACGATCCAAAACACACAGCCAAAAACACCCAAGAATGGCTGAGAGAAAAGCGTTGGACTATTCTAAAGTGGCCTTCTATGAGCCCAGATCTGAATCCCATTGAACATATGTGGAAGGAGCTGAAACATGCCATTTGGAGAAGACACCCATCAAACCTGAGACAACTGGAGCTGTTTGCTCATGAGGAGTGGGCCAAAATACCTGTTGACAGCTGCAGAACGCTCATTGACAAATACAGAAATCGTTTAATTGCAGTGATTGCCTCAAAAGGTTGTGCAACAAAATATTAAGTTATGGGTACCATCATTTTTGTCCAGCCCTATTTCATTAGTTTGTTTTTTTAAATAATTATGTTAATCAACAATTCAAAAGTGATGGCTGTTTTTGATTATTTAATTTTCAATAAATTTTTATTTATTGTTACTTTTGTGAGTTTCAAGTGATTTCAGTGAGAATTGTGGGTTTTTCCTTCTTTAACTGAGGGGTACCAACAATTTTGTCCACGTGTGTATGTAGTCAGAAAATGGACAAGAAACATCACAGTTTAGTATGTAGCCCGAAAATGGACAAAAAACATACTTTAGTATGTCGTCCGAAAATGGACAAAGAACATCATAGTTTAGTTTGTATGTGGAAACAAAGGCGATTTTTTCAACGTGGTAAAAACATGCCATATGATGAAATAACGTAAAGGAGGCTGTGAAAAACACTACAGAGCAGTTTTCTTTGAAAAAAAGAATACATGAGTACCTGTATGGTGGAGTAGGTTAAGCAGGTGACCCTTGTATAGGACCTGGTCCTGATGCAGGTTCGATTCCTATTGTGGCCTTTTGCTGCATGTCTTCCCCCGACTCTTCTCCCCCATTTCCTGTCTCTCCTTCACTATGCCTATCAATGAAAGTCCAACAAAAATAATATATAGAGAAAAAAGACACCACCCTTGCTCTTCCTGTTTTCCATCTTTCAATCACCTCTGACCTTATGCACGGACGTGTTGCATACTATACAGTTATGCCCTGCATTGGGAGTTATGCCCCGTCTTTTCAGTTGAGGCAAAGTACATTTTGAAGTATACTCATATCTGATACCAGGTGTTCTTTTGCAAATTATGCAAATTTACCGAAATGGCATGCATTTCATATCAGTATTGTTTTTGCAGTTCCGTTTTCAGCTTTCGTCCTGCAGCTAGAAGATCCTTGGTTCACATCCTGGCCTTCCCAGGATCTTTCTGCATGGAGTTTGCATGTTTTCCGTGTGCATTATTGGGCTTTCTCCAAGTACTCCGGCTTCCTCCCACAGTCCATAAACATACTCGCTCTAAATTATCCATAGGTGTGAATGCGAATATGATTGTTTGTCTCTACATGTCGCCCTGTGATAGACTGTTACCTGTCCAGGTGTCACCTGCCTTCACCCAAAGTCAGCTGGGATAGACTCCATTCCCCCAAACGTGACCCCAATGAGGATTAGGTGCTGTATAGATATTTACTACAATCAGAAAAGATATTTAGAGAAAGGTTAAACTTGGTTCAGCTACACCCCACTGATACTGATACATCATAACTGCTTTACTGCACACAAACAATAAAAATATGAATCACATTCACCAGACCCACAAATGGTTTCATCTTTACAGCAGTTTATACACGCAGCTTATATGGCATTAGCTTCTGCTGTTGTTGAAAGTCAAGAAATGTAGCTGCACAAACTGCACGGCATAAAGTTTGTGTCATTTGTTCAAACCTGTGCATATTCATTCATCATGTGGTGTTGTAAATCTACTTTAAACACACAGTTCTCCAATGATTTTATTTTCCAATTACATAAGGTTGGGTGACTTTAGCAAGACAGATTGTTTTAAAAACTGGTCAAACCTGAAGCAACCAAAGAAAAGATAATCTTACTTACATTGGCGGAGCAATAACAGCACCTTATCCATCTCCAAGAATGAAACTTTGTAGCATCTTTCAGCAGACAGATAAATGCTCAGATCTCAAGCCTCATCTTTTCTAACACATCCTCCAGAGACCATCATGTAAATTGGTTAGTTGTGTAATGAATAAAATTATGAAACACACAGGACAGTTTATGTAAGTGGGTGTTATTCATGGCTTTGTGAGCTAATATTTCCCGCAGGGTTTCCCTTCTTAACACTTAGTCTGGGCTCTTTAGTAACACCTTGCATTAGATTTCTCATTTATCCTTACCTTGCATCACCTGTTTACGGTGTACAGATGCACCAGTGAGATGAAGCTGCAGTGCTGCTGTAGATGAAGTACCTGTGGCAACAAACCGGGCATCAGCTGGACTGTTTTCACCCCATAAACCTTAAATAGGAAAGTCACTGGAGACACTTTAAGACTAATGTCTTTAGCATAACAACTGGAATAATAATAATAATGTTGGACAAATTAACTGAAACAGATCATCTCACAAAAAGGGAAATATGAAAGACTTTGTTAGGACATTACATTACTCTAACAATCATAGAGCCCTGAGGACGTCGTATGAAATTAATTTGTGTTTGCCCTTGCAGCATGTATGACTACAGCTTTGTCAGCCTATCCAAAGCAGTTACTGAAGTGGTCCCAACCAGCCAATCACAGCTCGGATGGGATGTGGCGTTAAGAAGGGATAGCTAATGTCCCGCAGGCTGCCCCAATCCAAAAGCACCATTAGTCTCTGTGCAGGGACCCTATAAACCCCTATAGGGGTTGATGATGTGCTGGTACATCCAGGACGTTCTGCAGAAGGTGGAGAAGACTGCAGGACATAGCGAATCCTGTTCAGGTAAGATGGGCTGCTGTGATATCTCTGAAATCTTTTGTAAAAATAAATCTTACATGGAGCATTTTTTTTGTTTGTTTATCTGCTTTGTGTGTATTAAACCAGAACTACTTCTCACTATGGATGATTAATACTGACTTTTCACTTTTCTTCCAGCATCAGCGTATCTTCTGTACGATGCTCAACGCCACTCTAGTTCCAGCCACCAACCTCTATGAGAACTCCACCACCCCTGGAGGCCCCCGTGGTCCTCCACCGTGGTACCAGTTCCCAGTGTGTGCCGTGGCTCCTTACGGCTTCATTTTCTACTTTGGGGTCAAAGTGTTCAACCTGGCTGTGGGGACGCCCTGTAACGTCCTGGTCATCTGGCAGATCGCTACCAAGAAAAGTGACTCGTCCACATCCGACATCTTCATCTTCAACCTGGCCATCCTAGACGCCTACTTCTGCCTGATGACGCCCGTAGAAATGGTGAACCGGCTGCTGCTGGACGACAGCCGCATCTGGTACTTTCAGAGATTTGCATATGGGATCAAGGACGTTGCGCCACTTTTTCTGGTGAGTTTTTGTTCTGCATTTGTACATTTGCGTATGGACACACCTTGTCATTCAGGGGTTTTTATTTTTACTATTTTCTGCATTATAGACTTCAAAACTGTAAAATAATACACATGGAATTACATTGTAAGCAAAAGTGCTAATCTTCAGTATTAATCTACAATTCAGAAAATAATACAAATAAATAAAAAGCATCAAATGAGAAGCGGTGTCCAAACTTTTGATTGGTAGTGTATACGTAATACACATATACAAATACATACATGATCACTTCATTACAAAGTCTGCAGATTTTTAGGCATTATTGATCAATCAAAATATGTAACTTAAAAAGGAATTTTATTGCCATGAAACAGTAGGATGCAGCACAGCAAAAAGCAGGTAAGGTTGAGTGGTTTAAATTCTAACTATAATCCACATTTTAATGTATTTCTCTTAAATATAATGCTATCTAGTATGACCACCTTAACAATACCCATGAAGCTGAATTGTCACCTTTCTGACCACATCAGCAAAAACTAAAAATGTAGAAGTTTTGTAAAAGTGGAATGTACAAAAAGAGTTGCTGTATTGGATTGAATTAGATTTCATAGCTGTTGTGGTGGTAATGGAACATACACTGTGTTTTTCCAGGCAATAAATGCTGTGAGTTGCATGTTTGGATCTGTAACGTTTATCTGCACTCAGTTAAGAATAGTTCCTGGGCAGATTCATAAAAATGTTTCATTTTTACAACAAAGGATGTGAGTTATATGGGTATGTTTAGCTGTTTTATGTTAAATGCACCGCTTATATACAACACATAGAATTGATTATCATTCCAAGATGCTGCATGTTGTGCCATCATCACTGTTCTCTTTTATTCAGTCTCTGCCTTTTTATCCCTTTTAAAATTTCCACTGCTTGTAGGCCGTCTTTCTAACCTCCTGATCTTAATCTATTTCTATCTTTCATTTCTCTTCAGCTTCTCCCTTATCCTCTTTGTGTGATGTAGTGCTTTTAACGAGCTTTTAATTAGCTATTCATTCTGTACATAAAGCACTGTGTAAATGTTCTTCTTAAATGTGCTATATAAATAAAATTATTATTATAATTGTTATCATCTCTGCTATTTTTTAAATGGTTTAATATTTTGGACACACAAGCATCTTATTAAGGTAACTTCTAAACTTTCTTCTCGGTGGAATCTGAACATGTTAATTAGCAAAATGTGTAGGTTTCTTACCAGTTTGGTCCTTGAGAGGCATTGATTGTATTTGCAGAACAGTTTAATGTATGGAACATTTGTGAACACATATCATCAACCAGGTAGTTTGACGTGTAGAGAGGTTTTTTAATTTAGTGTTTTAATTGATGTTTTGTCATTTTATTGAAGCTTTCAGTTAAAATTCAGCTCAAACATACTTCCTCCTGTCTGCTAGGTGTGCATCTGTCTGGACCGCTACATCGCCGTGGTCCATCCAGTACTGTTCACTGGTATCCGTGACAACAAGATCCGCATTGGCATCTCTGTGGCGGTCTGGGGCCTCATCCTGGCTTACGGCCTAACAAAGTGCACCCTGGGAGTCATGAGTGTCAACGAGGTCTTCAGCGGAGTCATCCTCTTTGCGTTCGCGGTCATGGTCTTCTGCAACATCTCCGTCATCTGGGTTCTCCGCCGCTCCGTGGCGGGAAAAGAGGAGATGCACCCCGTGAAGAAGAAAGCCTTCAAGATGGTGCTGATCATCTTGGCCATCATCGTGGCCAACTACCTGCCTCCTGTGGCGCTCATGCCTTTCGTGTCCTACTACTCGTTCTTGGTGTTCCGCTGTCAGATCAGCATCAGCGTGTTCTCCATCATGGATCTGAGCTGCAGCATCGAGCCGCTCCTCTACATCACAAAGATGGAGCGTGTGGACGGCAGGTGCTGCAGGTTGAGTTCCTCTCGGAAGCCAGTTGAGGTCAAGCTGTGATCAGTCTTCCGGTCATTAACTGAGCCTAATTTGGAAGATTCTTTCAAAAATGTTACTGGACAAAACATCCTGCGTGTGCCAGTTTTTGTTTTGCTTTTTAATATTCCTGTTGCTACCCCATATATAACTCCACAAGTCTGCTGAACTGTGGCCAGGACGTGTTTGGCCAAAAATTTTAACTCACCTAAATTTTCCGTTAAAAATACATATGATGGGACAAAAAGCATTCACCCTCTGAGCCAGCAGTTACATCAAGTAAATACCATGAGACAGATAATGCATGAGCTAAAGCTAAAAAAAAAACGAAGACTTTTCTCCTAGCTATTATCAGTGATAGAAAATTCTTATTTTAGTCCACATACAACATAATTAAAAGCTTAGTAGCGGCAGTAATTGTCATTTTAGACTATATGATCGATTGATTGATTTGTTTATTTCCGTGTCATGCACACAAGCGTGCCCAACCCTCATGGGTTTACAAGACACCAATACACCATCATTGCAACAATACATCCACAACAACACAATATTCTGCTGTTCAGTCCTTAAACAAAATATGTTGCCTTTTATCCCAGGCCTGGAAAAGAAATTCTGCCATGAAAAGGTTCCTCTTCTAAAACACAACTGTATTTTTTCATGGTCATCCAACCAAAAGAAATCAAAATAAACAGAGAACATCTTACTAAAAAAGCACCTCTCTTACATCTTCGTATACGGGACATTAAAACACAAAATGAACCTCATTCTCAACTTCACCTAAATTGCACAGAAAAAGTCTGTCCTTCTCTGGAGTAGCATGAAACCTCCCAGTCTCTAAAGCTAAAGCTAATGTTCCTGACTATAAAGAGGAATTCCTGCAGGTTTGATTTGGTTATTCAAAGTCTTTTTAAGTCAGATATCTAAATCTAAAGTATTTCAATTGCTAATTAACATAAACACACATTTTGTTGGTAGATACTGCCGTTTTCAACACAATAAATAACTGATTTTAACATTTATCCTAAACATGTAATTATGATAACACAGTCTTTCTTTTACATATGTTGTTGTCCAGCATAAAACTTTAAACTCTTAGGGAAAATATGGGCTGCCCTTTTCAGAAGAAAAACTAGTTTTTGTGTGTTTTTGTAATATGCTAAGAGACACATTTATGTGTGGTACAATGAGTCCAGCCGTGGTGGAGAATTTCCATCTTAAAACTGCAGTCTACTGATGACGAGCAACTGAGTGGAGAAAGAGACTCAAACTAAATAGATCTGCACACGACAAAGGAGGCAGCGGTGTAGTTACACCCAAGAAGCCAGTTTAAGGTAGAAAATTACTATTTTTGCCGAAAAAAAAAACTTCTGAATATGTCACTATGTAATACAGTTCTAGGAGTACAATCAGTGACTGGAGGGGGTGAGTATAAAAGAAGAGGCTGTTGGTTAAAGTGGGCGTCATTTATTCCAGGGCGTACCATTACTTAAAGAGTCTGTTTCCTTCTCTGCTCCTCCTATAGCAACCAGTAACCGAAACCCTCTCGTTAACATAAACATCTATTAATCCGTTTTAATGACAGCCAGGGGCGGTGTCTGCTTTACAGAGCACTGATGAAGCATTTAGTCAGTTTTTAAATCAGCCCTATTACCAGACATGCACAGTGGGACCAATTAGTTGCAGGGTAATGAGCTGACATGTAGATTAGGTTAGTTAACAACCTAAACACACTGTCATTAATAAAGGACTGACAATATGCTGTGGAAAGACGACATGATTAAAGAATTACCTCCCTTTTAAGAATTTTGTTTGATATAGTCTCTGAATTGGTTAACAGAATTTAGAAATTAAAAACCCTTTATTTTGATCCAAGCTTATTAAATTAGAAATGTGTACATGTGCTTGTCATCTTACAGGATATTTGTGTAAGGATTTCCATGCAGAGTTGTGGATTTTATACAGATACTTTAATAAACTTATCAAAAAGACGATGAGAAATCTAATTTGAATACATCATAGATACAGTCCGTTGTAAATGATAAAGATGGTCTCATTTGTATTTTTATTAATTAGAGGTTTAATTTCTATTCAAATGTTTGTCTTCCAAAAATGTGTAACGTTTTAATTTTTAATTTAAATCTAATACCAGGGGATCACAGTTAAAACGGCGACGATGATGGGAATGACAAAATGAAAGGTTTCATTTGTTACCTCAGTAGGAATCTAATTGTATATAACAGCATTAAATCTGAGTTATTTTAGCGTGCATCTCCTTGAGACTGTCCACACTGGCTTTAGGTCCATCCTCTGAAGTTACATATCCAGGGTAAGTGGGGTAAAACTGGGGAGACGGTGGTTTAGTGGCGTTTCCTTCTGCCCCTAATGACGGAGGCAGAAACAATGGAATCAACTTGGCGTGAGCATAGTCAATCTCAAAACCCTCAAAAATAAGCCCCACCCCCCAGGCACGCAATCCCTCCTCAAGGAGTCGTGACACCTTCTTTGCAGCCAACACCAGGCCTTCATAGTCGCCTGGTTCTAGTCTGAATATGTCAGAAGTCAGAGGTCGGCGTGGGACCAACACAGTAAAGCCTGGAGAGTTGGGGAACGGAGTGAGAAAGGCCACGTGACTTTTGTCCTCCCAAACCCGCCACTGCTGCTCCTCCCCACGAACAATACGAGAGAACAGGCCGGGGTGAGCTGGATCGTCCCCGAGGAAAGTCAGATCAGGTGAGGCGTCAGGGGAGGGGAGCTCGGCTCGAATCCTAGTCTGGATTTCAGTGAGTCTGGAGTCGCTCCATCGAGGGGCAGTCTTGGAGGTGCAGTAGCCCAGGTCATGTTCGTTGTGCTCCTCTTCTCCAGCCAGGTGAGGGCGCCACTCTGCATCCAGACCATGCAGGGGGAGGATACGGATCTGCAGCGAACACCATGAAAATACATGAAGAGAAGTTTACAGAGCAGCAGTTCTCTCTACAACCAGCTACTTAAAGCTGCTGCTTTACACACATCTGGGCTGATAACAGATATAGTTGTGGTACAAATAAACTGGTAAACTGCTAAATTTAACAGGCATATTCTCTCTCTCTGTTAAATAAAGAATGGGTTCAGCTCAATTCCAACATTGTGAATTCAAAATCCTGAGTCTTGTTGTAGCTTCCATAACAAGATACAGTCCTGCCTACTGCATGCTGTGTATACACTTTTAAACAAACATGAGATGAAGCGTTAATTAGTGAACTGGTAGGTGGACGAGTCACTTTGGACAGAAGCAAGTTAAGGCTTTATGCTAAGCTATCATTAACACATCGGCACACGGGCACAAAAGTGGTACGACTTCTCAGTTAACTTTCTTTACAAAATATTTAAAATACATTTTATTAACCTTCCTGTTGTCCTCATTTACGGGCACCAAAAAATATTTTTTCCTTGTCTGAAAAAAATAAAAAAAAATCAGCAAAAAATACTCCCCAAATTTCTGAAAATTTGCAAAACCCTCAGGAAGAAAATTCCAATAATTCCTTAAAAAATTCCCTTAAAAGTTTTATTTAAAAAAATCCCCCAAAAGTGGCAAGAAAATTCTTGTAAATATTTTCCAAAAATGAGTAAAAATCTTCCCAAAAAATCCTAAAAATATCTAAAGTGATTACATATATATATATCAGTAAAACTTTTAATATTTTCTTAAGAAACATTTTTAACATTTCTTTTTTTTTCACCAAAAAATGTTCAAAGATTCAAAAATGTTGAAATGTGGACATCAGAAGTTTCACTGTGAAAATATTTTTTTCCACATTTTCAAACTCTAAAACGGGTCATTCTGACCCACAGGACGACACGAGGGTTAACATACTATTCATGAATTTATTACAGGGCTTAAAGTGAGAAAAAATCCTGAGCCTGAACTTCTAAGATCCAATTTATAGTGTCAATAAACGTATTTAAATGTGTTTTAAAACTCACTAAAACACAATATATATGAGATTCTATTAATTCAGAGCAAATATGAGGTCATCTGGTGGAAATAATGCCCATTATGATCCCACTATTTTATTGTTGCTCAAATGTAAAACCTTACTCGGCCAAAACTTAAGGCATTTTAGAAAGTGCCCCAAGTCTGATTTTTTTTTATGTTGATGTTTCAATACCACATCACTATAATTGCAAAGATTTATTTTAGTATAAAGGGGGGGAAAAAATCATGAAAACCAAGTACATGTATGATTAATAACTTTTAATAATTTTTATCTCTTCAGTAAGAACTCAAAACAACACCAACCACAACAAAACTGCTACAAAACTCTGCTGCTTTCCTTCATAAGGCACAATTTTTACTTACAACATTATCTCAAGTGTCAGTCTCAAGAGAATATTAAGTGCTTGGAGAATACTGTTTGACAAAGTCATTTCTTTTTTCTTTTTTGCTTTGTTTGTGAATTTTCTGAACATTTTCTTTTTAACATGTTCAAAATGTTGTTTGTTGAAATAAACTGCAAAACACAGACAACAGAATTAACTTGTTTAATATTCTCTGGAACACTACAAGAGAATAAACTGTCATATGTCACTTGCTATACCAACTTTGTATTTAAGCAGGTAATAAAAGTACTAGTATTAACTCTTTAATGCAATTTTAGTTATTGCCTCACAATATAAAATTCCTCTGAATAAGTTGATCATGATGCTGACTCTCTCAAACTCTGTAATTAGCAAAGAAATCCGGGCCTTCCTGATCTGGTTTATCTGGGTCCTGGCAGCAATGGACTGCTCATGCTGAAGAACTTCTACTCTGGCCTTTTCCTCTGGAGTCAGCCCATTTCTCACACAGATCTGATTAAGAAGCCCTCTGTAGCACATAACCACACATACATGTTAGTAACTGCTCATTTGATACACCTCAATAATCTGTGTGATTAGTTTAAATCATTTGATTTTCAACTTGAACTGACACACATTTTGTTTGTTTTTGTTTTTTAATTCTCAATAGTCACAACAGTTAATAGTATTAAAAACATTAGTGTATAGTGTGTGACATCCATTAATTGCACACTATAGTAACCTAGTAAACCAGCTGATCAGAGAAGGTCTCACCTGAGCAGGTGTTTCTCTGTGAGGTCTGCTGACCAACGCACACCTCCGGACCTTCAGCCTCTCACACAGCAGCTCAGCGACAGCTCTCGCCCCCAGCAGCCAGGATAAATACTCTGCCTCCTGCAAGTGGAAGATGCTGCCTCCTGGGCTGCCAGGGCTGCTGCTCTCCAGAATCACAGAGCCGGGGGTCCAGGGCCGGGGGTGGAGGTAGGCCACCAGCCCCTCCGACTCCCAGACGACGTGACGACGAAGAGAAGAGGACATGCTGCAGAGCCGGGAGGAAGAGGAGAGAGTACAGGTTTTTCTTAAGCATTATTCAATTACAAGTAAAGTCAAAAGAAATATATTTTTTAAAAACGGGAATTTCAAATGTATTTCTATTTTCACAGATGCCAATCAATCAAAGTTTATTTCTATAGCCCTCTACAACAGCCCAAAGGGTGACCAAAGTGCTGCACAGTAAAAAACAAGAAAATAACTTAAAAACAATACAGTAACTTAAAACAGGACAAACAATCACACTCACACCAATGGGCAAATTTAGAATAATCAATTAACCTTTGCATATCTTTGGACTGTGGGAGGAAACCCACGCATGCACGGGGAGAACATGCAAACTGCACGTAGAAAGATCCCGGGAAAGCCGTGACACAAACCATGGATCTTCTAGCTGCAAGGCGAGAAGTGCTAACCACCACCCCACTGTGCAGCCCGTAAAATATAAAACACAGCAATAACACAGGACTAAAATATACACCCAAAAGTAATAAAATGTCACCATGGCGCTAGGTATTGAAAGCCATTTTAAAAAGGAAGGTTTTGAGTTTTGATTTAAAAGACCCATATCAGGAATGGTGTGCATGTCGGAGGGGAGTTTGTTTCAGAGTCTGAGTGCAACTGCAGAGAATGATCGGTCACCCCAATGTTTGTATTTAGACCTCGGTACATGAAGCAGCTGCTGATCGGATGACTTCAGAGCTTTTTTGGTCCTGTAAGGTTAAAAGCTCAAAGGACTGGAGTGATGGAGCATTTTGCACGAGTTGCAGGTGGTGGACAAATGACTGGGAGATGCCAACGCAAAGTGCACTGCAGTAGTCCAATCCTGAAATGATAAAAGTATGAATGGCTTTTTCACCATCGGTTCTGTTTGAGAAAGGCTTGACTTTGGCTAAAAGGCGCAATTTAAAGAAACGTTCCTCTGACAACGGTGTCAAGTTGTTTGTTAAATTGATGTGGTATGCAAAACTAACCAGTAAATCCAGAATGTTAAGCCATGCATCACCGGTATTGTATTTATTGATGTTTACAGTTATCTTTTATATTTATTAAAACTAGTTTGGAAAAAAAACATCAAGTGAAACAGTATATTTGTGGATATATTTGGAAAACACACCTGGTTTTACAAACCTGTTATGTAGAACGTAAAAACATATAACTAACAGATTAAATAAAACATGCCACAGATGATGATTAAATCTCTGTGCTGGTCTGTAGTCCATAAAAGTTTGCTTTTAGAATAATCCACTGTGGGTGACTTAAAATACAGTTCAACATCCAGCCACAAGTTTAGAATTTGTTTTGTTTTGTGCTGCAGAATAAGAAACAGTAATAGTAAATTTTAACAAATGTATAGTAAATATATAATGTGCATATCAGTATATCTGTGTGGGTTGACAAAAGCTTTTCCTATAAGTCTGTCTGCTGAATCTAACACAGTTTTTAAGATGTTTGTGATGAACACGTCCAGCTGTTGATCACACATCTGTGACTCAGGCTCACGTGACAGATGGCTGGTCTTGTGATACGCAGCTAATGTTGTTTGCTAATTTATGGTCGTAAACTACATTATTGTGACTTTATGTTGGAAAGTTAGACGCAATTTTAAAAAATAAAAGTGTATCCAGAGTTAAAGAAAATAAAGTTGCACCGAAATAACTAAACAGGGTATGTTATAAAGTTATTCATCTCTCAGTAAAACTAAAAACTCTGCCGACCTCCATTAAGAAGGACGGAGTTTGGTTCAAATATATCGCCCATTAATTGAAGTGACCTACCTTCTGCTAATGAACCTTGCAAACGGCATAAAGTTGTAGCAAAGCTGAATGTGAGGCTCAAACCGACCTGTCTTCTTCTGCTCCTCTGGGCTCGAAGTTAAAAGTCCTGTGATAAGAACAAACAGCGATAAATGCAGCTACAGCGGATGCAATCAGTCACATCAGTCAGTGCTCATGACACGAAACAGGAACATTTAAAGCCAACTTTTAGCCTAGAAAACACACTGCTGCACATGAATGGTTCGCTTCATGCCTCCTGAATTGCCTCCAGCTTCTTCTTCTACGATAGAATTATTTGCAAACCTGCTTAGACGCACATTACTGCCGTCTGCAGGACAGAATACCTCCTAATGCAGGGGTGTGAATCTCAATTTAGTTCAGGAGGCCACATGTAGCCTAAATTGATCTCAAGTGGGGCAGACAAGTAAAATCAGAGCATAATAACCGATAAATCAAAACAGCTCCAACAGTTTCCTTTTGTTTTGGTGCAAAAAAGTTGGCAATTTCAACACTATTATGCCCCAGTTTATCCTTTACACAAATTCATTACAACTTCCAGATCACAGTGTATCTACAAAGGCACAAAACATTTAGTCACAGGTATCTGGAAGTGAATGATCCAGTATTTTTTTACTTTATTATCTTACATTTACATTCATTTCCACATCTGTGTAGTCATCCTGACCACCACACCATACCAAACTAAAGTGGGAACTGTTAAGGAAGAAGGTTAAGTTGTGCTCCTGCCTTGTAAATGTATTGGATTTAAACATAAAAAATGCATAAATGCTGTGGCAGTGCATGAACAACAGGGTTCCACCAAATCAAACTCTGTCGTATTGAAGCTGTTGACTGGCATCATATTGCACAATGTTCAATGTCTTTAACCCTCCTGTAGTCCTCATTTACAGGCACCAAAAATATTGTTTTCTTGTCTGAAAAAAAAAATCCAAAAATTTAGCAAAAAAAATCCCCAAATTTCTGAAAATATGCAAAACTTTTACGAAGAAAACTCCAATCTCTTAAAAGTTTTATTTTTATAAATCCCCCAAATTTGGCAAGAAAATTCTTGTAAATATTTTCAAAAAATGAGTAAAAATCTTGAAATATCTGAAGTAATTACATATATATCAGTAAAACTTCTAATATTTTCTTTAAGAACATTCACAAAAAAAATCAACCAAAATCCAGCGAAATATTTACCAACCAAATATTTTTAATCCAGAGTTTAGTCATTTCTCAATTCTGCTATTAAAAGAAAAACTACATTTGCTTGTCTCTTAAGTCAAGAATAAAAACACAACAAAATACTTATATGTGGCAAAGAGTCTCATTCATCACAGTAAACGTCATATTTTGAAGGCAAATAAGATTTAAAATCAAATCCCTTCACTGTATTCTGGGCAGGCTCATGCTTGGTTCAGATCATTCATCACTGTTACATGTGTCTGCTTTTAGTGTTGTCATAGTTACACTTCCACTGTCTGATAATAAAATGATATCATTACAGCTGAAGTGCAAGTTGACTGAAATGTTTGCACAAAGGATGGTAAAACACGTAAAAGCAGATAATCGGTAAGACATAAAGTCAGTCTTTTTTGGAATGCTTTTTTTGAAAACCCGCGACCCTAGTGAAGATAAAGCGGTGCATAGAGAATGAATGGATGGATTGGCTTTTTTTGGAATAGTAAAAGTGTAAATTCTTATAGTTTGCTTTGCAAAATGCTTTACACAAACACTTGACAAGACCTGTGTTGCCTGACTAGAGGGTCAAAATGACCTGTGTCAGGACAGCTTAGCCATCAGACTTGTTGACACAGGTCACCCATTACATTCTGATAAAAGATTGTGACAAAGACACACTTCTGACTCATACTTTTGCCCTTCGAACTTGAACTGCCAGAGTGTAAAGGCCTGCTGACCCTTAATATGAAATAAAGGTCACACAGCAATTTTTCTTTTTTTTAACAGCCTTCATTTATTGTTTTTTTCTGAAATTTTGAACAGGAAATCGTCTTTTGTAGTTACAAAAAGTGACATCAGAGGGCATCTTTGAGCTGCAGACAAAGAGTCGTGACTCTTTCTGCCTTACTGGTAGGAAAGAGAGCAGCACTACAGCTGCAATGAAACGCTTTAACTTACTACTCTATATGACACATTCTGTCCTCACTATTTTAATAGATTTTCAAAGCAAAGGAGTTTGAATTCCTCCTAGTGAGTGGATTCTTTTCTTTGGCGCACTGTGACCTACAACTCACTTCCTCTTTCTGCAGAATGTCAACATAAAAAAAAAACTCACCTCTCGAGTTACTACGGAATGAAATGACTCATGGCGCACACCCACATACTTCTACACACGAGAACCCTGAATGACGTGATGACTGTCCTTGTCTCTAATCTTACCATCGCAGCTACTACCTAAACTTAATCCTCACCCTCTAAACCTGCCTTGAGATTTCACCTTTAAATCAAGTCGTAACGATCAAACAGCAATGTGAGGAAGTGAGGACCAGACGTACGGTCCTCGTTTTCAAAGCATGTCCTCTTTCTAAAGCCCTTAAAGTTCCTCACAAAGACACACACAGGAGATCAAACACTGCTATCTATGTGAGTCAAGCGCCAAAAAGCTTTCACTGCCACTTTCAAAAAGTCTGATGTAAATAAAAGGAAAATGACAAAAGGTCACCACCCTCATGCAAGCCGATCACCATATACTTCGCATATTGTGGAGTCTGTTGTGTTATACATGTGTGTTTATGTCAGGAGAATATGCCACGGTATTTAGACACAGGATAATGTACTGGGGTGTTTTTAGACAGGTTACATTTCAACATGAATTCACTAACATTTGCATGTCTCCCATAAAAGACAGTGAAGTAGAGTGAACAAATGTGTTGCCCCACTTTCTGGGAGTAAATCTGTCTTCTTAATCTGCTGCCCATGACCTCAGTAATGAGCTCAGCTGCTCAGAGGGACTCGTTGAAGGATGTCAGCTGAAGACCAGCACGAGGATTCACTTTGTCAGGGAGGGCAGAGGGTCAGACCGGGTGGGACTCAGAAGGAGATCCAAAAACGCCTGAATGTGTTGCACAAGAAGAAGCAAGCGGGGTCGAGTGCAGCTTTTAATGAACGCATGTGAAGTTTTTGGTGAAAGCAACAAGAAGGTCATCTCAAATTACTCATATTAGAGCTGCTATTAGTTGAAGGTTAGCCAACAGGAGCAGGACTCAAAAAGTAAAGACTTGCCTGTACTTTCAAAAGACAGAAATGACAGCTTCTGCACTGCATTATGGAAATTTAAGAAGTCAAAAAATAAGTAAGGAGAATTAAAATAAATATATAAATTAAATAATAACGAGGAAGCAGCTGAAAAACATGTAAGCAGAGTTCAAAATGTCTACACAGACAACGGTGGACATTCTCGTTTCACTGTCTGGTGCAGGGCAGAAGTGTGATGTAAGACACTCAGCTTATGTCTAAAGGCAAACCACCTGACCTACAAACAGTTTGATTGTAGGAGGATTGAGGTTTTTTCAGTATGACTGAGACTGAAACAAACTGCCCCTGGGTGATGCAAGGGCTAAGCAATCTAGGTGCACCGACCTCATGCTCTGCAGTTTCCGTATTTGTGCATTTATCTTGCTTAGCATCTCCTCGATGCTTTTGCCACATGCGGTTAAAGAGTGTTTTCAGCTGTGTGCTTCCTCGTCATAAATGGCAGGAGCTAAAGTGTTGTCATGTCTTCCAGCCTTCACCTTCTTCAGCACACTCAGCACATTCGTATTCTGATAGAGCTGTTTCACCACCCACTCCTTTTCCTTTCCATTCCTGATTTCCTGTCCTGACATAGTCGTGGTTGGGTTTGGTTATGGTCTCAGATCAACTGTAATTGGAATCAAATGAACCTCATGACAATATTTATTAAGATCTGCTCATTTTCTGGGGGGAAAAATACTATTTAATTGATTCTACTGATGCCAAGAGTGGGAAAGCTCTTGGATCATTACTTGGATCACCGTGGGCATCTGAAATGGAGTATGAGTCAGTTTCACAGTTAAAATTAAATGACGTAACTCAGTCGTTTATGTAAGGTGTAGCTGAATTAGCTCTGGAGAAACACTGTTGATATTTAGCTATAGCATATTTAGATTGTCATCACGTGCCAGTTTTATCCTCCCCCTCACCCCCAGAGCTCCCCTTTCCCCCATCTGCCCTCCCACTCTGTCTCCCCTCCATCCTCTGCACGTGTGCACATGTCCAGGACACGCTGGAACAGTGTTGCTCCGTTTGAGCCGCTTTCGTTTGTTTTCCATTTACAGTCAGGGCTAACAGAACAGCTGACGGAAACAGGAGATATCCACTAAATTTGAACAGTGAACTGTGTTGAATTAGGATCACTGACTTCAGCTTTAAGATCATAAAACATTTGTCTCAACTCGTGATCATTCTGTTGTTCAAATTTGTCCCATAGCAACATGAAAATCCCTGAAAGTTACAACTTACTCAGAAGATGTTAGTCTAAATGTAAATATGAAATAACCTATTTGGGAAAAACTGTTTGCAGTGTAGAATGTAAACGAGGAAAATGAACATAATTGATAAAACACAATTTTACTTGATTTTTTCCCCCTGCTTTTACTTAAATCTTTATTTCTTTGCAGCTAATAACAGAAATCAGTGTTACGTAGTGTTAAATAGAACAATGTATTCTGATTCAGTGCTATTCTTTGCCCTAGCATTCATAATTTACTTGTTTAATATGACAGCAAAGCCATTCAACTTACAAGTGAATCTGTAGTGTTTAGTTAACTACTACTACTGTGAATTAAAGACTGTTGGGAGTCACTGCCTTAAAGTGGGGTATGTTTGGTCTGTGCTCTACTTTATGTAAGAGGCTTTTTGAACCTTCTTCATGTTTGTTTATAGTCAAAAAAACATTTCGATGTATAAAAACTTACAGTCCTGTGTGTTTTTTCCTACAGTTTATATGCTTGAGATTCTATTTGTAAGTCTAAATGATTTAAACACAAGAAAAACTCCCCCAAATTGCATCCATACTCCCTCAGAATCACCCTGTGCTTCAGTAACTATCAATATGGCAGTGACTGCAGGTGGAGCTCGTACAAGATTATCCCCCATATGACGCCCAGGAGTTGCAGTTAAAATCAGCCAGGAATAGACCCATGAATGTGTCAGATTGCTTGGCCGTCACTGTGTACAGTAGACAAACTATGAATAGCCGTACAGCCTTACTAGGTTTCATCTCTCTGACGAGCCAAATGCCATTACTTGTAGCGTAATGTGAAATGTAGCTGAGGATTGTGTCGCCTGCCTGAGCTGAGCGACTCATAACATTAAACTACTAGCTGTGCACGGGTACAAGTCAGAGCTGGTTTTACAGGGTTGACTCCATGCGACAAGTCTGAGAAGAAATTAGAACAGGGTTCCAGTCTTTTTATTGGCATTTTTTGTTTGCACACGCCCAACCAGTGCACCCTGTAATTAATGCTACCTCCATTAAGGTGATCAAGGCTGAAAAACCTTCTCAGTCTCCAAATCTGACTGCTAGCACGAAACCAAATACACATATTGCCAAAATGTAAACTAATTTCTTTCAAGGTCAAAGACTAATAATGGGTGTTAGATTCTGAATAAAAATAAACACTCATTTGTGTTGCGAATCAACGTTTACTACACTTCTCACCTGCAGTAGATATATGCAAGCAAAGATACAGAAACTGTTAGTTTCATTGTTGCGAGCAGGACATCTTTCAGATATTTTCATGGCTCGGTTCTATTTAAATACGTGCAAGTGTGCTAAACACAAAGCAAGCATCGCAGTGAATTCCACAAATGTTATTTCAAAGATTCTGCTCTTTAAAAGGATGGAGGATGTTTCTATTTACAGGACAACCTGTGTCTGTCGTGACGTAAAACTTCACTCGAATTAAGGCAGAAAAATCTCCCAAAGTGAGACACATGACTGCACACAAACATGCCGTTCCTGGCCTGACACTGTGTTTGTCTAATTAGATGACGACACTGCGCTGTGAACATAGGAACTGAATGAAGCTTTTGTGATCTTGATTACTATGGAGCTCAAAGAGGACGTGACAGGACAAAAACAATCTTTGCTTGGAGCCATCGTCATGCAGCAGAGAAGGAATTTTCTGTCAAAAATGACAACTAGTACAGACAGTCACATTTGGAGGGCACTTGCAGGATAAAATGAGCTTTAAATCAACTTCTCAGTCTTTGTAAGGTCTGCGTGTAAAGCATGTTCAGGGCTTCCCTTTCAGTAACTGGACTCCACATGCATGTAAAGCTCAGTCCTGCCCTGGATTCTTAAGGTCACGTGGACATGAAGCTTGTTTTCAAAGCATGCTCAAACCCTGTGTCTCACACCCACACACACCTGGATTTATAATGTACAAATGTTGCAGATGTCATAAGCCAAGCAGAAATTGTGGAAAATACATTATCTTTAATCTAGACCCTACTATTGTAATCTCATATATTAAACACTGAAAAACAGTCCACAGACAACATTCCTCAGCTCCACACTAAAGCCACAGAAAAGGTGATTTGCATTTGAAATTATTCCAAAGACAGCTCCTTGACATATCATCTTATTTTCTTAAAAACATGAAACACATGCAAATGAAACATTGCATAACATGCACGACAAATATGCAACTACAGACAGCTCATGTGGTTTTATTTCCACCAGTGGGCAAAGAAACTGAAGCGATTTATCTTTGCTTTGTAGCACAAACCAAGAAGAATATGTTTTAATAAAAGAAAATAAAGACAGTAAAGATGGCCTAAAGCTGTGAAAAAGGCAACAGATCTCGGAAAAAGAAGAAAAACTATGTATTACTTGTGTCCAACAGCTGGAAGTTCTCGAGGCTGAAAATAAGGCGCATTGCAAATGTCTAACTGGATAAGGATCTATCTAATTCAGTGTATTCTAGATTTAACTGCAAACAATTAAGTGATTCATGTAGGAGACAACAGCATCTTTTATAGGAACACATCAAAACAAAACTACATTGAGATTTACATTTACAGGTGGGGAGAGTTTAGAAAAAGTCCAAAATATGTGAAAAAAATCATCATTCTCAAAGAGTGACCCATCTTCAAAAATAGTGCGCATATCAAAGGGATATGAACGTCTATGTCAGACAGCAAACGGCATGTATCAGGGCTTCTTCTTCAAAACGTGAGTCACTATGATACCACTTCTACACCAAGTAAAAACTGAACTGTAAGGACATCTGGATCTGTAATGTATTAGAGTTTGAGGAGTAAATAACAATCTCATCAGCATAAAGACAAACTGAACAATTTGAGCATTTTTATGGGAGGTCATTCATAAAAAAAAAGAAGCGGCTTTAAGGTGAAACCTCACTGAACAACCTTTTCAGTAGTTAAATATTCTGACTGAACATCCTCAACACACTGACATCTGTTATGAAGACAGGCCAGCAAACCAGAGGAAAGCATTTTGAGTGAAACCAGTAGAATATCAAGATGATGTTGATCAACCACACCCTGAAGCTCTTAAGCATGTCTGAAGCACCGAATCACAGCCTGGAAATTTAGCACATCTGGCCAAAAACGGGCTACAATCAATAACATGAATAATGGATGCATCCCATTTAGCTGTTCCATTTTCAGCGACCTGTTAATGTAAATGAATCCTCAGTAGTTCTGTCATACTACATCCTAAGCAGGTTTCCAGTATATGCACGCTGGAAACAGGACAAAATAAGGTCTACTCAACAGAGGGAGTGAAAAACGTGATTTTTCAGCGTGCTGTTGCTGGTCATTGTTCAACCACAAAGCAACGCACAAAGGAAACGGAGGAGAAAACTGAAACTCAGTGTGGTTGGTGTGAAGCACCTCCAGAAAGATCTTGTAAAACAAAATAGAAGAAAGACAAAATGTAGACATCACATACAGTTATCAGGTAGCGTAGAATTAAAACTCCCTCAAAGATTCTTTCTTTTTTCCTCCCTACAAATGTATTTTATACAAGCTCATGGAGGTACTGTAATTGTTCACTGGGATACTTTGTCACAGCGGTCATAATTTACTAAGATGTTTACTGTGGCGTGATCATCCTTAGTGGAGGAAATCAAAGACATATTTTTCTTTTAACAGCTACAGTAACTGAGCAATTAGAGAGTAAAGGGTATGTTGGTGTCATCAGTCGTCGACAGTCGCTGCAGGTTCCACTGTGAACAACTCATTCATAGCTGAAACATCAAAGTCAGAACGATTATCTCTCTTTCTCTTTTCCTGTGAAGCTCACTCAGTTTTCTTATCTGTGACTTCTCAGGAGGGCAAGGCCTCACTACTGAGGAATCTACCAGGGAGTGTGTGTGTGTGTGTGTGTGTGTGTGTGTGTGTGTGTGTGTGTGTGTGTGTGTGTGTGTGTGTGTGTGTGTGTGTGTGTGTGTGTGTGCTTAGAGGTTTTACTGTCAGGACTAAATTTAGACAGCAGCTTGACAGAAGTCAGCACATTGGCACACACACACTGAGGACTTTTTTTCATCTTATATTTACTTCTCAGACGTATTACTGTAATCATTCTCGGCTAAACAGGAGTCTGTCTTAACCCTCCTGTTGTCTTCATTTTAAAAAAAAATTGTTTCCTTCTCTAAAAAAAAAAAATCCAAAAATTCAGCAAAAAAAAATTCCCCCAAATTTCTGAAAATTTGCAAAACCTTCAGGAAGAAAATTGCAATAATTCATTAAAAGTTTTATTTTAAAAAAAAATCCCCCAAATTTGGCAAGAAAATTCTGGTGAACATAAATCCTAAAAATATCTAAACTTTTTGCTGCTTTCGTGCAATTTCCTGACATATTTATTCAATTTTACTGGCTCTTATTCTACTTTATTCCATGATTACATTTCATTTACCTCCCATATTGCATATATCTGGCCTCCTTTGCAGATGCTGTCATTTTTAATAATATTTTGTTATATATGTACATTTGATTTTATTATTTAATGTTGATATTTTATTTCCTATTGCTTGCTAATTCTTCTAAAGTGATTACATATCTATCAGTACAACTTCTATTTTCTTTAAGAACATTCACACAAAAAAATCAACCAAAATCCAGCGACATTCGCTGGATTTTGGTTGATTTTTTTGTGAATGTTCCCTAGAAACATTTAAAACATTTCTGTTTTTCCACCAAAAAATGTTTAAAGATTTCCCAAAAATGTTGAAAATATGAACATAGGAAGTTTCACTGTGAAAATATATATTTTTCCCCCACATTTTCAAACTAAAACGGGTCAATTTTATGCTTTTCTGTATTCGGTTTTTGTGTCCCCAGTGAAATATTTTGGCCTGCAACTCACCACACACATTTGTGGCACTCCAGCTTTAGATGAAACTAAATGGAGACATCTGTGCCTCACCCCGTCACTGTTACACCCACCTGTGAAAGCCACCCTGATAGACTAGAGAGCGTAGTCTGGTTTCAGAATTACAAGGACAGTAGCCCAGCTGTTTCTCTCTTTCCTCCTCGTCTCTCATTTCCTGAAAGACTTTACTTTAGCTTCAGGCGGCGAAATGTGACCCGACCTCAGCTTTTTGCAGCTGGGAGTTCACCACTTTGTCTATGCTGAAAATTCCTTCACCGATTTAGTCTTTTTATCTCTGCTTTGGACTGATATTTTGGAAACGCAAAGATACACGATGTGTTTACACTGGCGGCTGCTCCTTCTACTTGAACAGACCAGCTGATTCAACTCAATGATGCAGCGCTCAGGTTGTTCTAAATTACAGCAGTCACACTCTTATTTCACCAATGTTTAATCATTCCAACTCAGGCAAGAGTAGATGGAGGATCATGATTCACGTGTTGAAAATGCAAATAGTGCACTGCAACTCTGCGGGACGAGACTTATCGTGTCACTGACTTCATTTTCAAGGTTTCATATACACACATATTTACACTCACACTGCATTTTCTGTCCGTTATGTTACTCCGCCATAGAAAAGTTTTGATGTTCTCTACATTTGGGAAAGAAAAACTGTGCATACATCAGTATCGCCAGACTTCCCTAGAACATAAATGTACGTGTGTAGACATATCAAGTTAATGTATTTTCTATACTAATTGTAATACTGTGAGTCAAAATTGACCCGTTTTAGTTTGAAAATGTGGAAAAATGTTTTCAGTGAAACTTCAGGTATCCACATTTTCTGGTGGAAAAAAAATGTTTAGGAACATTCACAAAAAATCTTTCAAAATCCAGTGAATTTCGCTGGATTCTGGTTGATTTTTTTATGAATGTAATTAAATAAGTTTACACATACATATGTAATCACTCCAGATATTTTTAGGATTTTTTTTGAAAGATGTTTACTCATTTTTTTTGAAAAGAACTTTCTTGCCAAATTTGTTATAATTAAACTTTTAAGGAATTATTGGAATTTTTCCTGAAGGTTTTGCAAATTTTCAGAAATTTGAGGAATGTTTTGCTGAATTTTTGGATTTTTTCAGACAATATTTTTTAGTGCTCGTAAATGAAGACGACACATTCAGAGGACAAATTAAATTATATCTCGCTGTTCTATTTCAACAGACTCGACTCTCGCTGAATAAAGGACATCACACATCACTGGAGTACTGATAGATGTTTATTAGAAAAAAAGAAAAGAAAAGCATTGTACAAGCCAAACACCTGTGCTAAGAGACTGTGCTACTCAAGATGTGATTACGTTTTATCCAGCGTTAAATAACAAAAGCCACAACTGGAAAGCAAAGAAGGATTAAACTATGTACACAAAAAAAACACGTTGACAGTGTAACGTCAAGAATTCATAAATAGGCTGAGGCCCCTTTCTGGACTTGAAGCTGAAAAGAGGAAGGTCAAATGGGGTGACAGTAGGTTAAAACAGGAGTGGCATCGTGTTGGTGGTGCCTCACTTTACTGACACTAATTTCACCAAAGCTGATCTAGGGTGGGGCTCTGAATTGATACCAGGAGAGCGAGGGATTATCTTGTTAATGGGTCACAACTCTAAAACACTACCGTGGTGACTCACGTTTTGCATGCCTAATCTACAAACACTCTGCCTGTTCGTACAAGTGTCTTAGACGGGGAGTACACAAAGGGATCTAACAGGGGACTGAGAGACCAGCATGTACAGATGCTTCCCCTGACTACCTCCCAGCCCCCTGCTCTGCACTACTAATCTCATCAACTTCCATGAGCTTTCCGTTTTTCATCCAGCCATTCATCCTTCATTACTGTCCAGTGGCAAGTTTCTTTCATCCACTCTCACACGCCGATCTCTTACAATTTACACTCCTAATGCTACAATGGATTTCTTTGTTGGGACATGTGAGTATTGGATCAGAAACTCAACCTCCATTTCCGCTCTTTGATGAGAGATTGTGCCACTTGACCTTTCTGTTGTCTAAGCCACTGAGCTGGTCTTTCCACGACGGTGCTTACGGACTTCCTCCATCAGGTCCTTGAGGTACTGGATCTCTCTGCTGATGGACTCTGCTTTCTCCGACAGCTCACAGTTCCTCTTCTCCAACTCTTCACACTCTGTGAGCAGCAGCTCCTGCTCCACCCTCTTCTTCTGCCTGTAGCGAGTAGCTGCCGTCTTGTTCTGTTCCATCTTCTTCAGTTTCTTCTCCACCACTTTGGGAGCGCCGGACACCGATTTGACCCGGGATGCTTTGGGGGAGGAAGCAGCAGTGGGCTCCGGTTTGGAGTAGGGTTTGGTCCTGGAGGAACCAGCTGTGGGGGAAGGGGTGCGAGGAGGAGAGACGAGGCGACCCGGTGAGCTGGCAACTGACTCGATGCCAGAGTCACTGTCGCTGTCGCTTGATGGAGAGGTATTGATGGTCTGATCGGGGAGCGAAACGGGGGATGATTCCTCTTTTTTGGCGAGCAGCACCAGATAATGACAGGAAGGAATGGAGAGTACAATGGGGCTGGGTGTTTGAATGATACCACTGGGATCTGGGATGATGGTGGCAGTGAGGGATGTCACAGCTTTCTCTGCATCCAGGACATCCACTTCACTCCCAAGCTCCAGTGTGTCGGCTGGAGAGGAGGGGCATGGGGAGGGAGGCTCAGACTTCACTACAACCTCCTGAGCAGGAGCCACCTCTGTCTTCTTGGCCTCAGGTGCCTCAGGGAGAGGGGGATCTAGAGGCAGTGAAAGGCCCAGCTCTAGGCTGCTTTGTGGGTCGGGGATGGTCGCCTCCAAGGAGTCGAGATCCAGATTCATGTGGGAGTCAAGTGAGGCCAGGAGATCCTCGGGAGAGCTGGGAGATTCATCGGAGGAGCAGGAGCCAATGAGCGAATCCAGGTCGAATTCACTCAGGTCTATTTTCTCTGACATCCAGTCCATGCCCATGAAAGCATCATCTGCTGACAGAGAGGATTGCTAACAGTTAAAACAGACACAGATGTACCGGAAGCATTTCAGGCATTCTGAATTGACGGTATGGCAGTTCTATTTGCAATGAACACAAACGCAGATTTTATTTCACTGACACTCTCCATCATAATGATCTTATTTACACAACAGATGACCTCAGTTTCAGACTGGTTTTACCCTCTCCCTCCCCTTTTAATGATTCTGTGATGCATTAAAATGTCCTTAAACTGATGCCAGTAACCACAAAGTACACACATTACCGTGACAAAACCGGTCTGAGCCAGTCTCAGCTAGTACAGTCAGAACCACACCTACAAGTTGCAAACCAATGAGAGTTCCACATTGCCCAACACACCTACCAATTACTCACTCATGGCTTTAATTTTGATGTTACACACAAGTATGCTCATTGCCAAGAAAACGACACAAGTCTGAAATCTTATGTACAAAATTCATTAACTCACTAAAGCAGTAAGTACAGACATGTTTTAACGTCTAGGTCATTCTGCCTGCAATGTGACCTCAAACGGTTTCCCAACACAAAACCTCATAAAATATTTACTGCAAGTCTGAAAGCAATTTACATTCCAAAGTTACCACTCAAGTTTAAGACATGGCAAAGGAGACGGAAACATTTTCAGGGGGAGGAAGAAAACCTTACTAAGACACAGGATAAGCTTGTGACTTGCAAAATAATAAATATCTGCTACATTTTGGAATGTAATTTCCATTTCTTCATTTGTTTGCGTTTTCTTTAGTTCAACTTAACCATTCTCAGAATCATTAGAGATTCTTTGAAGACAACTGGGAAGCATAAGGTTGCTGAATATTTCATAGAAGCCGTAAAGCGACTCTCACCCTCGCCATTGTCTGCTCCAACACGGGCGTCGAGCAGATCGCCGGCACCGAGCCAGGAGAGGGACAGCGAGTCCGTTCCGGCCTTGGCTCCCAGGAACGACGAGGAATGGGTGGGAGGAGGAGAGGGAGGTGGGGACAACGACAAGGTCTGATAAGGAGACAGGGAGGATGCATGGGAGGAGAAAGAGAGGGGAGGCGAAGCTGGCTTCCCCTCTAGAGAGGAGGAGGGAGAAAGAGCTTCTTCTTCATCTTGGTCCAGAAGGGGCCCCATGGGGTCAGCCATCAGAAACAAGGGCCCTGCAGACAAAGACCAAATCCATCAGTATCCAACCCGTCATCCACTCTATTCTACACTCTAGCTGAGACAGATTAAAAAAAGGATCCCTAGAACAATGCACCAAAATCAAAAGTATGCCTGTTTTGACAATGATGTGGAACTGTGCTTAAAATACCCTTTAATTCCTAATGACAGGTGTGAAATAGCTCCACCTGGCTGCTTTGTATACAGCAATGCTGGCAGCTGCTCTCGTGGACACGTCATCACAACACCAACCTGAGTACAGGTCCTCCACGTCCTCCATGGCCAGCTGGGAGAGTGTCATGGCTGCTGCTGGACAGTGTTAGCCGTGAAAAGGTGTATGAAGACAAAAGTGAGTCTGTTGACGTGGTCAAGTCGAGGGGTTCGGTCCTGCTGTCGACAGCAGCAAAGCTGAGGGTGGTTGCCGAGAGAGACCTGTGTGGAGGATACACAAAAGGCACATCATATTATTGTGAGAAAATGAGGAATTGGCAGGAATATTTCTTAGTAGTTATTGCTGAATATAAAACATCTGTATTTTGCATTCTTAAGGGTGTTGGAGCATAATATATTTAGGTGTTTGATAATCAAATGTCACATGACTGGAAACTTTGTCAAAAAATTCCCTAAAGCATGTGTACTTCCTGAAACAAGTACACATTTCTCCACTGACAACCCTCATACAAACGGCAGCTTCCTCATTGGCCTGTACTCGCGTCGTTAAGACTGTTAGCGTGTCTCGCGTGGGGGAGGGGAAGCTAATAATAGCTAATCCGCTCCTTTGAGGTGTCACAGCCGCGTTGATGGGAAACACTCCGCCCTCCACCGGGGGAAAACATTTCCTAATTTGGTCATGCTTTGGCCGGTAACGCCGCCCTCCCGCATGAGTCACCGTAGAGAAGTGGGAGGGCAACCGCCATTTTCACAACAGAGCCATCTGTGCGAGGCGGGGATCACTGAAAAACGACAGTGCGCGCCATTTTGGACACGCCACGTTGTCAGTGAATAATATATACAAACACTACAATTATGTTAAGATGTACACCAGCAGTCGCACTACCGGTTTTACAAAACGATACACTTCATATTACGGCCATTTATTGTTGTTTCCCGTCGAGGTGACCGTTAACACGTCTTACAGATTCAACATGAAACGACACCAACTGTAGCCGGCTGGGACTACTTCGGCTGACTGTAATTCGACACTGACTCATACCGACTTCGAACCAGGAAATCCAGACCTCAGTGCGCACCTTTAATTTTTCCCGGTAGCCTTTCGATACAATTGCAATTTTTTTAGTGCCACTCAACAGGTACGTTAAGTTTATTCAACACCTACCAGCCCAGTCAACCTTTTAAATTTCGGACGGCAGAAGCTTTAAAAGTGAAAACATCATTAAAAAATACTTACGCCATTTTGCCAAAAATAGCCAGTGCACTTAGCCGTTGCACTGCCGGGTTGTTGCCGCTGCAAAGATCGCCGCCGCACGCCTTCACACTGCCATTTTAGCGCGGTAGAGCTGCCTCTAAACCACGATATTCTCTTTGTGTTTTGAAGAAACGAAAGACAGGCGGAGACGGGCGTAGGAGTATATAAAGAGTCGAAGCACTGCCGAATGTATTCCTCCGCAGCTTCACTTCAAGGGTGGGTTTGATGTGGGTGAAACTGGCAAGCGCGGGTGAGAGGAGCTTCCGATTCAGACAATAATTTTACAAGTACTGAAGACGGTAGCTCCGCCCAGCTGGGCAAGGGTTTGACCTAAACAAACACACCCTTCTGAGCGGGATCCCTCCGCTCGACTCTTGTTTGTAATTGGTTGAATGGATATCGTCTATACAGCTGACAAAATAGATCCATATGGCAAGTGACTTCTACGTCAGATGTAGGTCAAATGCAGAATGTAAACATTGAGGCAGGGAACTACTCTTTGAGTCTTTTATGCTTAAATAAAGCCTGGAAAATATATTACAATATATAGGATATTTTCTCATTTGTTGCAACATAGTTTAAATGTTAAATCAGTACTATATTTTGAATGTCAAATGTGTCCTGTTGCATATCTCTCAAATTTACCTTTACCAAACCCTTGTTATTTATTTATTTATTTATTCATACCCATGATCTCAGTAACTCAGTCCCAGTCTGTATTGTTTTTTTCATCGGCTGCCTTGTGTTGTCTTACATGCCGACGTTTCCACATTAAGGTCCAACTTAACTAATTATCTAGGTGTTATATACAATGAGAGCTACATGTTCAAATCTGTTGTATTTCCATGGCTTTTCTTTTTGTGTGTGTGCCCTCTCTCCTTCACTGTTGTGCGTCTTGGTTCTGTGTTGGTTGCTGATTTCCGCATTGCCAGTGTGTAAGTCTCCAGTAAAGTCATTGCAGATGGTGGTTAAACTTGATGAACTCGTCTGTAGGTCACAGAGTTTAGAACTACACTGCCCTCTGTTGGTGGAATTCAGCTCTTAAGTGGTTTATTTTCAGACTTGCAGATGAAGACATGATTAACAGAGTGTGAATTGATATGACATTTTACTAGATCCATTATTTTAATTAGGAAAGTATCTTGACACAAGCATTATGCAATGTGACGAAGAGGTTCAAATATTGTAGGTAAACACAATCAGTTACACACTGTATTCATAATTATTACATTCATTCAAAGTAAACTGTTAAATCTAAAAGCACTAAAGCTGCAAAAAAAACATGCTTTCACCAATTCCCACACCTGTAGAAATACCCCATGTCAAACCAAAGTCTGCAGTAACAACTAAATGCATAAAATCAGACAAGAAATCTTCAAGCAAAGAAAAAAATATCACACTCCTGAACAATGCTCTCTGAACATGTCTTTCATTTTGATGAGCTCATCCAATCCAGTCTCGAGATCCTCTGCCAAACTGCGGATTTTCTTTGCAAACTTTGACTCAAGGCCCTTCTTCACCTTTGGCCCATCTTTTCCTTGGATGTAGAAGGAATCCATCCCGAGGGCGAAGCCTTTTATCAGTCCAGATGCTTTACTGTTTGCCTCCAAGGCCGAGGCGCTTGCCCCTCCTTTGACAGCCAGCTCCACCACCTTGGTAAGCCTCGCTGAATCCATCTTGGTTCCAATCAGGGTAGACAAACCATGCTGCCTCAGCTGCTCCATTCCATCACTGATGACCTTCAGGCAGGCCTGAATCTCTGTAATGACTTCCTCGTAGTCGTGTAAGGTCTTGTCAATTTTCTTTTTGTCCTGTGTCACGTTCACCTGAGAGGACAGATTTCACGATGTGTCAGACTGCAACCTTAGGCAGATGAACGCGTATTAAAAAAGATACAAGTGAAAGAGAGAAACGGTAAAAGTATTTTTAAAACAAAAAGAACATTGGAGAAAAATTAAAAAAGCAAGACAATCTGTTTAACATGCACAAACAGTGATTTCAATTACAGATTTCACTACATCTACATGATTATTGCTGCTAAAATAATTTATTACAATGATATTATCACAATATCTGCAGATTTTTTAGAATTAATCGTCATCTCTAACTTTGGTTATTGTGTTTTTATCCTCTTTTGTCAAATAAATTTTTCTTAAAATTGTAGTACAGTAAAGTAAATAAAGACCCATTTCTCTTAATGAATAGTAAAAAGGCTGATGAAAGATTCTCAAAGCCTAATGACTGCGTGCAATACAATGTCAACTGAAATATCTTGTGGGAAGCAGGGTGCTGACAACTGTATCTTCTACGTTTGTTTTTGTTGTTGTTTGTTTTACATTTTATGGGACAGCTGACAGTAAGCATTACCATCACTTATTGTGTTTGAGTGTTGACCAAATATATTATTGTTGCTGGATTATTTACAGCATTATAACGGGTATTGTTAACATGAAATCTTTATTGCATTTTTAAACCCCTACTTTAAGATTAATGTTTTAAATTTGCGTCCGATCTGGTCACCTTGTTTGCGATGGCTGCTGATGCACCAGTGACGCCGCCGGCTGCAGCCACACCGACTCCGACTGCAGTCAGTGCCAGTGAGGCTCCCAGAGTGAACGGAGACAGAATCACACCAGCAGCTGCTGCCACACCTCCTGCCACAGTTGTAGCTCCTCCTGTAATTCCAGCAATCTTTGTCCCCTTTGAAACCTTACATTAAAAAAGAAACCAATGAATACTAACTCTCCTACTAATCCTAACTAAAAGTACTTTTAATGAGTTAAAGTAAAGTAGTAGTTATGTATAGCTAGTAGAGTCTAAAACTTAAGAGCCTCAGCCTGTACATACTACATTTTCATTTACAGTTAGTAATAATTCAAGTATAAAACTGAGTGCAATTTAACAATGCGTGACATGTTATTTTCATGTGCGGTCTTGTAACCTTGTCTAAGTTGTCAGCAACGCAGCGCAGCTCGTAAATGTGTTGTTTCAGGGTTTCATCACGTTCAGACATCTTCTTGATGTAAACCTGGATAGCGTCAGAGAGCTGCTCAGCTTTAACCATAATTTTCCTGGAATGTATTAGAAGAGACAAATTTAGGTCAAGTCATTTCTGTGTGCTTTTGATCGGCGAGTCACAAGATACGTCATCTATCAGGCTGAACATTAATGTGGATTTCAGAACAAGTAACACACAGTTAACTAACAAATAAGCACTTACTGGGCAACAGGACTCCTGGCGTTGTTCGTCTGTTGATCCACCACTTGGCCCAGACTAAAATATATGGATTGCCATGAAAGCAAATGCAAATGACCACGATGCCCAGAACACATCTTAATGAATTTGGTGATGCTGAGACTTTTCCTCTAGCTCCTCTATGATTAGTTTTTGAATTTGCTGCTGCAACAGGATTAGCTGTTTGGAAATACTCTGAACTGCAACCTCCTGACCAGTGCCAAAAACTGCAGTTCCTCAAATGGCCACTTGAGGCTGGTTTAAAATGAAGTCCAATCTCTATAGGCCCCCATGCTAAAATGCCCAATTCTACAGCATAAATAAACATGTTTAAGCTCACTACAAAAAGATTTCAGTTTTCAATACTAAGTTTCCCATTCATGACAACGATATGACGGGTTAATATTTATGTAACGCTTCCTTTTGAATTGTATGAAGGCTTCAATTTTAGCACACAGGTGGGTGATGTCATTGTGCAGTCCTTGGCCCAGAGACGTTAACACACTTTCCACCTCTTTGCTCATTTTTGGATTAGGTTGTCAGGCACTACCGAGATTTAACGTCTGGAGGCACCACACTGAGCTTCAAAACTGCTGTTCAGGAAACCTCTGAATGACTTCATGCAGGGTTTGCCCATTTTTATATACAGTTTTGTGAGAACCCATGGCATTCCCTTCAGCCACAACTGTGCTGTATGCTAGTAGTACCATGCTAATTAGCAATTGTTAGCATATTATAGTATCATGGTAGCCTAGCTGCGCTAGACCCAGGTCTGAAGACGTAAGGGTCTAGGAACTCTCGACAGGGAGGGAGGCGGGCTAAAAGGTTGTCTTTCAAATCACTCTGCAGCAGTTGGGTAGGTATACAACCAATCAGCGCAACGAAAAGGCTGACGTAGTTCCTAGAGCGCCGGAAATCAGAGGATGTGGGAGTTCGGTGAAGCCTTATTTATACAGTCAATGGGTGAAGCTCAAGTATATTACAGACATGTTAACAGAAAGATTATTCAGAGTCGGTGCTAATGGAGCTCAACGACTGTTGTCGTTTTTGTTGTCGACCCTGGCAGAGAATTAAATTCGTTGCCGTGGGTTGTCTAGCGCGGCTAGGCTAGTATCATGGTAAACCTGCATAACATCAGCATGTTAGCAAGGTCAGTTTGACCATGTTAATAATACACCACTGTACCACCACATAGAAAGATGTAATAATCTACTTACTGTGCATCTTTCGCCCATTTACATTTGAGGTCTTTGACCAGAGTATTCCAGGCTGTAATCAAATGAAACTGTAGATCAGCAACAACCACATCACAACATCAGAAAGAATTCTTCTCAGTGTGGCGTTTTCACTCACGTGTGTATTCATTGTCACAAATGGAGAGGGAGATGGCATCCTGATTAATGAAAGTAGATTGAAACACACTAAAACACTGGCCAATCATATGATATTAATTCATGATGATGACGTATTAGGGCCACTTTAGGTTTAAAAGAATTAGAAAAAAAGTTGATAATTTTGGTCTGCGCTGTTGTAATTTTGGTCCAGTAATGGTTGTAAATAATTACCAGGGTTACATAGTCATGTTCAAGCTCCTGTTTCGACGGCTCCACAGGCGGCAAACGAGGTTGTTCCTTACAGTCAGCTTTAGATGGTTGTTTGACCACCGTCTGAAAAAAAATTGTGACAATCCAGTTTATCGGGTGACTGTTGTCAAGTGTGTGTGAGCAGTGTTTGTATCTGTCATCGTAAATAGTTTCATTTTGATGACAGAGGTATGCTGACTTTTTTCATTCTTTGAATGCCTCACCTGTCTGCATGATCTCTTCATGTTTGATCTAGCATTAGGTTTGCATTTCTATTACACATTTACTGCTGTTCATGGTACCTTTCAAAACTCAGTCAGGGGTTTTCGCTTTTGCAGCTGGTATGAATGTGTTCCCTGATCCACTTGATCTAAAGTGCAGAAACTGTACTTTAGATGAAGTGTCATTCCATCATGTAATTAAGCATTTAAGTGCTTTTACGGTTATTTTTATCTTTTGATCATGTTTTTACTCTTCTGTACAGCACCTTGGTCAACTCTGGTTGTTTTAAAGTGCTTTATGAATAAATTTGATTTGATTTGATTTGGATTTTACCACTTATGACATTAGACCTAGGACATTAATCTTGAAAAATATTAGCAATCCAACATGTTGTGGCTTCTGTAGCTAAAAGTTTGTCCATATCTGACTTACTAGTGAGCTGACTAGTTGATGGACAAATGCTACACAAACATTAAATGGAGTTTCCAGAGCTTTTTGTAGTCAAATGACTGAATTCTAAGTTTCCCCAATTTGGAAAAAAACCCCAAAGTCCCCTAGTTCACTTGTACTAATAATAACTGAGGTCAATGCTGGGCACTTTGGTAAAATATGATGTGAAATCTCTGATTAGCTTTAACTTCTTTTGCCATATACGTAGATTTTGAAAGGGAAGAAGATGTAAAAAGAACATAGAACAGTGGTACCTTTACTATTTCCACTATGTCAGTTTCACTTCCTCCCGTTCTCTTTCTAACAATCATCTTCTTTGGTAGCACCGGTGGCGGAGCTGAGCGACCCAAACCACTCTGAGTTCAGATGAGAAACAAAACATTGAGTCACCACGTAGAATGCTGAACTCTGGTGTAAGACTCACACTCTGACAAAGGTGCAGGTTTTTAAACACAAACCTCTGGAGTTTTCGAGGGTGACTGAGGAGTGGGGCTACATTTTACCGGCTTGTCGTCCTCCGTTTTAACCGGACGGTAAAACTGCGTCCTTGGCACAGGAACGGGAGGCCTCGGCTGCAGAGAAGGACATAGGTCAACCACTTAAATGCATCCAAATACAAAAGCTGGATGGAATATCTGATGGCACATTGTGGAATATATTGCAAAAAAGTTGACGCATTTGCTGACTTGATTAGGAAGAGGCTGCTTATGTGGACAGTTATCAACATTTTATAGCTGCAGTTTAGAACTTTAATGCATGTTTTTAGAACTTTAAGCATTCATCTAAGACATAATAAAATGCATGTACATTATATGGTTCTAATTGGATCAAATCCTGTGCTCTAACTGTTCCTGCTAAATAACTTCTGTCATTAAGAAAACATTTCAAAGTCACTGCTATTTAGATTTTTATCACTTATTTATTGTGTGAGGACAAAACCATAAATGTGATCGAGACATAACATTGCTAATCTAAATTCCTAAACTGAACTGTGGTATTAATCAAAGCAGACATCGCCTCTGCAGGTTTAATTCAGAACCAATGAAGCATTAACCGAGTCTGGTCTGACTTGCCAAGCATGTCAAACTGACTGCACCTCCTCAGCACCGTTTCCAGCTTTCACTTTTACTTTCAGCAGAAATCTCAGCTACGACTATGTGTTTATTCATTGCAAACTTGATATGTGTGAGATTTTTTTTAATTAATAGAAATACATTCATTCATTTGTTAAAACAACATGGTCAAAAACATTCATTATCAAAGCACGAGTGTTTATAGTGCTGAAATTACATAACTGTTATCTTCTCTGAAATAAACAATGCATACTTACAGAGGGCTTTATGCTGCAGGTTTATGAGCAGAATTATACTTCTTAATGCAGGAATAATATCTTAAGATAGCCTCAGATGTCTATGCAGTCAGTGAGATGGAAATAAAGCGACACTACTAAGCACAGTTAAAGATGTTTTCAAATGTTCTGAATTTGGAGAATTAGTAAATCAGAAGTTTACTGAAATTACAGTATCACTTACACGATATTTTAGCTTCTATTGCTGGCAGCTAGCACTAACATACTGGCTTTCGTGGCTGTGATTTGAAAATAGTGTAAAACTGTCTGCAGCTGCACTAGATCATGTTTGTGGTTCACAAAGCCTTTCAAAGAAGACATTTGACAATACTTAAGGGAAATCACAGAAACAGCTTACAGTGAGAGTTTTACGCTGAAAAATTTGTTTTTAAAAAGTCGCTTCAATACTGCTCATTGAATTCCATCACCTTCAGAAAATCTCAGAGTAAATCTGCCTGGATGAATACCACAAGCAGAATTTATTTTCTGTGATTCTGATGAAATGATTATCCACCAGAAGGAATCTGCATAGCCACCTTTTAGTAAGCAGTTTTATATCTTAAAACTTACATACTCTCAGCCTAATAACATTTAGTTTCATTCCAATCTTACCTGTGACATTGTGTAACTCTTCTTCTCGTTGCTCTACAATCACTCTCCTTTGCTGTACTCACACTGGCTCTTTAAATTTCAAAAGCTCATCCCATAATCTGAACAGGTCAGATGTAAAAATGATTGACATCCTGTGGCTCAACTGGTATGCATTCACTGCAGTTCAGGCATCTGCGTTTACCTTGTTGCTATTGTTGCTATGACACAGATTTTTTGCAGCCAACTGCACGTCCCGCAGATAAATCTGATGTCCTTAGACGGCACGCACACACTGAATGCATCGTTTCACACACGACGTACAGCGATGTACACTGAAATATTTTAACTTCAAATGGCTGTTCACAGTTTTTCTGACAGTCTATTTTTAAAAATCCTTCTGCACGTGAATTTACTGTCATTTCAACTCGAACAACATTATGTACCATTTTTATTTTCGTTGTAATGAAAAACATGTTTGAACTTCTGCTCAACCATAGAGTACAGATAATTAAAACATTTGGAGGAAAACTAATAGAAAAACCAGTCAGGAAAACAGGAAGTTTGATAAATTCAATAAATTTCTTGTAATTTTGCATCTTTTTTTGACAAAAACATTTTTAACGTGTGAAAATAAAACTACATAAGTATGATTACAACATCAGTTTTGCATCGTTTAACTATGCCCGGCTTTTGCTGAATGAACTTATTTGAAGCATCTTCAGTAAGTTTTGCAGAAATACTTCATGAAGTGGTGAATTTTAACCAACAGATGCATTGTGGTCATAATGAAGCTCTTAGCAGGAAAAACACTGAAGACTCCATATTTCCTGTATGCAACCGAACGTGTCTGCAGTAAGTATGAAGGGAAACCAACTTCCAGAACATATTTAGATGCACTTTGATTCAGAAAACGCAGACCTGTGACTGTCTCTTCTGCTGCAGTAAAACGATTTTGTGCACATTAAAGGAAAACCAAGAAACAACGATCCTGACTGTTCGGTGTGTATTGAGAAACTAAAACCTCAACAACAGGAGCTTCGCCTGTGGCTGCAGTGTCTTTGCATATCTGTGTTTTATTTCTTCTCCTCGACAGTCCTGCCAAAGTATTCCTTCTGGAACTGTTGGAACTCCTCCTCGGTGAACAAAGACTGCGTCTCCTTCGCCTTCTTGGCGGGTCTGTCCGGGCGATTTCTGGACTGTCGTCCCGGGAGTTGGTTCACAATCTAACAGACGGACAGACAGAAATCAAGTCACCACTTTAGAACAAACTCATTTGCAGACAATAGAGGCAGTTTGACAAAATTCATGGTGACATCAGCTGTGAATCTATGCTGGTTGTCCACAAGACATAAATAATGAGGAACCCAGAAGAACGTCTAAGATTCTGCTTTTGTTCACAGATTTGTTTTCTCTATAAAGTACGACTCCAGCAAATCCAAATGATAAATTATTAGAAATACGAAGAATGGCACATGAATGATGAGACACAAAACTCCCACCTTGTGTCGATGCTATGCGTGGAGGTGAAACTGTTTAGGCAATTTAACGTTTGGTTGCTTCCACTGATTCTTATGTTAATGTCTCTAACTTTCAGAAATCACACAAACAAAAGAACCCCCACACACAAAGGCAGCTTCCAACACAATCTGCAGGTATTTCCTTAAGCAATAAACTTCTCTTCACTGGAACCTCTGGACTATTTGTAATAAAACCTGCCATGTCAGTGGTAGGCTGAGATATCCCAGAACCCCGGTGTAGAAGAGTGACCACTGTCAGTCACCGTCTTTCTTTTATGGTGTGCTCAGATCCCTTTTAAATCATTGTATTTAATCGTTTAATAGTAGTACTATGGATTTGAAACTGAAATATGTAAGCACTAGTAAGTCAAGTGCCAAATAACGCAGCTACAAATGCACTGAAGTAATGACGAACTTCAGCACCTGTAGGTGCGTTTTTAGTCTCTCTTACCTTCAGCGTATCAGAATCCGTTGCTTTGAAGCCAGTTCCCATGAAGTACTTGAGATTAGCATTCAGCTGGCTCTTCCCCTGCTTCTTCCTGAACTCCTCTACAAATAGCACCAAAGGAGAAGGAGATATGTAGAGCAAGAAGATACAGCAGATGATTTAAAGCAAAACAAGCACCATCAGATCATGTGTTACATCATCTATGACAGGGGTCGGCAACCTTTAACACTCAAAGAGCCATTTCGACCCGTTTCCCACAGAAAAGAAAACACCGGGAGCCGCAAAATCCTTTTGGCATTTAAAATGAAGACAACACTGCATATATGGCTTTTTTACCTCTATACCTTTGTTAATCAGTCGTGATTAATTAATTACAAAGCCTCTAATTAGATAGATTCCTTTTTTTAATTGTGTCCTTCCACTAATATTTATCTTACTTGATTAATGTCATTTTTGCTCCTGGACCTCATATGTTACGTAATGTTAGCTAGAAATCAATATTTTGTGAATGTCTATTTAACTTGTAAAATCTATTTATCCTAAGCTAATAACTTTTCTCCGGTAAGTCGCTGCCCTATTTTCCAAGACGACACTCTGACTCTGACCTGCTGCCGTGTTCTTGCGAGTAACGTGTATTACCCTATCATGAGTACTTTTGACTCAAAGACGTGTCTTTCTTGGAGTGGAGCTTTAATACACAGGCTTGCCATTCTTGAGTACAAAACGATGTGAAACTACAGGTGTTGCTTCTCCAGGAGAAAAATAAAAAAAGGCATGAAACGTCTGGGAATCTGAAGCTCCGTGTTGTTTCTCTGCATCAATTTGCGCTCTCATGTCACAGGGGAAAACCCCAGCAACACATCCGGTGGAGTGACACGGCAAAATAAGAGCGGTAATTTCACAATAAAACTCTACATTAAAATGCATTGAAACGCGCCTGAAAGGCAGAACAATTTATTTTCCAAAGTTACAGGGAACCACAACAGAGGGCTGAAAGAGCCGCATGCGGCTCCGGAGCCACGGGTTGCCGACCCCTGATCTATGAGTACTAGACAACAGAAGAACTGGAATCAGGCTACAGCACTGGGTCAGTTTGTGTCAACGAAGCAAAGATGGCTGCTTATACATCTCAGAATCTGTTGAAACTTTGCAGGAATGATCTTTGGCATCTGAAACTGACAATTGACTGTTTGTTTTAGCTGAAATTCCAACGTTTTCATAATTTTTCACCCAATAGAAATTTTCAATAAATCCTGTGTGAATTGGAAATTGAATGAGATGCCACTTTCAGATGCCCATTGAGTCTTCAAACTTTCAGGACATGTTCAGAGGTTTCTGGTGGATGTAGAGAACACACCAGGCACCTGGTATACTGAATGACTGTGTGAAATGCAACCGGTTGACTGACCCACTGCAGATTTGATCCTCTTGTCTTTGACAGTGGCTTTGCTCTTCCCAGGACCGAGGCGGCCCTGCAGCCTCTTGACCTGCTTGGTGACTCCCTGTCGCTTGGTGCTCACCAGCTCCATCACTGTGGCTGAACTGGGAGTCTGCTGCTGCTGCTTCTTCTTCTTCCCTTTACTGACATCTGGAAGGATGGAAAACAAGGCAATATGCTATTTTATGTTGTGGGTAACTGACCGGTGTCGTATAATGTGCTTCATAATAACATTTAGTAAAATTAAACCATGTAGTCTGCTGGTTTTAACTCCACAACAGCAAATTTAAGAATGCTGTACCATTCATTTTGAACATGCTGAACGACAACAACCATTACTGCCGACATAAATAAAGTGAAATGACAATTAACTCTGCAGTTTTCTTTTTTTATGCAACATCACCGATGGAATACAGATAACCGTGCATATATTTGTACTTAACCATAACGATTTAGTAACACTCAAAATCGACAACACTGGTTGGAGCTAAAGGAGGAGCTAATGCTAACATTAGCCAGCTAAGCTAAGCTAAGAGACTAACCTTTAATGTCGTCGCTCAGCAGCTCCAGGCCTCTTCTGATCAACGACGCCGACATCCCGATTAAATACTGTGTTGTTCCGTTAATCTGCCAGCTACATGTGTAGGAATGTTCTCTGTCTACCGAACAGCAACATGTGAGCTCATCAACAACCGGTGAGCTCCGCGTGTGCGTCGGCTGAAAGCACTCGGCCGGACAACAATCGAAGACACACCAAAGTTCCTACAACAACAACTACTACTACTACTACTAATAATAATAATAAGAATAATAATTACTATTTATTAATTTAATACATAAAATAACTCAAACAAAATTAAGAGGCTTTATGAAAAATAGAGTGGATTTTCTACTTTCAGCCCCTTATACACAAATATTTCGAGAAAACCCAAAACATTACAACAGTGATTGCAAAAACTGAGAAGAGTGCTACATAGCTGTGGTATACCAAGTCAAAGACGTGTATTATGTGACAAAAATTAAGTCAGGCTATTTAGAAATATAGGTCGAAGCAGTGCACTAAATTAGAAGATGATGAGAATTAATCCATAAAGTTGCCCAAACTTTATGGGCTAATAATAAGTCAGTCCTAATTGTGCACGATTATCACCATGGAAGAAGTTCGAAACACACTAACATAACAATAATAATTTATATTTCGGTTGGGGTTTAAATTAAATGTGCCATGTTATGATGAAGTGGCACGTACAGTGGGGTTCTTTATGTTAAATATTAGTGAGTCTAAACAAGCAATTTGCGGACTAGTTACAGTGTGATGTCATTACTGTAACCGCCTCCGGTCACTTCCAGCTGTTGGAAACTGGGGGGCGTGATGGATGTTATCAGCATCCTCTGCTTCTCCACCGTGCGCTCTCTCTGTGCGCCGCTGTTAACCTTTGGCACAGGATCAGATCCATACAGTTCAACCACAGTAAACTCTGCAGCCTCTCTACCTCTCAGGACTTCACATGGCGCTTCAAGCTAGAGCTCTGGTCACCTCTAAGTGGCTTGCGCAGGCTGTGCAGGTACAGGGGAAAATGCGCATTTTGGACACGTCTTGGTATTTGCCCAAACTTCGCCGAAACGCAAAGAGCGAGTTCAAAAAGAGGCACATACCAGGGGCGGCTTTCTTTGACATAGACCAGTGCTGTGATAAAACTTCCCCTCTGGACCACATGCTGCCAACGGAGAAGATTTTTGCGGATTACGTGGGGAATTTGGGAATAGACGGCGACACGCACGTCGTGGTGTACGATGGCAGCGAGTTCGGCGCGTTCTCGGCGCCCCGAGTGTGGTGGATGTTCCGGGTGTTCGGGCACAGTGCGGTCTCTTTGCTCAACGGGGGGCTCAGGAACTGGGAGCTGGAGGGTCGACCGCTGACCGACCGGCATGTCAGACAGACACCGACCGAGTTCAAGGCCTCTCTGAACCGCTCGTGGATCAAGAACTACGAGGACATCCTGGATAACCTGGACACCAAGACGTTCCAGGTGGTGGATGCCAGGCCCACGGGCAGGTTCAGAGGACTGGACCCTGAACCCAGAGACAGTGAGTAGCCTGTTGAGAAGTCTGTATGATGCTGATGCTGCTCTGGTTAGTCTCCTTTACCACGCTACAGAGGTGCAGAAATGATAGGTTGATCTGGTCTTCAGTTTGGTTTGGAGACATACTTAAATGAAAGTTAAGATCAATTTCAGTCTTGCATGCTCCACTTTATCAGTTGCTGGATCCTTAAAAAGTGCTTTGATCCTGACAGCTTCATCAACACTCAACTAATCACAAATTCTAATTTAAAGAAGACATCAATTAACTTTTTCTTTTTTGCACATTTCTACTCACAAAACAAATTCAAATTACATTTTATCTCAATTCTTTGAAATGATTTTCCGGTCATTACTACCAATTCTTGTTTCCTCCCATTGTTACATTGGGGTCTTCAGACTGGGGCTCCATGCTGAGGGCTGTGTGTGTCTTTGCTTTATTTACTGCTAGCCTAGCTTAGCGAGACTGTATTCCCGTTATAAGGGATATGTGTATTTGTAATACACAATATAAAGGCTGTCTGGTCCCCAGGGAAATTTACTGCAGCCTCTTAAGGATAAATCCACTGACACTGACGATAGTGATAGAGACAAATGAACCACTAAGGTCTGTTTCTGTCACCATGTTCATTAAATGGTTTCAAAATTACACCGACTGTGCCAGGATTTGAGATGTAATTCATGCTTCAAATGAATCAGCCTCTTCTTAAAAATTATTTCCAAAATAATACAGAGTAGACTTTTCAAAAATCAAAGTGTGTTTAACCTCGTGTCGTCCTGCGGGTCAAAATTCACCTGTTTTCAAGTCTGGAAATGTGGGGAAAAAAATATATGTTTTGACAATCAAACTTCTGATGTCCATATTTTCAACATTTTTGGGAAATCTTTGAACATTTTGTAGGTGGAGAAAAAAGAAACGTGAAAAAAAGTTAAGAACATTCACAAAAAAACCCCAAACATTATAATGCAGATGATAAAATTTGTGGATGTTTGGGGACAAAGCATGAAGTAGCCTTTATGAGTATTTTTGAAGGTCTATAATTTTACTCTTACTAAAGTATGCATTACACCATGATGTGAATTAAACTTGGCTACGAAGCAGCGTAGATACTGTCAGCTTGGAAAACGAGCTCCTGCTGAAACTAAACAAAAAGCTCATAAAGTAAACTGTGCAAGCTATGCTAGCATGCTGCTTTATCTGCGTATTTGTTCAGTTTGATCCATGTTTTTAATCATTTATTAAAGAAATGCACTTTGTTAAATGCAGATATTTTCTCCATGGATCTGCACTGAATGTCTGCAATGAACGTCAACTTTTAAAAAGTAATTGAGTAGCACTTGATATTATTCATTTGTACTTTTCGTAAGTATTTTTTAACAGCAGTAGTTTCATCAGTAGTGAATAATGTTTTAGTAATGTAGCTATGCATCTACTTGATTACATACTTCCATTATGCTTTAGTTTTTTTTTTTCTTTCAGTGCTAAAATAATGTCCAAAAAGGACAAATGGGATGTTAACAAAGGAGCAAACATGCAGAAATGGAACAATCGGACCTCACGAAAAAAATAAAATGTTAGTCCAAAGGAGAGCGTGACATTGTGTGCTAGTTTGGGCTCGGTGTAGAACAGGCCCACAGTGGAAAAACCATAATGTTCTACTTCCTTGTACGGAGGCTTTTTGCAGAGTTTGCTCTGAACAAACACACACAGTGAGCTGGGCCTGAATCACTGACCAACACAAACACTTGATGAGAGCGAGCAGACAGGACATACCCACATAACCATGCATTTTCCTGACCCATATGCTCACACACTCACACACAGCTGGACAGTAGCAGACAGTGAATGCTCGACAGTTTATAGACTGTCCATCCTTAGATATGTGGATCTTTGTAGATAGCAGTCTGTTAGATTAGAATGCAGCGATATAACACCTATAGTGCGTGTGTTATCTAAGCGAACACACCTCTCACTCTCACACACATGTCCCCGTATATTTGAATATCGTACGTGCACACACGCTTTAGCTCCATCTGTTCAAGCAGCCTCAGCACTGAACTCTGATCTCAGGCAAACTGACTGTTGCCATTGAATAGAGAAGTTTTCTGTGCTGGTACAGTCCAGGGGAAAACGAGAAGGCCTCAAAATCCAGTTTTTCCGAAAATAAACTAATGCTTTTACAGGATTTATCCACTACATTTATCACTTTGGAGAAAAGCTGTAATCTTTTGCTATAGCTGAAATGGTATCAAACCTCAATATTAACCAAACATTTTCTTACATTAACAGTTTAGACACTTTACATTTGAAGATATGTTAACCCTCCTGTTGTCCTCATTTACGGACACCAAAAAATATTGTTTCCTTGTCTGAAAAAATCCAAGAATTCAGCAAAACAATTCCCCAAATTTCTGAAAATGTGCAAAACCTTCAGGAAGAAAATTCCAATAATTCCTTAAAAATTTCCCTTAAAAGTTTTATTTTAAAAAATCCCCCAAATGTGGAATGAAAATTCTCGTAAATATTTTCAAAAAATGAGTAAAAATTCCAAAATAATCCTAAAAATATCTAAAATGATTACATATATATCAGTAAAACTTCTAATATTTTCTGAACATTCACAAAAAAGTCATTCACAAAAGGTTGATTTTTTTTGTGAATGTTCTTAAGAAACTTTTTTTTTTAAATTTCGTTTTTTTTTTTCTCCCAAAAAATGTTCAAAGATTTTGTCCACATTTTCAAACTTTAAAACGGATCAATTTTGACCCGCAGGACGACAGGAGGGTTAAGACAATATTGAGCATTTGAGAAGATCATTTCTGTTAGATGGTGAAAAGAAAGTTAAATAGCTGAAAAAGAGTTTTGATATTGATAAACAAGCTAAGGTGCAACATACTATTGATAAATGTGGAAAAATATAAAACAGCGCTCAGGCATATAATCAACAGATGACAGTGAATATACTGCCTGGACAGAAAAGTTTGTGCTTCTCCACCTCCTGTTTTTAAAGTTACTGTTTTGTAAATAAACATTTTTTTGGAGGAAGCATGAAGAAAGGGTCAAAACTGCTTCATCAGTGCTGTTTTTTAGTCCACATGGTCCTTCCTGTGGCCAGAAGATCACAGAGTTTACAGTTTTGTCAGTGATCAGAGTGATGCTTGGATGAATGTGTGCGTCCTCTTATCTTCCTTTGAAAGTGACACTGTCATCTTCATTCGCTGACTTTGCTCAGTCTGTCGTTATCCAGCTCCACTCCTGCTGAGCAGCTGATACTGGGGTGCAGCTGGGATGGTGTAACACATCCTGTGACCTGTGACCTCTTACTCTGTGTGATGCATGCACATGGGAAAGTTATTCACATAATCTGATGTTCTGTGGGGGAGAAACTGTGGGGGCTGCAACACGGAGGCTTTTGGTAGCAGCATGAATGTTGAATGTTAATAATAGCACTGAAGATGGCCTAATTCTATTCATATGTCCCAGTAAACCATGACAGTGTGACAGTGATCCAGCGAGCTCAATACCAGGACCCTCAAACGTAAGCAGCAAAAAGGAATTCAACCTTTATTAAGTTTATTATGTCTGCACCTGTGACTTTACCACAGTAACATGTCAAAAACGTTCTCCTAAAACACACCACTTAAACCAGGGTTCTCACCAGGATTTTTTTTACAGCGCAATGGCAGGTCGGGACGGCCCGACACTATGCGCATGCGCAATAGCCTTCATTAAATCTCGTGAGCGGCCGGCCCAGATGTCAGCCAATGAACGTCACGCAGACGCTCCAAACGCTCGTGATTTAGGAAACTATTCACCATACATGGCATCACGGAAACAACCGAGACATGCCAATTGTAACCCCGAGATTGGAAGCGACTCTTAATTTTAGACGGGAATGGGTCAATCGACAGGAAAGTACGGCTGAGGTGGGGAGACATAAATTAACCTAGATAGGCACCCAGTCGATAAAAACAAATGCACATGGCGTTATCTCTCTTTCACAGTGCGAACTGCCCCAATAAAAAAGTTGTCTCACATAAATATGGAAATATTCCGCAAGCAAATGTGCTCAAAACACAATACCACAACTTGAAAGGCAGCGTAGCGGCCCTAATCACAGCGTAATCTTTTAAACTGAAATGTGCTGGCGAGAACCCTGAAAACAAGACCTGTCCTGATCCACACTGACTGATCGATCCCAGCAGTAAAGCAGGTACAAACACTACTTTTAATCATGATGAGAAACATAAAATTCTTGTTTTATTTCTGGTTTTGAATACTTTAGCAGATATGCAGGCAGAAGTTGGGTGGAGCTAGGCTGAAACAGCTTCAAGCTGATAATATTAGGTGCATTTATCTTCAACTTTGGCTGACTGACAGCAGTAGTGCTTGTCTATATGCTCTCATTCAATCAAACTGTCATTGCTCAGACAATTACAATCAGTGTTATTTTAAAGGACAGAAGCACTACATCGACCGCCTTTCATGAGCTATTCACTATTTTCTTGGTGGGAGGATCAAACAACCTGTGAAAAACAGGTTGTTCTCACTACTTTGAACTCATCCAACCTAATGGAAACTGCTAGGTCTAACTTCTCGTCTACATTTAGTCAAGGTTGGCTCTAATAATTAACCAGCTAATTAAAATGTCAAAGAAGTTCTCGGTGTGGTTGCGTTTTGTTTAAACAGATAGCCAGAAAGTTGTATGTGTACACTTGGCAAACAGTAGTTAGCAAATCACAGCCAACTTGGCGGATCATCTAAATTCATTAGGCTAAGCTGTCTGTGTGATATTCCTTAATAGTCCTTGTGCTGGGATCATCATTGATATAGTTCAGAAATAAGATGAATAACAGTTCGGTTCATCTGAAGATACCATGTAGATTTTTTAACCACAAAATCTTACTTTGTTGACAAATATTTTCTTCAGCTGACTACAGTCTTGATCCAATCCTCATAATAATAAAGGAAAATCAGATGCAACCATTCTAAGAGGAGAGTGAAAAATAAGCGAAATAAGCCTTAAGAAGAGGTTCAGTCAGACAGTTGGTGAAAACCCCTGTGTGGGAGGATTGTGGCTACTAGGATCTTTGATAAAATGCTGTATCTATGTGGTCAGAAACCATTAGGACACTTTGAGAACAGCTCGACTGGTGATATAGGATCCGCACCATAAACTAAGCAAACTGCTAAACAATGAAGACTGGAGACAGATAAGTCAGAGTGAACTGAGAAGACACAGATTAAATTTTATATTCTTCATTTGGCCACACATATCATTTACAATACCGTTAGAAAACATGCCTATGTGTACGTGGCTGCTTTTAGGGACAAAGCAACCTTTTCAGTGCATTGTAGTGTCTTGTAGCTTGTTTTTGGTTTCCCAGTCTGCAGCTTTCTATTTTGATTTTAGTTCACTCTGACTACTCATGTTAATGTGGCTTCCAGCAACAGCATGCAAATGTTTTCAGATAAAACTTCCTCTGTACACCACCTGCTCAGCCCCAAACGTTAGCGATTAGCTGGTAAACAATGGGAGACTTTTCTTACAAGCTGGTGAACATCAAAGAAGGGTTACAGTAAATCAGAGGTAATATTTGACTTTTTGTGGGCACTAAATAGAAACCAAACCAATGCTCATTGGGTAAATCAGACACTTAGTTTTCAATCAACTTCTAATGTTAGTACTACTATCACAAAAATGCCAAGTTGAATGAGCATCTCTGAAATTATCTACAAACCCCAGATCCTTTGTGGGACAGGACTGTTATACTCTACTCAATGTTTCTGTTGATCTGTCCATTTCTACAATTTTAAAGTAAATTGAGACAACATGTTATCACAAAAAATATCCTACATATCTTTTCTTTTTGTGGTTGACAGACACAGAACCGGGCCACATCCCCGGCTCCATCAGCGTCCCCTTCCACTCCTTCTTGTCTTCTTCAGGTCACTTTCTGCCCAAGGAGCAGCTCCAGGGACTCTTCAGCCAGGCCGGCGTGGACCTCAGCCGACCTATCTGCGTCTTGTGTGGCTCTGCTGTAACTGCCTGCCACGTGACGCTGGCGGCCCACGAGTGTGGTCACCCGGGAGTGTCGGTGTACGACGGAGGGTGGTCGGAGTGGTACACCCGTGCCGTGCCCGAACACGTCATATCGGAAGGCAGAGGAAAACACTGGATCAAACTGGGGCTGGATCACGAGAAACTCTTTGCTTGTTGTTGGGGAAGGCGTGCTAAAATTTAAGGGAGGAGTTTGCCATTTTGGAACTTGTGTCTTCATGCTGTGAGGCTACAGACAGTGATAGGTTAGTTTAGCTTAACATAAAGACCGGAAACAGGAGGATACATGGAGTCGTTCTCAGCCAGATGTTTAGGAAATAGGCCTATCAGCGCCTCTCTGACTTTTTCTAATACACACACTGTACACCCTTTGCTTGATCTGTGTAAACAGAATTGTTAAACATAATTGTTGTACTAAGCTAAGCTGACTGTCTGCTACCTGTGGCTTCATATTTAGCATACCCAATGACAACTCTTCCTCTACATTAATGCATTACCAAGGACACTAAACAGGACTCACTCAATCGGCCTTGAAGTTGGAGAAGGTTAGTATACAGCTAATGTTGGAATAAAACAGATCTGTACTCTGATTCACACAGAGTCTGGAGTTGTTGACGTGTCATTTACATCTACTCTTCAGTAAAATATGTCAGCATATGTGGGCTGTAAGACTGACAAAAAGGGCTCAAATCTGACCTGAGAGCAGAGTCTAGTTTGTCAGGTGAGCTGAATATTCAGGATGCTGATTAGAAGATCACGTACAGACTGGAGTGTTTGTTTTTCTTTTTAAAGAAGGTATCCTCTAGTGACAAAGAAAAAAGTTTGTGTTCAATAAATAAATAAATTAAAACTAAATATCAACAGTGTTGCTTTAATATTTTGTCCTGACCCTCTCATATGTATGGATCTGCCACAACATTAAAACCACTGACAGGTACAGTAAAAAATAATAAAGATTATCTTGTTCCTGCGTCACTTCTCAACAGGTGGATGCATTAGGCAGCAAGTCAGTGAGTTCTTGAAGTTGATGGGCTAAAAGCAGAACAAATGGACAATCGTAAGGACCTAAAGCCTAAACTGTGTTTGGTAGACGACTGGGTCAGAGCATCTCCACAACAGCAGATCTTGTATGCAGTGGTGAGCACCTACCAAACGTAGTCCATCAGAACAATCAGTGATCTGGAGGCAGGGTTTTGGGCACAGCTCAAGATCCATTGATGGATTTGAGTAGTGAAGGCTGGTCTGTGGTCTGATCTCTCTCAAGAGCTACTGTGTTGCAGTTTGCTGAAAACCTAAATGCTGACTATGATAGAAAGGTGTCGGAATGCAGACCATCACAGCTTCTTCCATGTGGAGCAGTGAAGCTACAGAATGTTCTCCAGCTCGACCATGGAGCAATGGATGAAGATGGTCTGGTCTGAAGGACCGTTTTTAAATCTTGTGGATGACTTGGTTCATTATTCGGAGAGGAGATGGCAGCAGGCTGCTCTGCAGAAGAAGGCAGAGGCAATTTGATCCTATGGACAACGTTCTGCTGCTAAACCTTGGGTCCTGCATTCGTGTGGATTCTGCATTGACAGATAACCGTAGATATCATACATCATCATGGCAATTGCTTCCCCGTGTTCGACCATTTGACAAAAATTGTTCAGGAATGTGTTGCAGAACGGGATGAAGAGTTCAAGGTGTTGACTCTGCCTTCAGATTCTCCAGATCTTCGTCTGATCACCCCACCTTGCAGCTTTCAGGACTTAATAGATCTGCTGCTAACGTCTCTGTGTGTGGTACCACTGGACACATTCACAGGTCATTCAGAGCTTTCTGACGGCACAAGGGTCACCTCAGGAATATTAAGCAGGCGGTTTTAATGTTATGGGTGATCAGTGTATATGTTTGAACATATTTAAGAACTCAATGTTACCATCCAGAATTGTCTTTGTGTCTTTCTTAAAATGAATTATTGTCCTAATATCTGGAACATAGTCTTATAGTACACTGCACAAAGAACAACACTTTGACACCAAAATCATTGTGAAATATTGTCAGGACTCAAATGTAAATTGCTCAGGAAAAGGGTAAAAAATGTTGTTCTAAATGTATCCACAAGATCAAGTGATGATGACATCTGTGAGAAAAAGAAAGGAAGTGAAAGACTCAAAGCATTTCGCTTTTCTCATTTCTCTTTTCGTTAGCAGCCCGTTGTTGTAGTAAAGTGATTCCCTATCAGTACGGCTGAGACATTCTCTTGTCTGAATGTTGTAGAAGTCACACAAAGAGGAGTCAACCAAATTGATCTCTGCTGTTCCACGCTGAGGGAGTCGCCGCATTTTTCTGGCCCTAACTGGTGAGTGTGTCGATCTGATAAAGAAATTATCTCTGTTATCTCGCTGGAAACACAAGGTCCACTGGCACAGTTTTTGGAGCTAGGTCACATGGGGACTAAGCTTCAAAAAATATTTATTTTGTCCAGTTTTATTATTTGGTTTAAAAAGGTTTGTTGCGCTTTTAATAACTTATAAACTTGAGTGTGTTTTAACCAACATTATAAAACATTTTCAGGACAGTCAGTAATGTGTACTGAACAATACTTAGTCAACATTACATTAGGGTCTTCGCAGTGTTTTAAGTACGTCAAACTGTCTGATTTTCTAACCTTTGCAACAATCATATGATAATGTTTTTCGCTTCCACTGGAGGGCAGTACAGCTTCAGATCAGTGTTTAATCACCTTTTACAATATAGCCTCAGTATGAGCTCAGATTCTAGTCTCATAATTCGTGAATAAGACTCTAAACATGCAAAGGTCACACAGGCTGTTCAAACAGAGAAGTGAGAGTTTCTGTTACCAGAGCAGAAGTTTGTTTTCTTTCTATTGGTTTACAAAAAGCTGAAGTTAAATGTCTAGAGTGAACTTCATGAGTGAGGTGATACTGGACAGCTTCTTCTGTTTTTACCCGCCAGTGTGTTGCAGAATCACCATAAAAAACCCAGACATAATGGAGAATAAACCAAAATGACTCAGTTTCAAATGTTAAGAGCTGACTTAGTTTTTCCACCAGCAATAGGAATGTTTAGCAGGTGTGTTCACTGTTGTGTTTTTCCGCGCTTCTGACGTAAAGAAGATCACATGTGATGACCAATTAATGCAGAAAAGCGAGTAAAACCAAAGGTTCATTTCCCTGTTTTTGCCTCAAGGCCTCCCTGTAAAACCACAACTTGTAGTTGGGCTTTTGTATGGAGAAAACAAACAAGCTATGAAAATAAAATGAGGTGCTGGTTGGCAGCTTTTGCTACTTTGCTGCCTTCAGCAAACTCCTGTTAATAAAAACATTGTTGCTGTTCTTCTGTTTTTGTAAGGACAAGATGAAATATTTTATTTAATAAGCTTCAGAAGTCAGGGAAGGTAAATTTAGTTATCACTGGACACCCACTTCTTCATGCTTTCTGTTTGTATGCTAGCTGCTGTACAGACACAGCAGGGATATCAATTTTCTCACCTGAGTCTATGCAAGAAAACAAATGTTACCCACAAATGTTAAACTACTCCTTTAAAATGGATTTTGAAAAAGACTGAAAGCTAATTTGCGGTGGCAGTAATGAATATCTCCATTTGGCTTGTGATATACATAGAGTTGTTGCCACAGACTGTCAAGAGGGGAAGTCGGAGAACCCAAGTGCAGGCACAGAAAATGTCAGACGAGAGGGAAACAGGGTAAACAAAATGGGTTTTATTTTACAAACGACAACAAAGCCAATCCAGATAAGGAAAAACTGAGCAGAGGGGAAAACCAAACTAAACCGACTATCTAACAATCTTAATTCAACATAAAACTTTATCTAACAGAAATTCCAAAAAATCATTAAAGGGACATTACAGACACAAGCAGGGGTAATCGACGAGGGCAAGGACTGAACCAAGGTAAACTGAAGATTCGGGTGGGTGGAGGGGGTCCGAAGGAGAGGCAAAAACAAAAAGGTGTCCAGAACAGTCTGGGGCGGCTCTGAGGCATGGTAGCAACAACCAAATTCAAAACAAAACAGAACAGAGGGCAATCCAGAAGCTGGTCAACATACAAAGCAAAATATTCCAAGGCTGGAAGTGCAGGCAGACAAGACCGTTACGGAGGATGACCCGCAGGCTGGCAGGACAGGCGAGGCTGTTCCAGAGGCCGGCGACGACGGAGAAGGAACCACTCAGGAGGCCGCCAGCGGCAGACGAGACAGGGACCCTCCGCGACCCACTCGGGACAGGTGGAGGTGATTTTTGGAATGTTGAGGGACAGGTTCATGGTGGTTGTTGGGTGGAGTTGAGGGCCCGATGTTAGCCCCCATCCACACGAAGACAAACCGAGGTCTAAACGCATAAGTTTCTTGCCGAATCTGCGTATCATCCACACGAAGACGGCGTTTTGGGGGTCTGTAAATGATCATTTTTGAAACCAGGTTCCAGAGTGGAAAGATTTTGAAATGCCGTATACACTAGGGCTGCACCTAACGACGCGTCGACGAGTCGTCTGAGCACGATACGTCATCAAAAGCGGAAGTGAGCATGCAATGCAACAGAAATTCCCTTCCGACCGGAGCGCGGAACACTGACAAACGTCGGCGCGGCATCGTGCATAATACATGCACGACGCAGCGCCGATTTTCGTCCATGTTCCGCGCTCCGGTCGGAAGGGAATTTCTGTTGCATTGCGTGCTGACTTCCGCTTTTGATGACGTATCGTGCACAGACGACTCGTCGACGCGTCTTTAGGTGCAGCCCTAGTATACGCAGCTCCGTGTTTACTGGCTCTCCGCTACTTTTCAGATACACTTGCATCATAGTTTCATATCTTCATTGACACGCATGCAGTTTCATAACTTCATTGACACGCCTGCGCCACACGTGGCAACAACAACAACAATGGCAGCGTACAGTGTAGCAAATGTGCTGATGAAGCTAGTGACCCTACTATCCCCGTTGCAGCAAAATCTCCTTCTTCTCAATCACCACCGAGTTGAACAAACAATTATCGAGGACACCTTACGGCCCATTCATGCTTCCCGGCTTGGTCTCTGTTTACAACTTTTGCCGCAAGTGCGCATGCCCACAGTTTTTTTCTTCTTTTTGCGCGTGTTTCCGTCATATCGTTACAGCGCCCCTAGAGGTCTGGCATGTATTTTACAGCGTTTCCATGCGTATCGAGTGCATTCATGTAGACGCACACATTTTCTGAGACGCCGTCGTCTTTATGGTGATCGTTTTTGAAACTGTTAAACGTTTTGTCTTCGTGTGGATGGGGCCTTTGTGAGTTAGTCCACATAGGGGAAGATCGACCATGCATGGCAGCTGGCTGCATGCTCACCACACCCATCCTAACTGTTCTTGGTTTGGGGTTAGCAAATTGAGAGCAGGTGAACTTTTAAACAGGCGAGTGGCTAACTGGCGGACTAGCAGGTGGGTGACTGGTTGGATGTGATAAGGCCTGAGGTAGATCTAAAAACTCTAGAGCAAACTGAGGTAGAAGGTGAATGAGCCAGGGCTTTTGGGCAGCTTCATGGCGTTTCTGAGATAAATAATTTTCTTTAAGCTGAGGGTCCATTGCCCTTTTCCACAAGCCGTAGAAGTAGACGAGGGAATTCAGCAGTTTGTTGTACTCCCTCACCTGGACAGGGTCTTCCAGGGAAACAGAAGGCTGACTATTGAGGTCACTGTCCCATCCAAGGGCTCTATCTGACAAAAATGAGCAGAGAGTGCTGGAAGATATGCTGATGAGAGTTGACTGGGGACTTCCTCTATTTCGGGAACCTCGCCGTCCCTTAGGAGATACGTTTATTGCCACTCCAGTTCCCACGAAAGGAGACTCCCAGCCATAAACAGCTACGGTCTGAAAAATGGGGAACTAAACACGAAAGGGGGAAATCTAAAGAGGACCCAAACAGGATTAGACTGGATCTAAACCAGCTTTAATGGGGTCTAAAACTGGCTGAGCTGACTGGAGAAGACTGAGCTAAGCAAACGCCACACCCAATCTGAGTGAACCATACAGAATTTAAACATGACCCAAACTGGGCTCTGTGTCTGCTGACTTCAATTCTGGCCGGACTATACTGTTACAAGGGGCAGTTGGAGAACCAAAGTGCAGCTACAGAAAATGGCAGACAAGTTTGAAATATGGAAAATGGGTTTTATTTTACAAACGAGAACCAATGCAGATAAGGAAAAACTGAGCAGAGGGGAAAACCAAGCTAAAACGGCTATCTAACAATCTTAATTCAACATAAAGCTTTATCCCAACAGAAATGCCGAAAAATCAATAAAGGGACACTACAGACACAAGCAGGGGTAATCGACGAGGGCAAGGACTGAACCAAGGTAAACTGAGCCAACTAAAAATGAGAGGAAATCACTGAACAACATTCAGAGATAAACTTAGCAGGACGAGAACAATGGAAAACCAATCTAAATACACGAAGACACATTAACAAAACAGAGAATACACACAAATGGGGGAACTAAAGCTGACTTGGCAGACAGGGTCGGGGAGTCCAGAAACAGAATGAAAGCTGAGACGGAGCTGGGTAGAAGACAAGATGGGACAGGCCAGAATCTGGGGAAAGTACTGAGCCCAGGTATGGGGAATTGAAGAGAATCCAAAAGGGCAGAACTAAGTCCATGAAGGAATGTGAGTCTACGGTCCAGCAGAGATGAGGTGAATGAACAGGGCTTAAATACCTGGAGGTGTGATTGTATGCAGGTGAATGGCCTGATTACTGCAGCTGACTCTTGTCACAGCAATCAGCAGAATGCAGACAGGTGATGCAGGAGAGAGAATGAGAGAGACCAAGGGAGACAGACAGACAGATGCAGAGACCAACAGATGCAAACAGAGGGAGCCAGAGGGACAAGACAAAGAATATGTCAGGATTCTGCCCCAGTTGCTGCCTTCTTGTAGCCTAGCCATGCTACACCCATGTTTCTGACGGCACAAGGGTCTAGGGAAGCTCGACAGGGAGGGAGGCGGGCTAAAAGGTTGTCTATCAAATCCCTCTGCAGCAATTGGGTAGGTATACAACCAATCAACGCAACGAATAGGCTGACGTGGTTCCGAGAGCACCGGCGGGTTGTGGCTAAGTCCCATTAGCTTCCCAACCAGCCGTGGAGCCGCGGAGCCAACTGGTATATTAAGGATTTGCCATATCCCGTCGACATAAGTCCAAATACGTCTTTCTTCTCAATGAAACACTGAAGTGCCGTCCTTTGTTTATCTTTCAAGTTGAATTTTAGCTTCAAATCTTTAAGGGCTGTGGCCAAAGCCGAGTCGAAAGATAACTGTTTATTGTGCGCCGGTTGTTTCTGTCAGAATCGTCACGCCTCTGTCGTCACTTCGTTACACCCGCCTTCTGACTCTACACTTCATGGTGATTGGTCCGGCCAGTTTTAGGAGAATCCAGCCTCGAGCCTTATGGAGGGTAACTAGACGCACCCTGGCAGAGAATTAAATTCGTTGCCGTGGGTTGTCTAGCGCGGCTAGGCTAGCCTTCTTGTCCCTTTCCCATTTTTTTCCTCCCTTGTTGTTTTGTTCCTCTGGCTCCCCCTGTCTGCTGCATCCTGTCTTCTGATTACTGTCAGCTGATGCAATCAGTTCAGTTCCATTCACCTGGTTCCCTACTCTGCTATTTATGCCCTGCCCGTTCCCTCAGACTTTGCTGGCTCATTGTTGGACTCACATGCTGTTTCAGATGCTGCTCCCCCGCTTTCCCTACCCCTCTGGATTGCATCAGTTTTATGGACTACTCTGCTTTTCTCCCCTTTGTGGATTACCCCCCTTTTTGGACTCAGTTGTTTGGATGGACTTCTGTTTGTTTTTTGTGCCTTCAGTTTTCGGTTTCCCCGTGTGTGAGTTTCTTTCTTTAGCACTGTTGTTTGCCACTGTTTAGTTCTTGTAGCCACTTCAGTCCCGTTTTCAGTTTGTAGCAGTTTTGATTAATAAACCTTTTTTTTTATAATGCCCAGCTGCCTGTCTGTCATGTCTGCACCTGCGTTCTCCAAACACCCCCGTCGTAACAGAATGTGATGTAGGATATAGGAGGGAGAAAGACAAGCAGAGGTCATAACAGAGACGCTTGTGAATGCAGGGACTTTAATGCGATTTTATCAGTGCGTTATAGCCTTAGTCACCGTTACATTGCCTCATTTGCCAGCAAATAGTGACTTGACACTTGACGTGACATTTTTGAAATAAGTTTGCAAATTAAGGAAGAATAGAGGCATCAAACTAAGGCTCTTTGAGTTATTGATTAGTCTATACAAAGCTTTGCAGTTTTTAGCTCAATTTGTATCATCAAAATGAAGCAAAGCAGAAATGGGTTGTCACTACTAATATTTTCAATTACTTCAACTGAATAACTGTGTCTCTCTGTAATTTTTATTTGGTAATGTTTTGCTGTTTTTTAGAATAAGATTTTTGAACATTAAAGAAAAAAAAACCCTACAGCCAGCCATGGACCCTAATCACAACATACTTCATAATATAAACTAAGATACGACCATGCAAGAAGTTATCAGCTCCACCAAATGTTAGACACTCATGAAAGCAACATCCATGGCTATAACATCATTGGAACTTTCTATTTTTTCATTTATTAGCATGTACACAATATTTGGTTTGTATCATTACACACTTTAGAAAGCATTTGAAGGCTACAACTATGAAATCCTACCACTACTTACATGGACAGACATGATGAGAACAATAAAGCAAAGTGTAACGTGAACAATGAGGCATCTGTGTAGTAAGGGGAATTAAGGTCTAGTTTTGGAAAGCACTTGACTGTCATTTCTCACTATGTGATATAGTAACGCTCTGACACATGTTTAGAGGAAACAAATAAACTGAAACTCGGATTCTGCTATGCCTGGGGTTAAAGCGTAAAGCTTGAGCTGAAACGAACAGCAGTACAGAGGGAACAGAAACAAGCTAAGCAGCTCAGCAATAAAAAGAAATAGGGATTTCCAACATGTTGTTTCACACTTATTGAAACACGAACGGCACATCAAGAAGGTAGTACCATTAGGGGAAACCACATAACCACGTCTTACTCAGAAACCTTTCTGATACGTCACTTCTCATCCTGAGAGCAGATAGCTGAGTTTTAGAAAGCATTTTCAGTTAAACCTGAATGATTCTACAAACATGAAAATGATCAGTCACGAAGAACTCAATCAATAAGGAACAAGCACAAGGGTGAAAGAGCCAGAACACTACTGGACAGGTAGGCTATTGTGTTTTTCTGATGTAGATCAAGCATCTTTTTTCAGTGTAAGGAATGAATGAGACTGTGACAAGAAATGATGAAAGAGCAGACATGATAAGGATGTCGGAGAGGCTAAAAACGATAAGCGGTTTTAGAGTGAGAGCACATGTTCGTCGTACTCTAACCATGATAATGACATCAGCTGTGATGGTGACGAAACTGCAAGATGTTTTTTGATAACATTTGAATTTTGACCTATTTTTAAAAGTGAGACAAGCAGCGTAGTTTTACAAACTTCAAAATTCATTTACTGATGTTTTTAAGAGATTTCACTGGATCTTACAGCTTCAGATGTTCCACTGAACTGAAAGTTTGGGTGTTTGGGCAGTTTTTGTGGTTGGTAAACCTACCTTTAAAGCAAGCATACAATTTTAGAAACTTTTTAATGAATGTATATTAAGCACTGACAATAACCTTATGTCACTGCAGGGAGAAGGTTTGCGCAAGTGGGTTTTGAAAACTTATACAGACTTATTACACACTCTAACTGATATTTGACCAGCAAAATATTTAGATCAGATGAATATGATAATGCAGCATATGAAACACCTCATGCTGTGTTGTCAAGAAGAGCTTCAGGAATTGTAGGGGGAAATATTTAAGCTGAAACGTAATTAGAAGAACTAGCTTTCTGGAATCTGTACAAGTTAGGGACTGAAATGTAAACAACAATACAGTGGAGGCACCAAACTTACATCTACATACATTCATAAAACATTTATTTAAACAAACAACACAATAACAACTAACTGTGACGCAACAACGACAACACAGTTAAAGAAACAACAATACAAAACAAGCAATGTGGTGAATGTGAGTGAGGGAAAAGAGAAAGAAGAGAACAGGATGTTGCAATAATGGGGTCAGTATTAGGGTTTGAATTCAGTGTTCTGAGAAGAAAGGATGCATAGACCAGACCTGAAAGCAACTACTAATTTGGACACTTCTAGGAATTTGCTTTTGGGAATAAAAGAAAATTGATAAAGTTGTACCAAGTTTCAGTGACTGGAAGTTACTTGCATGGATGTTGTGATGCTGCGGTGCTGCTTCTGCTGATGCAGGTCAGAACAGCAGGGGACAGAGTGGAACCTCAAGTCGGTACTGAAGGATTTAGGAAGGATTTAGGTCGGACTCTTAGGAAGTACGACTCTGGAGGAATCTTAGAAGGGTTGACTAAAAGTGGTAGCTTAAAGTGTGATCTTTTATAAGGTAGTATTAACCCTGGACCAACTTCTTGATGAGGGCTGATGTCCAGATGTCCCTCACAGAGTTACACTTTCAGATAGTTTTTGAAGTTTGCATAATTTAAAAATGGTACGGTATGGTGATATATCGTTTACATGTGTGCACTCCTGACAGACAGCTATTCAATACAGGACAAAACACACCCATATGACATGAACCATTGTTCAGTCTCCAACTTTTTATGTGAGTTCCAAGTTGTGGTGTTTCATCGCGGCATTGTGAATTTGTTCCAGGATTCTGACCACTACTTCCTGCAGGGTCAGAAGTCGGTCAGAGTGTTTCTAGCAGGATTTGTTCCCTCGTAGGCCTGATAGTGAGTGGGGGTTTGAGCCAGTCTCTTGGCTAAACTAGACCCAATATGCATCCTGGATGTCTGGAGGTGTGCTATGGAACTTTCTGAAGGTCTGCTTTCTTGTGGCCTCCTCCTAAATAACACAAACTTCACACCATCCTGACAGATCTGGAAGGTGTCTTCCTTTAAGACTGCAGATCTGGTACGGCCCCTAACAGGGGACCCTCTCTCCAGTCTGATTGTAAATGGATAAAATTCCCTCTTTTTCTGTCTTAAAGTTTAAAATGGTTTATTGATCCTACATTATTAATATTGGCCAATATACAGATAAAAAAGCACTTTGAGATAACTTTTTCAAATGGAACATTTCAGCCCAGTGAACAGTTAAAAATATCTACTGTCTTTTTACAAAAATGAACTTCTGAAGTTACAAAGTTTTCACAGAGAAAAAGGAAGGAATAAGAAGCTCAGAAGCAGTTAAGAAGTGAGAGACTGAGAATAAGGGGAAAGCCCGTTTGATAAAGAGATGTGATGTATGTGGGAAGGCGACAGGAAATGGAAGAAGCGAGAGATAAAAACCAGACGGTGTGGAGGCGTGACAAGAGATAAAGAAGGGGCCCACACTTAATTTAAAGGTCAATGAAATGGCTTAATTACTTTCAATTTTTTTGCCAGATAAACTGGAGTTTGCAGTCTGTATGGCTTTGCTTTGAGACTCAAACACTCACACTTCAACCTGCTGGTAGCTCGTACCATTCTTCCACTGATCAGTGCTGCTCTCTCAGGTTAAGCTGTTCACTCCTACATGCTACATTCTGCTGTTTTGCCTCATGCTAATTTCTCCCACGCTCCATCCATCCAGTTTCGAAAAACAACTATGGCTTTATAGTCAAACCGACACAATCCTTGGATTCCAGTTAATAAAACTAGTGTGGTCCTGTAGTTCAGTGTACCAAACAAATCCCTCCGTGATGTCTCTGACTGATCGTTTTTCAGTGAATCACTTATGATAAATGGGATATTTTCCCTACTACTCTGTCCTTGGGCTTCCAGAGCTGAAGACATGCACTGACAATGTAAAGGGATCTTTATTATCTACATGTACACTCCCTGTGATTAACTGAATAGCTACCTACATCTAACCTCAGTCAACTCAGCTGCTGACAGATTGGTGGTGTTTGCACTGAAATCAGCCCTGCAGTGTACTAAACCGCTCCATTGGTGGCACTGTTGTCACTTCAGTTAGTAATGAGACATAAAATATGATCCAGGATGCACAATTTAAGCTATAGTTCTGAATTTTAAGGCTCATCAGATGCCACAATGCTACATAGTGGTGTAATATTCTGCAGTACCTTGTGAGATCATTTTTTGTTGCATTATGACGTAAAATGAGTCAGATTCACATGAATGATGAGCATTGTTACTTCATTTGCGCCTCAGTCAGCTTGAATGGAGCCTAAGTCTGGTGATCTGACTAATCATCTTCGTTCTTTCTCCCAAAAATGGTCATTGAGAACCTATCATGATAACCCTCTGCACAGGACTGTACTCAGTGAAACCTGTTGTCTCAGCTCTGAGTAGTAATGTGTCGAAATGCTAGAAGGGCTGAGAGTAAAATGAAAAGTAGCTCATTTTCTGCCAGTTAGAGGTTGAAACCTCAGAAGCCTCTGCACCAGTATTGTCAAGAAAAAATGTAGCACAAGAAAAGATGAGAAGACTTACTGCAGTGAGCTCTTTTTTTTAATTATTGGAAAAAAAAAGTTGCTTTCTGGGAAGGGCTAGGAAGTGGTTTGTGAGTGTGTTTAGTGTGTGTGTGTGTGTTGTTTGTGGTTTAATTTGTGTCTTTCTGAAGCAGAGAGGCAAGAGAAGAAGAAAGGAAGGAGAGAAAGAAAGAGAAGAAAAAAGTCAGCTTTTAAAAAAAAAAAAAAAAAAAAAAAAAGCTGTTAAACCACATTAGGGAAAGTCCAAAATGTCAGAAGCAGATATATCTAAACAGGACATAAACATACCTCAGTGTAAAAGGTTAAAGACAGGACCTGGCAAAGTGATACTAGACAGAGTTCTTGATTTGATAGTGTGACCCAGCAGGCTGTTTTCCATCATGTGACAAGTGCTCATTGCTGAATAAGTGCAGCCATTCATTTGGAAAGTCACTGGACTGTCCAGTATGTCTTTGAATCATGTTATCAGTCTCATGACATCAGATGTGAGTCAAAAGAATGTGAGTCTTATAAAAATAAAAGCTAGATACACTCAGTTGTCAGAAGCCATGCAGACCAGAGGTTCACAGCCTTTCTGAGTTTAAGGACCAGACAGCAGCTATCATGCTTCACATGGATTAATGAGTAGTACGTTGAGTCTCCCCCGCTAGTCACAACCACGGGTCTGCATTCCTCTGGACGATTTCTATTCATCTTACTGGCTTCTTCTTTCTCCCTCTTGTACTCCTCGCCGACTCTGTGAACCAGGGCCCTCCTAAACTTATAATAATCATTTTAACCATCTTCTTCAACAAATCAACACTCTAGAATATATGTATTTCAGCAAGCATAATCATGTGGTTAACTTATAATGTTTCTTATTTGATCTTTTTATTTGTCTGCTTAAAACCTTTGTTAGCTTAAGGCCTGAGTGCTTACTAAGACCTCAATTTCTGCATCCCACTTGACAACAGACAAACAATCACACCAATGTAGAGTAACCAATTAACCTCAGCATATTTTTGAACTGTGGGAGGAAGCCGGAGTACCCGGAGAAAACCCACGCATGCACAGGGAGAACATGCAAACTCCATGCAGAAAGATCCCAGGCCCACCCCGGGATTTGAATCGGGGATGATCTTGCTGCAAGGCGAAAGTGCTAACCACTACTCCACTGTGCAGCATGATGGAAACAGTAGAAATAAAACAGCTGCCTCACATCCTTTGCAAAGAGGAAATAACTCTCAAACTCTACAGACAGCAGGCTAACTACCTTGCCAACTGACAGCGAGGACAGCACCTGTAATTTGACCTTAATGTTCCTTTGACCTAATTCAAAACTGTTCATTGATCATTTTAATTTTCCTAGTAATATGTAAGGCTACAAACAAAACCATATGCAGTTTGTAGGTCTTATGGCAGTTACATCCACCTCCTTGCTTCCTGCTGGGTTTTAACAGATCAGCATTAAACGACCTCAGACCCAGTACAGATGTGAGGCACCGCTGATGGAGACTTCTTCTACAGCAGACAGAGCACAGATGTGATAATGATGGCTGCATCCCACTGGGTGGTCCTGGCTTGTGGTCATATCAGGCTGTCTTTAACTGCAGGAAGTTGTGTGCTGTTTTAGGGCAGCCTGAACCTTTGCACGTTTCTGCAAGAACCGACCCTGTAGAACCACTTTCAGGGTTCTTATTAGGGAAGGTAAAAATACCTAGTGATGGGAATGTACTTACTGATCTGAATAACCCTAAAAAACTGCTGGGCACCCCTGAGTGCCGCTAGGTTAAACTCAGACAAGACAAATGCTGGCTAGTTAAACTCAAAAAGGACTTTGATAGGCATATTTCTGCACTCTTGATATCTTCATCAAATAGAAGTTCTCTCCACTCCAACATCTCTATTAACAATGTAAAAAATCTCTTTAAAGACTGACATAACAAACCCTTCATTGGTCTTTTTCTACACACTTATAGAACTTGCATTGCATCCAGTAAGTACATTTTTTGTTGTTCTACACTTGGAGTTAAAGATGTGGTTGAAGCTGCTGGATCCTTTATCACAATGGAATCAGACAGGCTGAAAGGGTTGATTATGGGACTGTTTCTATAAATGTTATGTTAAGCCTTACAAAGCCATGTTTCTGGAGAAGTACATATACTAAAACCACCTAATCCATAAAAATACTGATCAAGTCTTGCGAGGTCTCATTGTCGTAGACGTTCGCCATTGTGAATTTCGGCCGTGTTATTACGGTACACGCCCCGATAAAAGCTTCGTAATTGCGGCTTCGTTATAACGGCTCATAGGGCTTTATCGTTTGAAAAAAGCAAATTTGGGGCCAATGTTTATATCTTATCATTGGTCGACTTAAACATACGGGTGTGCATATTTTATGTTAATTAGCGAGCCGAGAATGTTCGGTTTCGGCTGTGTGTACGAGTAAGCGTAAACTGAGTATACTCGGTCCTGGCTTTTTAAGGGTTAAATGATCTCAACAGAAAGCTAATTGTTTTTTGCTTGTTAAGGTTTCTAACTGAGTGACATGTCAGTTTCTATAAATCCTTAAGAAACAGTGCTTTCGTGCCTTCTGTGTTACTCATTTATATGCATGTCATTTTTCTACAAAAGGGAAGGAACTAATGCTATCCCACAATGACTTGCAGCAGCAAAATTCAGAGTAATGCACCGTTTATAGCAGAACTGTGACGCTAACATCTGTTGTCGAATGATTACAAAAGTGCAGCTGCATCCTCATTCTCTTATGACCGGTGCTTTCGTCATCAATTACCATTTATATCTCTCATTGACCTCAAAGTATTTTCCATTAATGTCATGCTCAGGAAAAGACATGAGATGTCATTTTTGGACTATTTAACAGCAGCCCTGCTGTAGAGCATGCTGGATCACTGCCATGACTGACTGCAATGCTTAGGAAGGAACTGAGTTGATGAAATCTGCGCCACCTCCACTTTTCCTGCTTTGGTGAGTCAAAATGTCTGGTGATTAAGTCCATTTTAAACATTAGCATTTAGCATTCAGCTTCAGAGCTTTGGCAAACAGTTGTCAAGTTGTCAGTTGTTTTTCTTATCAGATAATAAGTTTCATTGAAACCACACAACTCAACTTGAAACAGACAGACTCTGAACAATGGTTATAAAAGAGTGAATACAGCTAAGTAGGTTTTAATCAGCTATAGGACAGCAATAACAAATTACATCGAATATCTTGGGCCGTTTACTGCTCAGTGCTGTGAACAGATTATTTATAGCTCGTTTCATAGATCAGGCAGACTGCTTCTAATGACCATGAACATTTAGCAACAGTAATGAAGTACATTTGTCAGATAGCTGTATGTGTTATGTGCATAGTCCAGGAAACAAAAGAGGGAAATCAGCAGATATAAGCATCCCATCACATCCCTGCGATAAGCATCATCTATAAAATCAAATTCAATTCAACACAAAAGCTCAAAACACCCAGTTTCAAGTTTAAAAAGATCCCTTTTATCACAGCGCAAGCCAGTCACAGCATGGTCATAACAAACGCCATGTTCGAGCACAAGGCATAAGAGTAGCTGATACCAGAGCACCTTAAGCCAAAACCTGATGATCGACTTTGTATTCGTGTCTTCAGACTGTATGTCTCGGACCTTAGAGTGAAGAGAGGAGCAGCGCTGTTAACTGATCACCACCTGGTGGTGAGTTGGATCTGATGGTGGTAAACCCAACGTGTAGTGAGGGTGAGCTGGGAATGTCTGGCTGAGGCCCCTGTCCATGAGGTTTTCAACTCCTTCCCCTGGAAGAGTTCTCCTGCATCCTAGGGAAGGTTGGGGCCATGGAATCAGACTGGGCCGTGTTCAAAGCCTCTGTTGCAGAAACAGCTGTTAGGAGCTGTGCAGTCAGAAGGTCACTGCTGAGTGTTGACCCAAAAAGGAAGCTATCAGACTGAAGAAGGAGGCTTTTTGGCCCTGATTGGCTTATGGGCCTACTGAAGCAGCAGATAAGTACTGATTGGCCAAAAGGGCTGCAGCGAAAACTCGGGTATGGGAGGAGTTCGATGAGGCGATGGAGAAGGACTTTTGGTTGGCTTTGAGGAAGTTCTGGCAAACCGTTCAACGCCTCAGGAAGGAGAGGAAGGGCTTTGTACAGTCAGGGGAGAGAACTGCTGACCTGGACCGGGGACACTGTCGAGTAATAAAAAGAGCACTTCGAGGAACTCCTGAATCCCGTGAACACATCCTCTGCTGAGGAGGCAGAGACTGAAGACTCGGGGAATCTTCATCCATATCTGTGGTAGAGATTGCAGAGGTAGTTGTCCGGTGTACAAGTATCTTTAGATCACTGCAAAGGTGACTGTTAATTATTGTTTGACCAAGCTGGTGAGCAACTAAAAACTAAAACTAATTTCTTTTCCAGAAAAACATTATGTTTTTCAAAACACTGTGGACAGACATTGAGGCAGTTTTTTCATCAGTACATGATGTTTTTACATCCATGGCTCTGCTGGACGGCCTTGGATGTTGTTTTCAGTCTTTATTAGTACTGATGCTAACAATAATACTGAGGCTGAGTGGCCCTCCTTCTCTGTAAGGCCTACCAGACTTAAGGTTTTAAGACTTAAGGCGCTTGCTGGGCTGCACAGTGGTGTAGTGGTTACCACTTTTCTTGTGCATGCGTGGGTTTTCTCCGGGCACTCCGGCTTCCTCCCATAGTCCAAAAATATGCTGAGGTTAATTGATTACTCTTAACTTTCCATAGGTGTGAGTGTGATTGTGTGTCTGTATATGTAGCCCTGTGACAGACTGGTGACCTGTCCAGGGTGTCCCCTGCCTTCGCCTGAGTCAGCTGGGATAGACTCCACCACCCCCCGTGACCCTAATGAGGATAAAGCGGTGTGAATGGATGGATGGATGGATAAGGCTCTTGCTACTGTTTTACCTCCACACATTAAACACTGATGTTTTTTTATTGCGAGTCCTCACTGAACACACTCTAATGACCACATTTTGCTGCAGCTGCCAGGTATTTTTTTACTGAATTTGGGAAATCCATTGTGCACCTGCAGCCAGGAAAAACTCGCAGAACAATTCAAAGCTTACTTCACTGCTGTTTTTGTTTGACCTGATTGACTTTGTCTTGAAGCTTAACTGCTCTGTTTATTATTAATGGTTTTAATATTTTACTCATTTACCATTTTATCAGGTTTCTTACTGGTATTCCTGCATTTTCTGCCTAATTGTATTCTTGCTCTGCAGCACTGTAAACGAGGCCTTTACCTCACTGTCACTCTAAGTTTACACAGGGATGAATTGATTGAATGATTGATATGAGCAGTTACAGCAGAGTGACCGGAATCTTTCAGAGGATCTGTTCAGTTCAAGTTCCCTTTTCTTGCCTTTTTATAATCAAATGAGAACATGTTTATTTGTAGCATTCAGACATAGATTATTGATACATTTGCTCGTGTCGTTAATTCCACATAACTGAAAATGTTCACTTCAGTTTCTTACATCCATCATTCTGATGATAACTTCACATTTATGTTTATTGAGCCCATGATCTGATTACGGCTGCTTTTAGAACTGTGGGCGTTGTTAGCAGGAAGCACACCTGTGAGATTAGTGGAACATTTGGTTTCTCAGAAAAAACACTCTGACCTTTATTAAGTTTCCAAAACAGGTGACCGGAGAGAAAAAAAAGTAAGTGGGCTTTCCCCTGTCAACCGAAATGGCAAAAAACAGCACTGTGCAAAAGTTTTACCTGTTAAAATAAAGTGAGCTCACTTTGTCTCAAATACATTCAATGTAGCAAATAATAGTTTCAAAAACACTTGCACACAACTTTTTTCCATCACTTGGCAGAAAGGTTGGTCTGAACATCTGGGAGAATTCATCACAGTCTGTGGACTTTTGGCTGAAGCTGGTCTTTTTCAGACATGCTGTGAAGCTGCAAATTTAAGTTAGATAGCCCCCTGAATGTGCTGTGTGATTGATAAGAATTACAACATTTTAAGGCATAAAGCTTTTGCACTGTTTAGTATGCAGTGCATATAAATGCTGTTTGCAAACTGCAAAAAAGCATAAGAGAGCAGCATGGTGGTGCAATGTTTAGCACTGAATCTCTGAGTTGACTGGATTCTTTCTTTGTGGACTTTGCATGCTCTCCCTTTGTGGATTTTCATGTATAGATGAACTGATCATTTTGAAATGGCTGCAGGGGTGAGCTATGGTTGTGTGTCTGTCTGTGCTGCACTGGTGAAATGATCACTGGGATAGACTCCGGTCCACTCATGACCCTCATGACCCTGATGACAGGATGAGCAGGCATAGAAAATACATAGAGAAAAGAAAATGTTGCTTTAACGGGTGCTTTTGTGCAGTTAAACTGTGTGAAAAGATTTTTCGAACGTGAACATTTTTCAGAAGGGAAAGTTGTAAACGGGGCTAGTGGGTTGTGATAACCACACACCACAAAATCCTATCTGAAACACACAGGCACACATTTATTTTTCATCCTGTTTTTGAGTTTAAATGTCAGTCGGCTTCTAAAGCAAAGCAGCCAGTTTTCAGTACATGTCAGTTGACTGTTAGCCACAAAAGGCAAGTGTGGGTAAAGAAAAGAGCACATAGCAAAAACATATTAAATGACAGACTGTGTTTGTGTGCCTGTAGATTTGCGCTATGCCCATACATAAAACAAATTGGGGAAATGACAGACTGTAGAGAAGTAAAGGTGCATAAATAATTAACTTGTATGGGGAATAAAAACACTGAACTAGCCAGTATGCACCGGTGTGGGTTTTTTGTTCATTTCTCTTGAACTGTCAGCTACTAGGTGCAGAGATAAGATCAAAACAGGTCTGAGTATTAGTCTGTAGAATGCACTAATGGGTTAATAGATATCATCGCAAACACTCAAAGGTGAGAATTTCCACACAGTCAGATGTTTGCCAGGAGGGGGTTTTGTATTCAAATCGAGAGTGGACTTATAAGATCCATCCTGATTAAGTGGTTGATTTCTAAGTAGTGGTTTTCGGAGACCTCAAACAATATCTGTTGACGGGGCGTTACTTAATGTATGACAGCAAAACCTCATATCTGGTGTTTTTCCACAGAACATCAGATGGAATCAAGTGAACATTAGAGGCAGATCCTGGGCAGCTTTAACAGGTAAGACATCAGTGATCATACTTATGCTTCTTCATAAGACCAGATTGCTTAATGTTCAGTAAGTAAGAGGTGCTAAATCACATGTTATTCATGTCATCAGGGGGTAAAAGAGAGGCAGCAGGCAGGATGTTGCCAATTGTGTGGATTTTTTTTATTTGTTTTTTGTGTGAAAATGGTGTGATGACATTATTGAAAATGTTTCAATGCACCCACATCTGATTAAATGTATTATTGTTGCGCTTGTCTTTGAGATGGATCACGTTTTACTGGCATCATCTGCAACGTTATCTTTTCAAATTCGTATTTTTATTTGTGTCAAGATGTAAAAGATGCAAGAGTGCAGGTGACAAAGCAAGACAACGTTCTTTATTTTATCATCTAATTCACTCTAACTCAGTCATTACAACCACAGTGTTCCACTTGCAATTTTTTCATGAGCCAATACTGAATTAAAAATAACTATGGTTATATGTGTTATATGCACAGATGACTTGTTCTATTTCTGGCAACAAAGAGCCCTAAATGAACAAATGAACTTGAATCTCCAAATGCATTTCCTACAATGGAAGACCATGAAGGATGTTGCCACAAACCAATCAGAAACAGACCTGGAATATTTACAACTACAGCGTTATTTTTTCCAGCTGTGACATCGCAGCTAAGCGTGGTCCCTAATGACTTGTCAGAGGTTGTATCAGGAGTGAAAGCTGCAAACTTAATGCTTTAGCTGCACTTATAACACATTAAATGGTAAAAATCAGCTGTGTGCACGACAGTAATCCCAGATTACTGTGTTTTGCCTGGCTGTGGTGATGTGATTGCAGATTTGTTCGAGAATATCAGCTATTTAAGCACAACAGCAGCAATTGCTCAGGGTGCTAAAGTATGATGAAATAAAACAATGGGACAGGATGCATTACTCCAGCGTAGGATGGACTGGTTGACATTTGGCTTTGGTCAAATTAATGAAGCTGCAGTTCCCAGTCTGCTGTGCTCATTGAGAACTGGGAGGTGACGGGATTGATACGCATCAAAAGAGTTCATTTCTGTTTTTAATAGTGTGTTGTGTGAGCTATTTATCCATTACCAGTTTATTACCTACAGTAGTTTGGAGAAGCAGACAGAAGGAAACATTGCAAACATTCCTGGATAAATCTAGACTGTGGGGGTTTGGAAGAGAGTGAAATGTAACTGATTCAGTTTCCTGTTGGTTGGTTGGTTGTTTTACCTTTTTAAGAGCCTAAAATATGGTACTTTCTGCTGACCCCAGCCACAGCAGTTCATCACTGAGCTTCAATGCTGCTACTTCTATATGTGCCTCCAAACTGGGGGTCCACTAACAGCCAGCTACTGTAGATAATATATTGACTATAGACAGGTATCTTGCACATTCCCACTTTAAAAAAATAAACTAATCCTTTAAAGGGATCATATTGCACAATTTTTTTGGTTTATTTTTGATCATATTTTCATGTCCTCAGTGTGTTGAGAGGCACATGAAAGGTAGGCGAGAATCATCCTGTTGTTTTGCTCCTTGTTTCTGATTGCCGTAGATCAGAAAGTGTGTCTCTGGACCAGTCATTCACTTTGCAGCCTGTTGTGACGTCACAACAGGCTGCAAAGTGTATAGTGTTGGACCGTTAACGCTCGTGTCGTCCTGCGGGCCAAAACTGATCCGTTTTAAAGTTTGAAAATGTGAAGAAAAAAAATTCACAGTGAAACTTCAACATTTTTTGGGAAATCTTTGAGCATTTTTGGGTGGAAATATAAAGAAATATTTTTTTTAAATGTTCGTAAAGAAAATATTTAGTTTTACTGATAAATATGGAATCACTTTAATATTTTTAGGATAGTTTTGGAAGATTTTTACTAATTTTTTGAAAATATTTACAAGACTTCTCCTGCCGCTTTTGGGGGATTTTTTTTTTTAAAGTAAAACTTTTAAGGGAATTTCTAAGGAATTATTGCAATTTTCTTCCTGAAGGTTTTACAAATTTTCAGAAATTTGGGGCATTTTTTTTTTTTTGCTGAATTCTTTTTTTTTGCAGACAAAGAAACAATATTTTTGGTGCCTGTAAATGAGAACAACACGAGGGTTAAACAAAGGGTGAACAGTTAGTAGGGGATAAAGAGTCTTTTCATTATACATATGGAAGTCAACTTCAAAGTTCAACCTTTCTGATTTCCAGTAGTCAAACAGTGAAGAAACAGGTTGAAAGAAAATAGTCAGAGAGCAACAAACAGTACTTTTCACCTGGTCTTTCTCTATGATAGTCTTTACATTTAGTAGCTTTTGAGCGAGATGGTGGATTCCAACTGGAACAGTCAATAAAATAAATGATAAATTCACAATCAAGAACATAAAAACATGTGACACCGATGTCGACTTTTAAAATATTACTGAATCAAGATTATCTACCAAAACACATAAACAGGTGGAACCACAGCAGACGAGCCGAGGCAGGACCTGAAACAACTCTATTTCTGTTGTTTTCGGTCACCTGTTGCTGTCACACCTGATGCTTGCTGTATTTGTGATCAGGGGTGTTTAAGCGTGACGCTCGATGCAGAAATAAACTGTGACAAACAGGCCAAAGGGATGAGGAGGAGCAACATAAAGTGTGTCATCTTTTTGCCACGTGACAAATGTGGTATGCTTTTATTTGCACAGGAAAAGAAGAAGAGGGTCGTGAGAAACAAGCACAGCAAACCTCCAAATCTTTCACTCACCCAACCGTCCTGATGGTTTGACATGAGTAGTGATGACGGGACAAGCGGAGATGAATAAGACAACTCGTCTCCTGTTTGTTCTGCTGCTCCTTCTTCAAGCCCGTACCATCAGAAGTCAAAACTGTCCCAGCCTTCCAGTCAACAGTGAGTGATTTTGGTTCATTCCTAAAATGATGATGAGAGGTGAAATGATGAAAGCTTTCTTGTGTCACCTGTTTCATGTCATCTCATCTCTCTGCTTTCTCACAGACCTCACTTGTTACAATGACTACAAGCAGAACATCACCTGTGTGTGGAACAGCACATACATGTCTGATGACTGCAAAATACATGCTGAATATGCTACGGAATATTATGCTATCAGGTAATGACAGCAGTCACACAGAAAAACTAGACAGTTATGTATGACATCATCCATCCATCCATCCAGTCTATCACAGTACTACATATAGAGAGACACAATAAAGCACAGAGAGTAAAATCATTTCTTTTTGTGTTTTATGTTTATTTTGATTACTGCAGGTACAGTAGCATATGTATGTAATATATATATATATATACACACTTACAGTCATTAAAAACTTTGAGACAATATAATAAACATGTTTTCCTCACTTCAAACTACAGGTCTTCCTGTAGCCTCAAGCCTCTTGATGTCTCCAGACCAGCCCTAAAGAATTGCTCTATGCTGCTTTCAAAGGACCCGGATGCCTACATGGTGAGTCTGTACCCAAATATTGTTGTTGTTCTTCTTCTTCTTCTCCTCATTATTATTATTATTATTATTGTTATTATTATTATTATTATTATTATTATTATAGTCCCTGATCCAAAAGAATGTTTCATATCTCCATGTATCAAATTAGAGAAAAAATAATCTCTGGATGTTTAACTGGTAGCTAAATGGCTTTCTTGCTGAGACTTAGATGAGAAGACCGATACCACTTTTTTGCTTAATAAAATCTAAAATACATATAAATATCATATCTCATGCTACATCATAAACTGCATCGCATCATGGACAGCACACCACAGAAATACATTTCAAATAATTCCCCTAATTAAAGTTGAAAAGTAACCATTTTGCTTTGGCATGAAGAGATTCGTCATCCTTCTCAGCAACTACTATTCTGAATTGAATCGCAGTTTGTGTTAGGTATCAGTTGACACCAAAAATAGCTCAGACAATTCTCACTAAAATATAAAAAATTAGCAAGAAAAGGAAAACTATATAATTGTTGGTAATAATGTATCCACTGCTCGGTTATGTCAGGTTCTTTCAGCACCACAGACAGCTCACTGAGTGACAGAGAGGGAAAAAGCCAAGAGGCACAGAGAGAAATCCAGCCTTCTGGAAAAACAATAGTTGGATGGCTACCTTCACATTTCGAGCAAAATAACTGCAGTTACCACCTTTATTTCTGCTGTAAAGGCCTTCCTGGTTTAGTCCAGCGTGGTTCTGTCTTGGACTTCCTCTTCCCAAGCTTTAGTGCTGAGAATGCATCAGAGGAAGTACATCAGCATTCTCGTTCCCTCATGCTCATCTGAAATCTGCGATAGAGCTGACAGATGATCCGGAGCCTGGTTGACCGAAAATGTGTTTGAGGCGTGAGAAACTTTTCTCTCCACTTGGTACAGTAACAGACACTGTCACCATGTTGTGAAATGCTGAGGCTGGGATAGGGTTCAGTGACTTTGGATGGCCTTTTTCGTTTCCTCTCTTCCATAAATAAAGCCAAACAGACTGGAAAACGACTCCAGCATCTTAAAACGCTCACAAAGGCCTGTGATGGCAGAATCCAAGAGTGGAGTGAAATCCATTCTTCAGTGAGTGTTCCTGTCAGGAAAGGCCACTGACATCTTCATCTCAGCTGTGTCTCTGGCATCTGTTTGGCTGAACGAATCACTGTTCTGTTTGTATTCCTTAAGGAATTAGAAAACACAGTCCACTTCATGCTGGAGCACATCGATTTCCCCATGTGGGGTCTCGAGCAGCTTGCTGACATGATTCACCTCACGTAGGACATTGTACCAGATGGTAACGGTCAGCAGGCATTCTATGACATGATCTCCTGTTGTGGGTCTGGCTGCAGACACAGTTTCACTGTCACCTAATAACAGTGGGGCAAGTGTTCAGATCTGTTACTTAAGTAAAAGTACAACCACCACGCTGTAAAATAATATTATGATATTTACTGTAGACAGGGTTATCCATCTTCTCATCTCATTCTTATCAAGAAGACATAATTCTCAAAATGGAGAATTGTTCTTTAAGCAAACAGTACCTCTAATTATGATCATTTCCAGTAAATGTAATTTATTGTAAAGTGTTATTTTGTGGTTTTGCATTGTTTTCTTATGAATGTTTTCTACAAGTAATATACTTTTCTATATTTTTTTCCAGTTTCAAACATTTCAGAATTTTAAGATGACTCTTACCTGTAACACTATGAAGCAAAGTGTAATCATGTACTATATGCCAGTTTGTCACGGTGAGTATGACCAACAACGTATTGCCTCTTTGCGACATAACCTGTGAGCTTTTCATGGTGACCGAAGACAAACTCTGTGTGATCTTGCAGTAAAGCTGGATGCTCCGCCAAAACCAAACATCAACTTAACCACTGTTTCCTGGTTGGCCCAAGTCACCAAGCATCGCGAAATCTATGTTTTCAACACTGAGCTGCAGTGTAAAAAACAGAATAGGCCATGGACAGTATGTGTAAGTTGAGTAATAGTAACAGTGGAACAATCTGTGCAAATGCCCCGTGAATTGTGGTTGCATGAAATCCAAGCATGAGTCTGTAAACTGATGTGACAATCAACTTATTAAACATCCACAAACTGATTTCTTCCTTGTCAGGATTGCATTTTGCAGTGGAATCTGAATAAAGATGTGTTCCATTGCCAGCTGGATAATGAAACGCTGATGAAAGGTGAGCGGTATGAGGCACGCGTTCGTGTGCAGTCCGTTATCAATTCAAACCTGGGAGCCTGGAGTGACTGGAGTCCTACTGCATCATGGGTGTCAAGCGTAGGAAAGGAACCACAAGGTAAATGTTGTCTAACGTGAACAAAGCTAACTGGTTTAATCTGACGAATTCATTGAGTTTATAACAACATCATACCGAAGGCAGCAACTTCCAAAATCAGGAGATGAGTTTTGCCTTCTGGTCCTACTGTGATCAGTTGTTCTGTACACTTAAATACAAATCTCAGTTTAGTGTGGTTTAAATGTCTCATTGGACATACAGTAATGCTGCTCTTTAAAAGTCCTCCCTGTCACGCTTGCTCTGTTGAAATATCTTTGTCTGCCCTCTGATGTGGGAATCTCACAAAACTGCATTGTGTCAGGATAATTCCAACCCAGCAGGAGAAATGCAGCATGCTTTACCCTGAGCTAATGGTCTGTTCTGTGTTTGTCAGGTATCGCTGTGGATTTGTTACACTTTTACATCGTAGCAGGAGTGGCGGTGTTTGCCTTGTTGTTGGTTTTTGTCATCTCAAGGGCTGAAAAAACCTGGTAAGGAGACATAGGCACAAAGTACTCTTGCATTTTGTTCTACCTCATTGTATTACTTCATTATCATGTATTCAATTCTGGTCGACGGTGTTCAAAAGAAGCTAATTTTTTCCAACAGCTCTGGTTTGAGATTATGTCACTCTGTGTTTTCAGGGTTTACATGGTGAAGGGGATCCCAAAGATCCCAAACCCAGCAAATTCCTTCCTGCAGGATGCAAAGTTTGAGGTAAGTTTATGGCTGCCTATTTTCTTCCCTCTTTGTTGAGGCTTTGAAGCAACTGTAAAATTGTGTACTAGTAAGATTGTTAATACAGGGTGACACAAAAAAACGGTAACTTTTTAACAATCCAATAAAACCAGGAGTGATGGAAGAAAAATAATTTATTCATAGTAATTGAAACCTTAAAACATGCCATTTAAGAAACAATGATGGAATTTTCATTTTTTTTATTACTTCCTGTAGATGGCGTCCTTCTGTACGAATGCATTCTTGAAATCTCCCTGGGGCTATCTCAAGAGTAAAGTGTACACGACTCGACCAAGAACTCTGGATGAGTTAAAACAGAGAATTCAGGATGAAATTCACAGTATCCCAGCTGAGATGTTGCAGCAGTCAATGAGGAATCTCAACAGCAGATTTCAAGAATGCATTCGTACAGGAGGACGCCATCTCCAGGAAGTCATTTTAAAAAAATGAAAACTCCATCATTGTTTCTTAAATGGCATGTTTTAAGGTTTCAATTATTATGAATAAAATATTTTTCTTCCGTCACTCTTTGTTTTATTGGATTGCTAAAAAGTTCCCGTTTTTTGTGTCACCCTGTATGATAAAGTTGCTTGCATAAATATTTTTGACCACTTGGGGCATGTTAGCAGTAAACTTCTGCATTTAGCAAACAAAAATCATCCTTAACATTAATTTTGACTGTTGTCTGAGCCACATGTGTAATAAAGTCCATTACTTTTCATTTAACGCTGTTTCGGTCCCTACCAGCTGCATAGAAAACTGTTTAGCTGCTTTACAACTTTCATCGTCCCCAGTGAACTGTTGACTGTGCAGCTACTATACTGTGGTTTATCTCCAAAATTTACAAGTCAGAAAAATGCTAAAACTGCCTGTTAATCTGCAAAGTTGAAAAATATATCTCTGTGCATTTGTCACCACCAGGAATCTCTTTTACATTTAAAATAGCCACTTCAGTCATTTTTGATTTAAAATTACATCTGTACAGTTTAAAAAACAAAAAAGTAAACAATAGCACAATGCAAAAACATCTCAGAAAGGACAAAAACCAAAATAACAGGATGTTTCCTGAGTAGGCTGTGAAACCAGACAGATAAAATGACTCAACAGTCAAATGATTCAAACCCCAAAGGTTCAAATATGAGCGCAAATAGAGATCAAAACACGATGAACACAGCATATTTGCCCATTCGCAGATTATTTATTGGAAGTTACTCCAAACTGTCACCAGTTAAAGCCCCATGCTTCATACTGCAGGTCCTCCAAAACAGTCCAGACCCTTCAGGGCATAGACATGGAACCTCTGGGGGTGTCCTGTGGTGTCTGGCACTGACTCATCCACATGAACGACAGGACTTTTAACACCAGACTATTACACTATAACAAGATGACTAGTGTTATTGACCTCACCCATGTTGTGGCTGATTGGTGTACGTCCTCACAGTGAAGTGTGAAATGAATGTTCTATGTATTTTCACCTTCCTTATTCCTCTTGTACTTTCTCTCCTCCAGAGCTGGGTGAGTCCACACTTCACCAAAGAATCCTTCCATTCCTTCTGGAAACCAGTGGATACCGTGTCTGTGGAGGTTACCTCCACTGTGGATGTCGCCGCATTCTGCAGGCCAGATGAGAAGATGATGAGAAATGAGAGCAGCTACGAGTCCACCAGCTCCAGCTTCTCCAACCCAAGTTACTCCAATCTTTGTGCCCCTCCTCCTCCTGTTTCCTTGCACAGTGCAGGAAACCTGGAGCCCTGTGATGCCGATACACCTTACGGGCCCGTTGCTTGTCAAAGCGAAGGAACTAACACAGAAAAGGACAACAATGATGTGACAGAGAAAGAAATGGAGATTTTGAAGTTGCTTCCCAAAGGCAGCGGCGACAGTGATCCAGTACAGGTGATTTCAGATTATGAGAAGGTTGAGAAGGTCCAGGGCGAACGATTCAGACTCTGGAGCCGAGATTCAGGCATGTGCAGTTGCGAAGAGGTCATTCCAGAGAGCTTGGAGGCAGATAGCATCAATGTGGCTGAAAGCCATGATCAGATGCCTGAAGAAGATAAGGAGAAGGAGGGAGGGCATGGCATAAAAGTGAATATTCTAAAGCTGCTTGGAAGCAGTGGAGCCATTTTTGGCAAAGAGTCTATTCAGGTCTGCTCTGATTACGAGCGAGTCCAGGCTGTTCATAGTCCAGAGGCTGACAGCCCAGAGCTTCCAAGCCTGGATTCAGGTGTCAGCAGTGGGGGTGAGGAGCAGCTGAGTCAGGAGGAGAGCATGGAGGATGATAAGTCCACTGAATCTACACGCTTCCTCTTTCCTCCTCATCCTTCCAGTGCCTTGCCATGCTCCATGCTCTCCATGAAACAACTGCCTTTGAACTTCTCAGGGCCGGGTTTTAGTCCAGCCTTGAAACCGCAACATGATCATAGACTTGAGGACATTATGCAGATGTCAGGCAGCAGGTCAGTCGAGCCTTGTGCTGATGGTTATATGCCAGTGAGACAGGAACAGAGCTGAGAGGAAACAGACACAGTCACTTACCGTCATTTGACCAGAAACAGTAACCGCTGTGCAGTAAAGTATGTAGCAGTGGACGGTTCCTCACAGCTGTCTCTTTGATATAAGCTTGCCTAATAAAAATACTTGATGGTAGTTTTCAGGATCAGAGAAAGTAGATGTTTTGATGAATGTTATATTTTTTCAGTTATTTCTAACAAGTATTTAAATGTAAAATGATACAGGTTTTAGTCACTGAAAGGTGTACACCCCCCGTCAAAAGTTTTAGGACACTGCCTCATTCAAATAAAGTAGAACCTGTCCTCCAACTTTTGACAGGGGGTGTATTTCATCATATGGATGTGATCAGGGCAGGACTCTGATCATACATGTAAAGTTTCAGGCAGATTGGAGCATGTTCAGGGCATTTACACAGCATTTGAAATTTCATGGCGAAGGATCAAAATTCCAGAGGCCGCCACGGACACGCCCTTTGACTTTGGAAAAAGATTTTAATAACTTTGGATCATTGAGGCCTCCTGTATGTACTGGCCCAATTTGAGGTGAATTGGAGTTTCCCTCTAGGAGGAGTTCACTCTAGAAAAAAAATGAAAAATGGGCAAAATCTGACATTCAATGCAAAATATCTCACTTCCTGTTGGGTTTGGAATGTGGCTGTCACTGACTTTTTTGTTCAGCCTGATGTGCTGCACATGTGTACCACATTTAGTAGATACACCCCCTGTCAAAAGTTGTAGGACAGGTTCTACTTTAGTTGAATGAGAAAGTGTCCTAAAACTTCTGACAGGGGGTGTACTGTATGTCTATGGACTTGAGCACTTAATATCCCAGGATTTACTTTTTGCTGCCTTACATTTATTGCATGCTGGTAGAAAAACATCCATCGTTATGCTGCTTAACCAAATCTGAGCCGCTGCTACAGTATCTGTAGATTCCCCCAAAAGCTGAATGCTTCACTTTTGCATGCAACAAGTCTGACTGCTTCTGATGCAGCTCCGTTACTGTAGACTGCCACCCAGTGTACCAAATGTGCATTACACGCACAAAACAAAAACCCCAAAACAAGCAAATGACTCTTCCACAGGTGACTAGAATGACCACTGTTTAGGTACTATGACATATGTTTTTTTATTAATATGTTTATTGGGAAATTTGACATAAAAACTGCAGGACAGTTACATTGGCCTTGTATATACATGTACATTTGAAGGGAAAAGAAAATATTTAAACCTATCCAAGTCATGTAACATCGTATCTATACTATTCGAAATCTGTACAATTTCTTACTGCACCAAATTGTACTTCCCTTGGAGGTTTTTTAGTTTTTTGCAACAACAACTTAAAAATAGAAACGTAAACAATTATATAAAACTTGATAAGAACAATGAGAAATATAAGAGAAAGCAGACAAAGAAAAAGGTAGGCAGAAGAAAAGTGAAGAAAGAAAGCAGAGAGCGGGTGAGTGGGTGAAGGGGGGCCTTATTCAATTAAGAGGAGTTTAAAGAATTAAAGTAGGCTAGAAAAGAGCCCCATTTCTTTTGGAAAATATTCATATTACCTTTGACAGAATGTCTGATTTTTTCCAATTTTAAAAAAGACATTACCTCTCCAAGCCACTGAACACTGGAGGGAGATGTAGTGGACTTCCATTGTAAAAGAAGATGGCGTCTTGCTATTAGGGACGTAAAAGCTAAGACCTCCAATTGTCTGTGACTGAATCGAGTATAATAAAGATGGCAATGTGAGGGGAAGTATTTACAGGAATCAAAAGTATTTTGGACATTGAATCAAAGTAATTTTTCCAGAAATTGAACAAAGAGGGGCAAGAAAAAAAACACGTGGGTTAAATTACAGGGTGAATAGTGACACCTATCACAGTTATCTGTAACGTCAGAATATATTTGTGACAGTCTGGCTTTAGAATAGTGAATTCTAAATAATACTTTGAGTTGTATGAGTGTTATACGCGCACACGTTCAGCTTGTGCGATGACACATGATTTTAACAACTAATAATTCATGTGATCATTCATTAGACACTTCAGTGACATACTGACTGCAGAGATAAGAAGATGTCCTGTCATGTTTTCATACTGTGTCCTTGGGTAATATTGAGTGCATACCTAAATGTAAATTGTAATTTCGTTTCTGAATATATTTCCATATTTCTTTCTTCCTCTTTCAGTGGCACATTACTAGTTTCTTCGTTGTTTTCTATTCATGCAATGTAAACAATAAATAAATGTTGTTTTGAAAGAACTGAAAGTGTTGTTATTGTTGTGCATCTTTACGCTTTTTACTTTGTATTGCTGCTTGTCTACAGTGTGTTGATACTGTATTTATTCATTTTTATGTTTCATCATTGTGCATCTTGTACGTATTATTATTATAAATAAGTTTGTTTCTGCTGTAAAAATGTTGCTGCTATAACAATGTGAATTTCTTCTGGCGTGGGGAGCAATAAAGGACTATCTTAATCTTAACAACGTGAAATCAAATGAGAAATGTGCATCTTTTGTAGCTTCCTGGTTGAAAGTTACACATAAATGTTTTTTTTTTTCTCAGAACTTTCGTTGTCATCCCTAAAACTCACTGCAACAACTCAGAACACTGCATAAAGCTCCCAGTAATGATTTTGTGAGAGGTTCGGCTCAAGAAGCACAGAAGTAAACAACTAAACAACACCTCAGCATCTTTAGTGCATGAGTTAAAATACACAAATCCTTTCTTTCTGTGCATCGTGCTAATGTTTTATTTCTCATTAGGATTTGTTGTTTGCATGGAAAGTGAAAGAACTCTGGAGAAATGAGCTGAATATGTAAATAACCACTTTCACTCCCAGCAGATTTACCTGTACAGGGGAGCTGACTGGGTGCATCCCTGTTGCTAGGTGATAAACAGCTGCTGTGCTCCTGACTCACTTTCACGCATGATTCGTTATATGAAGCCATCAGTTAGAGCCTTGTGGATGCATAGCGCTAACTCGGCCTCTCCCTGAGCAACGTGCAAATCCAAAAGGGCTTCGGGAAACATTGACTGACTTTTGTTCTCACCTTTGGACTTACAAACAGAAAGGGAGCCGTTGTCTGTCCGTCAGAGCAACATGTGATTACCAGAGATGCTTGGTAAAAGCTGCAAGATTGTTCTAACAGCAGTGAGGCCTCATGGACATTAAAATGATTTCTTAAGGAGTAAGGACTGTAGAGTAATGCAATGGCACTCGGGCACGGCTCAAAAAAATCAATTTCATGTGACCAGGGGGTCACTCCTGCTGCTCTGGACAATGAGGTCAGTAGCACTAAAATACTGAAATAGTTAGTATTTATTGCTCATTATGTTGAGATTATTGTGTGTCAAACCTGTGAAGCTGTTAGAGCAAATTAGTGTTTACCAGAATAATACCTACACCAGTCTCTTTCAAAATGGAGGCTGTTGTTTTGGTTTTGAATGCTGTCGATGTGACCGTCCATTAGAGGAAAAAGCTGCATTCATATGATCTTAGTTTCAGTATTTGGCAGCTGACATCTGTTGCTCAGTCTCACTTGACTTCTTCAGTTTATCACATAAAGAACAGGCTTAGGGAGTTGTGGCTTTTGTGGGAAAAAAAGATGGATTGCACCAAGTCATGTCACTTGAATCAGCATCGGTTTAGCGGGAAGACTACAAGTCTAAAAAAAAAGTCTGAAAGTATGGAGTAAGAAAATAATAAGCTTGGACTTCAGCCTGTTGGAAACCAACAACATTAACCCCCACTAGGATGACACACCTGGATCTCCAAACACTTGGTGATCACGATGCACTGTGGGGAAATCTCTGACGTGACATGAATATGTGGAATGTGATTTTTCTCATTTGTTTCCAAAAGCTCTGCTGGTGTGTTTTGCAGTGAGGTTCGACTGAGGTGAAACTGGAAATGCAAAGTACACTGCCAGTGACTATTCTCTAACATTATCATGCCTAAAGTTTGCTATGCAGTGTTGAAACACCACTGGAACTAGGATACTATGTGAAGGAAACGGATACGACAGACAGAGTTTTGACCACATCATTAGCTCACTTTCTATTTTTTTCTCAGAATAACACACCATTATCAGCATTTACAATATATTATTCAGCCTTATTTGTTGCCTGATTCATCTCAGCAGCAGCAATTCAGGAGTAATTGTTAAGGAATCTCTGACAGAAAAGGATTTAACAAGGAAAAAAGTCAGAAGAATTTATAACTGTAAGATCCAGGGAAAAATCTCAGGGTAGATTTCACCAAGGAAAAGAAAACTGGAACAGCACCATGGCTAAATAATCCTGTGGGAAACCATCTCAGAGCCCTGGGTACTCTAACTCGGACACTGCATGAAAAGACACTATCAAACCCATTTTCAGGTACTGCGGCATATTGACTGAAGGCCCACATTCTCTGTAGGTCACAGGGAGTTCTTGTTTGTTCTCTGCAGATTGGAGCTGCCACACAAGCTGTGGTTCGCCCAGCCAGGAAGACTCGGTCCTGTAAATGTCTCCTTGCCTTCCTCATCATCCTCATCCTCCTCCTTATAGCTGCAGGAGCCACGCTGGCCTGGTATTTTCTGGGTGAGCAGCTCTTTTTCTCTCTCCGTCACTGATTGGTCTTGATTGCTCTGTTCACATCCAACACCACCAAAAAAAATTACAATTGTGGTTTTAAAGGAAATGGATTGCCCTAAAATTAGTTGAGATGTTCATGTTCCCCTCAGGATGAACGGTTGTCATGTTCATGTAGCCCCAATCATCCAGGGATTTGTTTGAAGCTAAATACTGCCAAATCTAATGACATTTCAGTCAATCTTAACTGTACTTTCTATTCCTGCTAATTTAGCATGTGTGCTAACATGCTAAACCAACATGGTGAACAAAACGGAAGCGAAACAGCAGCGTCTTAGTATTGTTAGCGACCACATTAACACGTGGATCCTCATTTTACTGCAGCTAGAGTATCTGTAGAGTCTCTGTCTTCTTGTTTACTTTGGTTGTCTTGATCTTCATGCTTTCCTCTATAACAGAGTACAAGGTTTGGGTGTTAGAGGCTCGTGTGGAGCAGCAGTACACGGCCTACCTATCCATCCTCAACAGGAACTTCTCTGCTCATCTGTCCTCCCACAACAGTCCTGCTTTCAAGAAAGAAGCCAAGGGAGTGCAGAACGTGGTGAGCAGGGAGAATGAACTCCTCTGATGCTGATGCACACCAAAATAACTTGGTTTGCCTCCTAAGGGAGCCAGAGCAGATGGTTGTCTGTTTTTTTCTGTAATCTTTTTCTTTTTAAATTAGAACAAATCATAGCACTCACTTGCACCATATAGGTAAATAAATTCACTCTGATCAAGTACCAGAGAGAAATGTGACTATATATTTGTTTATACAAGTAATGCAAGAAATAAGAAAAACATTTGAAACAACTAAGCTTAGCCAAAGAAATGGTAAAAGCACCACTTAAAAACAGCAGGAATAGACTGCAGTTTATATCGCTTTTGAATCGGTCACTGCATTATATAAGGCAAAAAACTAAAAGAATATGTCACATCCTTGCATCCAGATGAGTATTTGCTGCAGCAACTGACATACTGGATTATGTCCTTTCAAAAATATTAACATCTAACATGTAGCTAAATGCTTAGCTGTGACCAACTGGTACAATGTTTTGTGTTTTTCAGGTACAGAAGATAATGAAATGCTCAAGTCTGTCTCGATACTTTAACTACACCACCGTGTTCGCCTTTGGGTATGTGGATTTGACTTTTTCTTTACATACTCTACAGCAATAATGACCAAAATGGGAACTTGCATGCAGTGAATATGCAGTTCTGCTAAAAAAAAAAAAAAAAAATGGCCTGCCCAGATTCAGTACAATGCTGCAAAACTGATGGAATGGTGCTACAGAGGGATAATGACCTAGAACTTATTGCAAAGGCAACCCAAGATCTTCTTAAGGCAAAGAACTGAATGTTCTTAAATGGAGTCAGTCACCGGACCTCAACCAATCTGAGCTGCTTTTTAACTGAAGATAAACTAAAGGCAGAAAGAGCTACAAACAGCAACGGAAGATTGGTGCAGTAAAGGCCTGACAAAGCATCTCAATGGAGGAAAATCAGTATTTGGTGATGCCCATGGGTTCCAAACTTCAGACAGTCACAACTGCAAAGGATTTACATGCAAGTGCTACGATTAGATTTGCTAGTCCAATTCCCAGATACTTTTAGACCCGACTGCGCTTTATGGTGATAGTGGCATCACTCACAAACATCCCAGAGATCACTGGTGCTGTGTGAATGTTTCTACGTTTCGTTGTTTTTGCAGAGAGGGAAGTGTCGTGGCTCACTTCTGGATCGTGCTGTCCATACCCAGTAGTCATGTCAGGAGAATGACCCTGGAGATGGTCACCAGGAGCCTGGAGGAGGGTCTGAAGGGGTACAGAGGGTCAGAGGTGGAAGAGACAGCCCGCGTTGATGGATACCTCTTCCACCTCCCCACACTATCTGTCAGTGGTGAGAAAAAGCAGAGTGTGTTTTAGACAGAAGTGTGAAGTGATGAAGAAGATACAGAGAGAGAATTGGTCTTCCATTTAGTTTAGTTTTAATTTATTTTCTGTCTTTTTGTTCTGCTCCTTACAGAAACCGACCCCAAAGTTATAGAACTTTTGAAAGCCTCCTTTGGTATCACACTTATCTTTATTTGCTTGTTCTTTTAATTGTTTCTTATAAATCTTATTAATAATTTCTTATTTTTAATTAATTAGCTGTATTAGCATGCAGTACAGTATACTGTATATTTTCTCCAACAAAATTTTAATGCATGGAAAAAACTGTGATGTGAATGCACAGTTTGCTTTTTAGATAAAATGTTCTACGTGGTGTCTCCTAATCATGGAAAACCCTGTTCTAGATGATAATTCTTCTATGGGATGAAAAATTAGAAATTTCTTCCATTGCTCAAAATGAGATCTAATTGGTGAATAATTAAAGTCATCGTCTTGTATTAATGCTAAGCATGTTGCAGGGGTCACTGGTGAAAACATCTTTCCACAAGATTCAGTTTTCATGAAGACGCCATCTTGACGTTCATAAATACACCACATTTAACAATTTTCATCCTTTAATGCCCAATCAGGAATCATACCTGCAAGTTTTTGATCACAACCCTGTGTCTTGTTCTACTGAGTTAACCTGCTGTTAACTCACAGAATAAAACACGTCACTCTCTTATAGTGCTTGTTTTGGAAAAGCTGAAGGGAAGCAGGCAAAGTAATTGCACATTTTAGAATAATTCACATAAAACTGCTCCCATTACAATGTTTCGGAAGCTTTTAGTTTGCAGCACAAAGTTAAGCATTTTCAAAGCACAAAATGTGTTGAAATTGTGTCTTCCTGCAGAACTAGACCACATTTTGCCTGCCAGTACGTTTGTGACTTTAGAGAAAATAGTTACACTAATCAGTATTGTGTAACGCTTATCGCAATGATCGAACGAATTTGTGTGGCAGTTGAAAAAGAGGACGAAGAGGTCGTGGACATTCTGATCCAGTATCACCAAGTTTTCAGCAAGAAATCTGATGGTGCTTTTGGGTCATGTTGTAACATTTTTGAGATAAAAATTGTTTTTAAAATGTTTTCCCAAATGGGAAAGTATGGTGGCCGACAGGTGTAAATGCGCTGCAAACACAGGAATGATCCAAAACCAAAAACTCACAAACACATAAAACACATGCAAGAAAAATATGCTGCAAGAGAAACATGCTGCAATCACAGAAACGACGCAGAAGCAGACTTGCAAAATCACAAAACAAATGCAAACGAAAAATGCTGCAAATATATAAAACACACACAAACCCCCAGAACAACCGCAAGAGAAAAATGCTGCAAATTCAATCCACAACGGAAGTGCAAATCAAAGTTTCTAGCACGTAGCGTAATTACGCTGCTCTTCGATAACATTGTAAAATATGCCAGCCAAGTCAGCCAAGTAAAACATAAAGGAAAAAGTACCTTTTCACACTGAAAGAAATTGCACGCCTTCTTTTTCTTCTTCTTCTTCTTCTTCTTCTTCTTCTTCTTCTTCTTCTTCTTCGTGTCTGGTGCACTTCTGTTGTGGATTGAATTTGCAGCGTTTTCCTCTTGCGGTTGTTCTGGGGTTTTTTGTGTTTTTATATATTTGCAGCATTTTTCATTTGCATCTGTTTTGTGATTTTGCAAGTCCGCTTCTGCGTCGTTTCTGTGATTGCAGCATGTTTGTCTTGCAGCATATTTTTCTTGCATGTGTTTTATGTGTTTGTGAGTTTTTGGTTTTGGGTCATTCCTGTGTTTGCAGCGCGTTTACACCTGTCGGCCACCGTAGTTTGAGATAAAAATTGTTTTTAAATTGTTTTCCCAAATTGGAAAGACTTACTGACATAACCCTAAACTACAAAGCTACTAATAATGAGTTTACTTAAACACAAAACTTTTTTCCTTTCACAAAATATTACCTGAGCTCTAACACACAGTTCTGGCTCCTTTGTCCCAAGACTGTTACAGCTACCAGAAGGTGGTGTCCAGCAGCCCTGTGGCCCTCCATGGCCCCAACACACAGCGCTCCTCCTGCCTGTGGCACCTCCAGGCTGCCCCCGGGGCCCAGCTGGAGCTCCACATGGAGTGGCTGTTGCCGGAGTGCCGAGACCGGCTGGTGGTGTACAACTCCCTCACCCCCTCCGATAATCAGCTCATCACATCGTGAGTTCATCCTTCAAAGACAAGAAGAATTGGGCAGATAGAGGCCATCAATGTATTCAAATTACTGGAATGGGGAGTGTTTACCCTGTTTATTCCTAAATCTAATCATTTGCTGATCTCACCGCCTCTGGCCATGTTTCCCTTTGTCTTTCTAGAGTTTACGGCTGCAGCAGACATGAGCATGTGGTCCGCGTCCTGTCGTCAGGAGAGTGGATGACAGTGATTTGGAAACAGGGTCTCTACAACTACAAGGACCCTTTTTCTTTGTCTGCGCAGGCCTGGGATCATCAAGGTAAGATTAAATGTCTCTACCTTCTTACTGCTTCAGAAATGTGTCATACAGTAGTTTACAGAGACTGAAAGTAGAGACACAATTAATCAAATGTAGTCCTGTTTGTCTTTGGTTGGATTAAAGTCAACTGAAAACATCAAGAGGAAACTTTAAGATGACTTAACAGAACTAAGAGTCTGTGACCATGCTCATAATGACAGTACTTACACCTAATATTGTTTGTTTAGATTTTCTCTCCTAATTATGAGATCCTTTCTTATAATGATGACATAGTAACCAACCATTATGAGTTTTGGACACCATTTTTTTCTTTTCTAAATGCAATACACTTCTGTGACAAAGTAAAAGCAAAGTTATTATATTAGATTACATGACCTGAAGACCCGTCCTCCTGTTCACCTGTGTATTCCAAAATCTTTGACTTTTTGAACCCTTTCCAACATGTTATAAGAAGTCTCTTGTCCAGGGGGCACTCTGTACAGTTAGAAAGTGTGGCTTCATGTCATCGTCTAAAGGACATAAGCTGTCTGCACCTGATTTCTTGGTAATCCAACTGACAGTTCTGAGGACATTTCACTCAAACCCACAAATGTCAGACTTGTGGAGGCAGTGGAGGAAACGCCACGTCCTCACCAAAGTCCTTACGATACACTGTCTGGGAAACATGAATGTCTGTGCAAATCTTTTTTCCAATCTACCGTGAAGATGTTTAGATGTCGCAACATAAATGGCTGGATGAGAGCCGTTAGGGGCGCAAACAGGGAATCGCCAGATTCAAAGAAGAAAATTCTGCCTCAGTGCAACATGGACATAAGTCTCTGCAGTTTTATGGCTTGTTCTGACCAGACCAGGCTGCATCAAACCTGGTAGATATATGCATTTGGTAGAAATAAGTCCTGAATGCCATTCTATTTAGGATGCATTTATTTTGCTTTGGAGTCACTGACATCCGGTGATGCCACAAAGGAGACTAAAATGTGTGTTTCAGATCATAGAATCTCTCCCACTCTCTGTCTTACCATGTCTCAGAGTGTAATTCCAGCATACAGGTAAAGGCAGTATCGGGTGTTCAGGGGACACTAAGGACACCTTTCTTTCCCAGCTACTACCCTCCAAACACCAACTGTACCTGGAGCTTCATTGTAAGTCACACCTGCATCCATATAGACACACACACATCTACAATAATCATTTGAAACTATTTCTAATTTATTTTTTTATTTGTGTATCGACTGTCTGGTGTGTGATTTCAGATGCCTAGTGCAGGGATGGGCTTGTCCCTGGAGTTTGAGGGCTATGAGTTGAGCAGAGCCAGCTACAACCAGGCCTGCACCCAGGGACAGTGGATCATCCAGAACCGCAGGTAGACCGCACCACATTTAGTCTTTGACTTACTCTAATTTTCTGTTAAGCAGCTCCCCAAGCCTCAGTGACAGCAACAAGCAATGAGAGGAGAGATAGGATTCACATCATTGGAGATTGCCCACGCTATCTGGTCTTATCTCTCGTAATTACACAACTTATTCTCCTTTTAATAAAATGGTAGAAGTGCCTGGATTAACCAGCAGAAATGTGCTTGCCAATTCTTAGTGGTGGGACCTTTTTTTCCAAATTGCTGAGATCACTTTTCCGTCACATTGCCTTTTTAATGCTATTTTCTTTAGTGTATTGCACAGGTGCTGAGTCCCTAATATAGTCTCATATTTTAGGTTTAGTCCTACTTCTTCTTTATCCTCCTCACATTCAGACATCACGCATCATGCAGGTGGCATCGATGAATAGACATTCCATTTCTGGTACGCTAAAGAGCAGCGAGAACAGAAAAAAATGTGCATCCTTTAGGCAGAGAACTATAGTTTGGTGTCTGGCTGGAAGCAGCTGTGCACATTTTACATGCAGGTCCATTATGTGTGCGCTTTCAGTTACACAAAGCAAAAATAAACCCAAGTTGCACAGCAAAAATGTTTGGATCATGGCATGCTCTACCAAACAACAGGGGGCAGCATTGTCCCATTTAGCCTGCCATTACATGTCCATACAGTCTTTACATGCGAGGCCATTGTAGCTTCAGTGTGGGGTTTTTCAATCACTTTTCCAACCATCTCGTTGTCTCTGCAGGAAAACGTGACTGCAGTTTTCATTGAATTTAATTTCCTCTTTCCTCTTCTCAGACTGTGTGGTACCAGAAGCCTGCAGCCCTACAACGAGCGCCTCTTCCTGCTCTCTGTGACGGCCACAGTTGTCATGACATCCGAGGTGTCGCTCACAGGGCCGGGCCTCCAGCTGCACTACAGCGCCTTCAACCTGTCAGATCGTAAGTTGTGGAGGCAGGAGAGGCAGTCAAGAAATTTTGAACATATAAGATGGAAAGTTGTATTTATACCTTGTGTATGAATATAATTTAGATTTTTGTGTGTGTGTTTATTTGTGTATTTTCTGCAGCTTGTCCAGGTCAGTTCTTGTGCAGTGTGAATGGCCTCTGTGTTCCTGTCTGTGATGGAATCAAAGACTGTCCCAACGGACTTGATGAGAGGAACTGTGGTATGTTTTTTACGTTTCCAGTTCATACACGCCACATAAATAAGGACATTTCTGGACGGTCAAGATCGAATAAATGCTCTAATACTGACACTCAAAGACGGTGAATTTCAATGCATTTAGATAGTCGCAGGGCCGGCCCTAGGACTTTGGTGGCCCTAAGTAAGATTTTTTTTTTTTTTGTGGCCCCAAAACATGCACAGGGCAACTACCAAATCACGTGCACAGCTTGTGATTGGGTTAAAACACACATGCACATGATTAACAGCAAATATTTATTTTTTTTAAAAATGTATCCTTAAAACGATAGAGACAATTACCAATAAGTGTTCAAAATAATAGAAAAAAACTAAGTTAACATGGCAGGAAGCATGGAGTCACCAACTGACTGCTGGTTTATTTTTTCTTTCCTGTATTTTTCCCGTATAGTTTTCTAATAAGCCAGTTTAAATTGATATGTTACCATGATGATTTATGTTTTATTGGAATAAAGACAGGGACAAAATGTGAATCACACACTTATTGTGGTGTGGCCCCCTCTAGTGGATGTGGCTATAAACAACGGCATAGAGTGTTTACGCCAGCGGCCGGCCCTGGATAGTCGTAAATTTACTGTATGCCTCCACACCACTTGTGCAGCCACTTGTGAGACTTTTGGACGACTGAAGCAGCCAGTGTTCTGTGACTGACAGAGCTGAGGGTAGGACCGTTCAAGCAGAACAACTGTAATGTGAACGTTGTCAGTGTTCTGCTAATGAAATCTGCCTGGCTTACAATTTGAGGGTGATGTCGATCTGATCTGACAGGACTGTTCTTTCTAAATCCTTTGAATTTTGGATGGCAGAAAGAATATCCTGATTGAAAACCTTTGAGATTTGACAGCTTGTCAAGCTACAAGGTTGTTATTCATTCAGCTTAGGTTAGGTACACATTAATTATATGCTGTTTTATAGATGGTGAAATAATTTAACATGCCATGCAAACACAGCAGACTGTAGAAATATGTCAACTTAGTTGGAATGGTTTGCCAAATAGAATTTATATTCTATTAAAGCAACTGTTAAAAATGAAACAGTGAGAATCTACTTTACTGTCTTGAAAGAACTCCTTTTTCCAATTCCCTCTTGCAAAGATAATCAAACATGACCTTCAATGAGAAGCACAGCTGACTACCTCTGTACCAATCCACACATAGTTGTCTCACAAAAAATTCCATCTCCTTAAAGTATGGCTAAGGAGTATTTTTTGACATCATTTGACAAAAATTCCACTCTGAACCGCTTTTCACATGTCATTCAAACGGTCTGAGAGGAAACTACACTTCTGCACCTCTACTTCTGGCTCTGTTTTAATGCTTTAGAAAATCTAGCCCTTAATGGGAGATTTTAGCCAATCACAGGGTCTTTCACTGATCAGAGTATAAATAGCAACAACAATGAGTTCACAATGAGAAGATGATATGTGGTGCTGTGGGTTAGATGGTGGACTTTAACTTGGGAGAGTGATGTTTGAATCCTAGCTGAAGCGTGAAATAAAAACAGACATTTAGCTCGACCACTTATGCTCATTTGAAGCACATGCTCATCTGTTGTGGTGATCTTAGTGCAGAGAGGTAAGGGTTGCAGCAGAAGGTCTGTAGATTTCAAATTCAAGTTTTTTTCCCCAGATTTCTTCGTACTGCAGTTTTAAATCATGTCACTGAACGTTACTGAATTTATGAGCACACATGCACGTTAACGCCACCACTTCTGTGTGTGTTTCAGTGTGTGCAGCACAGTTCAAATGTCCAGAGGACAGTCAGTGTGTGGACTACTACAAAGTGTGCGACCAACATCCAGACTGCCCTAAAGCCACAGATGAGATGAACTGTACTGAGGGTAACAAACTCACACCACAAGTGTACCTGCACATATTCACATGATACGCCCCTTGGCAAAAAATAGTTGAACTCGCTTTAATTCTAAACTTTGCACTGTTTTTAAAGCTTTCTGAAAAATGCTTTCTGTGTACATTCAGATGTGCAACATTAACAAATTCAGCCAACTCTGTCCGTCCTGATTTGCACAAGCACAATGGATAGCTTCAACAGAAAGTATTAAGCATGGTATATGTGTGTGTCCAGGTGTGCAGTGTACAGATATGACTTATGTGTGTGCTGATGGGACGTGTCTGAAGAAGCCGAACCCCGAGTGTGACTCTGTTACTGACTGCCCCGATGCCTCTGACGAGAAACAGTGCGGTAAGAATAATATATTTAACTTTATGCTTTCTTTGAACCAGTTTCAAGATTTCTTAAGGGTCATACTAACCCGGTGCTTAATGTAATTTAAACAAAATGAACCAAAAAAATCTGTTTGAGTCTATCTTGTGTTGTTCTTGTTGGTATCAGAAGCATTAGACAAACTGGATGTATTTACAGTTTACGTATTTAGCACATTTCTACCGGTGTGTGTGTGTTCAGACTGCGGCCTGAGGCAGTTTTCCAGCCGTATCGTTGGGGGTACCAGCGCCACTGAGGGGGAGTGGCCATGGCAGGCCAGTCTGCAGGTGAAGGGCACCCACATCTGTGGTGGTGCGCTGATCTCCAACCAGTGGGTGGTTTCTGCCGCCCACTGTTTCTATGACGACCGGTAAGTGCAGGAAGTGAGAAAGAAGCAGTGTGAAAAGAAAATAGCTGTCAAAAGACAAATACCCTGAAGCGCCGTGTTGTGCAAAGATAAAAATATTTAATCTGCCTCTCTGACTTTGATGAACCGTTTTTTTTTTTGTTTTTTGTTTTTTTGCATTTTTATACTTTTATAAATGAAGTTGTTTTCTAAATCTCAGTTCTCAGTCCTGCTGGTGTCCTTGCTGTCCAGGCTTTAGGGGTGACAGCCTGTCTGACTCGGAGCCAGTGGATTTATGTATTTATATCTGCTTGTGTGTTCAAACCCAACTCAACAGGCTGGACCGTGGCCAAAACTATAGCTGCAACATCCTGTAGAGGATTAACTATTCTCCTCTACTTAATTTTCATGCATGGTGATTAAAAGCATTTGCAGCCTACAGCAAGTCTTGTCATCTCCGTGGATGACGAAGATAAAGAAACAGTGGCTTAAATATCAGTTGCCGTCAGTCAAAAACTGCAACTGTGTGGATTTTATGTTATTTTAAATTGCACTAGTGCAAGAAAAACAGCACACTTACTGCGTCTTTAACACATCAGACCTCGTTCTTGTGCTCCTGCTGCAGCCTCTACTCCCCCTCAGTGTGGACAGTCTACTTGGGTAAACTCCTGCTCAACCGCAGCAGTCCCACAGAGGAGGTGGCGCGAGTTCAACGCATCCATCTTCATCACTACTACGACGACGAGTCCCACGACTACGACCTGGCTCTGCTGAAGCTGGATCGGCCCGCCTCTGTGCTGCTGGCTGGACATGCTCGACCTGCCTGCTTGCCCCCGCCCACCCACCAGCTGGAGCCAGGCCTGCTCTGCTGGGTCACCGGCTGGGGAGCGCTCCGCGAAGGAGGTGAGCAGGGACAGGTGGGAGGCTTGGGGGGTTTGGAGAGAATAGGGTTGTCAAACGTATCCAAAAACGTCCTACCAGAGGGTCCAATCCGGTCCGTGGGATGAAAGTTACAGAGAAGAGCCTCTTCTGCTATGTCCTCTGACTTCCAGGTGCTGCCAGTGATGTGCTTCAGAAAGTGGATGTTCGTCTGGTCAGTGAAGAAGCCTGTGTTCGCTCTTATGGCCACCTGGTCACTCCCAGAATGCTTTGTGCTGGTTATCGCAGTGGAGAGAAAGATGCCTGTCAGGTACAGAGAAACACATACACAGAAGATGTTCACTTCATTTCGCAATCCAGTTTGGATGTAGTCAATACTTTAAAACAAACAATGGATCAAACTGCTAGATGTTAATAATGCTCTTACAAACCGGCCCATCACAGAGAATTATGATCTACAGGGACTCTGCAGTTCCCCTCAGCTCTAAGAGACTTTTTTGCATTCTTGAACTCTGAAGTGTTTGAGTTTTACAGCAGCAAAGAAAGCTGTAAAACCCACTGTACACTCTTGGCTCAGCACAAAGCAGCAGACACAGTTAGAGACTAGCTGTGGAACATGGAACACCACGAGTTGGTGGAGAGCAAAACAGAGCTGATAGGAACATTTGATTTAGACACATAGCTTCAAACGCTGATATTAAACAAAAAAACAAACAAAAAAGGTCTTGGGTAACACATTCACCATGTAAACTGCATATTTTATTGTTGTGCCTGCAACTTGAAATTTACATTTCATTAACGATTGTGTAGAATCTTCTTGTCATAATGCAACATATTCAATCTCTACTTCTCTCTTTGTGCGTATTTGAATACAGCCCGACTAAATGAAAAAATCCAGATCTGTGAATGTCTCTTGAGGGTCCTCTGGGTGACAGTCAGGCCTTAGACAGGCCATAAAATGAGTTTTAAAAGCTAGATATCCAGGCACCCAGTGATGTCACAGCTGAGTCACTGCTAACAATGACTAGCTTCGTTAATTACTGCGGTCATTTTGTGCTGCAGAGACATTATAATCTGACCCTTTCCCCTTTGACATTGCCCGTCTTTGTCAGGGAGACTCAGGTGGTCCGTTGGTTTGTCAGGAGCCGTCAGGTCGCTGGTTCCTGGCCGGGGTGGTGAGCTGGGGCAAAGGCTGCGGGCGTCCAGACTACTACGGCGTCTACACCCGCATCACCAGGCTCACAAACTGGATGAAGCAGATCATCAGCAGCCCCTGAGTCACTGAGAATCTTCATCATCCTCCCATCAATGACCCGAAGCTCTTTGCAATTAAAACATCAGCCACACAATGACACCTGGTGCCAGATTTCAGATTGCTTCTCCTCCAAATAGCAGAATGGTGAAATGTGAAAGGCTTTATGAAATCGGTTTTATGTGACACCTCACAGGACTAATTTGAAGTGTTTATCAATTGCATCCAGCATGCAGTAAAAACACGCCAAACAGCAAAAATGAAATAAAATTATTTTAAAAAGCAGGATTGAAACATAATAGTGTCAATTATAAGAAGTTTGAAGTACTTTTAAACCCATCCATTGGTTGAACAATTACTGTGTAACAGATTTTTATTTTTTTGTTATTTGAGAAATATCAAGCTTAAAGCTTAAAGGCCTAATTCCATTTTTTGTTATATGCTCTGTGTTTGCATGTCTGCCTGGTTGATATGAAATACAAGCCAAGTGTAGAGTGATGCTAATGGCTTTTAAATGCTTAAGTCAATATGCAAACCTGTTAAAAATGAAGACGTAGAACATCGGCATGTTGATGACAATCATGTATGACATGATCACCATCTTAGCTTAGCATGCTAACATTTGCAAATTAGCACTAAATCAATCAAGTGTCAAGCCATTCAGCGTAGGCGATCATTTCTCTCCATCAAATCTGATCTTTTGCCTTCTGAATTGTGATTGTTGCCCGTTCCATGTGTAGCCATGATGTCAGTCCGTCTATCATTTTCATTCTCTGTCTGCTTCATCCTCTCTTCCCATTAATTTTTCCAGTTGTGAGAATATATTCTAGGGTCTCTTTCCTTAAGATGTGTCCAAAAAATGTTGCTGGCCGCACTAAATTGAGAACGAAAAAGCACAATACTGGAAAAAGTCAGGTAAAAACTGCAGGCTTGCTTGAGGTTGCGTAAGGTTAACATATCAGGTGGTAGAACTAAGCAGAAAGGATAGGAAAGAGTGCATGTGGTAACAATGGCTGAACAATGGAGTAGAACTAAGTCTGCAAGCTGGTAACTGACATAGGATGAAGACTTGAAAAACAGAACAAAAACATGATATAGCCACAGTGACTATCTGGGGTTAATATTCAGGAGAACATATTTGAAGCTTTAGCCCTTGTGTTGTCCTACAGGTCATAATTGACATGTTTTAAAGTTTGAGAATGTGGAAAAAAATGTATATTTTCACAGTGAAACTTCTGATGTCCACATTTTCAACATTTTTGGGAAATTTTTCAACATTTTTTGGTGGAAAAGAGAAATGTTAAAAATGTTTCTTTAAGAACATTCACATAAAAATCAACCAAAATCCAGCAAATTTCGCTGGATTTTGGTTGATTTTTATGTGAATGTTCTTAAATCTTTAAAAAAAATCCCAAAATATCTAAAGTGATATATATGTAATCACTTTAGCTATTTTTAGGATTTTTTGAAAGATTTTTACTCATTTTTTGAAAATATTTACAAGAGTTTTCTCACCAAATTTGGGGGATTTTTTAAAATAAAACTTTTAAGAGAAATTTTAAGGAATTATTGGAATTTTCTTCCTGAAGGTTTTGCAAACTTTCAGTAATTTCAGGGATTCTTTTGCTGAGTTTTTGGATTTTTTCAGACAAGGAAACAATATTTTTTGGTGCCTGTAAATGAGGACAACAGGAGGGTTAAGTTTGGTCTCCACAGTCTTGACATGGTGAACCAAGATTGAGCTTAATTAAAAAATCAGAGTCATTTGCATGAGGCTCCATGACTCAGGCGGGACTTGAACGCAGCATTCAGAGCTCCAAAGGCTGAAATAAAGCAGTTTGTGACTTGTTTTGATCTGGGAGTGGATTGAATTAAGTACTCGAGGACGCTACACTATATAACCACTTAATGCTGAGCTTAAAATGCATTTCCCAACTAAACGAATGTCCAGTAACAATCCTCAACAGAACTTTGTGTAGGCACTGTCACAAAAATGTAACACTGTCTCAGTATGTTTGGGGATTTTAGGAGTTTCTACTTCTTGCTTTTTTTTCATCCATTTATGTTACTAGCTCACCAGATTAATGCCACACGCAAACTACCTTTTGTATCTATTCTTGCTTTCAGGTGAGCATTCCTAGTTGTGACACACTGACACACAGCAAATGCAACCCAGAGAGAGTAAAAAAAAAAAAAAGAAGAATATTTTGCATGCTTTATACTTGCCGGCGAGCAACAACACTTGAAAGTCACTGCAACTGCAGCCAAGGTAATGCCTCACCCTTTGGTGACCGATTTCACATGATGCACTTTCCAAACATAACGTTTAATGTTCTCCTTCACAAGTGGTTTGTCAGAGTCTAAGTAGTTATTTTCGGGAACTGTGAATCACTGTGTTCAGGGAGAGGCAATTCTTCTTTTCTGCTGATTTTATTATGAACAACAATGATATTCTCAAAGGGACTGAGAGCAGGTGCCAGAGCTTGGCTTCCCTCCCTGTGGCTGGATGCTCATGAGTCATGGTGAGTCTCAAAAAAAAAATGGAGAAGCTTTTTTCTAAGGAGCTGGAGTTAACTCTGGGGATGACTGACTATCTATCTATCTATCTATCTATCTATCTATCTATCTATCTATCTGCTCTTCTCCTCAGTGTCTCATTAACTTTTCCTCCTCCCTTTCTCACACTCGCTCATCTTTTTCAGTCTGGAAATGAGCCCTAATCCTCGGGGGATGTTTCAATATTTTGAAGTTTCCATTTTCAGTGTAATTGGTCTTTTATTAGGCTGTAAACCATAATGGCAGTTCTGCTCTATGAAGCATAACTACAGTGCTCAAACTGGCCTCTGGGGGCCACAGAAGCCATCCATCATGGCAGTTACCTATACAATAATGTTCAGTGCTTCTAAACGACCTTCAGGTTTAAAGACTGTGTTTTAAGTACTGTTTCCCACATTTTAACAGAGCAGATATGTTTATTAAAAATGTAAAAAGAATACTTTTGTTCAGGCTGAATAGGAAAAGACACCACGTTACATCTGTGTCTTGAAGTTGAAATGATTTTAAAGCTATTCCTTGAGGCACCATTAGGTGGAGACATTTACACAGAAAGCAAGTGGATGTTAAAGGTTGAACAAGGTAATGATTCATTGTCAACCTTCAGAACTTGCTGGTCGTGATAAACTCACGTCATCTGCCATTAACACAATCCGGGTGGGACTTACACCCACAATGCCCAGCTCCAGAGGCTGATGTCTTATCTATGAGGCCAGTGGGCTGCAGAAGATGCTACACGATATTCAAAATACAGGCCCGCTCCATTTTGATGTCTGCAAATGTAATTTAGATCACTGAGGTAAGCATAGAATAAAACTGTGTTACATGGTTCTCATCTGTGACTCCAAATCTACCAAAAACTAGGCCAGTGAGCTACATCTGTGTATGCGTCAAAAAAAGACTTTCCCATCATCCAGAGGTTCTTGTATATGTTTACCCTCTATAAATATGATGGTTGCCTTAAAATATGCGCCTGGGATTGTTCATTTTGACTGCATAATAAGCCGTGCCCCACTCAGCCTCAGAGAAGTCGAAGTATTTTCAGGTCACTGGTCAACAACTGTGTGGAGGAGAGTGCCAGACAGAAGAAGCAGACAGACTGTGATTGAGTTACAATCAGCATATTCAAAGAATTCACCAATCCATCCATATAGAAGAGGGATCAACTCGTTTACTGATTGGGAAAGTAGAGGAATATAAATGAGTGCAGTCTGAAGTAGAAGAGTGATTAACAAAATTGTGCAGAGGAGAGAGCCAGAAGGAAAAGGCCGGCAGACTTGGCATGGGATGTTGATTAAATTATGGCCATCGGCCATCTTGCTGCTCTTATGTTTTCCTTTGCCTGTGAAAACATTTAGGAGCACAGATGGAGCTGGTTTCATTCCAACTAACAGAGCACCATAATGTATATCTTGACTATTCTCGAAGCTTATTAGACACTGACTTCAATATTTACAGTAGCTATAAACAAACAGGCCACACTGAAATATCAGCCACATGGAAATTTATGTTTAGGAATCCAGAGCCCTTCCACAGCTATATTTCCTAAAATTCTTTGTGTTTGCATGAGTTAAATAAGTCAAAACCAAAGAACAAAACTCCGTCTGCACTGGACTTCACAGAGTTTAGTGTTTTTGTTAATGCAGCAAGATGTCTTTACAGACAAAAACAAACAAGAAGTCAAAGTAAGAAAATATCCCAATATATGACATCAGAGCTTGTAATTAACCCAAGTAATGAACAGATCCAATCTCCATGGATTGCTTTTAGGATGTTTATAACTCTGGACTAAAAAGTAGAGAATTACTTGGAAGCTTTATATGGCTGGAATCAGCTTGTCTTTTATTTTGAACTGGCACAGCAGAACCTATTATATCAGTGGGGAAACAAGGGAGAGGTGATAGCCTGCTGAGCCTGAGGTCTGATGACTGGAAAAATACAAGCTGTGGTCAACTGTTCTTGGCTGGAAACTCTGATGACTGACCCCAGATGTTTCTGTGGTCACTCAGCTGTTTGAGGAATAAATGAGGTGACTTCCTTTCTGTAGTTTATACTGACACACTTAATCTTTTTAAACAGACAAACACTAACTGAAGAAGCACCAGCATGACAAGACATGTTCAAGGTTTAGCGAACTAATCACTTTTTAAATTAGCTTAAAGAGAGACCATCAACACGACCCAGGTGGGACTTGAACCCACAATCCCCAGCTCCGGAGGCTGATGCCTTATCCATTAGTCCACTGGGCCACTTGCCACCACTGTTATTGCATAAGCACATAAAACAAGCATAAAACCACACTGTTGCACTGTTATGTGATTGGGTCTGAAAACACAGTTTATATACTCTGCAAACTGAAATACTGTATGTCATGTCTTGTGTTTTCTACCATGTAAAGAACAGTACTGCAACAAAAGCTCCTCAATGAAACAATAACAAGCATTTAAAAGTGCTGGATTGGAGTAATTCATATCTGCTGCTCCAACACTGACACATCACTCAGATTATGTTTAATAGAGCTATAAAGCTCAGTATACATTATTAATACCAGAGCTACTTTCACCACTGGTTTTTCCTCAAAGAAAGCAAGGATGATGTAACTTGCAGCATCTCTACCTTGACTATTGCGTGCAGCTCGGATTTAAAGACGCCCCATCTAATGCAAACAAAATTTGATTACACTCAGTGTTACTCACCAATATACATTATGTGTCCTTATAGGTTTTTCTGTCGGCACCCAAAATGTTCTAGATCTTGATCATGCTGAACTGAAACAGAAAAATTGGCTTCCACCTAGCACAACCTGTCCTGAAAAACATTCGTTGATTTAGTTTAGGCCCTCTTGCTCGTTACAAGACTCGTCCTTTTTTTATTCATTCAGTGAAATGTGAAATATGTAACTGGACCTGATTGGGCCCAGAAAAGGTGACCTTGATTCTGTTACAAAATACTAACTTCATCTAAACAAATCCGCTCTGTAGCCGTTTAGTTTGATTGCTTGAATGTGTCACTGATCACTCAGTATGGCAGCACGACAGGGAATGACTGGATGCTGGCTGCTGTGAGAACAAATCTGTCATAATGACCTCCTCTCATAAACAAATGGCTCTGGGTCAAGATAGAAGTATTTAGGCCAAATATGGAAACGCCCTGAGATGGAATTGAAGGATCCAGCAATTCCAAAGAGCCTCTTTGACCTCAAAACAGAGACCAAGTAGGTCTGCACAACTAAACAGCCACAAGAAAGTCTGATTAGGTGATCTGAGTTCATAAACACATTTAAATGCTGCAGAGAATTTTTTTTTTTTTACATTTTAAAGGCATTCAGCTAATGTTTGTACCTTGCTAATGCGTCCACATGGTGTTTTATTTCTCTGCTTGAAGCCACATCATGAGTGAAGTAAGAAGTCAGCATTATGGCTGAGCATTTCCACCTCCAGACTGCAGTGTCCAGATGACAGTCTCAAAAACGTGGAATCTGACTTTCAGGGTTTCATACAAAACAAACCTAAGTAACCAGTCCTGTCAATGTGCAGGTTTCAGGTTTCCGTATCATTCTTCTTCTTCAGAATTGGTTTCTAATTCGAATGTGTGTGGCTGAATTTCTCCAATATTACAACATGCCATTGTGTAGCATACAGTAGTTTACAGTGTCTGAGCAGAATCCTGAGTGGGTGCATGTGAGACGGATGGAGAAAGAGGTGGGAACTTTATAGATCTGCTCATTTTAGAGAAAGCATTGGTGTAGAGACACATCTAAGTCCCTTTGAGGCCAGAAAGGATTATTTTAATGGAAAAAAAATAAAATTTTGATACACCGAGATGAGTTTTTAGTGGATAAATCAACAACCGGAGCGGGACTTTAATAATCTCCTTGAATAAATGAGCATTCCCACACAACTGCAGTGCATGAAGAGAGTAAAGTAAGTTTATCTGGGAACCTTGGACAACTCACTGTTAGAGGTTAGCACATCACATGCATCTTAATAAACGAGATCAAGCACAAAATAAATTCAGCTCAGTCTTTGCTGTAAGATTGCAGGTATAGTAATACGCTTGTGAGTGTGTGTGTGTGTGTGTGTGTGTGTGTGTGTGTGTGTGTGTGTGTGTGTGTGTGTGCCCATGTTGTGTGTGTGTGTGTGTGTGGTAATAACTTTGTCCACAGCAACATGAAATCCACTTAATCTCCATCTAGTAGTTTACTTGCTGTCCGCAGGGCTGCTAGATTAAAACATCTTCACTGCACTCACTGAACCGTGAACACCGGCCTTGCAGTACTGTAAACAGTGTCCTCGCACACAATGGGATTTACAAGCCAATTTTTCACAGTTATGGAAGAACTGAGTACATGCCACGGATGCAGGCTAAGGCGCAGTGCATTTATCATCATAACTTGCCCAGAAAACCAACAAACAAACAAGCAAACAAAAAACCAAACACAGGAGCATGAAGGGAAGCTGCTGTACTTTTGACAAAGACGGTAAAATAGTGTGAAAGTTGCATATGTTTATCTTCTTACAAGCAAAACTGTGTGCCACTATATTTCCAATGTGGATCTGCTGTGATGAGTCTGGCTTGTTAACAGTTCAGGTTCAAAAATGTTTAAGCCAGATAAAATTTGAGTATCGAAAGTATCAAATTATTTGCAGTTGACTACAAAGCTACCTTCCCTCTTAGACAGAAAAATGAAGGTGCTAACTGGAGCAGAAATGGTTCTTTTCAGTGATGCCGCAGAAAAACTATTTTTAGTTTCACAAGGAACCTTTTAGCAAAATGATCTCCACAGAACCATTTCTGCAAACGGTTTAAACGGCTCAACTGCCAAAAGTGTTTCACAGAACTATTAAAACAACAATTTCCTTAAACACCATATGTGGCGCTCTAAAGAACTTGAGCAAAAACAGGTTCATTAAGGAACCACTTTCAGGATAGCGGTTTGTGGAGCCACCTAAAGAATCTCTTTCAAATAGTTCTTTTTTTTCAGAATAAATGGGTCTTTTGCACTCAAGTGGTTTTGTGTGGTCATGTGTGCTAATTAACATAGATGCTGGCTGTTTATTCATGTTCCTTCACACTTCATTCAGGTGAGTAAGATATTAAAGATGTGAGCTCTACACCTCTGAAGCCTTTAATTAAATGATGGAGCCTAACTATCATAATATATGTAATATTTTGGATTCTGGACTATCAGTTATACAGAACAATATACTATAAGATTGGGATTTTTCACTGTTCTGATCGATTAGCTGATCAAATATTCTCTAGATTATTGAATAAAAAATTGAATGAAAATAGTTAGTTGCAGCACTAATTTCCTGCTATCTTCTGCCATCAAATAACTCCAATAAAACTGTATAATTTAAGCACTTTAAAGTGTGTGAAGAACCATCCAGCAAATAAAGAGGTTCTTGAATTGGTGATGGCTCTCTAAAGGACCGAGGAGCCGCCACGCTGCTGGCGTGCAGCATTGTGGTAAATTAAAGCCTTACATAACGGAAACACCGAGATTGCAGTCAGTCTGCTTTTGGAGAAAAGGGGACAATAAAACCCTAGAACAGGTACATAGACTTTCACTTTAGCAGGATTAATAATGCAGGGCTTTTACTTGGGATGGAGTATTTCTACATTGCTGTGCTGGTACTTTTATTCAAGTTGAGGATCAAACCCTGCAGAGAAGTACTACTGCTCTCACATTCTAGTCTCCTGACTTGTGTTGTAGATTTATGGTGGTTAGGTCTTGTAAAGTGGACTTTATTGTCATCTTTTAGTTGGTTGTGGTATATGTGCTGCTGCCGCTGCTGAAGCAGTGAAGACCAGTTGTCTGTATTTGTTTAAGTCTCTTCCTCTACTTTAAACGTTCGGGTTTATAATCACAGTATAGCTGGTTCACAACAAGGTCGTTGTTTTATGTGAATCCATCTCTTCCTGTCACTCTGTTTAAACTAATGTTCAGACTGTTGCCAGAAATACTCCAGTTTTCTGTGCATCTAAAGTCGACATGTGCTGAAAAAGTGGAAAGATTGCCCTTTTTTGGTGGAGCAGTGGACAAATTTCACAGCAATCTATCCAGTAATCATGACTTAAACACTCTGTAAAAACAAATTAACCAGCTGACATTGCCACAGACCCAGGCTGATCAGACTGATGGGTGGATAAAAACAGTTGCCCACATTTAACTTTCTCTGGACTGACAAAGGTCAATAGCTCTCTCCAAATCTGACAGCTGTGAAGGCCCAGCGGCATGATATTATTCTGTCGTACTCAATTTTTTAAAACTCAGCAACTCAGTCAGACACTGACAGGCCTCTGACTAAACATCAATTGAAAGCATCGTTAAAGATCAATCCTGCACACAAGCAGCTCAATTCAATCAAAGGAACAAAAACAAGCTAATGGGTCGGATCTGACAGAGGCAGAGTGAAAGACGCCAGCAGGCAGGCAGAGACTGACCTTCCTTTGAGTCTTTCACTTTAAACTCCTATTTTATCTTGATGATTAGAAGAAATCATAGAATGAAATGTGGACACATGTTGTTAAATTATAAATCTATGGTTAATTTAAACTTTATACAGCAGCAACATTTGTGTCATAATTCGGTTTACTAGATGATCAAACAAACTGCTTTTGACTCTGAGTTATGAGGCCTGTTGTCTTGATGAAAAAGACAGCCAAACAGCTTTTTCTCAAAAAAGGAATGTTTTTTTTCTCTCCCTGCCTTCTCCATCTCTCCATCGCTCCCCTGGGCTCCTCTCCTTCAATGATAGGTTAAACAGCTGAGGGCTGTGTGTGTTTTCACTGTGGTTTAGATTCATCTTGGGAGTAGTGGTTAGACTGGGAGAGGAGGAGGGCGTGGGAGGAGGGTGTTTAGAGTGTGCAGAGGTTCAGCACAAAATACAAAGGGAGAAGGAAAGACAAAAGGATTACTAAAGACAAGCATAAGTTTAAGGAAAAAGGCAGAGCTTGGAAGGATTTTGTAACATCTGTGAGTGAATAAAGCACTACAGTCCTGCACCCTGTTCTTGCTTTCCTCCGGCTAAAATCTGCAACTCGACAGATGTTTTGGAGTTTCTTGTATCTCGCTAACCTTCTTTAAAAAAAAAAGACATGCAATGGAGAGAAAAAATCTCCTGAAATTTTCTGTTTGGTGGAGACAGTTCAGAATGAAAGCATTAAACAACTTAAAGAAAGCTGCAGTTGTCTTCTCCACTTCAGAAACAAATATCAAAGACATTTTTGAACTTTTAGGATTCATGTTAAATGTTGGGAAAATAGATTTAGAATTAGTTTATGGCCATAAATGGGTGTGTATATTTCTAAATTTCACATACAAAACAAAGCACAAAATCTTAATTAAAACACTTTATCAGGAATTTGACAAGAATGACACTGCAGATGTTCAGCATATAGATGCAGAAACAGCTGTAAGCAGACATCTTGACCTAAAAGAGTCAGTGCACAGGGTCGACTCGGTGAGACAGGAGACATCAGACGTTCAGCTGAAATAATAGATTCCAAGTTATGAAGTCTTTTGCTGGACAACCACACATTTTTTTTTTTTTTTTTTTTTTTTTTGCAGGAACACACTGCATTGGCTCCCACCCAGTTTTTTTTTAAATGAGGGGGCTGCATTTTGTCACAGAATTATGTTTGACCATGAGCTAAGCATCGGAAAGCAAATTTAAACCTCACACCTAAACCCAGTATAACTTTTTAAAAGTATAAATCAGGCTATTTTTGAGAATAGTGCCAATGAGCCTTGCAGAGTTAGAGATTTGCTCATGTGGTCATAATAACCTGCATCCACTTGGTCACATAATGCTGTAGCTGCATCTTATTTCAAGTTAAATCTTAGCCTTTGACACCAAAACTTTAAACAAAGCTGTTTTCTCTAAAAATTATTTGGAGGAAGCTATAATGACATTTTCAGCCTTGAAACAAAGACTTTGAAGGAGGTAGCCTTTAGCCTTTGATGAAGGACACACATACATCCAGTCTAATAGGAATCATGTGTGCCTCGTTCTCCTGCTTGGATATCCGTGGCTGTTTTCATCTTGCTTGCCATGGTGATGTTTGCCATTTCTTTAGGTTTTTTTCTAAAGCTAGACAATACAGACATCACAGCATCAGCTTAAATTGTCACCTGCTGTGTTCATGTGTGTTTTAGTAATCTGTACATGCCACATCTGTCAGTGAGTGAAAACAGACAAAGCAGGGCAGCAGAGAGAATACGGACATAGAAAAGAACATAAGGAATGTGCGATTTGCTTGAGAGTCTTGAAGTACGTTACTTGCGTGGGCTTTCGCCCTGTGCAAAAGCAGACTGTAGAGCCAAAACTTGCAAGTGGGAAATCACAATAAATCGCAACATAAAGCAACCACAGCGGCAGAGAAGCACATGGATGAGTCATCATGAAAAGTGCTCTGTGTGCAGCAGTGAAAGACAGCAATAAACCTGTTTATATACCGTTTATTTCTACAGATTTGTGATTCAAAAGAACCAAAACAAGTCAGAGAGACATGGTTAAAGGCAAAGGTATAAAAGCCTCGTTATATTTTCTGACTTTGTGAACAAATGCATCTCTGATTATTCTCAACCACATCTACTCTGATATTTAATCGAAACTCCGTACTGCTCTGCAGCTTAGCGCAGCCGCCCATAGTACGCTTCTCTAAAGAGGAAATAAGCAGAGGAGGAGTTGGAAACACTCGTTTAGATCAATTAGAAACTGATTTTTACATGCAAAGTATTTTCCATTTATTGTTGCAGCATTTTTTTTTTTTACAAGCTTGATGCCATCATGGAAGCGGCAAAACATATTGATTTTCTAGATTTTCAGAGTGAGATTACTTCAAATATCAATTTTAATTACTTTGGAAACGGTTTAGACGCAAATGTGTGCTGTTGGTTTTTGAAATCGATGCCAAAAGAATGATGGAAAGCTACATTTTCAAATGTCTGATGTTGAACATAAGTGAAGGAAGATGAGGATTGGACAGCGAAGTGGGGAATTAGACGGTAATGGAAACTGTAGCATTGGAGAGGGAAAAAGATGAATTTCCCTCTCTTACACAGCATCTATTTACACCATGTTTTGAGAATGCTCACATTAGAAAAATGATTGAATGAAGTACTTTGAAAGACTCTGGAGTACTATATTTGTAGCCCATTTAGCATTTAAAACGAACTGCAGTTTGTCAAACAGCCACGTGAGGCTGCCTCCAAAAATGAGTCAACTCCCATAGAATCCCATGTTAAATGTCCAACTTCACAGCAGAAATAAACATATTTGCTGCCTTGTACAAGAAACGGTTTTGGTCTCTGTAACATACTTCCCTGTAATGACAGTTTTTCATAGGGTGAATTTTTGGATAACTCAACAATTTAAAATGCTTTAAAGGTTTAAAGTCGTGCCTAATTATAGGAATGACAGGTGTGGCAGGTGGGTGGCAGGGAGACACGCAGAGACAGGTGCTGCCTAGATGGCTTCAAAACCGCTGTCTGAAAAACCAAAGGGTTCCTTCATCTTTATAAACAGCTTATGTTTCCATGTAAACGTCTTGGAACAAATGTTACGTGAAGATCTAAAGGATGGGAAGTTTATGTTCGCTGCCGAGTGCCTCGTCTCAGTGCTTTTCTTCTGCCACCCAATAACACCAACACTGTGCAACAACAGCTCACATTAGCCGAAATGGAGCTCCAGCAAGCACAGACTTCAAAACAAACTCCACACTACCACAAAAAAAAAAAAAAAAAATGATAAGGTCAAGCGTCTCTGACCAAACAAGAATGTGACCAACAAGGAAAATATGGGTCAGCATCAGCAGGGTTTTCCATTCATGAAGGGACAAAACAGGGAAAAGAAAGCATAACCGTTTTTCACTAAGATTTTGTTGATGGGAGAGTCTGACCGCTGTGCAAAGTCTTCTCCACAACATCCCAAAGATTCTCAATGGGTCTGAGGTCTGGACTCTGTGGTGGCCAATCCTTGTGTGGAAATGACATCTCATGCTCCCTGAACCACTCATCATCATAACCCCTATTAGTAACCCTATTACTATTAGCTTAGTTAAATCCAGGTGATGACTTTCTTGGGCCAGGCAGTGTATAATGCAATGAATGTTGTAGTTCGACTAAAAATAAATGTTAGAAATCAAATCACGATTAGTTGTCAAAAAAATTGCGATTATATATATTGTTCCCAGATTGTTCAGCCTGGACCTAAGGACCGCGAGCACAGTTTTCAGCTTTTGCAACCTGTTTTCACAGAGTTAAAAAAAGTGCAACAAGAGACCATTTCTTCAGTTTTAATGCTACTGAAAGTAAACAAAAGACATGGGACTTTTCCATGGGCATGCAACAGTCCTGCCAGACTTGAAAACAAATCAGTAATTTGTCAGTAGCAGTCACTGATGGCGCTGTCACACTCTAGCGTATAGAGCCAGCGTCTGAGGAACGTATGGACTTTTTGGGCATACGCTGACATACGCTGAAACACGCTAGGGGTACGCTGGAATACATTTCTAGTACGCCGGGGTACGCCGGGGTACGCTGATGTATGCTGACGGCCCAAAAAATTTATGAACATGCACAAAAATTTTCAGCGTATGGCGACGTATGAATTTTACGCTCCTCATACGTTCCTCATACGCTGAACACGCTAGAGGTACGTTACACATACGTCGAGTACGCTTCTCATACGTTGAAATTCAGCGGGTCAGGAAACCTAGCGTTAGAGGAGCGTATCATGAACGTGTGTCTAACGAATGGCTAACGTTATGATGGTAGTTCTAACGACAGTCTAACGTACTCAACTTATGCCTAACGTGTTCTGAGCGTACAGCCAACTTATCCCATGCGTATTACACGCATATTTCCAGCGTATGGGGGTGTATAGAAAGTCTCACATTTCCAAATCTGTATCAGTTTGTACCAGCAGTTCAGAGATGGAGGTTGCTGTGCTGCAACATCACCAAGATTTGCTACAGTTGGCAGTTGAGTATGCTAGACACAGAAGAAGAAGGCGTAGAATGAGACGTGCAATCTGGGTGAAACCTTGGATTGGAAGGCGGCGTCAATTTGGCCTTTATGACCAGCTTATGGTTGAATTGAGAAATGAAGATCAGAGAGCCTTCAGGAACTTCCTGCGCATGCCTCCAGAAATGTATGATGAACTGCTGGACAGGGTCGATCCCAACATCACCAGCTGTGTACGCTCCTCATACGTGTGGCTAACGTTCTGCATACGTTTCTCATATGTCGGAGCTACGCTGATATACATTACTCATACGTCGGTATATGTCCAACTCAAATACACATCACATCACATACGCTCACATACGCTATGCGTACGCTAGGCTCACGTTACTCTAAAGGTCATTAACCGAAAACCGACCTCATATGCTGAAAAGTTGTGCGTATAAACAATTTTTCGAAATATTCGATATGTTCCTCATACGCTGGCTCTATACGCTAGAGTGTGACAGCGCCATTATGAACTGTGATGCAGCCACCATTTGTGATCAAATTGTAACTTTTTTTCAATCAGTCACCATTTTGAGTCCTCAGCTGACAATGTCAAGGATCAAAAAGTTAAGATTTTTACCGTGAAATGTAATCATGCATGTTTGTGTCTAGATTTTATAGTGGCAGAACATTTCAAAAATCTACCCATTTTCCCTCCAACTAGCAATGTACTTTAAATTCTGGCAAATGTAAGACAATTCTCCAGGGGTAAGTATGACAGTCGCATACTGAGGTAATGCATGAAAAGACAGGAGTCAGCTCAAGAATACAAGAACAGGCAAAAGTACAAAAGAACAAAACATGAGACAGAAAGAGGCAGCGAAGAAGACAGTACAACAAAAGGGAGAGCATATATAGGACACAAAAGAAGAAAAAGAAGAAAATTTGAGAGAAAGATGGTGAGGAAAAAGAGTTCGAAGTTACTTCAAAAAGAAGATGAGACATTAGGAATATAGGAGGAGGATATGGGAATAAAGCAGACAGACAGAAAAATGACCCCAAAGCCACAGCATGGGAAACTCCACAAAGGACAGCTCCAATCAAATAGACAGCATGACCGGGAGATGAAAGGAGCTAAATGATGTGAGGGAGTGGGGGTGGAGAGCGAGGAGGAAGGGAGATGACAGGAGGAAGGATGAGGAGAAAATTGGATTGAAAGACTGAGGGAGATATTACAGTGAAAAAAGAGATGGTAGAAGAAAAACTGTGGGTGCAGATAGACAGAGATGGAGAGAGAGAGACTGACTGCGGGGGTGTTAGGTACAGTAGGCGGATAAAAGACACATTTGGCTCCGATTTCAGTCAGTTATGACTCCAAAGTCATGCATGGGAGTGCAGTCAGTCATTCACTGCAACACGAATGATCAAATGTTTTTAACAGGTTATCAAGTTCACGTGTATTCTCTTAAATAGATTTGGCAGGAAAAACAGAACAAAACATATATGTCAAGATTACATTTCTTGTCTCCAATGATAGGCTGGAAGGAATTATGGCAGCCAATGTCATTAAAAAATGAGCATCTTTGGCACCTGTATAGCTCAATGGGTTAAGCAGAGGAACCATGTATAGGAGCTGGTCTCCAACACAGCAGCCTGGGTTTGATTCCTGCTCACGGCCCTTTGCTGCATGTCTCTCCCCCATTTCCTGTCTATCAAATAAGGCCATAAAAATAATATTTAAAAAAAAAAAAAAGAGCGTCTTTGTCATTATGCTTCTGTCTTATTTGTTTGTTCTGGACACTTCCTTTTTTCTTCTGTTTGCTGAAGTCAGTTGTGCAAAGGTCCTTTGACATTATTATATTATTAAATATTGTTCATTTAAATGTCTGAGCCTTAACGCCTCGTTTTTAAAGTTATGCCAAACTGTTTGGGCACAGAAAAGATATCTTTGTCTGAATAAGTTGGATGGTTCTGTCTCTGACAGTGTTATCATGGAATTGCTGTTTATCAGTTGCTGGATGTAAGGCACTAACTGCACACGACTGAAATGTTGCCCCCTCTGGCTGATTATATAGGAAGGAGCTCAAATGCTCGCAATTGCGATAAATTAAGAATTTTTTTCCCTCTCAATCAGCTTCCCCTCATCATTATACGGTGTCTGTATGTGCGGAGGAGCGAGACAGATTTGTAATGTTTGAATCTGCTTCTGCAGAGTTGATTCAGCTCTGTGGTCACCGTGCTTTTGATTTATTAATATTATTTATATTTTGGAGTCCAGTGGTGTTGGACTGTCTTTTACTGAAAGTTGTTTCTAGCCTTTACTGCATTAAGGAGGCAGATTATTTATAAAAAGCTAGTCGGTGTACATTTTGATAACATTTAAATAGCATTTACCTGCACAGGATTTATTGATAATGTATTGAATTGCATAAAATTGTACATATATACAGTCATAAACAAAGTCACCAAATATTTGGACATTGACAGTGAAGTAAAAACAAAATGACTTAATATATTTTTAAAGTTTCGATCCCATGCAACAGGTAATACAAAGTCCTGCAAGACAGGAGAGATCTGCAGGTTGTGGTCACAGTGTACACATTTCAAAACACCTAAAACCATTATTTTCCACTCAGTGCCAACAGTATTTCAATTTAAAGGAGACCATATGCAGAGAACTACAGGTGAGGTCGTAAAGATGCTGAACTGACAGAAGACAGAGAAACGTAGTGTAAACACTGTGGAGCAGATCTGCATCAGCGGCAGTAAATCATTCAGCGGACGTCTACTTCTAATTGAAAAAGTCAGAATAAGATGATGGTTACAGTTTCAGTTATTAACTCTCTGAAACTTTTTAGTTTCAAATGAATTTTGGCGTATTAAATGATAAAAATGCCCATTATGAATGCGATTTTTATTGCATGAGTTCATGTAAAAGACACTGATAGAGGGCATAAACAAAGTGAAGTGAAACAGTGAAAAGATGTTTATGTGTTTTTGCTAAACATCTTCTGTAATTAGTCTTTCAGTTCAGGATTGAGGTAGCGCTCAGCTTTTTAACTATGTAAAAAACACTCACAAGAGACAAAGTGAGTGAGACAGAGAGACAGCAAAAACACGAACACACAGACACACAGACTACCTCCCCCGTCTCCCACCATCTGTCGCATGTTTTTCCATGTTGAGTTCCCACAGATAGGACCCAAAGGTGCCAGGCAGAGCTGGGAAATGACACAACTCGATGATGAAAAGCTATCGAGAGACAGAGAAGAGCTGAAAGACAATGTTGCAGTAAGGTAGTATTAAAAAAGGTTTATATTCAAATAAGAACATACCAGACGAATCAGACTGTGAATATTTTTGAGCCACTTGTGGATCATTTATTCTGCCTCACTTACAGTTTGAAATGCACTGCTGTCATACTTACAGTTAATATGTCACCACAAAGCTTGCAGCTTCATGGTATAGAAGTTTTTATCATCTTGTATGCATGGTTTCACCAATTCACATTAATCTAAACTTGAATTCTATTTCCATTTATCTGAACTTGTTCCACCATTTTGTTCCACCAACGCAAATTTAAATATGAAGTTTTTTAAAAACTTTTTTTTGTCACATAAGGAAACAAGACAAAGCTTCAACCATATTATGGAATATTACCATTTTATGGCACATTTTTCTTTGTGCACGTCCTGCAGACATAAGTATAATTTTGGAGTGTGTTCAATCCACTGAATCTCCTCTTTTAGCTCTGCTTTGGTCTTCAGCAGCCCCTGAGGGGAACAGTTGCTCTTTAGGAGGTAAATGCATCACTACTATCACCAGCTAGCTTTGCTTTTTCAGCTTGACAGGCAACATACAGAGGATTTTTAGAAATATTGCTGCAGCTGAAAACAGTACAGGTGAGACTAAAACCAACACGGTGAATTCAATCCAATGTTGGCATAGAACCACTGATTATAACAGCTTTTAATTCATCAGTCGTGTTCCAAAATATTCATAGGATCTTTTTTGTCTCATTGTTAAGTCCTGCCCTTTTTTTTTTTAGCATTATCAGATTTTTACTTGTCTAATATAGTAATTTATTTTCCTGCTTTTTGATTTTAAGTGTGCATGTGCTGCAATGTCCCTCAAGTTTTCTCAAGATTTTAAATAACATACAATCATTAAAAGAGGCGTGCATATGTAATGAATCCATTTTTTTTCTTTAATGAACACCATATAGTCACCTTTTTTTGCACATGGAACTCTGGTGTCACTACGTTCACTTCTCCACCCCCATGAAGTGTCACATTTCAACTGAAGCCTTAAAAGCCTGCTGAAAAGCCTCCTGGTTTGCTTTCCTCTCAGTTGTTACAATGAGCTGATCAGTTCAGCAAACTGACCTTCAAATAACGTCACATCTGCAGTCAAGTCACGCACCGCCCCGATTCTTCTGTTCATGGTAAACCCTGTATATACACACACACAGTACAGCTGGAAGGCGATGAATGGAAGGAGAACCGAGAGGAAATGTGGACTAATTGGGAACATATGGAGACCAAAAGCATGGAAGAACAGTGACTGCAGTCTTAGATGAAAATGAAGAGCACTTCTTGGCAAACAGGCATGCTCTGTTAAAAACATGTACAGAAATCCCTGCTTTGAAGGTTGTTGGTTCAACTCATAAGCCTCCTGGCTAAATCTGAGCTGTGGGAGAGTGAGTGATGCAAACCCCCCCTTCTTTAGTAAATCAATACCGAGTCGCTTTTAAAGTCCGTGTAAAAGAAAGGAAACTCAGAGACTTGTTTCTAACTAGATCATACATACTACAAAACGATTGCTGCAAACGTTCAAAAATCTGTCGATTATGTCGGACTGAGTTGTGAAATTGGACCGTAAACTGCGTTTCATCATTTCTGTGTTTACAAAGTTAGGTGCAACCCTCTAACTTGATTTCGCATTCAGTAGCCTGTAAATGTAACTTCAGCACCCATCACCTGCTAAATCCAGATGATGTCTTGCTTTGGTGTTTACCAAACAAACCCTCTGAGAAATTGGTGGATCCTTTTTATTATAACCAAACAAAACTACCAGCTGCACCAGAACAATAGCCTTAAAATGACAACAAAAAAATTCCGTACCAGGAGTGATTTCACCACTAACGTTTTTGGTGCAGTTGAAACAAACTCATGCCTGGTTGCCTGGTTAGTAGCTTTCATCTGGGTGGTCAGAACACTGTCAATCAAACAACCGAACCAAGGCTACGTGTGAAAGTGGGTCAAGAGGACTCTGCTGTGGCTCATCTGTAGTGTGAAAGCAAGTTAACCAGCATGTATAGCAGTACAAGTCCAACAGCTGCTAAATGATGCATCCATCTCTCAGTTCATAGTGATCTTTGACACTTCAGAGAGGCTGCACATGTTCAACAACCGGGTACTTCAGCCGCTTTAGTGGACCTCTCCCCAGCATTCAGAGAAGAGAATGCAGGTTATTTTTCATGATTTTGAAACCTAATGTTGTTTACTTAGCATACTATTATTTACCTGAATGGTTAGGAACACATGCTGAAGCAACACACTCAACACTGTGTTGTTGTTTTTCTGTTGTTTTTGTGTCTTGTGTCATTTTGATTTATTCCCTGTGGAGGCTTTAGCATAAACAAAAAGAAAGCCTCTGATGTTTATGGAGTTTGGTAATTAAATTAATTCCCCATTGTTCCTGTTCATGCCAGAACTGAAAGATCCATCTCCTCATTTTACTAGACTTTTCCATTTTTTTTTCATGAAATAAAAACATGGTCAAAGACTCTTCAAACCGCCCAATGCATTTATGTTTACAAGAACACTTATCTGTCTTTCCTGTCAAGTACTGTAGCAAACGGTACAGTTCAGAGTACCTGTTCGTCAGCAAGATGACTCCAAGCACTAAACTGTTGCACTCTGTCGATACATTTCACACTGTAATCAATACTAATATTTCTGTCAGACACTGATGATGTGAAAGCTACAATAAGCCCCAAAGACTGAAATCCATAAGTATAAATGTGGATGACTCAGAGGAGAAATCGATTCTGGATAAAGAAGAGTTAGGAAACTGCTAAAGTGCACTGAGTCTCCCTAGTTACCTTTTGTTGGGATAACTCGATGCCACAACTCTCTTTACATGAGGTCCACACAACCACAAACAAATCATATTTCCAAGTCGTGCCAACCTGCTCCTCTGAGTCAATCTCAACTCTATGCTCTCAATTTTTGGATTGTTGACTGCCTTAAATATTAAATATTTAATGTGCAGCTGTCTAAAGGTTTACAGTTTTTTTTCTATTTAGCAAAACAAGATATTTTTGGTTGCTCAATTTCCAGACTCAGGGTCGCAGAGTAATGTACAAGATTAGAATTGTTTGCGCCAGCTGTATTGTAAGATTTAGCTGCAGGCTAAGTCCATGCTATCCCCTGTGAACAAGGTGTCTCAAAGGTGTAACACTCAGTAAACAGATCAATATTGTTCTGTGTATGTGTTTATAAGACATGTCTGGGGAAGAGTGTTCAGCACTGTTTCTACGGCTACATCCAGAGAATATCCTGGAATTTTTTTAAAAAAGAGAAAAAACAATCTCCATCTAAAAGATTGTTGAAACATATTACATGATCCTTCGCTCAAATTTGCTGGAATAAAGATTCCTGGACTCACAGGCATTAGTACAATGATAAAATGCAGTAACTAACTGCGCACAGTCAGTAGCCTCGCATTGCCAGACCATTCTACAGTACAGAACAATCTGACTGCATCTTATTATAGGGGGGAAAATGCTCTGGCTTGTTTTTCTACAAGACATTCTCAGTTCTGTTGGGCGGAACTAAGCAATGGTGTTCCATCAAACAGTGTACAGGGGAATTATTGTGGTGGAACATTTTAATACGGAAGGTGAACACTATCACTGAAATAGCTAATTCACACACACGGACAAAAAAAAAAGAAAAAAAAATCCAAGCACAATGTCCAAATCCTCAGCAAAATCTGAATGTTTAGTGTGGTAGGTTGTTGTCCGAAGGTTGTTGTTTGTTTCTCATAGTTAAGGGGATTGTTAAAACAGCTAATGAAGATCTGATACAGTCGACATGATTGAGCTAACCTCTAATAGTCAATGCTTATGCCATTTTTCTTTGCCTGGAGAATGTTTATGTGATAGGGTTGTGACTGGTCAGGAAGAATCCACAGTGAATGATAACACCCAATCAGAAAGCAAACATGGGTGCCAGTATCATTGTGTCCAAAAGTCTCTGTTTCTGCCTGTCCAGAGCAAAATGCAAGCAGAGTTTACAAACTAAAACCGTATCAGTGGCACTTGTTTTCATCCATTGCTGTTGGGTGTACAAACAGTAGCAAACAGCAGACAGGTGTAAAATTGCTTGAACTTCTGTACACTCCTTAATTCTTATCACCGCTTACAGTCGTGAACAAAAGTTTTCAAACACTTGTGAAGACCAAATATATCATTGCAGTCTTAAGTTTCCAATTACTTCTACAGCTCTGAACTTTTTATGATGAAACCATCAAAAGCCATGCATCTTTTTTGTTTAGTTTAGGGGTTTTCATAAGTAGCTTTTTTTTTTTTTTTTTGCCAGGTTTGTAGTCAGATTTCTTATTTGGATTAGGGTTTGTTAAGTGCTGTAGCACAACAGACTTTGAAATCCAATTCAAGTGAGGCTCAGCATAAAATGCTAAAGAAATCTGGTGGTGATAGTGAAAGGGATCAAGGTTAAGGATAATCATCCAGATTAGGATTGGGTTTAAAGTAGCATTCCATTCATGGTAAGGTACAGCTGTGAACAAAGGTCTACAAACACTTCTAGCAACCATGTATATCAGGGCAGAGTTTCCAAAGAGTCCTATACCTCTGGATCAATGAAACCCATGTGTCTTTGTCACAAAAGACAAAACAATCATGCATTTGTTTTTTTCATAGATTCATTATAGGTCTTCCAGAAATATGACAAACTCTCCTGGGTCAAAATTATACATACAGAGTGGTAACATTTGGTTAAAAATGCTATGATGAAAAGAAACTGTGTCAGAGCCAAAACCCAAAGAGTCAAAACAAAGTGAATTTGCTCTAAGAATGGAAGAACACCTTCTCTGTTCCAGTAAATAGCACTTTGTTATATAATTAGAGCATGAAATGCAACAATAAATACTACTCAAAAGTCTAATATGTCAATTCTGCAAAATTAGCAGGCCTTAAATCTACAGGACTGCTGACAGCATATCTAATTTAGCTTATTCCACAGCATTAGAGATGACTACAGAAAATCATGGGGGACCCTCAGGGCATCTTCTTCCACACTAAACCTTACAGGCAGCGAGGAGCAGAAACACAAATATTCTCCCTTCAGATGTTTTCCTTCATCTTTTATGCTTTGTTGGGACATTTTGCCTTCATGGAAACGCAAGCTTACAACATGGAATTCATTCTTCTTTGTGTGTTTGTTCAGCGAGCTGAGGGGGCTGACAGGAAACAGAACAAGCAGAACACAGCCAAAACCTTGAGAGAAAGGAGAAAAAGCCGGGGTGATGGATTGCTTGACAGAGGAGAGGAGGGGAGGCCTGTGAAAGTAGGGTAAAGATCAAGCAGCTAAAACACGAAGCCAACGTTGATGTGCCAAAGTTCCTCGAATGACCACTTGAGGCGGGATTCAAAAATCTAAAGTGAAGCAAATTTAAGGAGGTGGTCTCTGAGTGACGGGGGAGTGATGTCACAGGACAGTATATGATATGCTCTACTTCTTTGCTAACATTTTGACATAGTTAGGACTTATGTAGTCAGGCACTAGCAAGACGCTGATGATCAGAACTACCACACAGAGCTAACACCATAGAAGGTTCATCCATCCTCATATACACTCTATGGTAAAGATAGATTATGGAAGAAATGGGGAGTAACTGGAAAGATGCATTAAAATTCAGGGGAAAAAGCAGATTGCTATTTTGCTGCCGTTTACAAAAGAGAGACAAATGCAGAGAAATAGTTTGGTGCCGTCCTTTAAAACCAATGACAACATCTTTAAGTTTTTTAGGTAGATGGACTTGGCCTTTCAAATTCTGACTCTGTACTAAGGCACTGAAGCAGCAAGGTGGTAAGGTGCAGCTGGCATCAAATGACCTTTATGAGGCCATACAGGGACTTCTTGCTGTATAATTAGCTGTTTTTACCATCACAGTCAGCCTTCCATGTTGGTCTCAACTAATGAAAGTGCAAAGTACGAGTTGGCTTCATTCCAAGGCCACTGAAAAGGAGTGAGTTTGTTCCAGTTTGACTGTGATCACATCTGCTAGAAAATGGAATTCCCCCGCTCTGTTTGATCCTACATTATAATAAGGATTTTTTTTTTTTTTAAACCTTAACATACCTCTGTACTGCAGCTTTTGCCATAAATTTATGGTTGTGCTGCAGTCAGGCGGTAACATCCAGGACTGAAAAGAAAAGTCGACGTGAAAATGCTAAAATCTGCAGTTCTTCAAATGGCTGAGACCGAGATTAGGCCACGTGTAATTAAAAAAAACTGGATAATGCGCTGCAAAATGTTGTCCAACTCAATCCAATAAAAGCCGCTGACTGGGTGCTTACAGTGAAAAGTTTTCAGGGTTCATTTCGCCGAAGGCCTTCTAGCTAGCTCAGGGGTCGGCAATCTTTAACACTCAAAGAGCCATTTCGACCCGTTTCTCACAGAAAACACAGAGAGCCGCAAAACCCTTTTGGCATATATCGCTTTTTTACCTCTATGCCCTTGTTAATCAGTCGTGATTAATTAATTACGAAGCCTCTAATTAGATAGATTCATTTTTTTAATTATGTCCTTCCACTAATATTTATCTTACTTGGTTAAAGTCATTTTTGCTCCTGGACCTCATATGTTACGTAATGTTAGCTGGAAATCAATATTTTGCAAATGTCTATTTATCTTAAGCTAATAACTTTTCTCCGGTAAGTCTCTGCCCTATTTTCCAAAACGACACTCCTCTGACTCTCTGACCTGCTGCCTGGATGCTGGACGTGACATCGAGCTGTGTTCTTGCGAGTAACGTGTATTACCCTATCAAAGAGTAGATACTGAGCAAAACAATTATCCGTAGTTTACCTTAGTACTCATGAGTACTTTTGACTCTGAGAGAAAACGTGTCTTTCTTGGAGTGGAGCGATTGCTAATGCTGCACTGTATGACACGGTTTATCTACGTGACAGGTTATAACAGCAATTTCTAACATGGCAGTCTTAGTTGATGCTTATGTACATGGTTTACTCACAGACGAATAATTTCCAAGGCAGAAGCGTGGTAAAACATTAGCAACAAAGGTTAGCTGAGTCCGTTGCGGATGTCGGCACTCTGCCAGAGACGTAGCAACTTCAGAGGTAGGTCAGAGCGATTGCCTTCTCCGCACCACCCTTGCTCTTCCTGTTTTCATCTTTCAAACATCTCTGACCGTGTGCACGGACGTGTTACGTCACGGTGCGTCTGCAAAAACAAACAAAAAAAAGAGCTGTCAGTGGAGGCGGTCCAGGAACAGCGGCAGCAGCAGAATGATCAACCCAGAACCATGACTGAACACCGGCCCTCGCGGCCCAAACATCAGACCGGCCCACTGGGAATTGCCCCGGTCCTCCCGATTAGCCACCCCGGGCCTGAATCCATGGATCCAGACTATAAGCTGCATCACTGCCAAAATCTAATCACTTGGTCCTTGTGTCATTTCTGACCTTCCTTGAAAATTTCATCCAAATCTGTTAATCCGTTTTTGAGTAATGTTGCGAACAGACAGACAGACAAACCAGTTCAGATCATCACATAAATCCACTCCGTTCCTTTTCTAAATAACAAATAATTTACAGACTTTCCTTTTGTAATGTTAGAAAATTGAATAATGTCTGGGGGAAAAATGTTTTTGTTTAATATAGCAACAAAAGTCACTTCAGTCGACTAAACTCTGTTATTTACTTTGTGCACATGGATGCGTCGTCTGGACATCCAGGACACCCAGATGTTAGATAGGATCATGCCTGCTGGATTTACTGCCAACAGACATCTGATAAAGAGCACCACATGTTTCAGAAAGATTTGTTCCTTGAAAGTACCAGGAGTCCAGACGGGATGTTAAACATTAGCTTTAATACAGTAAAAAGAAGCTCTGCATGAGAGGAAAAGGATGGTTATGTAATTAGTATCTGATTCACTCTATCTGTATTACTCCATAAGCACATTTATCATGCTTTTTTATCTCCTTAACTACATTATCCTGACACCACAACCTGCCCCTTTTACACACAGAGACAGAAAATCAGATGAGAGCGGATGCAGAGATGACAGATTGTAAATGGGTTTAGAAAGGAGTGATGGAGGAACTACAGTGGGAGTTTATGAGCAGTGATGTAACGTCCTTATTTTTGGAATGCAATATTGGAAGTCATGGAACAAATTAAATTAAAGCAAGTCCAGAATGTGAGTCATGGGGGCAGAAAAGTGGGGGAGAGAGGAGAGGAGAAGTGACCTATATTTCTGTGTTGGGTGGTGACAGTTCCTCCAATGCCACTTTTAGCTCCCTGTTATAAAAGTTTTGGATGGAGTGCAGCAGTTTAGACTCTCTTTGAGTTACGCTGATGGATGCGGAGTTTAGGGAGGGATGGTGATGGGGGAGGGGAAGGGGGAGACTGACTTCTGATGTTTGATGAGGGAGGGAGTAAAGGTGTGTGTTCTCTGTGAAGACTGAGAGGGAGGGAGATAGAAAGAGAGAGAGAGAGACGAAGACAGCGAGAGAGAGAGAGAGAGAGAGAGAGAGAGAGAGGTTTTCTTCTCTGTAGTTCCTCCTCTCTATCTGACACCGGCAGTCGGTTTTTCCTCCTCAGCTGTGGTGAAACTGCACCAGGTAAGAAAAGCGACCAGACGCTCTGAAACGATGCGACTTTATGACACGACTTTGCATAATAATCCTCATGCTTAAAAAAAAGAGAAGAAGGTAGCAGAAGAAACACCCGGCGGCGCGTTTGCGTGCTTGCATAGACGTGCAGGGTTGAAGAAGTTCGTCCCAAGTTGCCAACTCAGCAGCAGTGTTTTTTCTTTTAATGTGTGCTCTGAAAAGTTAAACCTGCAGTAACATCGCACTGCCCGGCTTTGTGCGTGTGCTTTGACTTGTGTAAGAGTGTGTGTGTGTGTGTATGTGTGGTTTATCCGGAGTGCAGCTGCATGCCAAACTGATGCTCTGGCTCTGTAGACGTGGCTCCCTAAATGATTTCATTATGCAAGTGTCGCTGTCAGGCGGTGTGTGTGTGTGTGTGTGTGTGTGTGTGTGTGTGTGTGTGTGTGTGTGTGTGTGTGTGTGTGTGTGTGTGTGTGTGTGTGTGTTGAGCACATTGGCGGCTGTTTGTTGCCATGTTCATGGTGCAAAGTGTGCCCACATGTGGAGTGGTCCTGATGACCTGGTGGCCTGGAAGCAGGAGGAGGAGGAAGAGGAGGTGGTGGGTCTGATGATGACTTCAAATTAAGCTGTGATGCAACGTTTTAATTTAGCTCTGTAACTCAAATGTGTGAGGATTTACCAGTGACAGCTAAAATTGAATACTTTATTATCCTCAATCATGGTTACCAGGAGTTCTTTAGTATGCAAAGTGATTGTTGATTAACCCCAAAAAGCAGCAGAAAACTTAACTTTTGGTGAGCTCCGAGCAGCTTTCCTCAGGGCTGGACTCTTATGCAGCTGCAGCATGGATGCAAAGCGGACTGTCTTGGAACAGAATCAGAAAGGTTTTATTGCCAATTAGGTTTATACATCCAAAGAACTTGACTCAGTGTTTTAGTGCAAAACGGAACATACAGATTAACCCTTGTGTTGTCCTGTGGGTCATAATTGACCCGGTTTAAAGTTTGAAAATGTGGGAAAAAAATATTTTCACAGTGAAATTGCTGATGTCCACGTTTTCAACATTTTTTGGTGGAAAAAAGAAATGTTTAAAACAATCACTCTTGGCTCAGGATGAGATGGAACATATCCGCCTACTCTCGTCAAAGATCCGGATGTCTCTCAGGATGGTTTGCTTTGCAGTGAACCATTCGCATCCAGACTACAGCTGCATAAGCGTCCAGTCCTGAGGGAGCTGCTCAGAGTTCACTGACCTCAATTCTACTGATGCCGGAAACATGAGGAGGCAGTGAAGAAGACTGTCAGCAATTACCAGGCTGTCTGTTTCATCTCAAGTTTTGGAATTTCATTTTATATTACATTGGTTTATTTGCAGTATTTGCTAACTGCCTTACAAACAAACAAGCTATTATATATGTAAACATTTGTGGGCTACAGCTGCATTAAATGTGCTGGTTTTGTTGCAACAACCTGTTTTCCCCGGCAGATAACATTAGTCATTTGACCCACCTTACCAACACTTGACTTGGTAGGCGTTTGTTATTTTACATTTTATCTCAGCTGTGTTCTTGAACTCACGACATCCTCGATGCGTGAGCAGCAGTCTGTCATCCCATTTACCAACACCAGGATCCAGTCCTGGGTGAGATGAGTGTCGCAGCATGTCAGTCCTGCCATGGATGCAGCACAGACAGCTTGGTACAAAAGCCTTTGGAGCTTTTTTTTTTATCTCCTGTCCAGCTCTGTCCTGCAGCTGCTGCAGCCCCCCCCCCCCAGTCTCATTCCTTTCTCTTTGTTAGACTACCAATTCCTCAGAGCTGCTACCATAGGATAGCTGTTGTGATAGATAAAGCAAGCAGCATTAAAAAAGGTACAGTCACATGCATATCATTTCTAGTGAGTGCTTCCTGACAATATAGTGGCAGAGAATTGAAGAATAAACCGAACGGAGGAACAATATTTTCTGAGAAACATAGTGCATGCTTGCTGTCCATGTGTTTGCAAGTGAAGGACTTTCTATTTATTCCCCTACAATTTTTATTTTTTGCATTGTAATTCTTAGCAATAAATCAAGTCTTGCACAGGATCATCATTCAGTAGTCCTCTGTGGCTCTAAATTTGTATTAACAATATAAACTGTCTTAAAAGCTTTGAAATAACTCACTAGGGACAGATGGAGATTTTTCGAAAGATTTAAATGACTTGAACAAGAGTCTACAGCAGCCAAGAAGTGCAACAACTCGTTCCATTCAGCAGAATTAAAATAGTTCTTCCTGCCACCAAGGAGTTGATGTCAACCAGGTCATGATGAACACTGACTCCAGTTTACCTCTTCCACCAGCTCATTTGCGAATCACTGGCAACATCTACACTACCATCCAAAAGTTTTGGGTCATATAGAAATGTTGTTATTTTTGAAAGCTTTTTTTTCAATGAAGATAACATTTAATTAATCAGAAATACAGTCTAGACATTGTTAATGTGTTAAATGACTATTCTAGTTGGAAATGTTTAATGGAATATCTCCATAGGGGTACAGAGGAACATTTCCAGCAACCATCACTCCTGTGTTCTAATGCTACATTGTGTTAGCTAATGGTGCTGGAAGGTTCATTGATGATTAGAAAACCTTTGTGCAGTTATGTTAGCACATGGATAAAAGTGGGAGTTTTCATGGAAAACATGTAATTGTCAGGGTGATCCTAAACTTTTGAATGTTAGTGGTATGTGCATGCAGCAGACAGAAAGTAGCTTACGTGAACTAGTCAAGAATTGCTTGTCAGGAGAACGGAGGTAATTTTCTGGATGGTTTGACACACATGCATCCTGTATGCTGCATTGAAGGGAGCAGAATTTCCTGTAAACACAAACTATCTGCTCAGGAAAACTGTGGTGGCTACAGAGCAAATATACAGTAGCGTCCGGGAAACTTTGAAGTCCCCAAAATCAAATTGTTAGTGCAGTGAATCTACAGCTGACAGCTCTCCAAGAAAAAAATCCAAATAATCACTTGGATTTTCCACACGAGCTCAGTGTTCCAGTGTAAGCACTTCCAAGCTGCACCGACATCCTGTTAGTGTGTTATTCTTTTTCCTTCTTTTTAACAACAATTTTGTTTGGGGAGTTTTAGAAAGGGCTTGAGGCCATTCTCTTGTTGCTGTCACTCCCACTTATCCAGCATATGAGATCAAATCAGTGACTGAAATAGGAATGAATATGATAAATCTGAGCTATTTTTTTCAAACATGCTGGCGGAAATGAACATAGATGTGTCCTCTGACATCAGAGTGGATGTAGCAGTGAAGCAGATTATGGATTGTTAATGTTCTATTTTACTATCAGCAGTCAGATATAAATGTTGAGGCAGAGCCCGAGTCATTTTATTTTCTCACAGCTATGCTCCATCCATCCTCACAAATCCTGTTAACATTCATCCATCACTGTAAAACCTCCTGGGGAATCTCTCTGGTATTCCTCTCATCTGTCTCCTCCCTGTTTATTTTATTTCCTTCTCTTTTTAAAAAAAACATTTTTCCTTCTTGCTTTTCAGAGGACTGGTGTTGATTTCATAGCAGAATAACAGGGATGGGTGACAAGAAAGATGAAGACAGAAATGAGGGAGGAAGAGAGATAGAACTATGGAACTGAGAAAAACTGTAAACTGTAAAAGACAGTGGAAGCAAACTTTAAGAAAATGATGGAGACTACAGACTAGACCACTCTTATCAGGTTTGCGTCCCACATTAAGAGGCAGCTCATTTCACCAAACACTCTCTGATGAAGCCACTGACTGTACGCTGGCCAGCACCAAATAGAAGTCAAAGTTAGAGACTAAAGACATACTGTATTTATCTCAGGAGTTTGATAAAGCCGTCCATCCATTACACTCAAATTCCCCCCTATGGACAACTTAGAATCACCATTTAACCTCAACATGTCATATCTGGAAGCCATAGAACCCGAATGAGAATCAACGTAGCACATGGAGAACTCGCAAACTTCAATCAGAAAGACTCCAGGAAAACGCTAAGGGCTGCTGCCTGTCTTCTTCTATAAGTTCTGATCTTCTGCAACTGTGTGGCATTAAAAAAAAAAGTGCCTTTTTATCTTTTAACAATCTGTCAGCTGTACCAAAGAAAAATCTTACCAACTAAAGTGACATCTGTTACTGCCAATCTATCTTCCATTTTTGGTACTTTATTTCGGTTGCCAGTAAATGAAAGTTTTTTTTAAAAGCATTTTTATTACCTGCTTTGGAGCAATTAAACTAGGCTGCATAGTATCCTCATAAGGTGATGAGGAGAAGCAGCTGGAAACAAAGCAGAAATACACAGACATTCCTCAAGGCTACATTCTTTCTATCTGCCAGCAGGGGGCGACTTCTCTGGTTACAATGAGAAGTCTGATTATATAGAGGTCTATGAGAAAATTACCATAATCCTCACTTCATTTGTTACCTCATGAGACGAAGACAACACAAGATGCGAAAACGGCTGATCAGTCATGCGAGTTAAATGTTCGCTTTGTCAGAACTTATTCAAAATAGGTGTTTCCATTTCCCATGAAGCAGATTAACTCTCAGTTTTTTGTAATTTTTTATTCAGATTTGCCCTTTACGTTACTCTCATTTAATTCACACCTCAAAGTGCAAATAAAAATACATTATTGAAAATGACTAATGTGATGTCTCACTAGCAAATTCAATCAGCAGTAAATGTCAGCTTTTTAGTCTCACCTCATTCCGGAGAAATGAAAGGTTCCAAATTTGAACTTCAGTGGGGAGACCGTTTTAAATTCGGGCCACTGATGGCATCTTTAAATATACATTAAAATCATGTTAACGTTTTTTTGGCAGGGCTATATAAAAGTATGTGTTACTATATCATCACCTTTAAGTTGATTGTATGAGTACAGGCAGGCAGTTTCCCTTTGGCAACAGGCATTTTAATATAACATTATGTCCTCAACATGCTAGAACATCATACATCTAGTATTGGGAAGGTGCCTAGAGAAAGAAACACAAACAGACGCTCATTTATATTTTTTGAAGCAGCTTGGTTTTATGCCGCATTCTTGCCTTGTGCGACACGGTGGTTAGAGGAACACTTCCAGGGCTGGAGGTTCCAGCTGCCCTGGATCATCCATCCTAGAAACATATGTACTCAGTTTACCATAAGGCACTCTGGGCAAAAGCATCAACTGAGGACCATATGCTCTGTGTTAGGGTTGCTGTTATGCAAAGGGCGATTCACAATATTATTCTTGTCAACTTAGGGCGGTCTAACGTACAAATTTTGTGCCAAATTTTAGGATTGTTGAGGTCAAGCTGTGCTCATTTTTTCTTGCCTTGTAATATGTAAACACTTAATTCAAAGAGCAGAAGGAAAGAGAAATTGTTGCCTTGTGTTTGTGCATGTGAAAGCATATCAGAATACCGATTTCCTTCTGTTGTTTCGACATACACTTTGAGTCCGGGTACATGTGGCTACATAATTCCCTCCTTCCTCTTTTTCTTTTTTTCTCTCCGAGGCTTATTTTTTCAATCCAATACCTCTGGATCCCACATGATAACTCCACAGTAACGAGACAATCCGTGGCTTTGACCTTTGGAGCACATTTTTGTTTTGTCTTTCTGTGCTCTTTAAAGTTAAATGAAACATTCCTCCTGAGAAATGCTCGGTGCGTTGTGTGGTGTCATCTGTGAGGTTCAACATTTTCCGTGAGTGCCTTCGTGCTGAAGAGTTTCTGGTCATTCTTGAGAATTTCTTGAGGACTGCTGTCAGTTTTTTCAACTCCTGAGAAGATGTTGTTATTGTCAGAGGAATATTTTGACCAGCTATCCACAGGAATGTGAAAAATATAGTGCACCACTAAACATTAAAACGGGCCAAAAATGTTGGTTTTGGGTCGATGGTTTTTCACTGCAGTTTCTTAGACTTTCTAAAGTTTATCCTGCAGAAAGTACATATATGTCTAAACATCTTTCCCTGCTATGACTTAATATAGACATACACACGTTCAATGACAGCTTCTATAACTTTCTACACTCTCATTATTTTTTTCATTCCACCCTCAGGTTGTGACAGCCATGATCACGATGTGTTTGAGGCTGCTTTTGCTCCTGCCCTTGGTTTGCTGTGTCCCCTCCCCGTCAAAGGCGCCGTCCAGACTGTGCAGGCGATGCTGTGACCATCCAGAGCCTTCAGCAGCTACAGCTCAATATCAAATGCCTGAAGTCCGACCCGTCATCAACATGACCATCCTCAAAGGTACCAGAGCCTTGAGTAGCTTCTGTCAGCTCCTAAGTGCTCTTGTGTTGAGTTGAAGTACTACTTCAGGTGTAAAGCAGCTGCTCCAATGTGCAGCTTTTCTCCGATTCTTGTCAGAATTAACATGAAAAATCGGGCTTTGAGACTTGTTTGTACATTGGATAGGTGCTGTATATTTACCAAATAATAGTGTTTGCAGGAAAATTGCTCGTTAATTTACTGAAATTCTCAAATGTCGGTGTTGGTCTTGCCCCTTTTCTTCTTCTTTTTTTTTTTACATTAATCACCATTTCTGGTTTTCCAGATGGCTGTCTCTCTGACAGGGGTGGTCCTTAATCAAAAGGGTAATCACGTACATTATAATGGAACAGTGCTGGTGAAGTGTCACTGTGCATTGATGGTTACATGGAATTGAGACAGAGAGAGAGAGAGTCTGTCATTGAAGAGTAAATTAGATACTTCACTGAGAGAAGCAACCTGGAACCACTTAAAAATCAGCCTCTCTTCAGCGTTTTGTGACAGCCAAATACTAGCAATTTTAATAGCTTTTGACAGCAACTGTCATAGAAAATTCCTATCTGCATGTGAATGTATGTAAGCCAGGAGGAAATAAATTGAATAAAAGAAGAGAGACATTTTTGCTTAGAAAAGTCTGCCTACAAACCACGCAAAAGCACAACGGAATCATTTTATCCATTTGCAGTCTGTAACAGACGCACGCCATTGTGTCTGTATCAACATAGTTTAGATATCCAGCATGTATGGAACTAAAAAAATATTACACAAGCTTGTCTTTTCAATTCAAGCATTTGAATTGCTACTAAAGATCTTTGTGGGTTCTACATGCTTGACTTTATCAGGAATGGACCAAACATCAATCTAACATGCAAACAGTTTTGGCTTTGGCAGATCAGAATCAAAATTCTTAAAACTACCTCAACCTTAACGTCGTCACTTCGTCCTAAAACAAATTTCTCATTCTTTGAAACAAAACGCAGAACACTTTGTCATATTTTTTCTAATGATTTTGAACTGTCAGCTGTGTCCTACATTATCATTCGCTTATGTCATGCTGTTCAAAATGTATTATGTTGATTCTCGGTCATATCCCCTCAAAACATCTACGTAGGCATAAGTTAACTGCAGAACATGTAAAATGTCAAGCATATTTTTATACACTTCTATTAGATTGTTTTTGTACATGCGTCCTGACGTGAGTACAGAAACATAAAAACACCCTCGAGGCAGAAGTGTACATGCAGTCCAGTGTGGTGTCTCCTGACCTTCCTGTCAGGTCGCAGATTCTCATCCACAACACATATCTTGCCATGCATTGGAGCGTGGAAAGAATCTTTTGGAAAATCTTATCCAGTCTCTGCAGACGCCTGCTGTGATGTATTTTCATTTCCTTTGAGCTGTGCACTGCTGTAAAACAGTCCTGACTTTGAAATGACACGGTCTGTCAAGCTACAGTACAAACACCAAAGGGGTAAATGTGAATCCTGTCCAATTTCTTGCATTCAATCTTTACTATACAGAATTTTATAACTTTGTACTGTTGAAATTGATATATGCCTTACAGAAAACATGCAGCCTTTCAGTCAATCTCACCCAAAGCCACAGCTCACATCAGAGAGTACTTGGAGGACTCGTTATATTGACAACAAAGACCTTAGTATTTGGACTATCTTTGTGATAAACTAGGGATTCGCAGTCAGTTACAGGTTGCTGCAGGTAATCCATTGTATAGTGCTGTTTCGAGAAATCACTTTGAGCAAAGTATTTACTGTTGGGTGAATTTTAAGGATCATTCAAATGACATACCAAAGCCACTGAGAAAAACGGTTATTTTCAGAAGATGAGACCTGATCCAGAAAGGATTTGAGGACAGTCAGACTCAATCTGATGAAGGCCAGCAAATAACTACCCTAGATTCACTTTGGAGCCAACCCAAACTTACGCACACAGAGGGTGGACACCACTATTAGCAGCAAAGTGAATCACCAAGATCATGACTGGATTCCCAACTGGGCAACGCGGGGTCTGTTGCTGGCATGGGCCCTAAAGGGTCCCAGCTTGTTGTATGTGGGATGTTGGGACTATAAATGCTCAGTGACATATAGATCCAGTGCTTTCTTTAGCTGAAGAGAACCCAACTAGATTAGACTGAGTAAAACTTAAACCCTGTCCAAGATGATTTCTGAATCAGGTCTCCTTGAAAGTCTGTGGACCCGTGAAGGCCTCTGCTTGCTACAGATAGCTGACTTACTTGTATATGGTAACAGTCAAAACTGCATCAGCTTGTGTGAGATATGGTTCCTGGTCAGGCAGTGAGGAAGACCAACAGTGAAGATTTGTGTGATTGATAGTATGCTTTTGTCTTAGCATGCCATTATTTGTACGTACAAGTGGGTATTTTAGCCTGGTAAAAGAGTAAAAGATAGAGAAGAGTGACAAGAAAAAGCAATTAAAAAGTCAAGTATTTCCTAATGAAAGAACCCCACACTCGCAGCTGGAAAGGGATTTATAAGAACATGTGTAACCAATATCAGATGCTAAGCGGCCAACTCAACCAGAGCAGTTTTAACGATATGTCATCACTCTGTATTTTTTTTTATCCATTGGCCCTTTGATAGCTGGACATGCCAATCCTGTTCTGACCCACAATCAACCATCAAACCAGTCCCACTACTGAACCACAATAAAATCTTTATTTCTCACTCTCTTAACCACATGCATACTTTTAGGCAGCTTAGGCTGTTCAGTACCAGAGCAAGACTCGTAAATTTTTCCATGAAGCAAGATCCAAATTTTATTTCTTGGGCATGATTGGCACCCAAAACCTCTCAGTTAAAGCAACACTTTACATTGTGCAATAAACTAGCTGGACCAAATGCAGTATTAAAAATTCTTGAGCATGGCAGCTGCTTCCTGATAAAGTTCGGGCAGGGTCTGTTAAACTAAAACACCATCCACACTTTCATTGAATATTAAACAATGTAGTTGAACATGCTTGATCCCAACCTCGGTATTTAGCATTGAGATCAGACCGTTCACTGGTGGGAAGTCAGTGAGAGATCACCATCAAACAATGCATATGTGCACATATACCCTTTTCTTTGAATAATCCATGACAATAAAGAAGGCTTTAAAATGTGTGTGCATGCTTAATTGTACATTTGCATGTTGTGTATTCCACGCTAGTGTGAGCCATTGGGTTTTCTCCCACAAAGCTTCTGTGTGAGGGTTTGAACAGCATGGACCACAACCTGTTATTTACCCAATTCCAGTCAGAGAGAGCAGACAGTCACATTTCTCTAAAGAAATGTAAGGAATGGATTGAAAACAAACCCGATGCCAGATGTGGACCATTAGCCTACAAAACTACTACTACAAGCTTTTTAGGGAGCCTTAAACTAAAGCTGGCAGTTTTTTTTTTAGCAAAATGAACTGACCAAGCTGTCATGTTGTGTCCTAAGTTTGGAGCTGATGTCTCACATAGTGTTGGACAACATGGATGGAGATTGTGACCCCTGTTCAAAGATGGCCTCTGGCATTGGAAATGAATGGCATCCCTAGTCTTTCTCTAGACAGCCACTGATTCATGATGGAGAAACTTGACCCTTAACCAGTTTTTGGTCTGGTGTTCACAGACAGCCGATGTTGTCTCTTCCGTCTTTTTTTCAGTGTCCTTGCTGTTTCTCTGTGATGCTGCCCTCCACTGCTGTGACATGGAGTTTTACTCCCTACCTCAGTCTGCCTCACAGTGAAAAACCTGCCTGTCGTGTGCCAATGGAGTAAATGTATACGTGCAGTACTGTGAAAAAGTTCAATTCACTCTAAATGTTAGATTTGTTTATAATAACACAATACCATGAAGGAGACATGCCGTTGGTCTCAAAGTCATTTTGCAGTGACTCTAAATATAATGCCAGAGTCATAAAGAACTATATTCAGCCAGAACAACAAAGTGTCCTGCAACAAAATGCTTTTCTCAATCCAGACCTTTTATCCTTTCTGGACCAATGTTATGCTCCATCCATCCATCCATCCATCCATCATCTATGCACCGCTTAACTCTCTGTAGGCGATCAAAGGGGCTGCAGTCTATTCCAGCCAACTCGGGGTGAAGGCAGGATTCACTCTAAACAGGTCAACCTTCCATCAAGGCCTACACGTAGAGACAACCAAGCACTCTCGCATTCACACCTACAGACAATTTGAAATCACCACTTAACTTCAGCTTTCTTTTGGACTGTGAGAGGAAGCCAGAGAACCTGGTAGAACCCACACAGGCACAGGGAGAACATGCAAACTTCACACAGAAAGACCCCAGGTCCGTGCTAGGGTAACAGGTCAGTGCCATAGGTCAAAAATACAGAGGTGCAGCTAAGCTGCTGTTTGTGGAAACTGCTGTAACTCTCTCAGAACTGTTTGTGTGGACACTGGTCACAGCTGGAGAGGTCATTGTGGGCCTGTAGAGAGGATGAGCTGTGTGTATGTCTGCAGAAAGTGTTGGTCATGAGGAGTGAGGGCAACTCTGTGGCTTCTTCCTTTGTGGTTAACTCAGCCCAGAGGTGTTTAACTGAGAGCCACAATAAGAGCTGCCTCAGTGGATCAGATTTATGAAACAGTCTAGAGACAGCTACAGTACAGCAGAAGTCAGTGCCGTGCAATACTACCTGAATGTCAAATGACTCAGTATCCTATCACCTTACAGTAATTGCATTATTTCTAAGTTTTACAGTAACTATTTGCTACCAACAGTTTAGATTCACTATATTAAAAAAACAGCCCCCACAGCAGGAACTCAATGCAACAAAAGTTAGTACACCTTTCAGAGATTCAAATCTTTAGTTTATTTTTAATGACAGATTTAATCCACCTTTGGCATGGAATATACCAGTGTTGCACAAGTCTCTGCAGAGCTGTACTGTCATTCTTAAGACTATTTTTTCAGCTGCTTCCCTGGAGGGGTTGTGCTGCTCTATCTTTGTTAAAACACCTCAAAACTATTCTATTGGATTCAAGTCAGGCAACATGTTAGGCCAGGTCAGAGTTTTCACTTTTTCTTCATTTGGCAGTGTGCTTTGGATCGTTATCATCCTGGAAATCCTCCTCAGCCAGTATTTTGGTATATCCACAAGTATTAATAGTCCCATCCAGAAGTGCCCACTGTTTAAAAAAAAGGCAAGGAAACTATACTTACAAACTCTCCAAACCCCTCTAAATGCTAATGCTAGCTGCCAGACAACTACAATGTCCAAAGAAAACCTTAACACTGACAAAGAAACTGTACAGGCCAGCTCACAACCTTGCTAGTGCGACATGCTAATGCTAACGGCTAAAATGCTTCACGACTTCAGCCAAGCTCACCACAGACAGAGAGACTATACAAGAAGACTTCATCTCAGATGCAAGTACCAATTGCTGACTGCTCATTGCTAATGCTACCTAACAACAAACAAAAGACAAAGACACAACCACCACCCACCTCACACCACTGACTTACCTGAGATGACCTCATGGTCCCAAAGAGACTCTAACAGCCCATGCCACCACCTTATCTACACTTCCTCTTCCTGGATCTCTGCCCATTGGGAGAGGGAAAAGAAGGCGGGGAAAGCAGAGTGAAGGAGAAGGCTTGCCCTATGCCTCCCTTTACTCCCATACTGCCCCTATCTCACCCCCTAACTATTGTTATTTCTCCTAATCCATATCCACTGACTAGATCTAACAGCCACGTCTTCCTCAGACTCTGCCCTGCACTCCCAGCTCCCTCAAAAGTAAAACAGCTGACCCTGTAACAAAGCCTCTACACTCCCCCTCAAATGGGTCGACTCTGGTTTTCCATCCCCTCTGCTCAATACACAGTCTTTTCCTTCACAGACCACAAAACAATGTCTGGCCTCAGATTACTACACACTATTTCTTGGGGAACAACAAGCTTTCCTCCTAAATCTACCTGCACTTCCCAATCACCAGCTCCTACCAGCTCCTGCCTATGTCCTGACATAAGGCCCTTATCCTTCTCTCCCTCTCCAACAAATTTCACCACTAACCTCTCCTTACTAGAACCTCCAGAATTCACCTGCTTTCTCCTCTCTTCAGTTCCTGCAGCTAAGCTTCTCAGCACCTGATAATCAGTGCTACCGTGGCTCGTTCTGTGCAGATTATTTCTTCAACTGGTGGTTCCACTGATTTTTAGTTGGTCACCAATGTTTGTCCTCTTCTGGTGTTCTCAGTCAGATGTACTCAGTTTACGTATATCTGATCTGAGTGGCAGTCATCAAATGTACTCACTTTTGTTGCGTTGAGTTTGTACTTTGGGAAATGTACTGTAGTGAGATTTTATGTCGCCCTCTCTGAGCCTCATGGATTTATGTTTATTTACATATCAGAACTGAAGCTTCGAAACCAGAGAGTTCTGTATTTTCTGTGACAATTTGAATTGGTTTCTTTAGCACTGTCAGTCAAGAAGCATATCATCTGTCAACTGAATGGGGAAATCACTACAACTGTCACCAAGCTTTCATCCAACAATCCCAATAAGCTGTACTGTTTTTCACTTGATTTGCTTCTGTTTATGGTTGAGAGAATGTTTTCGTAGCTCGCAGGTTTTTTTTTTTTTTTTACAGCTGCTTCACAGCGATATGGTGGCGACATTTACTTCTACTGTATAAGCAGTGTCACTTTATTTCAAGAGGTTTTTGTGTACTGGGAACAATAACAATGCTCAAAACGCTCATTGAACTACAGACATCTCAGTCAGCAGCAGCAGGACAGGAGAATATATATGAGCTCATTAATCATTTTCAGAGCTTGTTGTCAAGTTCTGCATAAATAAAAAATGCAAAGAAGGTGTTGGGATGTGATGGCAGCAGAGCAGAATCCAGTAAGCAAGCAGGATATAAACTAGAGTAGACATATCCAAGCAACATTTTTAACATTATATAAAATAAAGGGTTTGAACATTTACAATCATAGCTTGATTGGTATCCAACTAAAGGGAATTTTATGATACTACTGATGTTCATAGCCCCCAGATTACAACACAGTTAAGGGTTTTGAACTCACATGCTCATCATTTCAGTTGACTTGTGGCATCTTAGGATCATAGTGGATCTACATGTTCATTTTTCCTTTACTTTCTTTTATTTGTATATACATGCACATTTGCATGCTTTAGGTGTGTATGTCATATTAGCATTCAATAGCTGAACACCAACACACATCCACATTTTGCAATTTTATAAATACAGCCCTGCTTTCACATTTTTTTTTACTGCTTCACTGTCTCACATAAGTTGAAAGTGTTTATGTAGGCACTACATCTTAATAGAATCTGTTTAAAATATGCATTTTCTTCAGACAGATGCTTTCAGTCATGAGATTTCTGACTTCCAAAAGCCCGCTAATATCCCTCTTTTTCCTTCTCTGTCGATTTAGGAAGAAATAAATTGCACCTTTTATTGCAGTTCCTACTGGACTTCAGTAGAGGTCAATAAAGGTCACAGATTCCCTAAAAATGGAATCCAACTGTAACATCTAAAATGTGTAGCTTCTGCAAGCGGACTGTTTTGTTGGAACAGTTTGTCATAAGGTCACGAAGAGTTCACAGTCAAGATAAGCAGCAGTTTAAAAGAACAACTCCTTCAGATTTATAAGCAGGATTTGGAATGTCAGATGTAAAAGGCTTGCTGGAATTTGTCAGGATTTGTAGCCATTATGAAAGACAAAAAACACTCAGTGGCACTGTGTGCATTACAGAATGGACTGTCTGTGCTGCTAAGACCCGAGATAAAGTTTCTGACTTGTTGCTTACTCAGTAAGAACTGCACTTTGCTTAATGACAAGATGACCTCTCTCGATCTGGGATGTTCTCCATGTCCTTAAAGCATGTTTGGTATAGCCAGTTGGGAACAGTATCATGTAGTATGGGCTGTTACTGGGTACAATAAGGACTAATTTCCATCTTAACTGACAAAATGATTACCAAAGTTTTCTTAGTGTGTTGTAACTTGTATAAAACAACGTATATTAAGAGCTAAAGTTTCCGTGGACGCCCACTTTAAAAATGTAGCTTGTTTTGTTTCTGTCTGTGCCACTTACCTTAAATTCGTCTTGTCCCTTCAGGTGATAAAGGAGACAAAGGAGACAAAGGTACACCTGGAAAACCAGGTCTGGAGGGCCCTCCTGGCTCCCGAGGACCCATGGGCCCTAAAGGCAGCAAAGGCCAGGCAGGTGCTCCAGGTGACGCCTGCAAGATCCATTACTCCTCCTTCTCAGTGGGACGCCGCAAGTCCCTGCACAGCGTGGACTACTACCAGGCGCTGATATTCGACACTGTGTTCGTCAACCTCCACGAGCACTTCAACATGTTCAAAGGCAAGTTCTACTGCTACGTGCCAGGGATCTACTTCTTCAACATCAACATCCATACCTGGAACTTTAAGGAGACCTACCTCCACCTGATGCACAACGACAAGGAGCAGGTGATCCTGTACGCCCAGCCCAGTGAGAGGTCTATCATGCAGAGTCAGAGTGTCATGTTGGATCTGGCTCTGAACGATGAGGTGTGGGTGCGGCTCTACAAACGGGAGAGGGAGAACGCCATTTACAGCGACGACGTGGATGTTTACATCACCTTTAATGGATACCTGGTAGCACCCAGCATCCAGTGAAAGCATCCCACTGGGAAAAAACAGTAGATTGTGTAATCTTTTTTCCCGTGGATACACCTTTGTGGCAAGAAAGAAAAACTACATAGAGAACATTACATGTTTGGTGCTTATTAAATATTCCTTTCAGTCTGGAGAGGAAGATGCTGTGTAATCTTAAATGAGGACTCCCCAGAAATGGTAAAATCCAAATTTAAAAAAAAAACAAAAAAAACAAGGTAGCAAAGCACACAATAAGGAGAAATGCTGACATACTTCTTTTGCACTAAAAATATTGTGTTTTTTTTGTATAAAGTAAATCTAAGTAATATCATTATTTTCTCCTGCTTCTGTGCTGTGCTGCTGTTCCTTCCTGGATCTCTCCTTTCAGGGACTTTGTGTAAAAACACGAGTTGTATCAGGAATTCTAAATCTGTGCAATCAGTTTATTGCAGCATTTGTGGTGCGATGATTCTCAACACAGGCCAAGTATCTGTCAGACTGACATCTGTTCAGACAGACTGCTGTCATTAGGGATGCACATGTTAGATCTTTGCCGATATCTGGTGTATTCCAACCAATTTTTTTTGCCAATTTCCGATACGCACATATGCACATATATTTTCCACCTAATTGCAGCAAACATCAGGTCTGTGCTGTCATGGAAATAACATATTACTATTACTGTGCCTAATCTTATCATGATGGCCCTCTGGCAGGTGTAGATACACATTTACAACGCAAAATAAGAAAACAATGTCAACTTGTAAAACATGCCATATTTATTTTTATGGAACATTTTCTTACAAAACTGTAAAGCTGAGACCTGACGGGCATTATCTGACTGTCAGTGTTTGTTTTCATTCATTTTATCCGCTGATACTGGTGCTGATATCATCATGCATTCCAAACTGTCATAGCTTTATCAAATGTCTTTTTTTGTGCCATTTGGACAAACACTTGAAAAGGGCAGTTTATCAGTATCGCAAGCAAAACATTGTCCCACTTCCTCCAGATACAGCATCTGGGAGGAAAGTGGGACAGTGCAGATAGTTTCATAAGTTTTATTTGCTGAAGCTAAGAGAGCCGCTATCCTTGAATAATGGTGTAGTACAGTGACTCATTCAGCTACTATCACTTCACGGTTCCAGAGGTTTTAAGTTTCGCAGAGGTCTCTTGAGTCCATGACTCAGTCAGAATTATACTCAGGTCTTAGATCTGTGTGTCAATATGTCTCATACCCAAGTAAACCTGAGTGGACACCAGCATACTCAGTGTGTCAGCTATAATCTACTATAGCCCTATGCGGTGATGAAATTAGGTCATTTCTATACATTAGTCTTTGGAATATCCATTTCTACGACTTTAAAATGGTTCCTAGAGTGTTTCTATTATATTTTTGTTCTTTTTGACTACGACCACTTGTTAACTGATAGCGGGTTCATACTTGTTCGCTTTGGAAATTATTTTATACATTTTGAATCACTGAAGATTGGAGCCAGACATCTGCATGGTGGAACTTTGACTTGAAGATTTTCCCACTGGTCGGTCCGTAGTGTAGGTGAGAGGACGGTACAGCATCCTATTTACCTTCAATGGAGGAAACTAGTTTGACTCCAGGCCTGCAACTAACAATCATTTTCAGTACTGATTAATCTGTCAGTTATTTTCTCAATTCATCAATTGCTTATTTGGACTACAAATGTCAGGAGCTGGTGAAAAATGTTGATCTGAAAAAGATGATGTCTTGAAATGTCTTGTTTTGTTCACAACCTGCAGATATTCAGTTTACATCATAGAGGAAAGAAGGCAGAACATTTTCAAGCTTAAGAAGGTGAAAGAAACTGATAAATTATTGTCAGAATTGTTAGTGATTGATTCAACAATTGACAGCAAATCAGTAATTTATTTTTTGTTGCAGCGTCAAACATCAAACTTGCTCTTGAGAGGTTGCTAGCGATGGTGACAGTCAGTGGCCTCTTCTGTCTTTGATCAATCAAATCTTCTCTCAATGTACTGTTGGCAGTTCAAATTTCATTTTAAACTTGCAGTATTTTTGTAATTTTAATGTACTGAATATATAAATACATCCCGACATATCAAATTATACAATTAAGGTGCTTTGTTATGAAATGCAGAGATGCATTTGAGGTTTTACAATTAAATATCATGCATTCTTACAGAGACTTCAGACTGCAGAGCAGTTTATGTAAATATCTGTATATTACCTGCCTTTAATAGCTTTATTATGTGTTACCACTGATGCTATTGGGGCTCAGTTGTGTATGTGTGTTTATATTTGTAAACAATATTTCCTCTTTCACAAGTTTTATTCTCGTTCTGTATCGCTAAGCAACAAAATGACAGTTACTAGAAATTAAAAGTTTCGTAAATTCACATGAAATCAGAAGCCTGTATATTTCATTTGTTTGTCAATATGTCTTTTTTTGACTACAAATCACATGAACATCATCACACTTCACATCCCTACAGTTTATTTTTCATCATGCATTTAATTCTTTACAAATGGCAGCATTCCGCCCAGTGCCTGGTGCACAATTAAACCACTCAACCTTATGAGGGAATTGGTGTTGAGATTTAACCCTAAAAATTGGCCATCTCTCTAAACTGAACAAAGAAACTAGCAAACAAAAACCCGTCTCAAACTCTCAGTGACAGCTGATGAGCCTGCAGCATGCCTGCTCCATCTGTTTGGCCATATCTCTCCCATTAGCTGTAATGCTGTCCTCAGGGAGGTTTCTGCTAGAGGAAAAGCAGACTGCAGCACTGTAAATACTTTAAGCCTTCAGAGGAGATCTGAAAGGCTCTATTGAGAAACAAAGCACAGCATCTTTCCTGGATCATCCGCCCAAACTAGTGGAGGCTGTTCCAGCAGGTACAGCAGCCAAGCTGTTAGCTAAAACGAGCACTTAAGGTGTATGTTTTGGCCTAGTTTGGGTTTGTCCAACTACAGTTTGCTATTAAAGAGAGAATAAAGAAACACAATGACAGACCCTCTCTCCTCTACAAATCAAAAGATTGTAGAAAAGACACAACAGAACACATTAAACCTAACAAAATAAAATTGAGCAAATGACAGACATGACAAAAATTATACTTGTAACTCTTACAGGAAAGTGCAAGCTCTGAGCCTTTAAACATATTTGTGCTCATTTTGTGGCCCATTAAAAATAACAATGCACAGCACTTTAACTAAACACTTTCACAGGCAGTTACAGCGATCAGCTTAATTAACTCAACTTTTATAGGAATGGTTCAAACAACCGGCTATGTTGAGGCTGTTTCGCTTAAACGATAAACAACCGAGTGACGTAAAATCACTTCCAATTATCCCTGATGAGTGTAAAAGAGCAGCTATGAAAGTGAGTGATGCGATGCTGGAACAGTCCCGGTTCCCAATGAGCACCCTGGTGTTCAGACAATATGCTGAAGGATAGCGCTAAGACAGCCTGTGCACAGGGACAAATCCTGATACTTGTAAGTGGTGTATAGATTAGTTTTACAAGGACAGATTCAGGAACCATAAGGGCTGTTAATTAGTCATGTGAAAAATGCCTGCATCTCATGCAAATTGTAGGTTTTTTTTTTTACATATTTGAGCAAACAAACACTTGAAACACCACAAAGAATATTAGCTTATTGGAGCATTTGTTCAACAAAAATATCCTTAGAAGGATATCCTTCTTATGTGGAGAAAGTAAATGCATCTTTGGCTTTAGAAGTCCCCTCAAGAAGAAATAACTTCTTGTGCATTTTGCACAACAGACCACCAGTTCGTGACTTTGGTGAAATTTTTTGAACATCTGTCTCTTTTCCTGTTTTCATACTGGCAAATTGTAGCCTTGCTCTAATGTTCTTTTTGGACAACAAAGGCTCCTTTTTTTCCTGGCATGTCTTATGCAGCTCAAGTTGTGCAATCTCTTTCCGATTGTAGACTCATGCACTTTGACACCGTTAGTTGCAAGAGTTTCTTGCAGTGATGAAACTTTGGGCTTCTTGGAGACTTCTTTGTACATCAGATAATCTGCTCTTGAGCTGAATTTGCTGAGGCAGCTCGTCCCGGACAAACTGGCAGTTGTTTGAAATCGATGCTACTTGTTCGTGCTTTTCCTCACAGTGGAGTGATTTATGTCAAATAAGTTTGAGATCTGTTTAAATCCGATGTCAGACTCATAGGCATGATGGCACCACATTCAAAAGCAAAGAAAACACTATGACTCCCCAGAGGCTCTAGCATGGCATGATGTTGGTATTACATGCAGCTTTGCAGATACACACTTGTTGTTGCTGTCTGCTGCCACTTGACACCAGCATCAAAAATATGTGGAACAACTGCAAATGCTGCTTTTGCTCATGTCCACTGTTTTTGTCTTTTCCCTGTTGGCCCTGTCACAGAAAAGACAGAAGTCATAGTGGAGTGTAGTGAAGTGAAACCAAGTGATACAGATAACGGATGGACTGCAGAGAGCTGTTTGCAGGCCTCTCTCATCAGCAGTCACAAGCAGTGCTTATAAACAGATGCATCTCTCATCATACTGACGGGACACTTTCCATTTTAGGTCAACTGATCTTAGGTGATACTGATCTTACTGAAAAGACTTGCTTTGTGACTGAGCAAAACTTGAGACCTTTCAGGGATTTATTCCAAAACATTTGGAGAAGACGAAGTTCTTAGAATCTTTAGTGTATCACAAGAAAAACAAACATTGTTAAAAGTGAGAGTCAGTTTGCAAGTTTGCGTAGTATAAGTGATTTCTCAACAGCAACAAAATTATGGATGCAGAGAACGCATTGGAAAAAAAAACCCTAAATGAGAAGAATCTCATTAGCAGCGTCTTTTTCCTATATTTACCTGTGAAGAATTTTTATGAGGGTTCCTAGCGTGTTGACAAGTTGTACACAACGCTAGAGGCTTCATTTAAATGTGTGCATTGGGCATATCCATATTCTCTGCTCTTTGGAATAAAGCATAAGATTGCAAGTTTTGCGGTATTCATCAGAAACTTACTGCAAATGATCTCAAAGCTTAAGGCACTAATTTAAAAGAAATGATGCTAGCCCTGCAGAGCTGCCAGCAGCAAATGTAGCTGGTGGGAATGATGTCGCCATCTTTCACTCAATTCCATGAAAAGAGTCAGTTGAGAGAGATAAAGTCAAATTTTCTATCGACCAGTTTATCAGTCAAACCGAAAGACCTAGAAGACTGAGCACAAGGCCTTCACACGGCCGCTAACTCTCGGATGCGATGACAAAATGAATGAGCAACAAGGAAAACGTCTCTCAGAAGTATAGGAGATATAACTTCCACAGTATAAGGATAAGAGAGAAGCACATGGTGGAGAAGAATGGATGGACTTCACAGTCAATGGGGCTTCAGCAAATGCAGGTTTGGTCCCATCAGACTTGACATGACTGGCCTTAAATGTTTATAACCCAGGGTCTATGTGGTGAAATGTCACAATCTGAGTCTTCCCAAACTACACACACGCTGTAGAGAAGCAGAATGCTGCCTGATGGAAAGCATGCTTAAAGATTGGGAGGGAATCAGACTATCGTAGCTACAGTCTTGGAAAGTGACAAGGCCAAGGACTTTGTTTTGAAAGACTGAGGAGTGGTTACGTAGAGTATTGATCATTGCTAGGCAAGCTTGCTGACAGGCTAATGTTTTGCTGTGGGAGACAGTGGCTGCTTACCAGAAAGGTTTTTAGGTTCTTGAAGTTGTTTCATTTTCATCCAAGGGGCTTTTTTCAGTCCCAGCTTTCTAGTCACTTCAGCTCACATAGTCGCAGGTCTCACATGCCTCAAGGTGAGAATGATTATCATACCAGGTTGCAACTTAAAATGTTACTGATGGTTCAACTTGCTGGGAAGAGATCTTAGCTCTGTGCTGCAGGTGCTTGATAAGTGGTATTGTTGATCCCCTCTACTGTTTAGAGATGTTTGCCATAGATGTCTTCCTTCATTCATCTCTCAAATCATCTGTCTTCTCTGTCCAGAATGAGAACATTGCTGTCCTCGAAGGATGGATGCTGAGTCTAGTCCTGATGAACTGCTCTCCTGTGTTGAGACATCCACTTATGAAGCTGTTGTTTAGTCTCCGCTATGTACAAGTCATTGCACTCTTCACTGCACATACAGCGTTGTTCTGCTTGTATGTGGGTGGTTTCTCCTTGGGTTGAACCAGTTTTTTTCTCAAAATGTTACTGAATCTAAAGTGCACCAGTACGTTGTGTTTGGAGAAAATCCTTCTGAGTTTATTCAGATACTTCAGCTACCGATGAGATAACGATGTTGTTCCTCCTGTTCTGTTTATCTTCGGTGTTTGTTGTGGTGCTGTGTTTTCCAGGTCTTTTTGATGATTTGACGAAGGCCCAGTTGATGCACTCACAGTTTCATAATGTGAGTGTTTTCCGCCTCTTTTCTGCCTTGGTAGGAGCATTTTCAGCCTGGTGTTTTAAGGTTCTGATGACCCCCAGTCTATGTTCCAGTGGTGAGAATCAAAAAGCAGAAACTGGTTTGTGTGTAGGTTTTCTGTAGACTTCAGTGTTGAGGCTCTCGTTTTCCCCAACATGCACAGCACAGTCCAACATGGCAGTTTGTTCGCCCTCACAGCTTCCCTTGTGATCTTGATGTTTCTGTCCAATGAGTGCTCTGTGAAGGCTTCTACTTAGAAGTGGAAACCTAACTGCTTCCTCACTTAGATCCATTGATGGACGGCTTCTGTCCTCTTGAATGGTGAACACAAGACTAAAGCTGCAAATTCTTCATGCTGACAGACCGACAGGAAAACAGCACTTAGGGCTGGAGAAATTTCCAAAGACTAAATCTGAATAACAAGAGCCATCTGCAAAGTAAAGCAACTTGAAAACCAGCATAATGATGTTGGATATAAATAGTTGGACACAAAAGCGAAAGGCAGGGAATACTCTTTGATCTGTTCTACTGATACAAAACTAACAGACCGATAATAATAATAATAACGGTTGGCATCACAAGATTTGCAACTCAGCATATCTCATTTGGCAGATGTTGCTCAAACTCTCAATACTGGATAAGCGCTGTGAAGCCTTTGGCATTCCTGCGTCTGTGTAGTTCTGCAGTTATGTAACTGGCAGAGCAGAGGGGGAAATTAGAGTGTGGAGCTGGCGGGGTGAGGGGAAGGTTGTGATAAATGTTACAAGACTATGAAGACAGGTTAAAGACAGTTTTATTTAAGTTGGAGAGTTTCAAGGCTGAGCCTGAGGCAAACAGCTGTTTTCAGGGCTGGCTGAACTGTAGTCTGTTCTCCCGTAGATTAGAAACAGGAAGCAGGGCCGAGTGCCGAGGCAGCGCTCTCCTAATTACAACCACACGACCTCTGACCACACTCATCTGTCAGAGGGAGACAGGACTGAGAGGAAAAAGAGGAAAGCAGGTAGCAGCATACGAGCAGCCAGGATGGTTGTGGAAATATAAACAAAAAACTAAATTGGAAGGTAAACAAAAGCTGCAAAGCAGCTCCCGGCGGATTCCTGAAGTCACAAAATTACAACTCTTTAAATCTAAAACCCCCAAGATATAAGGTAGTGTCTACAGATACGGACCCGTACCCGTAGCCCACAGGCTACGGATACGGCACTTTCCATTTGCCAGACAGATACGGACCCGTACGCGAATCTCGCGAGTCAAGAAGCTGCTAACCACTGCAAACTGTTGAAAGGTAAGCAAAGGTTAAGGTTAGGGTTAGTGTTAGGGTCAGGTTTAGGGTCCGTACCTGTAGTACCGATGCTACGGGTCCGTACCGCTAGCATCTACCAGGAGTCACGTGACCAGATCTCGCGTATCTGATTGGCAAATGGAAAGTGCCGTATCCGTAGTCCACAGGCTACAGGTACGGGTCCGTACCTCTAGCAACAACCAAGATATAAATCTCCTAAATCTGCTGTTTCTAGAGCTCCAATCTCGCACTGCAGCATAAATAGAACAGACAGGAAGACATGCTGAGAAAGCCAACTATCCTTTCATTCACCCTTCCAAAGTAAGCAGTGTAATTTCTGAGCGCTGGATAGTTCTGCTCTTTTCAGATACACTGTGTGTGCATGTGTGTTACTTAATGGAGACACATTGAGGTCATTGTGAGTTTTCCGCTGGCACCAGTTTGGAGCTGTTTTTCATTTAATTTATTTATTCATTTGTTTCACAATTGACAGTGAGGAATGCTTTGTTGGCATGTAAGAAGGAAATAAAGGATTTGCCCCAAAAAGAAAAAGCCACAAGAAGTTTATGTTGGTGGGTGTAGAGAAAAGCGCATGAAAACAGAAGAGCAAAACCCAAAAAAGTTCAAGCACGTTGCCAAAAGTTGCACTGGTGTTGCACTTTTTAAACAAGACAGTTTGGTTTGGTTTTGTCATAAATCACAGATACTGTCATTTATTTTTCATGAAGTCATACAAGGAGAGTAAATTGCATGAAAAGCAGTCCAGAGGTCAGGATAAAAATACAAAGAAGCAGGTGGCGGCTCAGTGCTGCTGCACCGAGGACAGCGGTGCTTTAAGCTGAGTGCTCACGTCAGCATATTCACAGCAACAGTGAAAGGAATGCCAACATGCAGGACTCAGTGGGTACCATGTTCACCATGGCTGCCACTTTATTTCAGCTTATTTGCATAATAACATTTGCTAATAAATCACAAATATATCTAATAAGCAGTGATGGAACAAGTATTAGATAATAAAACTGAAAGTATCAGGAAAATATAGGATAAAAAGTAAAAAGGTGTGATGCAGACAAATGACTCCTGTGACTGACATACTGTCATATATCATATTATTAGACTGACTTTGCTGGTAAATCGACATATTTGGATAATTTCAATGCAGCCCAAAGTGAATTAGCATAACGTTAGTTCAGGTAAAGCTCTAAAATTGTGTTTGCATTGGCTTGCTGGCACCAGGTGTTTGCAGTTTGCTTTGCAATGAATATTATTGGAGATAATGATTATTTTTCACAGCTGTGGATCTAATAACGTCCAATCATATGCATGCATTTTCCGTGGTCATGCTCAAGCCCATTTCGGACAACTTAATAAAAAGAGAGCTATTATGCCATTTTCCAGCTTGATATTGTCATCCTAGGACTCGATTAGTTCAAAAAGATTCTCATTTGTCTTATTTGCTGCCCTTTCTGCAGTCCCTCTGTTCGTCCTCTGTCTGAAATATGCTGCTTTACTTTAAGAAAATGTCCTAATGTCAATATTTATAGTTTATATTTCTTTTAATTAAAAATGCAGTTGTTTTCATTGGTACTTTGTGCATGGAATATATTCTGCAAGGCTGCTGCAGCAGTAAATCTTGGTACACTAGCTCTGTTAGTCATTACACACTTCAAAACGTTACAGTGCGGTCATTAGAAGTAGAAAAAACTATAAAATCAAGATGTGTAGTGTTAAAAAATATATGTATGTTTCCAGGATCAGAAATGGTCGTACACAACTTTCCATTAGCCACACCAGGGGGCCATTTCCTGTTAAAAAAAAAAAAAAAAAAACTGTAATAAGGTGTCTGAGAAGTAGACATTTGGTCTGATTCAACATATGACAGTGGTATGTTGTACATAAATATACAGCTGGGGTCACAAATAACCTCACATGGTTGCGTGAACGTTACCCCCTTTAAAGTTCAAACCGTGTGTGTGTGTGTGTGTGTGTGTGTGTGTGTGTGTGTGTGTGTGTGTGTGTGTGTGTGTGTGTGTGTGTGTGTGTGTGTGTGTGTGACAGAGAGAGATCAGACCATCACTTTGCTTGTTGCTACTAAAACCAGTCTACATTCAGAGCCTTTAAAGAAATAACAGCATTTAAAGTGGAAGCTTGGAAGCTGAAGCACTAACAATGTTTAAATCACCTCATAAAAACAATAGATCCACTTTAAGACTGCAGCATTGCAGATTGTGAAATGAAAGTGTAACTTCAGTTCCAGACTTTATGACTGTAGCTGTAGATTAGAGTTGATAATTATCATAAGACACCAGAGTGCATTTTAACATTTTTAGGGCTTCCAGAAACTCTTAATGTGCATTATATTGCATGACTAATGCACATTAAATAGCTCCAATAAACTGCAGAGTTTGGATGTACACAAAGTGAAACTAATTTTTTTATATCAGTTCTGAGTATTGTATGACTGTAAAAGTTTCATGGCTTTGAAAGACATTTTCAACTGGAACATAAAAACTGAAACTCCCACAGACACTTTAGTCTAGAGAGGCTACTTCAGATGAGATTTTCTTTTGTGAGAGACACTGTGACAGAGCACCTGTCTGTGGGTCCTCTCAGTGCAATAACCACGGCAGTTCGTCAATGCAACCCAGGTTTTTATTCGCCACCCACCACCATACATACACAGTCTTCCTTGCCTGGCGCTACACCGGACCTCGTCCGGTAAACAGTCTCAGTGTCCGCCCTGCTCTCCGCCGGTTCTCATCCGGTAAACAGTCCCAGTATCAGGCTGACTCTCCACAGGATCTCGTCCGGTAAGCTGCCCGCTCCACCGGACCTCGTCCTGTCCGCTGTCCTCCGCCCGTCTGTCCGTCCTTCCTCTCTGTGCGTCTTTTTGTTCTCTGCTCCAGCCTGCTACTGTGGAGGTAATCAGGTCAGCCTAATTGTCACCACCTTAACCTGACGCTGCTTCCATACACTCTCCTCCACACCTCTCTCCCCTGTAGCTGAGCTCTCCCACGCCCATCGCCACAGACACGAATGCAGTTTATTGGAGTTGTGAGAAACAGATTGTGCAATCAAACTGTGATACTGTTGCTGTATGTATTTAACTTAAATAAATTTATTTGCCAAGATTCAGCACTGACTAAAGCATTTCAGGATTTTTCTGCTGTCTCATGGTCTCCTTTAAACATTTCCCTTTGAAGTGTCTTTTTGTGTTTCCATCACCCCTCGCTCCTCTCTATTTCCCTTGTAAAAGCCTTACTGCTAATAATTGGGTAATGGCTCTAAGGAGAGCGCTGCCAGAGAGCTGCTGGGTGATTCAGATCCGAGGCAGGGGAGGAGGTACATGGCAGTGCCAGACACAGCTCCACGCTCCGCCGGCTTTATTTTATCTTGCTGTGAAGGTCATGAGTTGAGCAAAGACAAGCAGATTCAGGTCTGTGCAAATGAGGTAAAATCTTGTCTTGAGCCAGCAGAGCAGGCCAGTCAATGGAGGACAGAGGCAGGGAGGGTTTTTCAGCACATCATTTCAACTTTTAATGACAAAATCTGAAGTCTGCTCACATTCTGTTCAGCTGCTGCAGGTTTTGTTTGGTAAATGTGTGCAGGAGCAGCAGGGATACTGTGAGGAGCACAATGATGGGATTTATCGGAGTGGGTTCAGTCAGTCAGTCACTGTCTGCTTGTTTTCTCCTTTGTGTTGCTAGCAATGGGTTTCTGCAAATAATTGCTGTAACAGGTTGTAATTTACATCTGTAGGAAATCACCAGGAAGACTGAAGTCCTTAAGGTGAAAACTGACCTGAAATGCTAAAGCTGGATCAAACTATTTCTATAAAGGAAGGGATTCAATCACATTTAAAGGATTTCAAATACAGAATTGAAATGCCTATGGAATCTAAATCTTTCCTCCTCAAAACTTAAGAGATTCAGTTTACCCAATGCATTAAAATCTTAGGTTTCATCTGTGTGCGACTGAAATGACAAAATGTTCCAGTCTTTAGCGTTAGTCTGATTAATGTCCACAACCTGCAGCTACAACCTGAAAATGAGATGGACAGCGTGATATAGAAGATGTTAACTAAATGCAAATAACACATTCAGAGCACAGCTGCAATGAACCAAAATGTTTCACACATTTGATTTTGTTAATAATAAAAAAGAACAAACAATATTAATAATTGCAAGCATCTGATTTTACTACTAGTCCTACTACAACCCTTTTAATGGCAGTATACTGCTTTACAGTGCTGCACCGCTGGTATTTTTGTAATATTCCATCCCAATAAAAACAAAGTCAAGGTTTTCTGGAGGACGTAAGTTTCTCCTCGGGCAGATGTACAGCCGGAAAATAAAATGCTTCTTCGCTCTGACTTATCGCTCAATCAAAGGCTAATTTAGTCGTTTGGTTTTCAGAGCCAGAGAAGGCAGCTGACAGGGCGATCCTCGAGGAGACGGATAAAGTTTCTTCACTGATCCAGGCCCTGATCTGCCCTAATGCTCTCCCTGGGCAAAAGAACAAAATGCCGGCTGCTAAACACCAGCCCCAGGTCAGAGCTCTTATCTGCTCCCTGCACTGTGTGGTGCTGAGCTGGGAGAAAGAAAACTGATTTCTGGTCATTTCACAGACTCCTTTGGTGTCAGTGTCGGTTTTGAGGAGTCTATGTAGTGCTGCCAAAGAGCTACAGTATGTGTGGGTTATGCGAGGATAATCATGGTTGAATAAATTAAGAATCTCATTTTCCAAATACCGACTGTTGTTGTACAAGACGACCTTACCTGGTGTTCTTATTTCATCTGCTTTCATTTTAAGTCAGGAAGTTCTTCTTAGTCCTAACAGTTTGTTCTTCTCGGGGCATCCTGAGGTATTCTGAGGTCAGATGGGATGCAGTATGTCATCTCCTCAGCATGCTTTGGGTTTTCCCCTAAGTTCACAGCGATGATCAAATGCCTGAACTACTTCAGCTGACTCTACATAAAAGAACAGTGAAGGAGCTGCGCAGCTTCCCCTGAGCCGCTGTCATTTAAGGTTGAATTAGGACTCTGCAAATGAATGCAAACACGATGCAGAATAATTGTACTACAACTCAAAAACTTTCTGCACACTCAGTAACTCATTATTCATTCTAGTGTCAAGAATATACACTAAATTGCACACAAGTCAATTTAAATCCAACGTTACTAAATGCAAAGTTTTGCGGTGCGTGTATCCGTATGTACACACTTCTACATACTCAACACTGAAGGTCAAGAGCTTCATACAAAGCCTCAGTAAGTAGCTTTTCTCCTCCAGGCAACCCAGTGAGCTTCAGGTGGCTACATGTCCGTCATGGCCAAGCAATTTACGACCGTGACAGACATCTAACAAACTGTGACCCTGCGCTGTAGCTTTAGGGTTGAAAGGTGGCGATCGATACGAGGTCATACAGCTGAAAAGGAGAGGGGAGGAAAGTCATTTTCTCTTTCTTGCTAATGTGTGGCTTCAGCATAGACAGCTAGATCACAACAAAAACACTCACTTGACATAAGGTGGATGTTTTTTTTCCACTGTCTTTCACAATCCAACAGCTGAAGGTAGCTGGTTCCTGACATGCAACAGGTTCTGAAGACGCAGCGAGGGAATCTGATGCAAAAGCAAAGCAACACTGAGATGCGTGACCAAACTGAAAAACTTGTACGTACAAGCAAACAGATATGGTGCCCGTTTCCTCCACATCTACCCTGAATGTTTGAACTACCCTCTCTCTCTCAGGTTCAGACTTCGTGATGTTTGCGTCTGTTAAAACGGAAAGATTGTAGTGATGAGTTCTTGCTGCCACTTGTCTGAATTACATGAGAGACTCTGCACTGGCCACCAACCAGACGGAGCCCGACAACTTTTCATGACCTGTGTGATATCATCAGGAACCAGGTGCTATACACCATCTACTAGAATGTGAGCAAAAAAATGTCACAAATGATTTTTGCTTTGTTGTGTTCTGTAAAGATTAAAAGGGAAAGGGAAAAAAATAACTGTGGATGTGTCCATGCACTGAAAAAAAATGCCCCTCTCCAAACAAGAAAAAAAAAACTTATTTTAAGGAACTTTTACTTTGAAATAATTGAAAAAGTCTGCCAATAGAACCATAGACTGTATATATAGTGGACGTAGCATCTGGCTCCAGAATTGAAGCCCACCCGGAAGTGTCAAAAACTTGCAATATCACGCCGTCCGCTAGGGTTGGCTCCAAAAAGCTTTTTCTCCATAGACCCCAATTCATTTTAGGAAAAAATAAAATTTGATAGACTGATGTTCTACAGCTCAGGATTTTTTTCCCGTTAGTTTTCATGGTCAAAATGAGAGATCAGGTGGCCAATCTTAAAATAAATCAATACTCAATTTTAAATAAATTGTTAAAGTTGGCGGAGCCAGGGGGCGTGGCTATACTTGATAGACAGCAACAGAAGCCTCTGTGGTAAAATGTGGGCGGGATAAGAGAGTCCTCAGCCAATCCTGCCCCTAGTTGCTCTCCAGTCCAGCCTGTTTGATGACGCTTTTTACGTCACTGGCTCCAAAAAATCCAAAACGGCGACCAGGAAGTAGCAAAATCCGGGCTTCATTTTCTCGGCATTGAAACCAACGGGTGACATCACGGTTAGTTTACGCCTGAATAGAACAAGTGAAAAATGGCTTGGTAAGATTTCTTGAAATAAGATGTGATATTTAGAATCTTGAGATCTTAAAATTAGCAGGGGAAACTTTTTTAAGCTATATTTTATCAACATTGTCAAGCTTAGGTGTCTTAAAATAAGCCAGATATGCTCAAGAAAGAAAGCATTTTTTCGCTCAAAAATCGATTTTCGCTTTCATGTAACCTCCTAATTTGAGATGTGTTAACCCTCCTGTTGTCCTCATTTACGGGCACCAAAAAATATTGTGTACGTGTCTGAAAAAAAATCTAAAAATTCAGCAAAAAAATTCTACAAAATTTTTTGAAAATTTGCAAAATCTTCAGGAAGCACATTCCAATAGTTCTTTAAAAATTTTACTTAAAATTTTTTAATAAAAAATTCCCCCTAATTTTGTAAGAAAATTCTTGTAAATATTTTCAAAAAATGAGTAAAAATCTTCCCAAAAAAAAAAGCCTACAAATATCTACCGGGATTCCATATATATCAGTAAAACTTCTAATAGTTTCTTTAAAAACATTTTTTTGTGAACGTTCCTGAAGAAACATTTTTAACATTTCTTTTTTTCCACCAAAAAATGTTCAAAGATTTCCCAAAAATGTTGAAAATGTGGACATCAGAAGTTTCACTGTGACAATGTATGTTTTTTCCCCACATTCTCAAACTTTAAAACGGGTCAATTTTGACTGTGGTTAAACTTATTTTGAGCTTCTTTGTAAAAATTCAACTCAAAACAAGATAATTTCAAGATTTTTTTGACTTAAAAAGATATTTAAGATGCATTGTCTTTAAACAAATCCCTCCATCTTGCTGAAACATCACTTGTTAAGTGAATTTATCTTAAATCAAGTAGGATGAGACATTTTGACTAAAAATAAAACACATAGACTTGCTAAGATTTGGAGTTTTTGCAGTGTGGATACAGCAAGAATGGATCTTTCACTTCATCATGTTGTGAGCAGAAAGAGCACTTCAGGGTCTCATTGGTCAACATCACAGACATTGTGGAAGTTGTTGCACAACAGGAGACCAGGTGAGAAGGAAACTGACATGACTTCTTGTTGGGTTTTGCTGCCAGCTATAATACTTTAGGATACAGGGACTAGTTCTCTTTGCTCATTTTCAGCTCCACCGACTTGTAACTGCTTGGATCATTTGTGCATTCAGTTTGTTGTTTATCCCAGGCAGTGTGTCACCAGAGTTAATAGGAGGCATTTTAGCCTGTGTCACACTTGTGCAGTTTGGTCAGGACAGCTCCTGGAACCAAATTAAATACTGCAATAGTCACAATGGCAAAACCAGCATGCTGAACTTTAGAAGCTAAAAGAGTCGCTGTGTTGCTTCAGTAGACTGGCAATACTATTAATTACCACAAAAACACAAAGCACATTTAAAACTGATGCCATTTATTTAGCAGGTATTTGGTCAAAAAAGAGAGTGCTGGACAAATTTGAATTTTGATCAAAGGATTGTGCTAGAATAAACAAGGGGGTAGAATCATTCACAGTTCATCTACAGGAGTATGGAGTCACAGGAGTGCCAAATCAAAATATAAATAAATAAATAAATAAATGTGGAAATATAAAGAGAAATAAATAAATAAAAAGGAAAATTTTATCTTTGCTTCTACCTTTCCTGTTTTTTCCTTTTATTTATTTATTTCTCTTTATATTTCCACATTTATTTATTTAATTATTTATTTCCCTTTATATTTCCACATTTATTTATTTATTTATTTATATTTTGATTTGGCACTCCTGTGACTCCATACAGGAGAACATGAATATATGTATGTAAATAAATAAAATGGAAATATATCTAGTATTTGATCAGATATTTTAAAAAAATGAAATAAATTAAAAAGTCTACATGCTGGGGTAGCTCAAAGAAGGTTCAGGGAATCATCAAGTCAGGAGGACAAATTGTTTGGGAACCATGGATGTCCAAAATCAGTGCCATTCCGTCAACTAGGTCTTTGAGATTTTAGATTTAAAGTTGATTAAAGTTCAAGTTGTAAATAGCACTAGAGGGAGATTCATGATGATCAACAAATAATTGTCAAGATATTTAATCTTGAGCCATAAATGTCCACCTCACATTGGCTCCAAAGGAAAAAGTTAGTAGGACACATTTTCTGAGAGTCATGAAAGTTCCTACGGTCCAAGTATTTGTAATGAGAGACAAAAACTTGTATGTACATTAACAGTAAACTGCTACGTCCTTAAATAAATAGTGAATATGTTGGGCTTTCCCTGATGGACATTTTTTTTTCATACTTTCATATTCATTTATTTCATACTTGGGAGTATCGAGATCAAATTCTTGTCTTGCTGAAGTGGGAGTTCTCCAACTGTTACACATGTTTTGGGTTGTGGTTAGGGATAGATTTAATGGTTGTGAAATCCCCACTCATGTTCTGCAGAGATTCTTTACTCTCTGAGGCTTTTACGCAGCTGAACCAACCACAACAATGGCAGTAAACAAAGATGCACGTACACACATACAAGCCCACAGGTATTCCTTTAGTCATGCACACACTCACGCACACATGCACACACAGAATGACGAGCTGTCTGGCCCCATTTTTTAGGCTGCAAATTACAGACTTGCTTGCCCTGTTTAGCCTGACCCCACCCCGTGCTTTTCTGAGAAGCTGCACGCACACACACACACACACACACACACACACACACACACACACACACACACACACACACACACACACACACACACACACACACACACACACACACACACACACACACACACACACAGCACCATGCAATACAGGAGCAACAGCGATCCTTTTCGCCCAAGGCCTTCTGTAATCTTTGCCATCCAGCTCTGCAGCAGCCATCCAGAGTTTTCCATCTGCAGGTGGTTTATATGAGTTATTCTCATTAACGCTGACACACAGGGCCTCAGGTTCAATCCTGCCTGATTTCTCTGTAATTATTGTGGCATTTCTGCTGATTTTTGTACTCAGTAGAGACTTTTGGAAAAAAAAAAATACCGTAGGAGAGACGGGATCACCACCTAAATCGCTTTAATCATTGAGTTATACGCTGTATGTGCAGCCCGATGGGTGCTGTGCAGTATGGGGTATGTATTCATTTTCACACTTTTCAGTTCACTTCAGTTTATTTGCCATTTGCAGTTTAAAACAACATTGGAAAGAGTTTTTTTTTAACCAGCTGAAAAAACCCCTGAAGATCATTGGTGTTGCACTGACGCATCAGTATGACTCCTCCAAGGTCACAAAAACAAAGATGAAGTGATGTCAGGCACAAAATAACAGAAATTACTTGGGAACAGGTCAGGCTGTTTGTTTACACTGTGTTTGCTAACAAGCAGTCCACTTATTACTGTTGCTGACAGTCCCACAAAAACAACTGAGAAGTGAAAGGGATGGTGTTCGCAGAACTTTTTTTTAATTTACAGTGTAAGTATCCATCCATCCATCCTCTATACACCGCTTTATGCTCAGTGTTAGTATGAAGATTGTAAAGAATTTGTCTTGGTTTTTTTTCATCATAGACATAACTGTCACACACTACTGATATGCACATACCATTAAATAACAACAAATGTAAAGCTGCCAGTCATTTTCAGGAGAGAATCTCTGGTCAGAAGTACAAAGAGTCACTGCCTGATCCATCATCCCCTCACCGTGACACGCTCCGTGTAAATTTTGGTAATTGGATTTTCCGTTGTGAAACGGATATTGAAAAACAAAAAACGAGTGGTTATTTGATTTTCGTTTTAAAATACAAAAATTGAAATAGAAATACAAGGCATTTTTCCTTTTTATAATCATTGTCTGATTTTTGTCGTTTTGTGTTTCCTTTTTGTCTCATTTGTGTGTTTTATTGTCTTGTTTCTATGATTTTATGTTTCACTTTATTTGTTGTTTTTTGTCTTGTTTTGTGTCTTTTTTGTCTCATTTGTGTCATTTGTCCACTTCTTTGGTTGATTTGTTTCTCATTTTTGTAATATTTTTTGTCTTGTTTTTGTTGGGGTTTTTTTTTTGCCTTTTTCATCTGACTTTTGTCATTTGTCTCATGTTTATGTCGTTTGTTTCCTTTTGTCTTGCTTGTGCTGTTTGTCTGTTTTTTGTCTCGTTTGTGTCATTTGTGTAATTTTTTCTCCAATTTTTTTTTCGCTTGTTCCCATTTTTTGCCACTTGGTAACTTATTTGTCTCTTTTTTGTTTTGTTTTGTGTCGTTTATCCCATGTTTTTCATTTTGTTTCTTGCTTTTGTTGTTTTGTGTCTCATTTTTGTATTATTTTGTCTTGCTTGTGTTGTTTTTGTCTCTTTTTCTGTCTGACTTTTGTTGTTTTGACCCTAAAGTAAAATATAATATCATTCAGTTCCACAAAGCTGTGGCTAATTGTTTGCCTTTGTAGATAAACTGTAATCTGTAAATTTTAATGTGTAAATGATGAACTGAGGCAGAGTGTCGTTGAAACTGATCTTATTTTTCTTAAGAAGTTTCAGGTTGTAGGTTGTTAAGCTGTGATTTCACTGGTCTGACCCACTGGAGATCAAACTGGGCTGAATGTGGCCACTGAACTAAAATGAGTTTGTAACCTCTGCTTTAGACCATTTAGTACTGAAATGCAGGATATATCTGAATACTTCAGTTTTTTCAGCCATATGCAATCCGATTTTTATTCTATTCTAATACATTTGAGTCTCAAAGTGGATGCCATCAAGGTGAGGATCGCCACAGCTGAGGTCTAAGAAGTTGAGAGCAGCTAAGGGGAAGGTGAAACTGCTCCTCTCCCCCGCATAAACAAGAAGGATACTGATTACATTCTGGCGCCCCTGGAACGATAACAAACTCCTCTGGAAGTTTTCATGGCCAAGAGATAGCTCTCCTAACCCCCCCCTGCCAAGGACACCTGTTGACTTTTGGACCGGTCCATCCGAGGACGTCTCCATGGCAACCTGCTGTTATCGCGCTTCCACCCTCGTGAACCCTTGTTAACTGCATTCTTTCATTTCTGTAACAATGGTGTATTTGGGGCATAATGTCCTTTCAGATATTGTATTGTTGTAATATAGCAAATAACAGGTTCATAATACACGATGTAATAAGGTTGTTACATGCTGTTCCGCTCTGTTCCACCAGACAGCACTCCTTCTTTCCTGCAGGGAAAATTATGCTTCTGTTGGGAGGAGGTTTTGTGCTGCTTTGCAGTCGTTTCCTGCTTCATGATTCAATTTTGCACCACAGTACATTTAATTATCTGTTTCTGTTCCCAATCCATGGCTGGGCTACTGTAATTTTTGAGAAAAGCATTTTAATTGAATGGCCATTAACTGCTGAGATGGGGATGTGAGTCTTCACCAATTAGGAAAAAACACAAAGAGGATATTAAAAGGTGATGAGATGAACTTTATTAATTCAGACTGGAAAGCGGCTCATTAGGTCAGCAAAGGATGCAAATGCGTACTAGTAAATTAGGACAAAGGAGGACTATTAGACGGCAATGCAGCCTGTATGAGGACAGAACTGGGTTCGTGGTTCATTGCAGAAACAGTAGAAAGTGCACATGTGCATCAGTAAATACACAATCATGCGATTTGACAGCACAAACAGAGCAGAGCTACTTTCACCGCATGAGTGAGTCAGATCGTGTCCCTTTGGCTTTTCTAACAATCACTATGAATTATGATTGGAATATCAGCTTTAATAATGCATCAGTGTGGATTTCTGCTACTATTCAAATGCTACCGGTGAAGGAACTTGCTGTCATTTATCAGAGTTATTCCCAGAAAGGAACACTGAGTCTCAGCAGGCAGCCCAGCTGAGTACAGCGTAACAGAGTGGAGCTTTGGACTGGTGAGGACGCCGATCAGCGGTGTGTTTGATGGAGCCCTGATGGGACTTTTCAAGCTGCACAGACACCAAAGACTGTGAACAATGCAATATGACTTTGATCCGTACATCACACGCTGTAATCTGTTTGGTGTATAAGTTACTGTGTAGGTACAGAGAGAACTTACTAACAGTGCTGTTTATTGTACTACAGATCTCTGATCAATACCAAACCTGAAGGTAGAAGCTCATTTTCAGCCTTGGACAGGAGTGATGCCCAGTTGATTTACCATTGTTAATATCAAGAACACTTTATATATGGCAGAAAAAAGCAGGTTATAATATTTGACATCTTTTTTTTCAAAACTTTTTTTATTAAACTTTTGCACAAGAATTGTACAGACTTAGACAATTACAATAAGAGAAATATATAACTCACTGAACAATTCCGTATGAGGAGAAAAAAAAACACAAAAAAGAAAAAAACGACGACAAACAAACTAGACGTACAAAACAAAATAACACAGAAAGCCTCCAGCCGGACCAGAAAAGGATGTCAATAACTGCACCACAAGACATATTTGACATCTTTTAAGCTGACTTTCTATCAGTTTGGATGTTGGATCAGTCATTTGGAGTCGAGTACCTACATGACGAGTGCTGGACCGGTATTTACTCTCCTTTGGTCTCTGCAGTTTTAGGAGATATCAGGTCATTAGCTGACAAATGTTTCTCATCAGATTCTGTCTCTGGTATTCAGTGAGTTGTGTCCAGTGGGTTTTAAAAATCATTCGGCAAACGTGTGCTGGGATTAATACTGAAGAGAGAAGAGACAGAGAGCCTAAATGGTCAAATTACAGGTAAAAAAAACAAAACAAAAATAGTGAACTGAAAGATGCTCCATAGACCTTAAAGGCAGCAATTATCTGTGGATTGTTATGCAAGTGACTTATTTTACATTTTATCCACTGTATATATAAAAATATCAACTGTAGCAGCTTTAAAATGGACGAGCACACTGTTCTGTATAATATTTTTACGTCAAATTAGAAACTGTTACACACTGGGGTGAATGTTTTCTGCTTTGCAATTGTGTCAGCCGGTGTTTGTGCATTTAATGGAGCAAAAGATCAAACCCTACTCGGGCAATTGTTGATTTTCATTATGATAATTATGCTGCAGTCCTGCTAACACCCGTCCCTGTCAGTGTACATTTCCATTCATCCTGCCTGTATCTGTGTGTATCGGCCTGTTCTGTCTGCGTGTGAGCGTCTTCAGATATTTAAAACCCTTTTGTTTGTAGCTCATTGTCTTGGCTGCAGACTGAGGAAAAACAGCAGCGGTACATTCCTCGGTCTGTGTGGCTGGGCTGGGAGCTGTTACACCCCGGTCCACTGTGGCTGATCTGGCACTTCAACTGGACATTAGCCGAAGGTTCAGACACAAAGGCGCTGCCTCCTCCCCGAGTAACGTGTCATAGCAGTAACATGGCCTAAAATCGCACCTTTTTTTCCCCACATCTTTTGTTTTTAAAGATGAACAGATTGACTGACGTGGTATCATTTGTAGATACTCAGCAGCAGTGGCGTTGACAGCAAACTCATTATTTCCTGTTTTTAGCTAAGTTTAAAAAATTTCCCCTATATTGTTTTAGCAAAGGTATGATCCTCGTGGAGAGGAGCTGTGTCCACGGGGACCAATTTGCCAACGAGGTCATGTGTGTAAGTGCCAAAAGATGGAAATAAAAACCCAGGTTTGATGCATGCCAACTGATTTTAGCAAATTGATTATTGAAATTTGCACCATTTCAAGAAATAGTTTGACCCTATTGTGTGTAAAATGACAGATCTGCTAGGTAAGCGGTTCTGAAGCTCACTACAGAGTGGAGTTCAGGTTTGATACCCAGCTTGTTAGAACATTTGCTGCATGTCCATCTCCTGCTCGTCTCTACACCGCCTTATCAAATGAAGGCAAAAAGCCCCAAATATAAATCTTTAATATGACAGCTTTATGGTTTTAGGAGGGAATTATGTGAAGAAACCGATTCTTGGAGAAGCGATCAGCTGTGGCTGAAGTAAGTCACTCTGCACAGCCAATAGTGAAACAGTGATTTCTTTTAATTCCCTCTAAAGCCACATCTCATTACTTTTACACACATCTTTGTTTAAAAGAGCCAGGCCATTTAGCCAGCCATTTTTCTTTGTTTCAGATCTTTTTCTAATCCACGCTAACTGTCCTGACTGCTGCTTCATTTTTAACAGACATGTGAACATGGCGAAGCACAGATTTTCTCACACAGTTCCTCCTTTGTAACTCAATCTTGTTCCTGTCTTAGATGGGACCGTGTCACAGCTTTTGTGTAATCTATATTTCTCTCACATTGTGCATATTCACAAATAAGGTTTATTCATCTGAACCCTAAAAGCCATCAGCAGGTTTTAAAGGCATCTTATACAACCCACAATACTACAACTGCCAGAAACAATGAAAACAGGGAAGAATTGGTAGATTCTAAATTTTTCAGTGGTTCTTGAACAGATCTTGTGCGATGTGAGCTTTTTGTGTGGAAAATTAAAATTCAGACATCTTAGCTAAATTTTGATCTTTATCTCTTCCTACATCTCATTTTAGAAATTGCAAAAAAAGAAACATATTGTAGACAAAACAAAAATCCGGCCTTCCTCGGTGCGACTGAGAAGCAGTTATTGACTCAGGTGTGACCAACAGTCACAAAAAATACGAAGGGACTCTTCGGTTGAGGCTGGCGAAGGCTTACGGCTTTTGAATATGCAATGTAGAGTTCTGCACAGCATTCAGTCAGATGCAATGCCTTTCTTTCCATTAGCAGTTCATTAAAAGGAATCCAGAGCAACAGAAAGTTTGCTGTGATGCCTCCTAATGAGATGTAATGATGTGTGTTGCAGTGCTGCCCTCTAGTGAGATGAGAGATGGATGATGCAAATCACAGTAATCTATTAACAGTGTAGAACATCCACACACACACACACACACACACACACACACACACACACACACACACACACACACACACACACACACACACACACACACACACACACACACACACACACACACACACACACACACACACACACACACACACACACACACACACACACACACACACACACACACACACACACACACACACACACACACACACACACACACACACACACACACACACACACACACACGCTTTGAAGTCAAACGGACAGCGGTGCTTAAAATTTTAAAATTAATTTATTATATGTCTTTGTCATAGAACTCATTACTTTTTGTTCATGGTTAACATACAGCCGTTCATATTGAGAACAAATGATTTTTTTATTCATCATTTTCAATTAACTTAGAAATGTACACTCTTCTTTGTGACCCCCCCGCAGAGGAGAAAAATATCCTTTTTTCAAAAGTATCTTCTCGCATGTGTTTTTCTCCCCCCCGAGGGAAAAGGCCGTCTGCCTTCTCCTCTTCATCTCCAGTTCCTTTTCTCTTCATTTGGATGAACGAATGTAGGCGCAAGGGAACACCTGAACACACTGGCACAATGATGAACACAGGCAAAGGGCTGATGTGCATCGGGAGCTGAACACAGAGCCACTAAACAACGCATCCAGTCTCTTTTACTCATCTGTCACGCACACATACAGTAAGCTGCAGAACACACACACACATTTTCCCACAGAGACCCATCAAATCATTTCAAAATAACAGCACAAAATACAAAAAAAAAAAAAAAAAAACAACCCCAGAAACAAAATGAAGCCCCAACAATGATATAAAAAATAAAACTATGCGACCATTTACAATCATTATCAGTGCATGGGGACAGAGGGAGGCAGGGCATAGAGGTTGCGTTATTGTATGTTATCACAATGTGTAGCAGGGCTCGCTCATGTGCAGCCACTGTGCCAAAAATAAAACAGTAATGTCCAGTCATGCTCCTCCTGCTTTTGGAAATGTGTTCCTGAAAAGGTGTGACCGTTTTTTTTTTGTTTTTGTTTTTAAAAACGGGGGCATGGTGTGATCTCATCGTTTATAAAATAAAAGACAAAGTGCTGCAACCCATTCAGATTCACCAGGATTTTATCCGATAGAGATACACCAAAACAACTAACCTGCTTTCATTAGCCCTCTCCCATTGTAAACCATATTTTTTTCTTCTCTTTTCAACACAACAAAGTCTATAAAGAAATGGAGGGCTTATTCTGGCAAACCGGCGGGCGGTTGGAGAGGATTAGATGGATATGGAACTGGCAAACAGCCCTGTTGGTTAATTGGCTGCAGACAGTACTCTGCCCCGGGGACATTAGACCGGGTGGCAGCACCACACCGAGTGCCACTCATCTGCCAAGACTGTATTGTTGTGTGTCTGTGTGTGAACAACATGGTGTCTTTTGTCGGTATTTTTCGCCCTTTTTCAAGGACAGGATGGACGGAAGGCGGAAGAAGGGAGTGTGGATGTGTGCTATTTGGGAGGACCAGCAGATCGCCTCCTAGTGGTCACCGTGTGAGGACAGGCCAGTGTGCGTGTGTGTGTGTGTGTGTGAATAGATGCAGACGATGCTTCACTAAGCAGCAGCTATCACCATGATTTTCTACTTTATTCTCCAGTTGGCACAGAATTCATCAATTTTCTCAGATAAACACTTTGTCAAATTGTGTCTTATCTTAAAGAATCACAGAATTCCCAGATTAGTCAAGTAAAGACAGGAAACTCCTGTTTTGAAAACAAGTATTTTTGGAACTCTGCTGGGCTTTTTCATGCTCACCACGGTCAGTTTCTGCTTAGTGAAGCCGTCCTACAACAAACACCAGTGACTGATCAGCTAGAGTGAAACTCCGCATTATTAATAGTTAAAAAAAAAAAATCTGAACCCTGTTTAAGATACATACATTGCCTGACTAGCTAACAATTACATCCTTTATCAAAATCAAAAATAAAACAGTATACATCCCCCATATATATATTTATGTATGCATAAAAACAAAAAAAAAGCACATCCCTCCAGTAAGGTGCAATTCATAGTTTTACAGACAGAATTACTCTTATGCAGTTCAGCATGCAACTCAAACAAAAAGCTTTTTCCCAAATATATATATTTTAGTTTTGTGACATCTTTGTCTGTTTGGAGGGGGAAAACACACACAGAGGATATCAGTGATAACAGAAGCAGAAAAAAAAAGCATCAAACCAGCACCGCTTTGCTGTGTGACGGACTCAGAAGACCGAAAGAAAAGATGAGGGCAAAAATGGCAGTTTCTTTTTTTGCCTTCTGTTTCCTGGGTTGTTCTCGGGTCATGACTCCAGCCCGAACCGGTTCTGAGTGGCTGAGTGATGACAAAAATGTTTTTTGGTCACACAATGGTCAGCCTTCACAGCGATCACGTGACAGCGAGGGCTCAAACAGAGCGCCTACAGTGGTCTGACTGTTTGACCAGCAGAAGACATGGCTGCTATCAGACCAAAAAGAAAAAAAACAACAAAAAACAGAGACTGTACTGTGTGTGCGTGTGTTTGCGTCATTGTGAGAATGTATGTGTGTGTGTAGTTATCTGCGAGTGCAACTGCCATGTGTGCATAAAAAAAAAATCAAAGAAAAACAGTGGAAGAATATATCAGAACAAAAAAAGCAACCCATAAATCAAGTGGTGATGCTGTTAAGGTCACGAGGAAAAGATGATGTCACAAAAACAACAAAACAAGATGGCCGCCACAGTATGAAGTCCCCTTTATGTCATCGGAGGAGGTAAAAGATCTGTGAGGTGGAGTGGAAGTCTATCTTAGCAGGAGGCTCACACATTCACTCACCGCCTTAAAAAGATATTAAATATGAAGCTGCCAAGTGGATGAAATTACAAATAAGAAAGTACAAAAACAAAGTTAAACAGAAAAACAGACACTGGTCACCTATCCCTCTCTGTTTCTCAGGCCTCCACCAAAAGCAATATTAAAACTTTTAAAATCAAACCCCAAAAAGGAAGGACACATCGATTGACTTCACATAAAAGCATAAGCGCAAACCAAAACAAAGAGGGGAGACGCTCTAAATGTGGAAAGTCTGATTGTAAGGATCACGCCCTCCCTCTTTCCATCTCGGTCTCCGTTTCTGATTGCGAGGAATTCAAACCCCCTCTGGAGGCTGCTCCCTCAGTCTCCCCTCCCCTTCATTTGCTTTTTTCTAACCCAGTCACCCTCGTTCTCTGTGTCCGTCTCAACTCAGGTTGGGCTGCAAAGGAGCGGCAGGTTTCCGAGAATTGCAGGGAACCTCGACTTACAAAGCAGACGGCGCACAAACCGCACAAAGAGGAATCAACCTACACAACAAACATGGGCGAGAGTATACAGATCTCTGCGTGTGGGCTGCAGTCTGAAATAGTACGTTAAATGCTCACATTTATTTTCCAATCAGCCTCTTTCCATGCATGGACTATTTTCTACCAAAGTCAGCACAGTTTTGACCGTTTCACACTAGAAAGTCCTGTTTCTTCTACTTTATTTCAGGTTTTGTTACAGGGTGGGACTAAGGTAGAAAAAGTGATGTCATATATTATTTGCACCAGTCAGGATGTAGAAATATCTGATGAATTTTGTTGTCTTAGATTCTTAATAAATAGTGCCTACTCATGTGTTTACTTTGTTGCATATATCATCATGACATAGAAATACTTTGGGTTTCAGGGGCTTTAGGATTTCCCATATTTGGAACTAAAGGAGCCAAACTGAGACCATGCGCTGTCAGAGATGTCTGTATACTTTTGGCCACATCGTGTTGTCTGTCACACACAAACACTCATCCCTCCAGTTTCTGACGGCATTTGATCTGCAGCCAGGTGTCAGCTTGTCTGTTTGCCCGACTTTTCGCGAGCGTATGTGTCACAGCGTCCATCTGTCTCCGCGGCGCCGCACCGACTTTCATCTTTTGATCTGCCCCGTCACAACATATGGACTCCTGGACCAGACGCGTCCCACACCCACCCCGAAGCCGGCAATCTGTCCTGGAAGGCATTCACGAGAGCTATGACTCCTGACTTACCAACACTTGTGCGCACACACACCTCTCCAATACACTCCAGACACATTCATGTGATAAAGCCTGACATGTTTACAGAAGCAGCGTTTCCTGGTCTTCGTTACAAATGTTTCCACTGTTTCACATTCAACGCTGCGTAACTGAATTAGTCGCTTTGCTGAGGCGGCGCTCGCTTCGTTGTGCGATAGAGAAAATTCTTTCCCACAGTTTGGCTGCTCTTTCTGAGCAGAACTGGACTGGAGCCAATTGATTTACTCATTAGCGAGACTGTAAACAAAAGGAAGGTACTACTCCTCAGTGGAAGAAACACTTTCTAATGCGGTGAAGGATTAGTTCAGTTTTGGTTTTATTAGCCAGGTTTTGAGATAT